>NC_052677.1:7177257-8377257 GCF_016802725.1 Solenopsis invicta | reverse complement strand
GTCTTAGAGATATTTTGCTTTCGCAAAACTGAATTTAAATCATAAATTATTGCTTTATCTTTATTATAATAAATATTCCTGGTGATTAAACATTTAGACTTAGTTTATAATGATAAAATAAAGAATTATTATAAGTTGTTCTAGTGCTTGTAATATTTTTAATTACACAAGTTGAGTTTTAAAAGTAGTGTTTTTTTTTATTTACACTCAACGTTTTTCTTAAATTTTACGCATTTTTTTTACAGAAATTACACACACACACACACACTTTTTTATCAATATTTATTGAATTGTATGTCTATTTTTCCTTTTTTATGTATATTTTTTTGTTTACATATTTTTTGTTGTTTGTATAGTATATTGCGTGATAAAATACTTATTTATATCGTTTTTATTTAATTTATATCTTAAATATAACAACCAACTTGCAAATAATACGTTTGAAAAAGAGAGGGAAATGATAAAAGGGAACAGCCGTTGTACTTGAAATAAAATAGATATACACGAGGGGAAATTCACAGCCGGCATTGGTGTACAAAATTTCGGCAGTGGACTGCCGAAAAAAGTAAGCAGTGACCTATAATATTGACGGCATTGTCGTCAGTGGTTGGGGAGTGGTGAGCTCACTTCAGAGTCGGTTTTTCGATCATGGGGTTGAGCACAAAAATTTTTGAATACTTCGGGAAAGCTTTAGAATTCTTGTGCAGGCATTGGCGTATGATAATGGGCACGCGGTAGTGTTCATAATTGCATGGCATTGCCTTAATTTTAATATCTATAGGATTGACGGCATTGTAGGCATTGACTAACAATAAGCATTGTCGGCAGTGTACAAAAATGTCGGCAGTGTTTTACAGCAATGCCAAAAATCGGCATTGGTGTACAAAATTTTGGGTTGTGAATTCCCCCTCGGATATACATATATTTCAAGTTTGGTGAAAGCGAGATACAACATTAGGCCTGTTCGTGTTGCTGCCCTTTTTGAATTAATTTCTTCGTCGTCTCTCTCTTTTTCACGGTCGAATATATATTTATCTCATCTCGAGTGCAAAAATTTTTGGGGATTTCAAGCAACTCGAACAAACCTATTTTAGTACAGCACCAAAGAGCAGATCTATGATTAGGTCTGTTCGAGTTGCTTGAAATCCCCAAAAATTTTTGCACTCGAGATGAGATAAATATATATTCGATCGTAAGAAAGAGAGAGACGACAAAGAAATTAATTCAAAAAGAGCAGCAACACGAACAGGCCTATTGATTACCTACTTAGCTCGCGCATGTGCAGTTCAATTTCATACACGCTAAGATCAACGGTGCCGACAGGGAGTTGCGCGTTGCGCTACTAGATACACTGTGGCCATTGAACTATACTCTAACTGGAATGGGCACTGCCATATTACGTCCGTAAGCGGAAAACGTGATAGAAATAGCATGATGCGAGGGGCCACTTCTCTTTTTATAAGCGTCTTCTGCGCATGCGTCAGCATTCACCTTACATTCCTACTCAAAAGTTAAATTTCTTCTTGTTTTCATGTTGATACAGCATGTAACGAAATTCGTGGAAACAAGGAAGAAATTAACTTTTACAGAAAGTGTTAAATGTAAAGGAAAAATTTTATTTATGTATGTCACTCAAGTCGCTCGTTTATCTATCTTCATGTGCCGGTATTGCAAAACTTTCTAACGTGACTGTACTGACAAAGAGAGGCGGCCCTTCGAAATGGCTCTCTCTCGTCACGTTTTCTGGCGGCTAGTGCCCATTCCAGTTAGAGTATAGTTCAATGACTGTGGCCAAAGCGAACGGCAGTGATGCTTAAGATGCTCATAAGCGCTTAATTAGCTTATAAGCGTAAGCGTCCATCGTAAATGCACCGACAATATTGCCGAATAATCGTAGTTTGCCGCCCACCAGGGGCGTTCCAACACGGGTGTGCAAAGAGTGCAGGGCACACGGGCGCCACGTTTAAGGGGGCGGCACACTCATGAAAATTTTTTCAAAAACAAGTCCTACCTCTTAGAAAATTGTTTATTTAAAAAACTTTTTTATTGAGTCCTTGTAAACATTTAACTAAAATTATTGTTGCCAATACTATCATCTTACGAGGAGAATCAACAGACAGATATCAACAGACAGATAAATATAGTCTGTCTTTACTGTATAATTTGATACAATTTAATATAATTTATATATAATTTCGATACAGACGTGTAGTTAGTAAATGTATTTCTCTCTCTTTCTTTCTCTATCTAAAAATAAGGTATTCAAAAAGAACAGACGAAGAATTAGCTTTCAATTGTTTAAGATACTTGGAGGGGCAAACAGTTGAAAGTTAGTCTCTCCGTGCATTCTTCTATTGTTTGTGGTCTCGTCTCGTCCAAAGAGCAAATTCTAAGAACGCATCTGTGCGTATACGTAAACAAAGTGAACTACTAATATTATATATATATATATCCAAATTTTGTGCAGTGAGTAAACTTTGAAAGTGAACGATATATTTATTTTCATATAGTTTTTCGCAGTAATTTTTCACTTGTCTAACAATCCAATCCAAGGTAAATTGTTTAAACTTTTTTTATTATTTAATTACTTATTATAGATTATTTTAAATTTTTTAAGCTTACAAAACTTCGCATTTTATTTTTATATGTAAATATTGTCAAAAAATTTTAATAATTACATTAGTCTACAGGGTGATTCAAAATAACCTATTGGTCCCGAAGCTGGCATATTCGTAATCGAATTCTGAAACGATTCTTCCTTTTGCAAAAATTTGTCCGGAGCTTAGTTTTCAAGTTACAATAAAAATTAGTTAGCGTATGACGGGTCAGGTACAAGTGGTAGACAGGGGCGGCGCGACTCACTGTTACACGTGGGTGTTTCCGTGGGGCACCTCCTGCGCTCAAATGACTGACAAAAGTACATGGACAGCACATACCTATTTAAACTTTCTCTCTCTCTCTCTCTCTCTCTCTGTCACTTTAATTATGCTACATTTAACTTGTCAAATTTCGATCTGTCATCCGGCCGTCAAATATCGGGATAACCGTGAAATCTTCAAGTAAGTTTACATTATTATAATAAATGTACGCCCGCGAATAATAAAATTTAATGCAAATTAGATTACTTAAATGTGCAATTGCAAGTTAAAAGTAGCACTTTTAAAACGCACAAAAAGGGATAGAAAGAAGAGAGAGAGAGAGAGAGAGAGAGAGAGAGAGAGAGAGAGAGAGACGGGGGGGGGGCTTTGAACAAGTTTAAGCACGTTTACTTACGCACACGGCGATCAGCTTATTGTTTCCACGATGCGACAGTTCAATTTAAATTTGTCCTTTATCCAGATCTATCCCTCGAAGTTGTTTCACCACATTTACACTACCCTGCCGCAAATTTACTTTAGAACACTATAGAAATGTCTATAGTTCTGAATGTGTTTTTTGAAACAGGTATTGCATATACGGAATGGAGTTCTCCTTATACAACTTTTATAATTTTTAATAAGGTAATACGTATGTTCATTACCTTATTAAAAATTATAAAAGTCATATAAGGAGAACCCAATTCCGTATATGCAATGCCTGTTTCAAAAAACACATTTAGAACTATAGATATTTTTTCTATAGAAAAACATACAGAATGGGGTTCTCCTTACATGACTTTTATAATTTTTAATAAGGTAATGAACATACGTATTACCTTATTAAAAATTATAAAAGTTGTATAAGGAGAATCCCATTCCGTATATGCAATACCTGTTTCAAAAAACACATTCAGAACTATAGACATTTCTATAGTGTTCTAAAGTAAATTTGCGGCAGGGTATTTACTCTGCATTTGATTGATAAACGCGGAACTACGCGACGAACCGATCGATCAACTTTATTAATTACTATTAATCACTACTGTAAACACTACAATCATTTGATGCGTTAAAATTACTCGAAGAAACACATATTTACAATCACACAACACGTGTTCACTCGACGATATGAAGCAGTCGACTGAATGTTATTGGTTATGTCGTTATAAGAGTGTCGAACGATTGGTTAAAGCCATAAGTCAAAACGCGGTAATTCAAAATGAAAATATTGATTAATACGATTTACATCGATACAATTTATTAGAAAAATGTGGCAAATGCATGTTTATTATTACTTGTTAAAAATTGTAAGTGACTTTATCAAGATAATTATTTAGAATATTTATTATAAAAAAACTTCAAGGATATAATTCTTGAAATCTTCTTGCAGCAACGGATAATCTGCCCTTTTCAGGGCAACCAAATATTTTATTTCGAGAAATATTTTCACAGTTTTCGCAAATATTCAAAAATAAGAAATAAAAAAAAATATTTAGAAAAAATTGATTTTGATAAAATTATTTTTTGAATATTTAGAATGAATAATAATTATCTTGATAAAGTCACTATCATACAATTTTTAACAAATATTGATAAACATGCATTTGCAACATTTTTCTAATAAATTGTATTGATGTAAATTGTATTAACCAATATTTTGATTTTAAATTGCCGCGTTTTGACTTATGGCTTTAACCAATCGTTCGACACTCTTATAACAACATAACCAATAACATCCAGTCGGCTGCTTCATATCGTCGAGTGAACACGTGTTGTGTGATTGTAACGTAAACACGTGTTTCTTCGAGTAATTTTAACGCATTGAATGATTGTAGTGATTAGAGTAGTAATTAATAAAGTTGATCGATCGGTTCGTCGCGTAGTTCCGCGTTTATCGATCAAGTGCAGAATAAATAGTGGGTGTTTACGATAACTAATCGGATCTCGGATTGGATTGAACAATGGTACTCAACGTAGGTATAGAAAATTTCCCTAGGCTAATCGGATTGACGATTGCTGTCTCAAATGTAATCCGATTGATGACGAAAGCGTGGAGACCGAGAAGCATGCTTGAAAAGTAAGTCTCTTTATTTTTTTAAATAATAACACAAAAAATCAAAGATAAAATTAAAAAGAATGATTTGAATTTAGATTTATTGTAATTTTTTTGGTCTAAACACTGGATTTTGTTTAAATTTCTGTTTGTAAAAATTAATTAATCTATTCTAAAGTTTGTAGTTATATCGGAAACAAATCAAAATTAATAAAACAATTATTTATTATTAGGTACCTATTAAAGCATATAATATTTCAAGCATATCATATAGAAATCCTGTTTATTATAAACTTAGTAAAAATAACTTTGAAATTATTCAACTACATTATACATTAATCAATATTAATTTATATGTTAAAAATCAATAATGTTTCTAAAAATGTTCTTTTTATTCTTTTTCAGATCGTAAATAAACTTCAACTCCAAGAATAAATAAAAATTATTGGAAAATGGATTGACATGAAAAGGGCATTATTGAACAATATCAATTTGTGCTAACTTAAAATTTGTAAAATCTGCTATTCTTTGTTAGGTGTTCATTAGAGAGTAATAATATAAGAACGGAATATACGCAATGTAATGTAGTTGAATGATTTCAAAGTTATTTTTGCTAAGTTTATAATAAACAAGAATTTTATATGATATACTTAAAATATTATATGCTTTAATTTGTACCTAACAATTAATAATTGTTTTATTAATTTTGATTTGTTTCCGATATAACCACAAACTTTAGAATAGATTAATTAATATTTATAAATAGAAATTTAAACGAAATTTAGTGTTTAGACAAAAAATATTACAATAAATCTAAATTCAAATCATTCTTTTTAACTTTATCTTTGATTTTTTGTGTGATTATTTAAAAAAATAAAGAGACTTTTCAAGCATGCTTCTGCGTCTCCACGCTTTCGTCATCAATCGGATTATATTTGAGACAGAGATCGTCAATCCGATTAGCCTAGGGAAATTTTCTATACTTACGTTGAGTACCATTGTTCAATCCAATCCGAGATCCGATTAGTTATCGTAAACACCCAGTGTAAATGTGGTAAAATATGAAACAACTTCGAGGGATAGATATGGATAAAGGACAAATTTAAATTGAACTGTCGCATCGTGGAAACAATAAGCTGATTGCCGTGTGCGTGAGTGAACGTGCTGCGGGGAGAAGGGGGCTTTAAACTTGTTTAAAGCCCCCTTCTCCCCCGTCTCTCTCTCTCTCTCTCTTTCTCTCTCTCTCTCTCTCTCTCTCTCTCTCCTTTCCTTTTTATGCGTTTTAAAAGTGCTACTTTTAACTTGCAATTTCACATTTAAGTAATCTAATTTGCATTAAATTTTATTATTCTCGGGCGTACATTTATTATAATAATGTAAACTTACTTGAAGATTTTACGGTCATCCCGATATTTGACGGTCGGATGACAGATCGAAATTTGACAAGTTGTAGCACAAAATGTAGCATAATTAAAGTGACAGAGAGAGAGAGAGAGAGAGAGAGAGAGAGAGAGAGAGAAAGAGAGAGAAAGAGAAAGAGAGAGAGAAAGAAAGTTTAAATAGAAATGTGCTGTCCATGTACTTTTGTCAGTCATTTGAGCACAGGAGGTGCCCCACGGAAACACCCGCGTGTAACAGTGAGTCGCGCCGCCTCTGTCTACCACTTGTACCTGACCCGTCATACGCTAACTAATTCTTATTGTAACTTGAAAACTAAACTCCGGACATTTTTGCAAAAGGAAAAATCGTCTCAGAATTCGATTACGAATATGCCAGCTTCGGGATCAATAGGTTATTTTGAATCACCCTGTATGTCTATATTATACGATTATGTTAAATATTGATTAAATACTGTAGATGTCTGATAGTCGGAAAAAATTATCTGGAGCCCAATATCGGAAAAGAAAATTAGAAAAAGGCGAAAATATAAGAAAAACAACAAGTTCTTTAAAACTTTTTTTTCAATCAACACCTTCGACATCAACCAATTTGATCCCTGACATGGAACCAGAAGAAAGAAAAGAAACTGATATTACTAGCAAACTAGGTTCATCGTCATCATTAGCTGAGAAAAAAAATTTTTTTTTAGAACTGCATGAAAAGGTGTCAAATGACCTTACTGTCGTTGTTGAATCTGGATTTGACCAAGAAGACAAATTGAAAGATCCCGGTCTTTAGCCTACAATATTAATAGACAAAATTAAAATGAGTCTAATTGAAATAGGACCAGTGCAACTTATAGATTTTAATTTTCCATTAGATAATAATAATAGATCTTTTTCCGCAAAATATTTTAGAAAAAAACTTAGTAATAATGAAATAATTCCTAGAACGTGGTTACTGTATTCAAAATCCAAGAATTCGGTATACTGTTATTGCTGTAAACTATTTAATAATAATATAAATGCTTTTAACGAAGCTAACGGTTACAACGACTGGAGACATTTGTCCCAGACTATAGAAAGACATGAAAAAAGTAAAAGTCACTTTAGCAGTTTAAAATCATTAGTTGATTTAAAAAAATCAATTGAAAGTGGAAGAACCATGGATGCCAAAAATGAAAAGTTAATTAAGTTAGAAAGAAAGCGTTGGACTTCTGTAATTGAAAGAATTATTTATGCGATTCAGTTTTTAGTAGGACAAAATTTAGCATTAAGAGGACACAATAATACATTGTTCCAAGAAGGTAACTTTCTTAAATTAATTGAAAATATCCCAATTTGATAGCATTATGGCCGAACACATTAATCGTATCGAAAATAACAATAAAATTATGCCTCATTATTTAGGAATCCACATTCAAAATAAAATAATTTTCTTATTAGGCGAAAAAATAAAAAAAACTATTATACACTCTTTAAAGTCTTGCAAATATTATGCTATTATTTTAGACTGTACACCTGACATAAGCCATGAAGAACAAATAACAATAGTTGTTCGATTTGTTTCTTTAAACGAAAAAACAAAATTAGTAGAAATAAGAGAACATTTTTTAGGATTTTGTCCAGTTACTGACACAACTGGCAAAGGATTAACGACGTTTATAATCAATTTTTTAAAGAATCACGATATTGAAATAAATGATATGCGAGGTCAAGGATACGATAACAGTGCCAATATGAAGGGGAAGCATAATGGCCTTCAAAAACAAATTTTAGACTTAAATCCTAGAGCTTTTTTTGTGCCTTGCGCAGCACATAGTCTGAATTTAGTTGTTAATGATGCTGCAAAAAGTTCTTTTGAAATTGTAAATTTTTTTTCTATTGTTCAAGAGATATATGTATTTTTCTCGGCTTCAACACATCGATGGCAAGTTTTAAAAAACGAACATCCAGTTTAACAGTAAAACCATTATTTGAAACAAGATGGGAGAGTAGAATAGATGCCATTAAAGTATTGAGATATAATTTGGAAAATATCTATGATGCATTATATAAGTTGTATATCGATTCTACAAGAGATAATGGTACAAGAAATGTTGCAAATACATTGTTAATGAAAATAAGCTCATATAAGTTCATATGTTCCATAGTAATTTGGTATAATGTTTTAACAAAAATTAATGTTGTAAGTAAAATGATGCAAAAGAAGGATGTGGCTTTACCTAATATCGTAAATATGTTAAAAAATGTTGACACTTATTTTAAAGAATGTAGGTCTGAAAATGGGTTTAAAATGATGTTACAGGAAGCTAAAAAAATAGCCGAGGAAATAGATAGCGAAACAACATTTCCCACTATTGCTAATGTTCGACCTCGAAAGAAAAAGAGAATGTTTGATTATGAAAGTAAAGATGAAAATATTGAATCACCGGAAAAGCATTTTAAAGCAAATTTTTATTTTAGTTTACTAGACATAACAATATCTAAGATATAAGAAAGATTTGAACAATTAAATTCTCTTAATGACACTTTTAACTTTTTAAACGATATTAATTCCTTTTTAAAATTAGAGAATGACACAAAATTAAAATATTGTATAGACTTACAAAATAAATTATCTGTTTCTAATGTAGAATCTGATATAAACGCTATTGATTTATATGAAGAAATTGAAAATTTGTCAGTTTATGTTGCATCTGATATGAATGCATTAGATATTTTACAATACTTATTATCAAATGATTTAATAAATATTTTTCCGAATTTATCCATTTCTTTGAGAATTTTATTAACAATGCCTGTTACTGTAGCTACCGGAGAAAGATCGTTCTCAAAATTAAAAATTATTAAGAATTATTTACGTTCTACAATGAAACAAGAACGTCTTACAAATTTATCTATTATAAGTATAGAGTGAGAAATTTTAAGAAATTTAGATATAACAGACATTGTTAATGAATTTTCAATTAAAAAGTCAAGGAAAGTGCAATTTAATTAAAATAGAATAAATAGAATCTATAAAAAATATATGTACATATATAATGTTAATATATATTATATAATGAATAAGTTTTATTCTGTTAGTATAATATATTTAGATTTTCTATTTGTTTTATAAAATTATTTTTAAAGTTTGTTCGAATTTTATTTTGTCACGTTTGTTCGATGCAATAAATTATAATAACCTAAATACGCTGTTTTCATTGTTCTCTAGAAACAACTACATATTATTTTTTAAATTGAAATATAAAAGAATATAAAAAGATATAAGTAAAGGCGGCAAATTTAGTGTGGCACCCCGGTGCCAAGTACCCTAGGAACGCCCCTGCCGCCCACCTCGCGATTTTATTTTGTTGCGTGCTATATTTGATGAAACAAAGTTTATCGTCTTGCCCCACATCTCGGGAAAAATTAGTCAAAATTAATTCTCCACGTGTTCAAGCCCACGCTTTTAAAAATTACGTGTTGTGTAGCATCTCCTTATAATTAGATCTCTCCACAAAGATTCACGCTTTTGAATGCTATAAACCCCATTTTTGTGGAATTTTTATTTCACGCCATGGATTCGAGCTTTGCAAAGTTCGTAAAGAAAATCCGACAATGTCAAAATCTTATAAAAATTTTGCCAAGTTGTAGAGCGTTAAATAAAAAGCGCACACAAATGCAGTTATTGAAAGCGTGAATCTTATTTATCTTTAATTTGCGTATTTGTTGAGCATTGTACGATTTTTCTTCACTGAGTTATTCAGCAATGGAGCAAAAATGGTTCCTTTTTTTAATGTTGAATAAATCGGTGAATAAAAATCGTACAATGCTCAACAAGTACGCAAATTAAAAATAACGATTCACCTTTTCGAACGCTGTATACTACATTTGTGTGCGATTTTTAATTCATGTTAAATAAACTTGCAAAATTTGTAATACATTTTGTCGCATCGTTATTTTTATATTTTTTATCCGTATAGCTCCGTAAAAAAATCAGTGTATGTTTTCAAAGTCGATATTAAAATTGTATGTAAAAACATTAAGCTATAAAATGCGTTTTGAAACATTTGATTTATTTCTGTCATCAGCCAATGAAAACGTCCAGGCGTGTGACGTTTATGTTACCCCCTGCTTGCACTAGTGCAAAAAGTTCAGCTAAAAAGAACAATCCTAATCAAGCAGATCAAGCCTAATTTCAGTAAATTTCCTGCACGATTGCGTAATGACAATACAAATAATTTTGCGAACGACCTCGTTAGAACAAAGATATGCATTATAGATCATTGGCCGCGCATAATGCCGCTTGTAATGAGATATTTCGTCGATTTCAGGATTGTGAAAACGAGGTAGTACCTTGGTAATAACCTCTTTGCCGCGTGCTTTTTAATACATTTTAATATGTGTTTCTTCGTATTTGCAGCATCCATACCGAAGATTTTTGGGTTATTGCGACCATATCCAGCGAGAGATGAATAAATGTATAAAGGAACAAGTAAGTCGGTTCCGACTTTCGTTTTGTGTGATAAAATTCCGTGATTTAATCTTACAGTGTTTGTTACAGAGAGAAATTCGCAGAACAGAAAGCGCGCAGCTCCAACGTAAGAGGTTAGGGACGAGAGAACCGGCACAGCAGGGAAACTAGCAATTTTGTCCATTAGTCGTACATCGAATAATTCAACTGATAATTCGATCATTCGAAGATTATTGGATTCTATTTTTGTGTTATGTGTTACTTATGATAATTGTAGGTTAAAGCTTACTAGTTTGTATATAAAAGTGCTACTCTAGAACTTTCAAATAAAGATGAATTTGATATCGGAAGCTGATGAGCCAGAAATCAAACGACTGAAATCTGAAAACGATCATGAAAAGAAATCGTGCGATCAAAAGGAAATAGGCATGGTTGGGTAAGTTAATATTTTTTTTTTTAATCCTTTGGGGTCATTTTTCTTGAAAGTTCTGTAATGGTCACACCAGAAGCAAATTGACTTTTAACTAGTTAACGCATTTAACTAGTTACTATTTTTACAGTTTTTTAAGTAAAAAAATTCCTGTACATATTTTAAACATTGTAGAACATATAAAACAGGCTTTGTAAAATTTTTAATTGTAACATTTTTAAAAAATTATAAAAATAAATATTTTTTGAAAAATGACTTACTCAAAAAATTATACCTTTTTAATTTTTTTGCAATAAATATTTATGGCTATAGTATATAGATATAGCATTCACAGAAAAAAAATAGTATGTACAATAGTTCTAAAAAAAAAAAAAAAAATTTCATACAAGAAAAAAAAGTGTAAAATTATTATAGAAATTTATTTAGTGTGGAAATATACTAATTCTTACTTGTATTATCATTAATTTTAAAATGATATGTAAATGATAGAAAAATTAAATTTAAACGTATTAGAGCCTCAAACTTTTTTTGGGATTCAATGGCCCCTGGATGACAAAGGGTTAACGACATCAAGTTAATGAGTTAATTATTTTAGTTATATAAATGAAGTTATATAAATAAAAAACTAAATTAAAAGTTGTTAAGATTAAATTAAGTTAAAATGAAAGTTAATTTTGAAAAGCATTATTTATATTAAATTTAATCTACTTGTAAACTAGATTTAATAAAATAATAAATTATTGTTTTTACATGGAAATTTATCTTTTTACAATTTTTTTTTACATAGATACATATTTGTAATTTAATAAAAAATAATAAGGTTTATATATTTTAAAAATAACTACTTGAAATTAAAAATAGCTTTATTATAATTAATTAGTTAAATTATAAGTTATTAATTTTTAATTTTTTATTTAATTTTAATTAGTTACTATCCACCCATGGAAGAAGACAATGTACAAGAAGATATTCCTGATGTGAGAGAAATTTCTCCTCAACGAGAGAGAGAAAAGCGCAAGAGATTAGCGGACAGTGATAACGAGGCGTCGGCGATTGTCGATAGCGACGACGAATTGTTTACATTTCCTCCTGACGAGGATATTTCCGACATGTTGGACGAGGTGCAATATAGTGGTTATTTTCCCACAGTTACCGATCGCTACTTTACTCCTTATTACAAGGTGGATGTGCAATCACTTGGTGACGATATGTGTATATGGATTCATAGTAATCGCATTTGTATGCTATCTTTGGCGCCCAGCCATGTCATCTTGCGAGATAACAAAGACATAAAAAAGGTCGACTTCAAGATTAGCGATAAATTAGATAGATCCCTAAACAAAGTTTCGGGAAAGGGTAAGCATGGTGCGCAACCATTGCAGACTAATTCGAATATCTGTACTATATCATGTTCGAATGAACATACGTATGTCATCAAGTGCTGTATTATAGGAAAATTAGTGGAAGTTAACGAGGCGTTGTTGGAAGATCCACAACTTCTCAAAGAATCGCCACATAAAGGTGGATACTTGGCTATAGTATTACCAAATCTAAAACTTTTGGAAAGTTTGAAACAATCTTTGTTGACTCATGATCAATACACCGAACTTATAAAGAAAAAAGAAGGGAAGCAGTGACACACGGAATAAAAAGAATTTTTATCTAGTTAAGAAACAATTGAATGAAGAATTTTATAATAGGGAGAATAATTTATAAGGATTAAATGATTAGATTTGAAATTAAGATGTTAGACAAATAAAAATTCTGCATTAATTTGATTTTCTTATGTATGATTTTCTTATTATAAATACAAGAAATTTTGTTATATAATAAATGATTTGAGGGGAGCAATGATTTAGATTTAGAATGCTACAAAAGAGTGACTTTTGCGAATTTTTTAATAAGTCTTTTTAAAACTTCAGGAATATTTGATACTATGTAATAAATTTTATTTAAAAGAATTCAAGGTAATGATGTCATAATAAATCAGTAATTGAAACGCCTTGCTACTAAAGTTATGAAAGGGAAAAATAACTTATAATTTCTGTTTGAAACAAAAAATTAAAAATTATTTTTAATTTTCATATAATTGTAGTCATAAGTATAGTTGATGAACTAGAAACTAAACTGTGAAATTGTAAAATTTTTATAACTTCAAAGAAAAAAATGACGATTTTGACGTTACAAGTTTCACTTTATGCAATAAAAAAAGTGTTTAAATTTATTTTTTTTACAAATATTTTTATTTCATTTAGGATAATTGACAATAATTTAAATAAAGAATTTTGAATGAAGTCGAATGGTGAAATACAGTTTTTTTTAAATCTTTCCCATCAATTTGGAAAAACTGCTCGTATACCTATGCGATTACAGACTTCTATATATAAAAGTCTGTATATGCGATGCTTAGCCATGCTTGGTTATATTTCGGGCTATAACTTCCAAATACTTTGAATTGTATTCTGAATTTTTAAGGAGTATATTTTCTAAAAGTTTTACTATCGATTAAAACAAAAAAAAATCGAAATTTTTGATTTATTAGACAGGTATATACCCCCCCCCCCCTCTTTTAAAGTTTATGGCTCCTGACTCAGCCGAGAACTCCGCGTTGACGGTAGCGACATTTCGTTGACAAAATTAGAATTAATACACGTGAAACGTGACAGATTGACGATGAAATGTTATCGTGCATGTCATTTTGTTATTATGTGTTTCATTGTGAAAATATGACTTGTCTCGTATTTACCAAATTCGTAAAAATGGACTGCGAGTAAAGTTTCTTTGAATTTTATACATAAAAGTACATTTTTCACTCCTTTTAATAGTTATCTGTGTGTTTTCCTGTCTGAATAGACGTCACTTTACGTGCTTTTTACGACTATTTACTGACTGCTAGGCGAAAAAAGGATAGTCGTAACCGATATTTAAAAGTGTTTTAAAACCATCTGATTAGTCTGTTTTATCCAAATTGGCATTATTTAGAAATGGCACGTCGGACAAAATTACGTGCCCATGTGTTTTCCTGTTTTAATTGCTTCACTTTACATGCTTTTTACAACTATTTACTGATTGTTAGGCGGAAAAAGGATAGTCGTGACCGATATTTAGAAGTGTTTTAAAGTCATCTGCTTAGTCTGTTTTATCCAAATTGGCTTTATTTACAAATGGCATGTCGGACAAAATTACGTGTCATTTTACGCAATTTCTCGCTTCTGACGTCACGACTTCAATATGGCCGCGGCGAGTACTCAGGGGGAAGGTACCGATAGCGCACAGTACTATTGCACACAGCCAATCACAGCGGCTGGTGCTTAGTGATATTCTTCTGTTCAAGCGCTATGAGTGGTTGTGAGTGGCTTGTGTGCAATAGTACTGTGCGCTATCGGTATCTTCCCAGTACTCAGGAGCCTTAAGGGCAAATTCACACCTTGACATAAAAGCAGAAGAGCAGAGAGCCAATCAGAACTCGCGCTGGTAATACTTTTACAAAAAAACAAAATGTACTATTTACAGCGCCAACTAGGCCTTTGCTCTTCTGCTTTTTTGTCAAGGTGAATTTTACCTAAAAATTTCTTAAATCCATTGTAATTTATGAAGTGAGACTGAAACTACAGAATATCTGTTCTCACAATTTAAAAAAAATTATAGGAGTTATATAATCCATTTTAATCGGGGCGATTAAAATAAAGTGATTCTTATTTTTTCAATCTAAAAGAAGTTTTCGCGAATTACGCAATTTATTTTAATCTATGACATAGGACTGAAATGACGTAATCGCTATTTTTTAATCCAAAATATATACGAATGAATTAAAATGGACTACAAATTTTCAATTCATTTAAATTCATTTCCGCGCGTTTGTTGGACTATTGTTTCTTACTTCATAAATGGAAAGATAAACGTGATTAGATCCAATAAATATGTATTGAAATTACATTTGTATAAAATGTTTAATTTATATCTCAAAAATATAAAACTTTCTATATATATTTCAAATTTATTGTATACATACATTTTGATAAAGACCTCGCACAAACCTTACAGAAAATGGTGTCTCAGTGGATTTTGGTTGAGACTTGGAAATTTCTGGTGATCCTGATGAAATGTTCTCAACAGAATTGGATTAACTTCCAAGTCTAATTTAGGCTATTGTCTCTAGGCGACATTTTTTAAAACAATTTTTTTAAAACTGATCTTGTCGGTGCTAGAGAACATCGTATAAGAAAAATGGCAACTGGCTCATCCAAGCAGCGCGTCATCGAACTTTTATGGGAATATTCTGTTTTCTTCTTACATTATTTTATGTAAAAGTTCGCAAGAATTAATTATAATTATAAATGTTAAAACATGTAGACCGCGTATAAAGAAAACTATGTAATTAAAATTTCAATTTGTTTATAGTTTTATTATAGTGATTTCGGCTGGGGCGCACCGGTGTGCCACCTTACCGGTGGCACACAAACTGGCTCTGATTATTTTCTCATGTCTACTTTGTGTACACTCAATATGCACTTATGAGGTGTATCCACGGGGGTGATACTGCTTATACTTCGCTATGCTTTTACGCGTCCCTCGAATGTCTCTTTACGATCAAAAAATCCGCAAGAGGCGCTAGTTCCTACCTGCATCCTTTGATTTGACCGATTTGGCTGACGCATAGACCTGCTAAACATTAAAACGATTAAAACTGTTAGGGCCAGTTTCACAACTTAGTTTAACCGGAGTTTAAACCTTTAAACTTGGTTTACGGTAAATATTGTGTCCCACAACTGTCTTAAACCTCGGTTAACGTTGTTAAACTGCGGTTAAAGTTGAACGGCGAAATTCGGGCGTTTAAGGTAGATAACCGAGGTTTAATACTGCAGCGCCACTGCTTTCAGTAATCTTTCGAGTATTGTACTTCATGGCTGATATCTCCACGGAATTGTAAAAAGGTTATGTTGCAAGATATGGCTCTGGAATATATGTTATCGTCATCTGACGATGAAGATTTTGTGCAAATAATAAATCGACGCCCGAGAATAATTAGAAGACGACCGTCATATTTTGAAGAATTTGATGACATTGATTTTTATGCTCGATTTCGCTTAACCAAGGAATCTGTTACTGCAGTCTAAGAGAAATCAAAGAAGAAATTTCTTATAAAACAGAACAGTAAAAATAGTTTTGTAATATTATTAAATTAGTACTTATAGATTACATACTATAATTACGATGACCATATGTGTTTTTCCAAAGAACAGTTTTTTTTTTATTTCGAGTGGCTGTCTTTTAGATTTATTTATTTTTTTCAAAACTCAATTTTGTCTTTCATTCTAATCTGTTGTTCTTTATTTTATGAGAAATTTTTTTCTAATTAGTGTTCCAATGTTTAATGTACTTAATAAAGTGTAAATTTTTACAGTAACAATTGAATTTAATTGTTTAGTTCAAACTGATTTGGAAACATGTAAGAAGAAAACTTTAAAACTTTTAAATTTGTTCATTACTTTTTGCCTTGGTGTATAGAACCTGTAATATCTCATTCCCTACTCTTCGGTAACAACCAATCACACTACTTGTTCTAGAAGAAAGATAAGTCTGTTGAAGTTTCTTCGCATAGATTATAGGTTTACGTAACCTAGAGTTAAAATTTGGTTGTGAAACGCGATAGAAGTTTAACCGTGGCGTTAAACTTGACGGTAGTTCAACTAAGCTCGGGTTAAACCCAAAGTTGTGAAACTGGGCCTTAGAAAGCTTTATTCGGCCTTATAAGATTAAATTGTGTTTTTTGAACCTGCATTTTCTAGTAAAACAATAACTTTCAAATCGGTTGTAAGCGTGTAAGGATGCAGGTCGACTTATGCGCCACCAAGCGGCTTAATATTCCCGTGAGACAAAATCTAGACGCGTAAATTTTAGCAGTGTCACCCCCGTGGCCCCGTGGGTGTATCGAGCCCGATCGAGCCCAGACGAACATGCGGCACCATTGAAGGACTGCATTATTTGACTAGCCAAACACAAAAGCTGCACCGACACCTGAAATGTGCAACCGGTGTGCCCCAACCGAAATCGCTATAAGTTACACTTAAGGTTTGAATAAGAGCGGTAAAGATTTAATAGAGATATCTAAGGATAGGGAATCTAATCAGATGGCTTTAATACATTTATAAAATGCGTCAAGACTATCCTTTTTTTTCGCCTAACAGTCAGTAAATAGTCGTAAAAAGCACGTAAAGTGACACCTATTTAGACAGGAAAACATACGGATAGTTATTGAAAAATGTGTTTTTATGTATAAAATTCAAAGAAATTTTACTTGTGGTCGATTTTTACGAATTTGGTCAATACGAGACAAGTCATATTTTTACAATGAAACACGTAATAACAAAATGATATGCACGACAACATCTCATCGTCAATCTGTCACGTTTCACGCCTATTAGTTCTAATTTTTTTTGCGACGGACTGTCGCTACCGTCAACGCGGAATTCTCGGTTGAGGTGCAAGGAGCCTTAAAAAAATAAGCAGCTTCAGCGATTGACGCTCACTATTTTTTTGCAGCTGATTGGAGTTAACTTGTGAACGTAAACTAAAACTGGTATTTATAAACAATTTTTATATTTAAGATCGTTTTAAGATGTTAACCAATCACAGGCTGGCATTCATAATTTAACTCTTAAACACGCAAGTCGGTTTGAGAGACCCCATATGAAGTTTTGAACGCTTGCTGTGTGAAGACGGAATGAGATAGGAGGTTTGGACCAAGACGTAAAAAAAGTTTAAAATCTCCTCTTTCGATTGATATGGTTAATCAACTTTTTTAGTTAACTAGAATTCAAACGGCACGGCAGCAAAATTTTTTTAGGGTCAATGCAACCCATATAGCGTGTAAGTGAAACCTTTTTTGTGAATATTTTATATAAAAAAGTTAGATAAAATACGTTCAAATAGGTCGGTTCGCGGATGTTACTCGCATATACTCTGTCTAAAGTTGGAATACTATAAAATGCTGTAGAAAAGGGAGTTTTTCCGAAATATATCATAAAACACATCAATTTTCAATTTTAGACACGATTTAATCAAAAATACCTCGTATTCGCCTTGTTACATAAGAACATTTTTTAATAGAAATGACAATGATATAATTTTTTTTAAAGTACGAATCTTTAGCTTTAAAACGCCGTATTGTAAAGTACTTAAAAGTTTTTTGTTGCGAAGATATGATTTTTTAAAGGAAAAGTAGATATTTGTCTAATTTCTCATTTTTGCTTAATCGTTTTTCCTTTATAACTTCACAATAAATTATTTTTCGGCAATGCCAATTGTGCAGTCACACTCCTGAGATTCTAAATTTTCATAAAAAAAAATTATAAAAAAATATTGATTGAAACCAAAGTTATAGCTTTTCAAAGTTGAAAAAGTCTCCCAGACCCGAAAATGTGTTTCCGTATTTTACAGGATTGGTGTGTTTAAGGATTAATTTTATTTTAAAAAACTTAAGTAATGTCTTAAGATGTTAATACAGCTTTGTGATTAGTTGATAATATCTTTAAACAGTATTTGAGACGGTCTGAAATAAAAGAATTGACTATGAATACCGATCACAGAGTATCATTTTAAAACATTACTCGAGATGGTCTCAAAATAAGTTTCATTTATGAATACCGACCTAAGTTTATCACTTCATAAATTTTAAAATATGTGAATTATGTATAAATATTTATTAATGTTTTTTGTTTCATCTAATTTTATTTATAAGTTAAAAATGGCACATTGAAATTTTTATTCAATTATAAATCATGCCTATTTTTTATTTTGTCTAATACTCTAACACATTTTGTTTTGCTTCTTTGTCTTCATTTTCTTTTTTTATGTCTGATTTTTTTATCAAGTTGGCCAACACAATACCAATAAACAGTAACATGCCTACTTTGTGATTAGATATAAATTTTTTGGCACAATCCGTAGGATTGTTAATGTTTAAAGTATATATCTGGAAAAAAAAACTATTTATATGCAATTATATACAGTGTACAATAAAGACCAGGTCATCTCTCGTGGACTGATAGAGCAAGTTAAACTAATAAGGGAACTGTCATGGATGTCCGGCGCCGATTTGATTCTCCTTGAAATATGTTGTTAAACACGAAAATCTAAGAAATCTGTATTTTTTTTATATCGATGGAATCTCATGTTTAGGGGGTGAAACACCCTTTGAAAAAAAACGGTATTTCTCTTTCGGGGCGAATATTGTTGAAAGTAGAAGAGACAAAAAAAACTTTGTTAACAAAAGTTTTACAGTTTAAAGAGTACTTTAAAGTTGTAGAGAAAAATTTTTTTTTGTTTTATTTAACAAAATACCCTTACCACCCAAAATTTATTCAAATTTTTCAAATTTTCTTATATGTATATGGTTGGATTTGAAAAAAATACCCTTTAATGTAGCTAAAAAAAATTTTAAAAACTTGAGAAAACTTTGGGTGGTAGGGGTATTTTGTTAAACAAAAAAAAATTTTTTTCTGTCTCCTACTTTCGACCCATATTCGCCCCGAAAGAAAAATCCGTTTTCCTTCAAAAGGTGTTTCACCCTCTAAACATGAAATTCCGCCGATATAAAAGAATACGAATCTCTTATTGTTAGATTTTCGTGTTTAACAACATATTTCAAGAAGAATCAAATCGGCGTCGGACACCCGTAACAGTTCCTTTGTAAGTAGAAAAGTCCTTTATCATTTTGCAAACTTTGCAATAATTAATGAGATATTAATGACTAAAGATAGCCGAATGTGCTCGGCCTATTGGCAAATGTAAGCGTGTGATGAGATACGTTTGTTCAGTGATCATCGTTGCTAGGTGCGCAGGAAGTTTTCTTCAAGAGGTACCAAGCCACTCGCGTGTCTATTGTCATTTGTAATAAACAATTCTTTGCACGTCTCGCAACACCATGCGATCCTATCTCGCCGCGTGTTTGCATTTGTAGGTAAGCCAGGCTAAATTGCTGATTTTTATTAATTAATATCTTATTAATTTTTGCGAAGTTTGCAAAATGATAGAGGACTTTTCCGCTTAGTTTGACTTGCTCTATTAGCCCATGAGAGGTGATCTGGTCAAACACCATTTTAAATCAATTTATAATTTTTACCTGGTTGCTAATATGTGTTGCAATAAATCCAACAGTAGTATAATAAGGCCAAGTTTGAGTAGTTAATATACCAGAAGTGATTAAACTCGCAATCATTATTATTGCAAAACCAGACAAATAAAATTTCGTGTCCTCCCCGAATTTAATAGCGGTCGACTTCATACCCAGCAGAATATCATCCATTCTATCCTAACACATAAGAAAAGATTTGTAAGGGATACAAGAAACATGGAATTAAAACATTGTTCATAAAATGTTAAAAATCTTAAAAAAAAAGATAGGTAAAATAAGCTGATTTTGGCTTTTGGAGCGAGTAAAAACGGTCAGTTTTTTTTGTAGTTTTTGAGTATCAGAGTCTGATTTTTACAAAATTTCAATTGTTAGGAAAGTATTAAAATCAGCATATGAAACTATTACAACTATTACTGTAAATGATTATATTATTGTTGAATTTTTGGAACACATTTATTTTTACGAATGTAATAATTGTTGTTTTCTTGCAAAATATGATAATTTTTCTTTTTAACAGTTCATGTTCTGCTTGATAAAGAAATTAAAAAATTATCTAAAAACAAAAATTTGTTTACGGACATCGATCTATGGAAATTATGTTTTAAAGAAATCTTGACTATGAAATTTAAGATTGTTATTCATTATGACTCTTAAGGACTTGCTCTCAGAATATTTTGTATTCTATTGTGGTTTTAATAATAGAAATTGTAACAATCGCGCAAAAAAATATTTTTAAGCATTAGGATTTGCTTTGATTAAGGCCCCTTCTTCATTTATTAATTTGTATTATTTACATATTGAATCGATTTTTACTTGACTGTTTATTTTATATAATTTTACACTTTTATATTGTTCTCATAATGTGTGTCCTTCTCTTTTTAATAGCTTCACTGACATTTTATGTTTTCTTGAAAAATTAAAAATTTTGAACAGTCAGAATCGGATTCGACAGCTTAAAAATTATAAAAAAAAATAAACATACCGATTTTAATTGTCGTTCCAAGGGCAAAATTGGTCCATTTTACCAATCGTTTTTTAAACAATTTTCTATAATTTAAGAAAATAATAACAAAAGTTTCTCTCTCTTTTTTTGTGCACTTACTTGATGAGCATATATTGTATCGTATAGAATAGTCCAACAAATACCAGCTACATAGAGTGGTAAGCAGACGGACCAATTGCACGATCCATGTACAGCTGACCATCCTAATAAGGTACCCCAATTAAAAGTCATTCCCAGAATTAATTGCGGCCAATACGTTACTCTTTTCATGAGAGGATAAATTATTACTAGACCTAAAAAGAGAGAAAAAAGACATGGATCAAATTTTATATCCATTTTAAAGGGATGTTGATTTTATCGACATGTTAGTTTTACCGACTGAATTGATTTATACGTGTGATATTGATGTAATGGTTAACGTCAACATATCTTTACAAACTATTACATCAATAACGCATACATATGCATAAACTTTTAAAAACAAAATTTTATATTAAAGCTTCTAGCTCATTTCTAAAAATAGTATTGTTCTTTCGTTGTTATTCTGACAATGAGTTAAAACTACGCTTGTTTTACAGACAAAAAAATATAATGCTTTTATATAAAACAAATATTGTCACAAGTCAACGTCAGACGTTGATAAAAAAACTAATGTTTTATTTTTTTATTGTTTTTAATATTTTCTATTTAAATTGTTGCTTTTCAACAGTATTATTGTTAAATTTAATTGTAAAAAAGGATTTATAATTAAACAAAAAAAATTGTTTAAAAAAATATTTAATCAGTAAACAGACTTGTCACCAGCATCCCATCAAGATGCTAAAGTTGTTCTGTTTTATTGGTTAAATGTATTTTTTCTAGCATTCCAGCAAATAAAAATAAAATTAAATGAATTGAAAATTATAATTTATTTTTATTTATCCAAGTTCGCGTTTTAGTCCCGGAGTATTTTTAGATTTAAATGAATTCAAATAAATTGTTATATGAAATGTGCTATTCATCATGTTGAATTTAAATGTATTCATGTTTACATTATATTATTTTTGGATCCATACAAAATAATTTTTGGATTAGAAAAATTTGAAGCATGAATTTGAAAATGTCGAAATGAATCCATTTCAATTCATTTTTATTTGCTAGGAAATGGCAAATTATTTCGGAAATATTGGTTTAATGGAAAAATGTTTCAAACAAAAATTGTAGATTTAAAAAGCTTATCATCTGGTGATATTTATTTGAACCTTTGGATAAATTTGGAAAATCCAGTCAAAGTTAATATAAAAATTTTTAATAGAAATATACATTTTTAATTACATATTCTTGTAACTGTTTTCGAAACTTTTTCAAAAAACGATAATACGTTATAACGAACTGATAAAATTAAAACATAAAAATAAAAGGCCTCTATCAGTCATAGTGATTCTTGGTACCAAATAATAATTTTTTGTTTAAATTTTTACAATTTCCAACCCAAACTGCGCGTTGCATATTTGTTGGACTTAAAACATAGTCATGAAATCGGAATAGTAATATTAATGCTTCGGTTGAAGTAGTAAGACGTCCGCATTTGGAAGATCCAAGTTTGATCCTTGGCTGAGGTGTTATTTTTTCGCAATAAAATACAATTTTTTCCGGGAAGGGAGGATATTATATATTATGCTTCTAAAAGACCAAATATTACTGTTCCGATTTCATGACTGTGTTTCAAGTCCGACAAATATGCGGTGTACAGTTTGAGTTGAAAATTGTAAAAATTAAAAAAAAAAAAAAAAATTATTCAGTACCAAGAACCGCTGACTGACATAGACCTTCTATTTTCGTGCTTTTCACAAAAAAGTTAAGTTTCAGTTATAAGTACACAATATTCTTAGAATATTATATAAATATTATTAAAAGTTAAAATATTAAGGCTCCTGAGTACTCGCCGCGGCCATATTGAAGTCGTGACGTCAGAAGCGAGAAATTGCGTGAAATGACACGTAATTTTGTCCGACATGCCATTTGTAAATAAAGCCAATTTGGATAAAACAAACTAAGCAGATGACTTTAAAACACTTCTAAATATCGGTCACGACTATCCTTTTTCCGCCTAACAATCAGTAAATAGTTGTAAAAAGCATGTAAAGTGAAGCAATTGAAACAGGAAAACAATGGGCACATAATTTTGTCCGACGTGCCATTTCTAAATAATGCCAATTTGGATAAAACAGACTAATCAGATGGCTTTAAAACACTTCTAAATATCGGTCACGACTATCCTTTTTTCGCCTAGCAGTCAGTAAATAGTCGTAAAAAGCACGTAAAGTGACGTCTATTCAGACAGGAAAACACACGGATAGCTATTAAAAGGAGTGAAAAATGTACTTTTATGTATAAAATTCAAAGAAACTTTACTCGCGGTCCATTTTTACAAATTTGGTAAATACGAGACAAGTCATGTTTTTACAATGAAACACATAATAACAAAATGACATGTACGATAACATTTCATCGTCAATCTGTCACGTTTCACGTGTATTAGTTCTAATTTTGTCCGCGACGAAATGTCGCTACCGTCAACGCGGAGTTCTCGGCTGAGGAGTCAGGAGCCTTAAAATAATATTCTGAGAATTTTATTCATTACTTTTAATATTATGGCAATATTGTATTAATGTTATATTTCTGTTTTTACACAATATTTATGGTATATTACTCCAATATCCACGTAATATTATGAAAATGTTCTACGAATATTATTATGGTCAAAAGTTATCAAAAATTAATGTTATTAGTGTTCGTTGTTTTTATAAAAGCTGAATTTCAGTTTTGAGGTATCAGGAGTTTTTACAGATATACCCTCTCTATGTAATTTTCAGAAGTATGTTACATATTAATTTTTTAACTTTAGAATTTATTCGAATTCAAAATAATGAATAGCTCAATTCGAATTTTAATTCATTTGAATCTAAAATGATATAATGGGGACATGAATCCATCCGAATTCAACATGATGAATAACTTATTTCATATTTCAATCCATTTAAGTCTATTTGAATAAAAAAATACTCCAGAACTCTATAGTGTAAATTTGGATAAATTATAATAAATTGTAATTTTTAATTCATTTGAATTTATCTTTGTTTACTGGATAATTATTCCTATTAATCTAAATTTTAAAGTTAATCTATAATTGTAAATTTTTATAATATAATTTTTATAAATAATGGAAATAAAATCAATATATAAATTATTAAATAATATGAAATATTTAAACATTTTGCATTCTTCCTTCAAGAAATAATTTAAAAAAAGCAGAAATTAACTTAATTTTAAATAATTAATAAAACATTGTTAAATTCAAAATCGTGATTCTTTTGAATTCATTTCAATCCAATTAAAGTTTAAGAATTCCTTGAATCCATTTTAATGCATGAAGTGGGATTGAATCTATGGGATTCCTTTTTTAATACAAAAGAAGTTATGAAAATGAATTAAAATGGATAACAATTTTTAATCCATTTTAATCAATTTCCATTTGCTGGATACAGTAAATGGAAATAGATTTAAATGAATTAAAAATTTGTAATCTATTTTAATTAATTTGAATACATTAAAGAATAGTAATTACGTCATTTCAATCCTATGTCATAAAGACATAAATTAAAATGCATTGACTCGCGAGAACTTCTTTTTTATTGAAAAAATAGGAATCACTTCATTTCAATTCCATTTTAATTGATTAAAATGGATTACATAGCCTACATAACTTTTTTTGAATTGAAAGAATTGAATCCCGTAGTTTCAATCCTACTTCATGAATTCAAGAAATTTTTGAATTTTAATTCAATTAAAATGAACTCAGAAAATCAAGAATTTAAATTTGGCAATGATCATATGAGTGCATTTCTACCCATTGTAATTTATTTCTGTTTGCTGGTAACGTTTCCTAAATCTATTACAGAAATACTGTACGTATGACTACTATGACTTACGAATTTTCGGACTAACGGCATATTAACTAAATTATTGATTAAAAATAGATCAGTAAATTATAATTAAGCTAATAGGCACTAAAAATTAAACATTAGTTTTATAATAGTAAATACTATATTAAGAATTATATTAAAAAAAAATAGCATTATTTTTGAATATCTGTTGAAGTTTTCATTTAAGCTAAATACTAATGTCTTAATAGCCAATATTATTATACATAAAGAATTATATTCACAAAAAGAATAATTTTTTTGTCATGATTTTATTAAATAGAGATCTATAATCGTTTTTCATGATAAAATAATTATTTACTTCACTTATATAAAATAATAAATAAAATTAAAACAATGTACTTATATAATACAGTTTCGTGTAGGCTATTGTTATCGGTCAATTCAATTTATGACTGAAGTCTCAAAACGTAATCCCGTCGCAAATAGAGATATTTGTAAATCATTATAAATCTTTGATATACAGTACCTAGTGAGCTGGCACCGAGAAATATACTATACCAATTCAATTGCAACAATACAAGCAAACCCAGACTCAACTGTCCAGCTAAAAATATTAATGATTGCTTTGGTGTTATTTGACCAGTTACCAAAGGTCTGTCTTTCGTCCTGGCTACCTAGAGTAATAAATTGTATTAGTCACAATATCTAAAATATAAAGTTAGAATATGGTTACAAAAAATTTTACCATTTTGTCGATATCCTGATCCCACATGTCATTTATAGTGCATCCTGCACCACGCATTATAAATGCACCCATACCAAACAGTGCTAACATATGGAGATCTGGTAAGGCACCAGCAGGAGCTGCTAAGGCAATGCTCCATCCACAAGGCCAAAATAATAGCCAACTGCCTAACAAAAAATTAAAAAAAGATCAGAGATTGAAACATATGCAACAAATTTATTAAATAAATTTCCTACAAAAATTAAACAAGCCCAAAAAGTTAATTTTCAGAAAACAAAAATTTCTCATTTTTAAATTCTATATAAATATGGTAATTTGTTTCCCATCGTATAATAGATATCAAAATAAAGTTTTAGGTTTTGATTAATATTCTGAGAATTCATAAAAAAAAGAGTTTGTGGACTTGTTTTTTCTCAAGAATTATATATTTATCTATTTATGTATTTCATTTTCATCCCTACCGGAACAAAATATTGGCACTATAATTCATATTATTTAAGCAAATAAACTTATTTGATTTTCTACAAAGATTAAATAAGTCTATTGTTTAAAAAATCTGGGTTGTTATTAATGCATTATCTATCAGTAATATCATATCATAAACAATTTTGTTCCAGTAAGAAACAAATTGGAACGATATGTGTTTGTGTGTGTGTGTATATGAGTGAGTGTGTGAGAGAATTTTTTAAAATAAAATTTATCAAAAATTGAAATCTATGAAACATATTTATTAATTGAAGAGTTTCCTACAAAAACCAACTATAATACAGCTTCAATTATAATAGATAATTACTTGAATAAACAGGTCTTACCTATTGGTTTATCTATCCTCATTAGCTTCATATAGGGTTGTACATTGGGCGAAGCATTATTGACTAGCTTTGCGGCGATGCTCAAGCATCTTTTTTGTGGTACATCAGCTAACTTAACACAAATTGGTATATTTTTTATCCTTAATAAAGAATAGGTAATTCTTTGGAGTGGTAGTACATTAGGACTCGGATTATGCTTGTATTTATTGCATTGTACTGTAGAAAATGTCTGAATCTTTGTACATGGTCTAAAATTTACAGCCGTGCGGTTCAATAGCTTGAAACTGGAATATGTGTTACGTGACAGAAAACTGAAAACTCCAGTGACCCAGAGGCATCTTTTTACAATTATCATCATTTAATATTTCACCTATAATAATAATATTGCAAATTTAAGTAATAAATTCTTATATATTACAATATGTATGTATGTGTGTGTGTGTGTGTGTGTGTGTGTGTGTGCGTGCGTGCGTGCGTGCGTGTGTATACATATATGCAAGAAGTTATATATTATAATAAAATATGTTTATAATTATATATACATATATATTTTATAATTATATATACATAATATATTTATGAATACTATCAAGTTATTTTGAATATATTTAAAGAACAAGAATGTATATACTGTCAAAAGCAGATCTTAGTGCATAATAATAATTTTTTAGGTGAATTTACAAATGTTTTTAAGATTTTCCAACTTATGTGTCTCATATTTCCTGGACATAAAATACAGCTTTTAAGAACTCAGAAATGTAATATCATGAAAATTTGTTTTTGTGGAAACAAATTTGTTAAAAATGTATTGATACACTTCCTGGTTATATTAGGATTTTGTTCAATTGTTTTATATTTTTACCATACAATTTGATAAGAAATATTTCAGTTTGATAATACAAATAAAAATTTGTGTATACATGTATTGAAAAATATAGAATAATTTCAATAAAAAATAATTTTTTTTGTCTTTGCATTTTATAGTAGAGTGCAGACGTTTTCAACCTCTTTAGTGTATTATAGTTGGGAGAGAAAGGAAGCAAAGATTCTAAGTGTAAAAAGTGCAAGCAATGCAAAGAGGCCTATTATTTGATGCAAAAATAAATCTATCAAATAAGGTTAAAGTATAACCTCTACATAGTACGCAATTTATTTTTGAATTAGTGGGATTTAACAATTAATTTAAAAGTCATCAACGAGATTATTATAATATAGAAAAAACACTTATAAGGCATACACATTACTCTTTTCATTACTTGAAACAAAATATTGAAAATATTGAGAAAGAACAGCATTTAACCTTAACTTATATTTCGCGAAGTCTTACTTTGCAAAGAGCCGATAAATTCAAAGTTATGATTTATAGAGCAATTTTATAGGCAAACCTGTATCTTTGATATCACATAATTATTAAGTCATTATCACTGTATCTTATCACTTCGATGGTTAATATTATATCATTATATTCTGAACTTCGATCAACGCGCCAGAAAGAAACTGAGAGTGGCCATTTCGAACTTATTCAGCTTATTCATGAGAAGGTCAAGGTGTGTAAAGGCAGAAGCACACACTTTTGCATAGCTGCATAACCATGTGCATAAGAAAGTGGATTGGTCTATTAGCACTTGCATAAGAAAATCAGGGGTTAAGGGCCTCGCACATGAAATGCATAACATAACATAAGCACAACATAAAACCGACGGACCAATGAAAATGTTATGTAAATCAATATGGCGACTTTATGCTGAATGCTCATTGGCCCATCGGTCTTATGTTGTGCTTATGTTATGTTATGCATTTTATGTGCGAGGCCCTTTACAAACTCCTATGCTTTCCTCGGTACCATAGAGTCCCTAGAAGTAGAGCGACTGGACATCTTGGGGTTCCACGTGATTGGATGCACGTGATTGTGCACCTAAAATGGCAGCACCAATACGGATCTCTGTTTAATCCTCTTTAGCCAATGCGATAACAGCATACACACGTTAAGTGCACACAATGATAAATACACACACATAAAGCTCACATATGTACATACATTGACATAGGCTTTGTTTACACCGAATACTTGATTCGCGTAATATTTAGTAACTTTCTATTCAATTATCTTAATTTTGGTAATAAATTTAATGAATAGTATATTAAGCTGGTACAATATGAATCAAGATAATAAATAAAATATAGATATCACGTATACATTTACACGTATTGTCGAAATTAAGACAATTTAATAGAAAGTTACTTGTTAGTATACGTGTCAAGTGTTTGGTGTAAACTAAGTCATATTCATCACCCACATTTTAGGGGCAGGGGGTCAATCATGTAATTTCACGTGGAACTTTTCACGTTTCACTTTTCACGTTTCACTTTTCACTTTTCATTTTTCATTTTTCACTCATAGAGAGTTCACGTGAATCTTTTCACGCACAGCGATTATAGGCTTGTTTTCTGTTCCTGCACTAGACTGCACTGGAACGTTCCTTCTTGTTTTCGCTAACTTTGAAACATCTATCTATTTCATTTTAAGTGTACACTTATTTAGAGAGTTCAGGAACAGAAAACAAACGGTATGTATGAATAGGTTTGTTCGAGTTGCGTGAAATCCCCAAAAATTTTTGCACTCGAGATGAGATAAAAAGCCTGTTCGTGTTGCTGCTTTTTGAATTAATTTCTTTGTTGTCTCTCTCTTTCTTACGATCGAATATATATTTATCTCATCTCGAGTGCAAAAATTTTTGGGGATTTCAAGCAACTCGAACAAACCTAAATATATATTCGATCATAAGAAAGAGAAAGATGACAAAGCCTGGTATTCATAGTCGATTCTTATTTCAAGATCGTCTTAAGTAACGTCTTAAAATGCTAATACAGCTCTCTGATTGGTTGATGGAATCTTAAGGTAATATTTAAGATGATCTTAAATATAAGAATCGATTATGAATACCGGCCAAAGAAATTAATTCAAAAAGGGCAGCAACACAAACAGGCCTAATAATGCGCGGAAATTTAGTTTGCGTTCCGAAATTCACCATTAGAGGCTCTGTCACTGCAACTATCAAGCGATCGTGAAAAAGGTTTCTATCTGCTTTTACAGTATAACTTTTACTGTAAAAATTTTGTTATATAGAAAAAAATTGTAAAAAAAATATTCATAAATAAATAACAATATTTCTTATATTGCATAAACTTAATTTACAAATATAATATATATTACATTTATTTTTAATGATCCGTATATTGTAACAACTATTTTATTATGTAGTAATCTAATACTCAAAATTACATTGTAATTTAATTCAAACATTGTTTTTCAAAATTAATTTTAATTAGTTTTTTATGTGTGCAAATTTTAAAGTAAATTAATTTCATTAGTCATTAAATTTAACTTTGTTTAATTAAAAAATATTGAATAATTTAGAATATGGACCTTGATCAAAACTGAATTCTCCGCTCACACATGTATTTTCCAAATTTATAAGTTATAAACACTTACATGATTGATTAATATTCTATTTCACAAGACGCACCTTTCTTATATCATTGAGTATCAACACGCGTTTAAAGTATATTTTTATCTAAATTTGCATTTGATGAAACCTCATTCTATATAATTATCAAAATATCAATTTGTCAAATATAAATATCAAACCTAATTACATCACAAAAGCATTATTTTTATTTATGTATGTATTACTTTATCCTATCAACGCAATGCAATACCAAAAAGGTTAACCTCTTCAATAATACCTCTTCAAACTGTTACCACACTTTCATTCTTATTTCAAAATAGATACAATGATATTGAACAATATCAATTTGTGCTAACTTAAAATTTGTAAAATCTACTTTTCTTTATTAGTTGTTTATTAGAGAGTAATAATATAAAAATGTAATATACGCATCATATATGCATACAATTATTTTAATTTTATTTATGTATATTCCGTTCTTATATTATTACTCTCTAATGAACAACTAACAAAGAATAGCAGATTTTACAAATTTTAAGTTAGCACAAATTGATAATGTTCAATAATGCCCTTTTCATGTCAATCCATTTTCCAGTAATTTTTATTTATTCTTGGAGTTGAAGTTTATTTACGTTCTGGAAAAGAATAAAAAAAACATTTTCAAAGACATTATTGATTTTTAACATATAAATTAATATTGATTAATGTATAATGTAGTTGAATAATTTCAAAGTTATTTTTACTGAGCTTATAATAAACAGGAATTCTATATGATATGCTTGAAATATTATATGCTTTAATATGTACCAAATAATTAATAATTGTTTTATTAATTTTGATTTGTTTCCGATATAACCACAAACTTTAGAATAGATTAATTAATTTTTACAAACAGAAATTTAAACGAAATCCAGTGTTTAGACAAAAAAATTACAATAAATCTAAATTCAAATCATTCTTTTTAACTTTATCTTTGATTTTTTGTGTTATTATTTAAAAAAATAAAGAGACTTTTCAAGCATGCTTCTCGGTCTCCACGCTTTCGTCATCAATCGAATTACATTTGAGACAGCAATCGTCAATCCGATTAGCCCAGGGAAATTTTCTATACCTACGTTGAGTACCATTGTTCAATCCAATCCGAGATCCGATTAGTTATCGTAAATACCCTCTACTTCTAGGGACTCTAGGTACCAGTGTTTGCAGCGCCATCACTTTTTGACACCCTCACAGCAAGAACTAAATTTTATTGTGTGAGTGTTTCGCCATATTGGCAGCCATATTGAAAATAAACTACGTCACGTCTTTCTGGCTGTGGCTGCCTACATACCATGGTGGAAGTAACATGGTTTGTGCAGTTTGCAAGCATCTCTCTCTAATTCTTTGCCCTCTCGCTTGTTTTCTGACCGTTCAGACCCCAGGTGTACCAATCTTATTTAACTCCACAAAGTTGTTACAACTGAATGTAGTTGTCTTCGTTGCACGCACATCATGTTGTATTCTCTCGGTCTTTTTTTATCGCATACGTGAATATCGTACGAGAGCCTTGAACAGAAGGAAGAGTGTGATTTGCATGTAAGTAATATTTTTTGATATTTTACAATAATTGAAGAAGTTTGTTCATATATTAACATAAATTAAATTGGAAAGGCTTCAAATAAAATTACATAAAATGCAATAAAATGACTCTTTGAAGGTCTCTTTCAATATATAAAAAGAAAAAACAAATACAAAAATTTAATTTTAAAGAATTCTCAGTTAATTATCTCCCAAATTAGTTCGATCCGCCATAAGGCCGCGAACTGCACTATATATAGTGCTTTTCCTAGATCGCTCCGTTTGAAAAGTCGCGATTTTTTTACTCAATCCGCATAAAATGCCGCGAGTAATGTATAAAATTCTTAAGATCGTTCCGCTTGAAAAGCCGCGATCGTTTTACTCGATCTGCACAAAATGCCGCGAGTAAATGTAAAATTGATATTTTACAAACTTTGATTAATTTTTGTGGAAGTTTGACTTGTATAGGTTGCTCATCTACCACGAAAGTCGATGCAGTCTTGTTGAGATAATAACACTCTAAAGGAAGCAGGATCAGTCTTTCTTTAAAAATTTTCGCAAATCGTTGACTAAGTCACCAAAAGTTGGTCTATGTTTATTTTTTGTTGCAAAAATTATGTTTTTGTTGCGGAAATAATTTTTTCATTTTTTTATTTTTTCTCCTTTCATCATTTTTTAAGTATTGCTTCTTATTTATTTTACAATGCACCGACGCACCATCTTCACTAAATTTCACATAAAATCTCTCGAATTACGTACGTCTTTCGAAATCACGCGTACTATAAACGGTACAAACTGCAATTCTTTCAGAGAAAAGGACACAACGAACATATAGCAGAGTGGGACAAAGATGCAATCATAACAGTTGTACTAACCTGATATTATCAAACATTTAATTTTTCGAAGTTGGTACACCTGGGGTCTGAACGGTATCCGAAGCGAAAAAGGGGCGTGGTTTGCGGATTTTGCACACACCATGATGTAAAAAACAAGGTGAAACAACGCGCATCGTCGGCGGCTCGATGCGCGGTAAGAGGCGTGGCTCAATTTGATGCGCCAATGAAATTTGGGTCCAAATATATCCGCGCAATTTAAATACGAAACAATCGTATGTAGTCACACGTACTTAAAATGTAGAAGTTGTTAAAAAAAAAATATATAAAAATGTAAAAATACTTGAAATTTATTATCTTTAACACAAATCACTGTTGCAATAAACACTGTTGTTAAAAACATGAAATATAACAATTTAGCCATACACATAAGCTCATTCTTATAACTTTCCAAATTTCTTCTAATCCAAGTTTAAAAAATTTGAAATCACAATTTTCATTAATGTACAAAGTCTCAACCTTACCTTCACGTTCTTCTTTTTTTAAATAGCTTTGAATTTCTTTGATTCACCAATTATTTCAAATTCACGTATAAATACAAGTATACATACGTCCCAGTACCGGAGCCGTAGCCATGTTGAATCTCAAAATTTGGACCCAGTTCTGATTGGTCTAGAGTATGGTCTACTGCGCATCTGGTTACTTGTTTCACCTTTCTTCTTACATCATGGCACACACCATGTAATACTTCCACCATGCTACATACAGCTGACTAGGAGTTCGAACGCTTTTGTCCGTTTACATTTTTGTGTTTGTTGTGTGCATCACAATCGGATTTCGGTGTTTTATTATTCCAGTTATTATTTCTGTATTGGTCAAATCCTGTTGAATTATTGGGGACGGATACCAATAAAAAGAAAGAAGAAGAAGATCACGTATTTCTCGTTATTAGGTTAGGTTTGCGTCTGTAAGTATCAATTGCATTTACTTTGGATAAATTAAATTTAATGTTCATATTCGATGTTTTTTTCTGTTTATAGATTAAAGAATAAGTGTACCAGAATGGTTAGAGCATGTTGTGTACTCAATTGTACATCAAAGAAAAATATGCCATCGCATATATTTCCAACAAATGTACACATGCGTGAAAAATGGTTAAAAAGTTTAATTTTGAAACCCTACAAAGAAAATGAAATTAGTAAGCTTAGAATTTGTTATGAACACTTTAAAGAAAGTGATTATACTGGGACTTCTAAATATCGAAGACTAAATCGGAGTGCTGTTCCTTTCATGACAACAGAGGCATGTACAACACAATTTAAGAATATTATACAGCATCAAGAACAAAGCATACTACAAGAGACAATTACAATTGCATCAGAGAATGTCGCGCAATTACAAAAAGACGTAGAAGTAATACCTAGACAGCAAGAGATTATCGTGCACATGCAAAAAGACGTAGAAAGAGTATCACAAGCTGATCTCATGCAATTGCAAATAAATATGGATATAAAATTGTCCCAAATGCAAGCACAGCATAACAATCAGCTACAAGAACTAGTGTCACAACAACAACAGAACCAAGATGATCACAAGCGGTTGGAAACAGATATGGCTATAAGATTGTCCGAAATGCAAGCACAGCATAACAATCAGCTACAAGAAATAGTACAAGAAATCGGATCTTTGAAAATGCAATTGTATAAAAATTTACAAACAAAAAGACCTAATTTGGGAGAAATAACGCGGAAGAAGACTTTATCTCCAATAGCAAGAAAATTTTATAACAATAATATAAAACTGCAAGCACAGCAAAGGCGCATGAAGAGAATAATCAACAAAATGAAACAACAAAAGAAATGCAAGAATTTGATATTAAATAGAAGAAAATGTAAAGGCTAAGAGGATAAAACTACAAAAATACAAGAGGACTTTATCAATATGATGTTGAGAAATAATGATGTTCCACCACAGGTAATTCTTAATCCTAACATATGAATAACAGTTGGTTTATAATAGCCATAACAGTAAAAATTGGTTAATAATAATCGAGTATTTTTTTATAAATCTATTATGATTGGCCAATTTCTTACGCTAACAACTATTATAAACCAATGTTAATTGTTCCCTAATAATTGTGAAAAACCCGTAAAAAAATTATATACATATATATATAAATTTTCTTGGATAATGCCCTGATAAGTGCTTTGATGCCTGTTTAAATTATATTATTGTATTTAAATTTTACGTATATTGGCATAATTTATATAAATATAATGTTTAAATAGTAATTGTGAGAAATACTTATATGCCCACTATGCATTTATCATAAAACAATACAGTATATATATTTTGCAAATTTTTTATTTTCCCAATATTTAGAATATACTTAGTTTTTTGTTTCTTATTTTTGTTACAGGCAAGACGACATACAATTCAGGATGTTCTGCTTAGGCATTTACCGGAGATTCCGTTCCTCTTATAATTTTATATTTAAATTTTTATTATGTCCATCACATACAATTTTGAACACCGAATTAATTTGTTAATCAAAAATTTTATACTACAATAGAAAATGGGAAAACAATACGAAAAAGAACATAAAATATTTGACAAATATAAAATATAAATTGTATATTGTATATTATATTATAATTGTGTATTGTATCTATTATACGTTATAATAAATATTCTTATTCTTATTTTCAATGTATTCTAATTTGTAAATAAATATTGATAGCAAATATTTTTAGAAAAGAAAAAAATGCCTCAATTTATTCACCATCCTTACCTACTTTCAGTTTGTATGTGCATATCAATATGGCGGAACACTCATACAATAAAATTTAGTTCTCGTCTGTGAGGGTGTCAAAAAGTGATGGCGCTGCAAACACTGGTACCGAGTAGAGTCCTATATAAAGAAAGAAGCGACATTGATGTCCGAAGCTCTGATTGGTAATCTGATTGATACTTGATTGGCTAAGCGAGCAGCCATATTGTGACCACAGCTGTTTGCAGAATGATACGAATGGTGTTTGATGACGTTGAGCGGTCTCAAAATGGCGGTGGAGGACTCAATTGGATACTGAAGGTTGTAGTGGGGGTTCGATGTCGCTTCTCTCTTTATATAGGACTCTAGTACCGAGGAAAGCATAGGAGTTTGTAAATCAATTTCTTTATGCACATTGTTATGTAGCTATGCAAAAGTTTGTGCTTCCGCCTTAAAGGGCCTCGCACATAAAATGCATAACATAACATAAGTACAACTTAAGACCGACGGACCAGTAAAAATGTTATGTAAATCAATATGACAACTTTATGCTGGATGCTCATTGGCCCATTGGTTCTATGTTGTGCTTATGTTATGTTATGCATTTCATGTGCAAGGCCCTTAAGAGAAAGAAAATGAGATGATTCCCACTGTTCTTGTCTAATGTGCGCGCGCATCGAGCTGAGTAGGGAGGTATGAGGCTTGTTTTTTATTCCTGCACTAGACTGCACTGGAACGTTCCTTCTTGCTTTCGATAACTTTAAAATATCTATCTATTTCATTTTAAGTGTACACTTATTTAGAGAGTTCAGGGGGTTAATCATGTAATTTCACGTGGAACTTTTCACGTTTCACTTTTCACGTTTCACTTTTCACTTTTCATTTTTCATTTTTCACTCATAGAGAGTTCACGTGAATTTTTTCACGCACAGCGATTATGTATGAATAATGCGCGGAAGTTTAGTTTGCGTTCCGAAATTCACCATTAGAGGCTCTGTCATTGCAACTATTAAGCGATCGTGAGAAAGGTTTTTACCTGCTTTTACAGTATAACTTTTACTGTAAAAATTTTATTATATAAAAAAAAAAATTGTAAAAAAAATATTCATAAATAAATAGCAATATTTCTTAATTATATTGCATAAACTTAATTTACAAATATAATATATATTACATTTATTTTTAATGATCCATATATTGTAACAACTATTTTATTATGTAGTAATCTAATATTCAAAATTATATTGTAATTTAATTCAAGCATTGTTTTTCAAAATTAATTTTAATTAGTTTTTTATGTGTGCAAATTTTAAAGTAAAGTAATTTCATTAGTCATTAAATTTAACTTTGTTTAATTAAAAAATATTGAATAATTTAGAATACGGACCTTGATCAAAACTGAATTCACGGCTCACACATGTATTTTCCAAATTTATAAGTTATAAACACTTACATGATTGATTAATATTCTATTTCACAAGGCGCACCTTTCTTATATCATTATGTATCAAAACGCGTTTAAAGTATATTTTTATCTAAATTTGCATTTGATGAAACCTCATTCTATATAATTATCAAAATATCAATTTGTCAAATATAAATATCAAACCTAATTACATCACAAAAGCATTATTTTTATTTATGTATGTATTACTTTATCCTATCAACGCAATGCAATACCAAAAAGGTTAACCTCTTCAATAATACCTCTTCAAACTGTTACCACACTGTTACCACACTTTCATTCTTATTTCAAAATACATACAATTTATTAATTCCCTAAATTTTCACCTTTTCGCCATCATGGCTGATGGCGAAAAAGTTCACGTGAAAAAGTTCATATTTCCGCTCATGAGTGAGTTACATGCCGTTTGTTTTCTGTTCCTGAACTCTCTAAATAAGTGTACACTTAAAATGGAATAGATAGATGTTTCAAAGTTAGCGAAAGCAAGAAGGAACGTTCCAGTGCAGTCTAGTGCAGGAACAGAAAACAAGCCTATGATTCCGTGGAATCGTACACCCAAGGACTTTGATTCTGTCCATGGGGAAATTTTCCAAACTGAGAAGTCACCACTTTCTACATACTCGCAGTTCATGATTAACGTAACAACCAATAAGCTCTAGTTGTTTCATTAACCATGAACTGCGAGTATATAGAAAGTGGTGACTTCTCAGTTTGGAAAATTTCCCCATGGACAGAATCAAAGTCCTTGGGTGTACAGTCGTGTTCATTATAGTTGCGAAACTTTTTCTTTGATGGTTTTTGGAATGTAGCCTTGCTCATCGAGTGGCGAACGTAATTGGCTGGATCCACAAGTAAGAACCAATCATGTCCTCAGCTCTCGTTATAGTTGCGCGTTCAGAAACGCATCTAAGAAAAAGTGTCGCAACTATAATGAACACGACTGTACACGATCGTGCAGTTCACGTGAAACTTTTCACTTTTCACGTTTCCGCCCTAGGGGAAATGTTACATGATAGACCCCCTGTAACAGAAAACAAACAGATGGTGTATGCCGTTTGTTTTCTGTTCCTGAATTCCCTGAATTAGTGTACACCCAAGGACTTTGATTCTGTCCATGGGGAAATTTTCCAAACTGAGAAGTCACCACTTTCTACATACTCGCGTTTCATGATTAATGAAACAACTAGAGCTTATTGGTTGTTACATTAATCATGAACATTAAGTATGTAGAAAGATAGCGACTTTTCAGTTTGAAAAATTTCCCCATGGACAGAATCAAAGTCCTTGGGTGTACATACAGTGCGTTGCATTGATGCCTGGGGTACCGATTTTAAGGACCACGTTTCTTTCTTAGTTATTTTTACGTTTATGACCAAATGCTGCCGTCAACGATCACCGCAGCATTCAGTCATGAACATAAAAATAATCAAGAAAGAAACGTGGTCCCTAAAATTGGTACCTCAGGCATCAATGCAACGCACTGTACTTTACCACACATCCTCCCCACTTGACCGCGAAAATCAACAGCACTTGCGCGATTGAACAAGGATGGTGGGGATCATCTCGTTTCCTGTCTCTTTCTATTAGCTTATGCATTCGTGACGGGCTCTTTTCCTCTATAGTATAATCTTTTTAGAGAAGGTTGGTTTATAGTCGATTATTCTTCTGCAAATTGACTTGGTTGGCCAATTTCTTACAATAACGGTCATTATAAACTAACCTTAAAGTTGCTTTATATTAGCTGTAATTGTAAGAAATTAGCCAATCATAGTCAATTTATAGAAGAAAAATCGACTATGATTGGTGAATTTCTTACTGTAACGGCTATTATAAACCAATCCTTAAGTCCCGGTCTACAGTAGGTGTAGTAAGTCTTAAGTCGTAAGAAATTGACCAACCATAGTCGATTATTCTTTTTATATTCAACTATGATTGGTCAATTTTTTACGACTTAAGGCTTAGTACACTTATTGTTGACCGGGATTAAAAGCTATAAAGGCTATAACACACACCTTCCATAATCATAAGACGTACCGTAAGAATTAGCCAATCACAGTCGAGAATTCAGATTCTTATTTCTTAATTCTTGACTGTGATTGGCTAATTCTTAAGGTTCGTCTTATGGTTACGGTTATGGAAGGTGTGTGTTTTCGATTTATAGAAGAATAATCGACTATAGGCTTGTTTTCTATTCCTGCACTAGACTGCACTGGAACGTTCCTTCTTGCTTTCACTAACTTTCAAATATATATCTATTTCATTTTAAGTGCACTAATTCAGGGAGTTCAGGAACAGAAAACAAACGGTATGAATATCGATTATAAACGTTTTTTAGATTTCAAATCTGTTTTGTCTCTTATATGGTAACGTATACTAAGCAACACAAAGACAGATTTGAGATCTGAGATTTGAGGAACGTCATATTAACTATAATTTGATAATTTTTAATAAACAAAAATTTTTTAGTTTACTTACAAATAAAACAAATAAACTATAAAAATTTGTAAAATAAAAATATTATAGACACAGTTTATATAAGTTTATTTAAAGTATAAATACATTTCTAATTTTAATTTATTTTACAGGGATTGAATAGATAATACTTCCTTAAAAACTTGAACTTCGATCATCATTGATTTGAAAGATCACGGTTTTCCGCGTTTTCGACGATGTGTCTTTTAAAAATGGCGCTAGTATAACTGCCGCGTGCATGCGAGGTAGGGTTGGACTGATTAACGTGTGCATATGGACATTGCGACGAATTTCTGTACATGTTACGGGCTCTCGCGGCCGGTGCGCGACGTTGTATTCACGCGATGTCTGCCGTCACGACGCAAAAGCCGGAGGTGATGTTTATCCTGGGCGGCCCGGGTGCCGGCAAGGGTACTCTTTGTCGCTACATTGTCGAGCATTACGGTTACGCTCATCTATCGGCCGGCGACTTGCTGCGCGAGGAACGCGTCAAGCCCGGTTCGGAGTATGGCGAGCTCATCGAGACGCATATTAGGAACGGCACAATTGTCCCCGTGGAGATCACTTGCAGCCTCATCGACCGCGCCATGCAAATTTCCGATAACCCACACCGCCGCTTCCTCATTGATGGCTTTCCCAGGAATCAGGATAATCTTGACGGTTGGACTAAGGTATTGCCTCATCTCAGGTATTGCTCTCGAATTTATGTTGTGTTAGATAAACTCGAGATTTCAAATTAATTATCAGAAATTTTTTTGTCTCTTGATACTAGGACTATGTTCGCTACTAGTGTTGCCACTATTATCTGTATAAAATTATCTAGATAATTATTTAAATAAAAAAATAACTTTATCTTATTTTTATATTAAAATATGTTATTTGTATTATCTTTATTATTATCTTTATCGTAAATGAATGTTATCTTTTTCAATTATCTATAATAAAAATTAGAAAAGTATTGTTAACGTAGCATCAACTTCTAAATTATTATTTATCTAGAATTTTTCAAATTAATAATAATAGGATTGCATTCTGAAATTCACTGCTAATACTGAAAATCTAGTATGTAATAATATGTACTATATTCTAATATACAATATAGTATATATTTATAAGCGCTACAATGTTTCTAGAATATTATACGAATATTATTAAAAATTAAAATAATATTAAAATAATATTCTGAGAGTATTATTAAATATTTTTAATATTATTTTAATATTGTAGGAATATTGTATTAATGTTATATGTCTGCTTTATATAATATTTATGGTATATTATTTCAATATCTATGGAATATTATGAAAATGTTCTACGAATGTTATTTTAGTTAAAAAATTAATGTGAATTATGTGTAAAATATTTATAAACTTTTTTGTAATTGTTACATTAAAAATATTTCCAATAATTTAAAATGTTGAAATAAATAATATTATTTACTTTTCATATAATATTTATATAATATTCATATAATATTATCAAAAGAGTATACATATAATCAATTTCTATTAATATTAAATAATATTGTAGCGCTTATAGGGATAGTATACCTATACTATAGTGTACATACATATGTAATAATACATATAATGGTAATATGAATTATAAATTTTTAGCACAGGCAATATATCAGAACATAGCTTAAATTATACACATCAGTAGTAGTGCAATATAAAAATTGGTCCACAATAGGATGTAACGTAAGGGTCAGGGCATTGCATTATTTTGAAAAGATTTTTGGAAATTTTTTATACAAAAGTTGTAGAGTACCTAGTTACCTCCCATAATATGATGATATTGTTTTGCCCTTGAATGATTTGGAGAATGTCACTGGGCGTTCTTTGCATGGTGCATCTTGGATAATGCTAATATTAAACTTTGGTTGGGCATATCTCAAATAGTTTTGCTTAATGAAACTTAATTATACTGTTTTAAAAGAGTCTTGTTATTGGTTATAAGAATTTACAATAAAAAATAGGGGTTTCTGTTTAAAAAAACTCAAGGTGATCTTGATGTGACAAGATCATTCAAGGTCAATATATTATCATATGATAGCTAGCTCGACAACATTTTGTATAAAATTTTTTTTTACGTTATCTTTCCATGATAATCTAGTGTCTTGACCTATTTGTTCTATATATTCTATTTTTCACTTTGATTTTTATTTGTGTATTGATTTAAAGATGAATATTTTTTGTCAGATTAAATTATTTAAAGAATTATTGTTTGTAAAAACTAAATATTTAGAAAATTCCATATACCATACAATTTGAAAACAGAAAAAATTACTAATGCAAAAAATTTATTAGAATATAATTTTATTGGTTAACATTTAGTGAATGTGTTTATTTTTGTAATTTTCATCTAAGTTATGTGATACAATCGACCTTCAACAGATAAAGTAGCTTTCTAAGTGATCAGTGTGATTCTTTATTATGATTAGTTTCTCCATTTATCTTACGGAGAACCAAAGGCAAGAAACAATTATTAAAAAATCACTGAGTGATTATTGATGATCTCTTTTAGGTCTGTCATCATTTTCAGTTAGCTTGATTAGCTGATTAAATTTAGCAATAGACAACTACAAAATTTCAAATTGATTATTTCTAACAAAATTTTTAAATTATTTTATTTAATAAAATTATCCAATTTTTACTCAGTTTTAATTAAAATTACTAAATTATTAATTTAAAGTATTGTTTTATCTAAAATAATAATTTTTGCAGAAATAAACAAGAAAAACAAAGTAATACGATGAATTTTAAGTTTTACAGTTGATTATTCTTAAATTTAATTGGTCGATTAATCTAATTAGAGATAGTGTGATTGGCCTTTTGCTGAAAATTATGATGGATTAAATTCCAAAGCTGTACTACAGTAATTAAAAAACTATAGTTTACGTCATACATGGTACAGGTTTTTAGATTCTCAATATGGTTTTGGAATACAGTCCTAAATGTAGGCAATGATATACAGGGTGGTCATTAATGGTTGTCCCCACGTTTTACCATAGGAGCATGCATATGTTATTTCTAATATAATAATATGTTAGAAATACGGTAAATCATGCTTCTATGGTAAAAAGTGGGTGCAATCATTAATGAACACCCTGTATACAGACTAGAGCAATTGTGAATTGATCTTCTAAAGAATCGATTCTTTTGTTTATAAAGGGTATAGCGTAATAAGGAGAATGATTTTGGAACCTCTATTAAGCTGGATCCCCCATCAGCGAAAATCGAGTTTGCACTAGGTAAAAAATTTAGTGTTATTTATGTGCTAATTTGTTACCCTAATCTGGATTTTTTTTCTTCAAGTCGTTTAGCAACAATTAAAAAAAAATAGGGAGTGCAGCTTAATGACAAGCTGGACCCCCCTAAAAAAAAAATACATACATATATATATATATATATATATATATACACATACACATATATATATATATATATATATATATATATATATATAAATAACTACGCTAGAATTTGTTGCTAATTTGTTGCTCTTATACAAGGCCAAAATAAATATAAAATTGTTTCACAAATATTATTATGCGTAGAGCTCGCGCGCCGCGCTCTATCATTCGTCACCTGATCTCCAAATAATTTGGTGCTTGCACTGTATTATACTAAATGATAGTCAGAAATCCTATTACTAAAATAAATGCAATTTTGGAATTTGTTGCTAATTATAACTTGTAAAGAAAATATTTTGTTATGCGAGGCATGTGCTTTTCACACACAAAGTAATTATTTTCAACAAGTTACAGCTAGCAATAAAATCTAAAATGACTAAAATGATTGTTAGATATCATACTACTAAAAGAAATAGGTTTTAGAATTAGTTGCTAATTATAACTTGTAAAAAAATATTTGTTTATGCAAGGCGCGTGCTATCCATGTACAAAGTAATTATTTTCAATGAATTGAAGCGAGCAACAAAATCTTAATCATATACTAAGTGATCGTTAGACATCCTACTACTAAAAGAAATACGTTTTGGATTTTGTTGCTTGCTTCAATTCATTGAAAATAATTACTTTGTACGTGGAAAGCACGCGCCTTGCGTAACGAATATTTTTTTTACAAGTTATAATTAGTAATAATTATATTGTTAATTGCATTTATTTTAATAGTAGGATTTCTGACTATCATTTAGTATAATACAGTGCAAGCACCAAATTATTTGGAGATCAGGTGACGAATGATAGAGCGCGGCGCGCGAGCTCTACGCATATTGATATTTGTGAAACAATTTTATATTTATTTTGGCGTTATATAAGAGCAACAAATTAGCAACAAATTCTAGCGTAGTTGTTTTTGCTTAGGGCCTACTGTATATATTTTTTTGTATTCCAGCTTGCCATTAAGCTGCACCCTCCCATTTTTTTTAATTGTTGCTAAACGGCTTGAGCAAAAAAATCCGGACTAGGGTAACAAATTAGCACTAAATAGCATTAAATTTTTGACCTAGTGCGAACTCTATTTTTGCTGGTGGAGGGTCCAGCTTAATAGAGGTGATTTTGGATTTTATGCGTAATCAATCATTATATAGAAGCAAAATATCCACCTAGATAAAAGACAATTTTATGCCAAGTTTTATTTCAAAAGATTCCCACAATTTTGAAATATCGAGCAAGAAATGTGACTTTTTATTAATATTTTTTTTTCGTTGAATCTAAATTAACCTTTACACAAAAATTCATGATTATAAAAGGTATCCATATACATAAGCTCTAATTTTTTGTCGTTTTTTTTACTGAAAATTCTGTTTTTAAAAAAATCTAGAATTTTACAAATCGCATTTTTTCTTGATCTAAAAAGTTGGCCATTTCTAAAAAAAATCCAGTAGATAAGTCATATGATATATTCGATATTTTTTTTAATTTGATGGAACGTGTAAAAAAAAATAAAATTTGAATATCCGGTTGACATGTATTAAGTTGCTTTTAAATAAAATTACCTCCGATTATACAAAAGCAAACAGTAGTATAAAATTGTCATATTATAGAGTCCACGTAATTTAAATTATGAGATTTCAAATTTTTCAGTCAGCTGGTGTCAAGAACTTTTTAAAATACTATAATAAAATTATTTTTCATTTAGTACTTTCCGAGTTATGAGGTTTGAAAGTTATATTATACTACAATTTTTAAGCTTAATAACTTGGAAAGTACTTAATGAAAAATAGTGTTTATTAGAGTGCTTTGAAAAGCTCTTGATACCAGTTATTAGATTCTGAATTAAAAAGTGGTCATTTAAAAAAAATTAATACGATCTTGATTTTATCTTAGTGATGTTACATAAGGTCAACATGATAGGATCAGTACTTGTTTAATTTTAACGTCATCTTGTATAAATATTTTGAATCTTGCAAATAAATTAACCAGATAGTCTGTTTTCTTTAAGCTAACTTGGAGTCTCCAATGCTTATATTCTTTGTACAGCTGTTTAATCATAGATTCTAGATTGTATGATTCTTGAACAAGTACAACTTGGTTATCCACGAAACAATCATCTTCCACCGGGATTCTCATCTCCGTATAGTACGTATTCCATCTTCTAAAGGCTGCTTCTACGTATAGATTAAATAAAATGGGTGACGTATTGCATTCCTGTCTTATTGTTAGTCTCTTAATTACTGCAACAGGTAATATTGGTAACTTTCTGAAAGGTGATTACCGATTTTAATCCTCGTAATAGCTCAGGCTTATAGACTTCATAGCTTTCCTTTATTATTGCTAGCAAATACTGGTCGATACCTAAAGATTGTCGTGTTCGTGTTTCTTATAAGTTAACCCTTGATAGTGTATCATATTTTTTCTAAGTCTATAAATGCAAGATGTACTTCTACTCTCATTGCTATATGTTTTTCCATTATTTGTAGAAATATAAATAGGTTATCCATGCACGATTGGCCCGGAGTAAATCCACTTTGATCTTTTTCGATCTCATGTTTCAAGTCTCTTTGCCACCTTCTCTTGAATTATTCTTTTTAATCTCCGAAAACGTGCTTAAGATATTGAGGTTTCTGTAGTAATTGGGATCTTTTTGTCTCTTTTTTTTTATAGAAGGTCAGTAGATGGACATTTTTTTATTGGTATTTTTATTAGCTGGCAGCAGTTATTCATCAAGAATGTAAATCGTTCAACGAGTATAGGCCTGCTTTTAACAATTCCCGTGGAATGTTTTCAGGATTAGGAGATTGCCCATTTTTTATTTTAAATAACGCAACCTGAATTTCTTTTTTTGTGATATTAATGAGTACTATAAGATGGTGCTATATCGTGATTTCATATTTTATTCTCTACTAACAGACTTTTATAATGGTTCTTCCATTTTTCTATTGGCATCGAACTATTAATTGCTCCATTCTGTCGTTTTTTTTTTTAATGTGCGTAACAATTCTTCATGCTTTTATTGAACGCTTTCTGGTAAATTCTCAATCTGAATGAATGCATTTTTGCTCCCAAAACCCATTTTTTCCTCTCCTTAATCTTCCTTGTTAGTGACTTATTTTTTCTTTAGTATACTATTTGTTTTTGAGAGGATTTATTTGTTAGCCACTTTTTGTATGTAATATTTTTCTAACATAGTTAGAATCTTTTATCATCCTCTATGCCTAACTTTGTGCGCTGTGTGCTTAATCAACTTCTTGGGATTTTCGTATTACGATTACAACGTAATATCTTCTTTCCTTTCTTGACTTGTTTCCTATCCTAGCCTACGTTGGAATAGGCCTTTGGTATTTAATTGATTAAAAAGGTACATTTTATTTGATTAAGAAGGTACGTTTTAGCGAACCATTTTATTTTCTGCTGAACTTTCATTTATTTGTTGTTGCCGTTTAATCCTTTCTTCAAAGAGACATACTTTGTTAGCTATCATCATCTGACAATTAGGTCCACGCTTCACTCAACAATCAGTGTCCTTCAATTCAGACTTCTGTTTCATAATCACATAATTAATAATTTATTTCTGGCGTAGTAATGGTCATTCTCACGTGAATTTGTGAATATCTTTATGTGGAAAATAAGTATTTATTATTTTCAAATTAAATTGTTACATAGTTCTATTAGTGAATCTCCGAAGTTGTTCTTTAAAGTTTTTCTATATTTTCCAACTACGTCGTCTTTGTACTTATTCTCGCATTTAGGTCTCTTGTCAAAATAATCGGAAGATTATATTGCCTAAATACATATGTCAAATCTTCGTAGAATAAATTTTTAATTAGGATAGGTTGCGAGAAGTCATTTGTTGGTACGCTCTAATTGCAACCGTTTCCGAATCATACAAGTTAATCGTATCCGTAATAATTCTTTCAGCGATATGCTTATACTTTGTCAAATATCTTATATATTTTTTTTTATCCGCAGAGAGATTTGAGTACTGGTTCGTTGATACTTATTCACTGTCGACCACAGATGGAAGTATTTTTTTTGTATTTTGACCGAGGGGGAATTCACAACCCAAAATTTTGTACACCAATGCCGATTTTTGGCATTGCTGTAAAACACTGCCGACATTTTTGTACACTGCCGACAATGCTTATTGTTAGTCAATGCCTACAATGCCGTCAATCCTATATTAAAATTAAGGCAATGCCATGCAATTATGAACACTACCGCGTGCCCATTATCATACGCCAATGCCTGCACAAGAATTCTAAAGCTTTTCCGAAGTATTCTACACAATTATACAAAAAACTTCCAAAAATTTTATTTACGAACTGTATCTATACATTTTAATGTAATTGCACATTATTATGTGCTGTCTTATGCATATAACTTCAAACAATGGAACACTAAAAATAATAATAAAAATAATCAAAATAATGACCTTGATATTGTATTTGTTTGTAATCAAAATAAATTTTAAACATTCTTTAAAAATTCTATACATTTTAATGTAATTGCACATTATTATGTGATGTCTTATGCATAGGTATACCTAACTTCAAACAATAGAATACTAAAAATAACAATGTCTGTTAAGTTAGCACCCCCACCACAAAAAATCGAAACGCCACTTATGCCAAAATTAAGTGCTTTTTATGTGCTAATTATGTACCCTATTTGAAATTTTTGTGCTCGAGCGGTTTAGCAGGAAAATGAGATTGAAGGTGGGGGTGCCAGCTTAACGTTAAGCCAGCACCAACTCATATAAATAATTAATAAAATAAAAAAATAAATACACTAGAATTAAGTGCTTTTTATGTGCTTTCCAACGATATATAAATAAATGTTCGTACTCAATCTCTTCGATCAGAAAATCGTCCCGAAAGTACGAATACACATTAACGGTACAAGAGTAAAGTACCAGAAAGAAAGCAATTCTGAAACTGATTATAGGCTTAAAATATTCTCCTATTTATGTGCTTTCGAAATATGCAAGACCAAATTTTTGTGCTCAACCACGTGATCGAAAAACCGACCCTGAAGTGAGCACCCCACCGTTCAGGTACAAGAGTAAACTACCAGAATGAAAGCAATTATGAAATTGATTATAGGCTTAAAATATTCTTGTGTGTGTGAAGCTGGCACATCATTTGGTGGAAAATCACTAAACATTGACAGTTCTGAGTTTATTTTCAATAGTTCTACAGTTCCTGATAGATAAAACAAATAGTTCTGGCCTTTAAAGCGAAAAAAACGCATAGGACAAAGTGAGGTGCCAGGTTCACGCAGCACCTCAGTTTGTCCTACGACATTTTCCAGACCGAATTCTTGTAGGATTTTAAAAGATCTATAGTTCTAGATGAGTTCTAGAAAGAGTTCCAGCGTTTAACATAGTTTTTTTATTTTTTTTCATTTTTTTTTATAAAACATTTATGTTATAATATTATATAATAGAGTTCCGTGTACAAAAAAATATTTTTCCTACAGTTCTCAACATATTAAAGCGCGTGCCGAAGAGTTCCGGGCGATTCCGATATTAGTTAATTAACAAAAAATTAATAACTCGAAAAAGCTGATTTTCCGCACATATAGGTGAGGTGCTGGACTTTTTCGAAGAGTTCTGTGTACGAAAAAATATTTTTTCTACAGTTCTCAACATATTGAAGCGCGTGCCGAAGAGTTCCGGGCGATTCCGATATTAGTTAATTAACAAAAAATTAATAACTCCCGAAAAAGCCGATTTTTCGCACATATAGGTGAGGTGCTGGACTTTTTCGAAGAGTTCTGTGTACGAAAAAATATTTTTTCTACAGTTCTCAACATATTGAAGCGCGTGCCGAAGAGTTCCGGGCGATTCCGATATTAGTTAATTAACAAAAAATTAATAACTCTCGAAAAAGTCGATTTTCCGCACATATAGGTGAGGTGCTGGACTTTTTCGAAGAGTTCTGTGTACGAAAAAATATTTTTCCTACAGTTCTCAACATATTAAAGCGCGTGGCGAAGAGTTCCGGGCGATTCCGATATTAGTTAATTAACAAAAAATTAATAACTCTCGAAAAAGCTGATTTTCCGCACATATAGGTGAGGTGCTGGACTTTTTCGAAGAGTTCTGTGTACGAAAAAATATTTTTTCTACAGTTCTCAACATATTGAAGCGCGTGCCGAAGAGTTCCGGGCGATTCCGATATTAGTTAATTAATAAAAAATTAATAACTCCCGAAAAAGCCGATTTTTCGCACATATAGGTGAGGTGCTGGACTTTTTCGAAGAGTTCTGTGTACGAAAAAATATTTTTTCTACAGTTCTCAACATATTGAAGCGCGTGCCGAAGAGTTCCGGGCGATTCCGATATTAGTTAATTAACAAAAAATTAATAACTCTCGAAAAAGTCGATTTTCCGCACATATAGGTGAGGTGCTGGACTTTTTCGAAGAGTTCTGTGTACGAAAAAATATTTTTCCTACAGTTCTCAACATATTAAAGCGCGTGCCGAAGAGTTCCGGGCGATTCCGATATTAGTTAATTAACAAAAAATTAATAACTCCCGAAAAAACCGATTTTTCGCACATATAGGTGAGGTGCTGGACTTTTTCGAAGAGTTCTGTGTACGAAAAAATATTTTTTCTACAGTTCTCAACATATTGAAGCGCGTGCCGAAGAGTTCCGGGCGATTCCGATATTAGTTAATTAACAAAAAATTAATAACTCTCGAAAAAGTCGATTTTCCGCACATATAGGTGAGGTGCTGGACTTTTTCGAAGAGTTCTGTGTACGAAAAAATATTTTTCCTACAGTTCTCAACATATTAAAGCGCGTGCCGAAGAGTTCCGGGCGATTCCGATATTAGTTAATTAACAAAAAATTAATAACTCGAAAAAGCTGATTTTCCGCACATATAGGTGAGGTGCTGGACTTTTTCGAAGAGTTCTGTGTACGAAAAAATATTTTTTCTACAGTTCTCAACATATTGAAGCGCGTGCCGAAGAGTTCCGGGCGATTCCGATATTAGTTAATTAATAAAAAATTAATAACTCCCGAAAAAGCCGATTTTTCGCACATATAGGTGAGGTGCTGGACTTTTTCGAAGAGTTCTGTGTACGAAAAAATATTTTTTCTACAGTTCTCAACATATTGAAGCGCGTGCCGAAGAGTTCCGGGCGATTCCGATATTAGTTAATTAACAAAAAATTAATAACTCTCGAAAAAGTCGATTTTCCGCACATATAGGTGAGGTGCTGGACTTTTTCGAAGAGTTCTGTGTACGAAAAAATATTTTTCCTACAGTTCTCAACATATTAAAGCGCGTGCCGAAGAGTTCCGGGCGATTCCGATATTAGTTAATTAACAAAAAATTAATAACTCTCGAAAAAGCTGATTTTCCGCACATATAGGTGAGGTGCTGGACTTTTTCGAAGAGTTCTGTGTACGAAAAAATATTTTTTCTACAGTTCTCAACATATTGAAGCGCATGCCGAAGAGTTCCGGGCGATTCCGGTATTAGTTAATTAACAAAAAATTAATAACTCTCGAAAAAGCTGATTTTCCGCACATATAGGTGAGGTGCTGGACTTTTTCGAAGAGTTCTGTGTACGAAAAAATATTTTTTCTACAGTTCTCAACATATTAAAGCGCGTGCCGAAGAGTTCCGGGCGATTCCAATATTAGTTAATTAACAAAAAATTAATAACTCCCGAAAAAGCCGATTTTTCGCACATATAGGTGAGGTGCTGGACTTTTTCGAAGAGTTCTGTGTACGAAAAAATATTTTTTCTACAGTTCTCAACATATTGAAGCGCGTGCCGAAGAGTTCCGGGCGATTCCGATATTAGTTAATTAACAAAAAATTAATAACTCTCGAAAAAGTCGATTTTCCGCACATATAGGTGAGGTGCTGGACTTTTTCCAAGAGTTCTGTGTACGAAAAAATATTTTTCCTACAGTTCTCAACATATTAAAGCGCGTGCCGAAGAGTTCCGGGCGATTCCGATATTAGTTAATTAACAAAAAATTAATAACTCCCGAAAAAGCCGATTTTCCGCACATATAGGTGAGGTGCTGGACTTTTTCGAAGAGTTCTGTGTACGAAAAAATATTTTTTCTACAGTTCTCAACATATTGAAGCGCGTGCCGAAGAGTTCCGGGCGATTCCGATATTAGTTAATTAACAAAAAATTAATAACTCCCGAAAAAGCCGATTTTTCGCACATATAGGTGAGGTGCTGGACTTTTTCGAAGAGTTCTGTGTACGAAAAAATATTTTTTCTACAGTTCTCAACATATTGAAGCGCGTGCCGAAGAGTTCCGGGCGATTCCGATATTAGTTAATTAACAAAAAATTAATAACTCTCGAAAAAGTCGATTTTCCGCACATATAGGTGAGGTGCTGGACTTTTTCGAAGAGTTCTGTGTACGAAAAAATATTTTTCCTACAGTTCTCAACATATTAAAGCGCGTGCCGAAGAGTTCCGGGCGATTCCGATATTAGTTAATTAACAAAAAATTAATAACTCTCGAAAAAGCTGATTTTCCGCACATATAGGTGAGGTGCTGGACTTTTTCGAAGAGTTCTGTGTACGAAAAAATATTTTTCCTACAGTACTCAACATATTAAAGCGCGTGCCGAAGAGTTCCGGGCGATTCCGATATTAGTTAATTAACAAAAAATTAATAACTCCCGAAAAAGTCGATTTTCCGCACATATAGGTGAGGTGCTGGACTTTTTCGAAGAGTTCTGTGCACGAAAAAATATTTTTTCTACAGTTCTCAACATATTAAAGCGCGTTCCGAAGAGTTCCGGGCGATTCCGATATTAGTTAATTAACAAAAAATTAATAACTCCCGAAAAAGCCGATTTTTCGCACACATATAGGTGAGGTGCTGGTCTTTTTCGAAGAGTTCACCTCTATTAAGCTGGACCCCCCACCAGCGAAAATCGAGTTCGCACTAGGTCAAAAATTTAGTGCTTTTTAGGTGCTAATTTAGTACTCTAGTCCGAATTTTGGTGCTCAAACCGTTTAGCAGTAATTAAAAAAAAAAAGGGATGGGGGTGCAGCTTAATGGCAAGCTGGACCACCCCATAATAAAAAAAATGTATACAGTGATCACAAACACAAAACAAGTACACTAGAATTTAGTGCTAATTTAGTGCTCAAAGAAACCCCTAAAAAAAAATTAAAAATTAATAATTGTTTAGAAAAACATCACTATAAACCCAGCGCAGCATTGCGATCTTGGAGAACAATACGTACAGACCACTAAATTTGTATGTTTTCGGTATTAAAATAACATGGTAAACGAAAATAATCATAATACAACAGGATTCAAAGTTATTAATAAAATAATAATTATTAATTCCTGTCCGATAGTGCAAAAAATCAGTCCTCTAATCGTCGAATTTGACGCTTGTAAAAATTATATACTAAAATGTTATTTTGACATCGAAGTATCAAAATATATGAATTTTAAATTAAGTGCTCACTGCAAATTGCTGAAAAATAAATTGTTTATGCGCGGAGAGCACGCGCCGCGCACTAACCTTAATCTCCAGATCGTCAGAAAATTTGGTGCTCGCAAAAATCTTATATCAAAATGTTCCTTAGACATCGTAGTATTATAATAAATTAATTGCGAATTTGGTGCTCGATGACTTGCTCAAAAATAAATTGTTTATGCTCGGCGCGTACCCTCCGCACGTGAAAAATTCATTTACAACATGCAACAGGTACTAAATTCGAAATTGATTTATTTCTAAAGTAGGATGTCTAACAACATTTTGATATATAAGATTTTTACAAGCACCAAAGTCTCTGAGAGTAAAGTCTGGAGAGTAAAGTTATTGCGCGGCGCGTGCTCTCCGCGCATAAACAATTTATTTTTCAGCAAGTGACATCGAGCACCAAAGTCGCAATTAATTTATTATAATACTACGATGTCTAAGGAACATTTTGATATAAGATTTTTGCGAGCACCAAATTTTCTGACGATCTGGAGAGTAAAGTTAGTACGCGGCACGTGCTCTCCGCGCAAAAACAATTTATTTTTCAGCAAGTGACATCGAGCACCAAAGTCGTAATTAATTTATTATAATACTACGATGTCTAAGGAACATTTTGATATAAGATTTTTGCGAGCACCAAATTTTCTGACAATCTGGAGAGTAAGGTTAGTGCGCGGCGCGTGCTCTCCGCGCATAAACAATTTATTTTTCAGCAATTTGCAGTGAGCACTTAATTTAAAATTGATATATTTTGATACTTCGATGTTTAAATAACATTTTAGTATATAATTTACAAGCGTCAAATTCGACGATCAGCGGACTGATTTTTTGCACTATCGGACAGGAATTAATAATTATTATTTTATTAATAACTTTAAATCCTATTGTATTATGATTATTTTCGTTTTCCACGTTATTTTACTACCGAAAACATACAAATTTAGTGGTCTGTAAGTATTGTTCTCCAAGATCGCAATGCTGCGCTGGGTTTATAGTGCTGTTTTTTTAAACAATTATTAATTTTTAATTTTTTTTTAGGGGTTTCTTTGAGCACTAAATTAGCACTAAATTCTAGTGTACTTGTTTTGTGTTTGTGACCACTGTATATATTTTTTTTATTATGGGGGGTTCAGTTTGCCATTAAGCTGCACCCCCATTTTTTTTTTTTAATTACTGCTAAACGGTTTGAGCACCAAAATTCGGACTAGAGTACTAAAAAGTACTAAATTTTTGACCTAGTGCGAACTCGATTTTCGCTGGTGGGTGGTCCAGCTTAATAGAGATGAACTCTTCGAAAAAGACCTCACCTATATGTGCGAAAAATCGGCTTTTTCGAGAGTTATTAATTTTTTGTTAATTAACTAATATCGGAATCGCCCGGAACTCTTCGGCACGCGCTTTAATATGTTGAGAACTGTAGGAAAAATATTTTTTTGTACACGGAACTCTATTATATAATATTATAACATAAATGTTTTATAAAAAAAAAAAATAAAAAAACTATGTTAAACGCTGGAACTCTTTCTAGAACTCATCTAGAACTATAGATCTTTTAAAATCCTACAAGAATTCGGTCTGGAAAATGTCGTAGGACAAACTGAGGTGCTGCGTGAACCTGGCACCTCACTTTGTCCTATGCGTTTTTTTCGCTTTAAAGGCCAGAACTATTTGTTTTATCTATCAGGAACTGTAGAACTATTGAAAATAAACTCAGAACTGTCAATGTTTAGTGATTTTCCACCAAATGATGTGCCAGCTTCACACACACAATATTCTTTTATTTATGTACTTTCGGAATATGCAAGAAAAAATTTTTGTGCTCAACCCCATGATCGAAAAACCGACTCTGAAGTGAGCTCACCACTCCCCAACCACTGACGACAATGCCGTCAATATTATAGGTCACTGCTTACTTTTTTCGGCAGTCCACTGCCGAAATTTTGTACACCAATGCCGGCTGTGAATTTCCCCTCGATTTTGACAGTTTTGCCTTTTTTTCTTCGTCTCAGACAATATTGTTATATCCGATTTTGACGTTGCCATTTCTACTAGAATTTCAGTGATTTTATTAGATAGGGAAGACCGAGGCTATTTAGAACACTTTTTTTTCTTTTGTGTCTCTTGAGTCTTATATTCATTAAAAAAAAGTTGGACGGTTTGAAAGGTTGAACCTTCCTCTTCACAATGCCTTTATAGATAGAAGACAAAAATATATTTCATAAATTAATTCGTGCTCTTTTGTGTAAAAACAATCATTAATCATCAAAAGGTCCAATAAGAGCGAGAATAAATAAGATGTCAATAAAATTCTATAATTAGACATTTACATAAATGAAAAACGCTGGACGTTTCGGGCTAACTTGCCTCTTATCAACATAAAATTATTTACATAATTAAAACGTTCGCAGTGCGAATGGGAACGCAATAGTTGGAACGTTGATGTGATGTCGTCCGTATAATGTCATCTCTAATAGTTGGATGAAAACGAGAGCTTCGTAAAGACGGTTACATGTATCGTTATTATGAGATATGTGTGTATATAATAAGATATCTTATCTATGGTCAAAGTTTTTCAAATTCACGGAGCACATGACAAACGAACCGTCTCCGAGGAGAGATATAGCAGAAAAATATATTTGTTTTGAACTACATATAAAAATGTCGACCAGTGCCAAGTGTTTTGAATAGCCCCGAGCCTGGGGTAATTCGAAGCTAGTCCGGGTATATTCTGAAATTTATGTTTTAAGATCAAAAAATGTAAAAAAGTTATTGTTAAGACTTTGTTTTATTCAGATAAGGATATATATATATATATATATATATATATATATATATATAGTATTATGAGAAAATGTTACATACAATAAAAGAATACAAACGTATAATAGAGAATTTTATTGCTTTAGCGTTTTTGGAACAAGTCAGAGACTATTCGTATTTTATATAATTACATTTGTTGAGTATTAAATTGTGTATTTTGGTACATAGAACCCGAATATGAAAGAAAAAATTGTCCAAACGACGATTCGATGTTTGGTGTTTCGAATAGCCCCAAAGTCAACTTTGCGTATTATTGCGTATGATCTACAAAAATAAACACCACACAGCAAAAAGTAAACACGAAATGTTTCAAATACATTCAACTGGATTCAACGCGATACATTTAAAGTTTTCAAAAAAAATCTTATATTTTACTTAAATTTCGAGAAATGCTGAACTGTCAGAAATTACTTTGACTGTTGCAAAACACATTTTTCACTGCTACTACTTCAATATGACGCTGTTGTCAACGAAATTTTGGTAGCAGCGTTGTTATATTAGGACACGTTTACAGTATTTACAATAAATTTTTAACATATATCGATAAAAAGATATTTCCATTTTTTGAATTGCCCCGTTTTTTGAATAGCCCGGCTCTCCTCTATGCTCTATACATTCCAAATCTCAGTTCTCAAAGTTCTTTTTGTTTCTTTGTTGTCCGTATTTTGAGGCTTTGGTGTCATAAATCTGGAAGAGCTTTAATGAATGAGGGACTGGCCTATCGCTTCAACCCCCAAGCTTGGAAGACCAAAATTTTTTGTTAGGGTTTATTCCTTTAGCCAAGGTGTTTAGTTATTAGTCGGAAACCTGTTTTTTACCCTCTCTCGTTTGCTATACAGTGCATAAATTGCGCCATGTCTGGAGATCACGCAACAATGCGTCTTCGAGGACGTGGGACTCAGTTTTACTGACAGAGCTGATTCAATTCCGTGAATTATCGACAAAATAGTCAGATATCAGTAGCGGGATTTTGTAATTCCTTGACGACAATTTGGTATCGTTACAGCGTTGTTGCGCAGATATTATACATGGTAGAAAAGCTGCGCAACGATACGTAACGATATCCCTAGTTGTCGTTAAGAGTTATAGAATATGGCCCCAGTAGTGCGATTCTCTAACTCGTTATGTTGTCGTTATGTGTCTATAACGATAAAAAGCTGCGTTGCGCAGCTTTTCTATCATGTATAATATCTGCGCAACGACACTGTAACGATACCGAATTGTCATAACGAGTTAGAGAATCCCAGCACAGTGGGCGTTTCACAGAGTTTTGCTGAAACATATATTTCGGCCATATACATTTCTTCCAAGACTCTTAGCAATTTTCGACCTTCTTGGTGAAAAAAAATAGTAGTTTTTAAAAATGCAAAGAGAAAAAAAAGGCTTTGAATTTGTATTTTTATTTCGTCTTTATGATATTTACTTCCTAAATGATAAAATTCAAAATTGGTAGTTTGTAAATATTTTTTTGTTACTTTGAAATAATATAGGCATTTGATGAAACATCATCGAATAAAAATTAACAAAAAAATTATTATAAGCTTTCTAAACTTTAAATACTTTTCTAATGTAAAAAAAATTGGGCGGCGATTTCTTGCAATGATTTTGAACGTCTATAAAAATTCATTTTTTATAAAATATTTTTTAATCTTGAAACTAAAGAGTTTACGAAAAAAAATATTATAATGTGTTTAATTCATATAAATTTTTTTAAAATTTCTCAAAGACTTTTCTTATACTTATTTTTTCGTGAGATATGTGAAAATCTCAAGCATGTTAAAGTTTTTGAGCCGTAATATAAACTGATAATTATTATTATTGTTGGCACTTACGTATTATAATTATATTCATGTTTTATATGTTACTGACAGGTGATGTCTGACAAAGTTATCTTGAAAGGCGTGATATTCTGTGAATGCAGTCAAGAAGTTTGTACTCGGCGTTGCCTGAATCGTGGTGCTAGTGGAAGTGGGCGCAGTGATGACAATGAACAGTCCTTGGTTTTACGTCATCAGACCTACCTGAAAAACACTTTACCGATAATAGAAATGTATGAGCGGCAGGGCTTAGTTTATAAAGTTGATTCTATGAAAACACCGGAAGAGGTATTTCAAGATGTTGCAAAATTCTTTCCTAAAATAGGATGGTAATAATAATGATTCTAACTTTCTTTTCTTTCTTTTTAACAAGTTTAATTTTGGTATAATTTTTTAATTTTTATTTTTGTAGTGTAGACATTTTTACATGGGATAGCACTTTATAGATTTTTTATTTTATGGAATAGAACAGGTTTATCTAATTTCATCACTGGTATTAATATTTTATTTCGATTTTTGTAACACGTTGCAGCTTATGTACTGGCTAAACATTCCTTCGCAGATGTATAATGATACAATGTAAATGGATAATGGGTAATATCAGCAATTGCGGAATCTGAAATATGTAAATATCCTGCGGGACTGTTAATAACGATCGATAATGTAAATTCTTTGATATAATGTTATATATAGTATGCGTGTTAAAATGCATAGTTTCTATATTTATAGAATAAATATTTAAGCAGTGCATTATCATTATTAGATTGTATTGTGATTGGACATTTAATAATCGTTAGAAAAAAATTGTATTAATGCGAGAAATGACAAAAGAGAAAATATGGAAGAGATACGTACATCATGCGTTTTTAATTTATATGTAAAATACATTCGTAAAATTATAAATGTATCGAATGTTTTATTTCAAACTTCCAGTTTATTTTCCTTTCAAATCAATTTTCCAAAATAAAATAACTTCAAATAATAATATAATCACTGTCGTAATGTTTCGGAAGAGATAATTAAAGATTTTTTTTTATAAAATCAAGTTCATAAAATTAAATTTTAGGAAATAAAAATAATTTTAAATATTATAAGTATAGTATAATTATATAGTATTAATATAGTAAATTTTAAATGGACATGCATAACGTGAAATTATTATGTTCCTGTATAATCACTTGGCACGAGACACTATCGTATCTTTTGATTTTCACCGGATAATAGATGTAAGAAAAAAACAATAATCAAAACTTTGATTATTATATTAATGACCCATGTTTGAAAGAAAAAGATTTGTATTAAAATCGAATTATTACTAATTGATTTAAAAATCGGTTTTAAACATAAAATCGATTTTCTAAAAAATGAGATCACTTATGACGTCACGATTTCCATATGGCCGCGACGAATATTTAGGTATAAACATAATAGATAAAAACATGATTTTATGTAAATAAAGTCAAGCTCGTGTAAATGAATAACAATAAAGATAAATAATTAGGCCTTTAACGAGCGGATTTATTCCGAAAAATAATACACTTTGAGAAACTTCTACACTATCACAAATTATAAAACCGGAGTAAATTAGTTACGAGTACATTTGTCAAATGCGTTTCTTGCTACATAGAGTTTTTATCAGTGAACTTAAAAACTAGTACATTTCAATAAATTATTCGTTAACTATATTAATATGTCTAACAATTTCTTGTGTTGGTAACCCGGTTATTATCGCGAATCACAGAAATCCTATATGAGCCTTCAATCCTAATTTAAGACAAATGTGAATTATCTTGCAATTAAATGTGAATAAATAATTAAATAAATAAACAAATAAATAAATAATAAAAAATAATAAATATAATGTGCGATTCATGTGTGTTTGTTAAAAACAATTGAAATAATAGGTAAATTAAGTTAAAAAATACTGTAACTGTGATTGAAAAGTTGTCCAATAGATCCTCTATATCCAACTGTTTTTTGTTTTCAGGCGAAAATGTATGGAAGTTCAATATGTTATAAATTCCATGTCACCGGTTATTTTAGAATGGTAAAAAAAAAAAAATGATTTTTAGTCACAAATAGTAAGAAAACTATAACGAGAATCTGAAAAAATCCAAATTGAGACTTTAAAATCTTTTCCATATTAATTTGTGAAACTTTAAGTTAAAAACTTATAGTAATATGTTAAACCAAATGTGAGTTGCATATTCACCTTGGATCAATTCTTCAATGCTGTTTCTGTGGCTTACTGCAAGAAACTGACAAATTTGAAACAAGTAGAACAAGAGAGTGAGACGAATATAAATATAAGTATCTATGTGTCTATATATAAGAAATTGTCTATTTTGCTAAATCCTCAAGTAAATAAAAATATGTACTATTCAGTAGTTCTGTATCTTTATTGAGATTATTATTATTTTTTTGCATACCACTGATAGTTTAATACATATAGAGGTTGTACCAAACTGATGATAAATATATTAATGAAAGATTCTTTGGAAGATTTTAAGAAAATTCTAATACTTATATGTCGAGGATATAATAATTTTTAAATGGGAAGAGTTTAAAGATTACGAATGACAGGGCTAGGATTTCGCGCGATCAAGGATGGTAATATGTTTTCCTAATTGAATGCCTTTAATAATAATGAAATTATTGTAAAAATGCGCAATGACAGTTTTATTAAGGAAATAATTTTGTTTCTCTATAATAAATTTAATATAAAATCAGAGAAATAGGGGAAAGTAGGCTAAATTGGATTGTGTTCCAAATAGGACCTTTTTAATTTAAATGAATACGGTTAAGCAGATTTGCATGCCATTTATAATGTAAAGTTCTTACAAGACACCGCACATGTGACAGTAGTTTGATAGTTCACTGTTATAACATTCATAGACATGAATATATATTTTCAGCCACTGTGCAAAAATTAAAAAAATATCCTTGTAAATCATTATTTAAAAGATATCAAAATTTTGAAAGGTAATTGATTTAAGATTAAGGAGTGTAGAATTCAAAAATATTAATCGTTTTGTGATCACTTTTGTGGTTTATTGTAAAATTTGTTCCAAAGTTCGGAAGGGCTCGTGTCCAAATCGGACTTTTACATCAGAATTACAACATAATCATAGAACTGGTTATCGGCCGACTAAATCTGGTCCTAGAAATGTTAAATTAGTAAAATATTATAAGTTATCAGACTCGGAATAATTAAATTTTATTGATTTCAACTCTAATTATTTAGTAACGACATTGTAACATCATCGGGAAACGCCTAATTATATAAATTAATTATTTGTCTTTTTTTAATAAAATTTTCATTTTTTACTATTAAATTGGTCGCTTTTACTCAATACTAAAAAAAGTATGTTAATCCTTAAATACACTGATCACATAAAATATGAAAATTTTTGGATCTGGGAGACTTTTAACTTTGAGAAGTTATAACTTTGGTTTCAATCAATATTTTTTTATAATTTTTTTTTATGAAAATTTAGAATCTCAGGAGTGTGACTGCATAATCGGCATTGCCGAAAAATGATTTATTGTTAAGTTATAAAAGAAAAACCATTAAGCAAAAATTAGAAATTGTTAACAAATCCACTTTTCCTTTAAAAAATCATATTTCAGCAACAAAAAACTTTTCAACAAAGGACTTTCAAATACGACGTTTTAAAGCTGAAGAGTATACTTTTAAAAAAATTATGGTATTGTCATTTTTTTTAAAAAGTATAATTATATAACAAAGAGATTATGAGGTATTTTTGGGTGTCTAAAAATCCACATTAAAAAAAATCATATCTTTGCAACAAAAAATTTTGAAAGACTTTACAATACGGAGTTTTAAAGCTAAAGAGTCATACTGTCAAAGAAAAATTATGTCACTGCTATTTCTATTAAAAAATATACTTACGTAACAAGGCGAATATGAAGTATTTTTGATAAACTTAAGGTGTCTAAAATTGAAAATTGATGTGTTAATTGATGTGGGCGACGCCCCCACAATAATTTTGATATCTTAGATCATTTTGGTTTGGTTGTTGATTGCGAACGACTAATTTTGCATCGTAATATGTTGCGTGACATTTATACGAGAGAGAAAACCAAGTTTAAACGTTGAATCAGTGACGAGTTTTGTTGATGTAGTTCGTTTGCTATAGCAGGAACGACATATAGCAGATTTGCTGCCAGAGTTAGTCAAGTTTATAAAATAAATTTTAACAATTCTTATAACTGCGTGTAGAGCCGAACGTTCGACTTCTTTTTTAAAAAGTTACTTATTTACGAAGTACTATGACATAATACCGGTTAAATTCATTAAGCATTTTACATGTGCATATGAAAGAAGCGATGAAATTAGATTTAAATGCTACTGCTGACAAATTTATTAATCAAAACAAAGTTCGATGTGCAAACTTTTTACAATAAATTATTTTACGGTAATAATATAAATTATTAAACTTTCTTTTTCTTTTGTGCAATAAATATTATGTTTGTACATTTTGTATTCTTTGCGCAGCAAAAATATTTCGCATTTGCGTTAAAATCGTCTCTTGATAGAATTTTTGTGTTGAACTTTTAACATTCTCAAATAACATAAATAAATTATGTTAAATTAACATTAATTACATTATGTTAATTTAACATTATGTTATTTAAATATTTTGTGTTCAATTTTTATTTAACATTTTTTAGAGTAAAAATAATATAATTTTTATGTAAATGACCAAATAATAGAGAAGAAGAAGGTAATATGGCACCCAGTTTTATTTTATTGAATAACTTTGTTTATAATTAATTTCTATTGAAACTTTAATGATTACAGTGTTGTTAGTGTTGTTTGACAGATTCTCTAGATTCAAAGTAATGAAATATTTAATATTTAGGATTTATAAAAATCTAATGCACTGCATAATTGGTGAAAGAAAAAAAGTGATTGTAATATGGCTATCCATAAAAATAATTAAAAAATATTAATTTAGTTTAAAAGAAACACAGTACCTTGTTACAAAATTATATATTTTTAATTTTACATTGTTTAGAATTTTCCTGATTTAGAATTTTCCTGCGTTCAGGAAGCTTTCGAAATACCTTTAGAAATTTCATTAAAAATATCATTATATCCCTGTTTAACAGTAAACAACAAACGTAAATGATGTCTCTAATGTTTCTAAACACCACTCTTTAGAATGACAATTGATTTATCGAAGAAATATTTTGATATAAAAATTCGTTTAAAAAACCATGTTAACAAAATTCCATGCTATTGTTTTAACTTTGTATAACTCGAAATGTATACGGCCGAATAAAAAGTTAAATAACAAAAAGAACATTCTAGTATATGTACCTTCGTGTGATAATATACTTAAGTTTAAGAATAATGAGAAAGTGTATGTAATTAAAGTTTAAAAGTTACCTTGAAAAAGTTTAGAAGTGCTCAAAAGTAAAAATGCGTTATAACAATTGTCAGTCATTATGTATTGGCATATTGGCATCACTAAAAAAAAACGGCGAGGGCTACTAAACAAATAACTCCATAAGCAATTGTTAGAAAACGTCACCTAATAACGGAAATAATAGGGGTAGCCATATTGTCGACAGTAGCTATAATATCCTCTTCTTCTCTATAAAATTAACGTGGTTTTGAAATGTAAGTACAGTCTAAAATAAATAAATAATATGTACGTGTCTCCGTTTTATAAATGTTAATTTTACTAAAAAAGTATGCTTTCACAATTTGTTTCCACATTATGTCAGTATTATATTTTCCTTGTGTTAATTTGTTACATAATATTTGTGTTATTTTTTAACATATTCATCTTGAGTTCAATTAACAGAAAAATTTGGTTAGACCGTTTAGGACATGTGAAATGTGTTAAATTTAACAAATTTTTTTACTGTGTGATGCCTTCAGTACATGATTTGCATACTTCTATGCACTTCTACCGGTCTCGTCTCCCAGTAATGTAAAAATTAACAAAAAGATCATTACTTGAAATGCTTTCGCTTTGCTCCCACAACATTTTTTACAAGTCAGCGCCGTTGTGTGTATATATATATATATACATATATACACACACACACAATCATTTTAAATCTCTTATGTAACAATTTCTTTTATACTAAAATTTGTTTAATTACCAAAATACTCGTATTTTTCCCTGTTTTCAAATACTTGAGGTAAATAAACTTGAACTTGTTTAGGAAACTTTATTATTTTTGTTTTCATAAAAAAAAGATTTGAAATTGTTCAAACAATCACGAAATGTACTTGAATCGATTTCGGTGCGCGAAGGTGACGGAAAGCTAGACGTACAATGTCTTATCGCTGATTAAAGATGTGATATAACTCTCTTAATATAACTTGATAAAGAAGATAATAGGTGAATCAATTATAATAATCGAACAAATATCCATGATTGAGATTACATTGAATCTTGTTAACGTTCAATAAACATAACGTAACGTTTACGCTACGTACGGTGATTGAATCATCATATCTTCTTATAGTTACTGCTAGTTTACAGTCATTATAATGTCGGCCGAGGCTGTCTCCTCCGATGTGGGCCTCACGAAAGTTCGTTCACGTTACATTTTTCGACTACAACGTCGAGAAAGTTGAATACTGGTCAATGTCCCGACAAGTAATCGCATTACGTAGAGGGGACTACATTTACAGCAGCCGGGGGCAAATTTTTTCATGAAACGATGCTGGTAGAAATTCGTACAGCGGTTGCACGAAAAATTCCACTTCTGATAGCGTTTAAAGACTTTGTGCTTTTCGAAGCAGATAAGATATGCAAAATTTTAGAAATCGAAGTTTGTGAGGCTTACTTTAACCGCATTTATTTAATGGTAATATTAAAAACATCAGTAAACGCTATTTTAACGTGGTTTTTTATTATTACTAGTAATTTCAAATTCTCATAAAATTAAAGTTTATTATACGGTACAAAGATTGTAATATGATATAATGAAATTATAATAACAATAAATTATTTTCCATTTTTTGAATTGAGCCTCGTATTCGTTTGGATTGGATTCACGGATTGAGAAGGATTGGAAAAATTAGGATAAGTTTTGGGTTCATTTGTATTGGACTCCTGGATTAAAAAAAGATTGAATGACTGTTTCGGATTCATTCAGATAGAACTTGGAATTGATGCACGGATTGAAAAGGGTTACAAATTTGATTCTGTTTAGGACAAGCACGGATTTCGGAACTGTTCGTAAAAGTTCGAAAAAGTTCGTATTAAAACCCTATCCGAAACTTTTATCAGGGAAATTATTATTAATCAAGAAATTAAAATAAAATTTTAATCAAGTATATATTACGTCACAATAATCGCTCTTGAAAAATTCTTGTAACAATATTTCATATTTTTAAGAATTTTTCATATTTTAAATTTATGAAGATTTATGATGATTTATGAACAAATATCTTAAATGTATGTTTTATAAATTTTTTTTGTGAAAATTACAAAATGAGAAATCTTAGAAATTTTTAAATATTTTAGTATTTACATATACATATAAGGAATTTTGGAAAAGATGGCACATTCTTAGCACTTTTAAAAAATTTCAATAGGTAAATAAAAAAACTAATAAAATTTTAAAGTGATTTAATAAAATTAATGTTTTAATTAAATAATTAACTTATAACTTATTTTTTAAATTTAATTTTTTTTTGTATCATATATTGATGAATACGTAAATTCTTATTATATATAAGTACGAATTTAAAACAAAATTTTGATTAATTATATTACGACAAAATAATGCTCTACTAAAACAATTTTTACAATCTTATTTAAAAAAATTTTTATATTTTAGAATTTATAGAGATTTCTGAAAATATATCTTAAATATCTTTAAATTTGTAAATTTTTTTTGGAAATTATAAAATAAAAAGTCTTGGAATATTTTAAAATTTACATATATAAAATATTCTTTTAAAAATAAAATTTTCTCAGCTCTTTTTAAAAGCATTTCAAGTAGTGTCTCTAATAGCACAAGACGTCCTTGGGATGATCCTGAATTTGTTCTGAATGTCTCGGGACAATAATGGGACGGACTTTGGATATTATACTAGGATGAAAATTTCAGGACTTTTCGAGGAATGTTAAATAAACTAAAGGAATTTTATATACAGCCTACATTGTACCCACTGGATGTAATTTTAAGTCGCCCACACAGCACACTGTATCCAAAGGTCTTTGGGACGTCTAAGTCCTAAGCCAAGCCTAAGGATGTTCTTAGGTCGTCCAAATCCTAAGGCGATCTTAAAGACGTCCTTTGATCGTCTCTTTGTGTCATATGGTACAAACTAGAAAAGCTAAGGAAAAATAGAAAAATTCACGCTTATAATACTTTTCCACATTCTCACATTATCAAATAACTAACTCCTTTAATGTTAAAACTTTTATTCAATAAAAATTTGAATTTGAGCAAAGAAATTTGAGATTAAGAATTTTGCTTCGAACAAAAAAGACCGAGACTGCCTACGGAGGGTTAATCCAGAATATATATAATAGGTAAGTATGTATATAAAAAATTTAAGAAAGTTTTTATTATAAAGCATACTTAAACATATAAAATTATTCTAATAAAAGAAAAACGTTTGTATTGTATCAGAAAATTAAGGGAATATGTAGGATTTGTTTTTTACTGTTGCATTGAACTGCACTAGCTTTTTTTTTGCTTTCATCAAATTTCAAACATATATCTAAATATTATTTTTAACGCAGAATGTGCACTATTTTAACAATAAAAAACAGGCCTACATACATATGATAGTTACTCTATCTGATCATAAAGATCAACTTAAAATTATACATTGTTTTTAAATAATTAATTACATATTTAATTCCTTATGAATAAAAATAAAATAGAAAAATTTCTTTGACATATAATAATTAAATGTTAATTTCACAATTTCAAACATATAAAGATTTAGAGTCGCTGCTTATATATCATCAAAAATTGGCTGCGTTTAGCGGAAAATACAGCTTTGCAATTGTTGTAAAATTTTTTAATATAAATGGTTATATATTCAGATAGAAAAAGTAAGGGCAAATATTAAATGTATCAAAGAATTTTACAACGGTATCAATAGATAAAATAGATCTATAAATGAAGAAACCTCAATCTACATCCCAATGAGCAGACAATATTTTTTAAATGTTTTTTTTAATAAAAATGTTTTCATATTTAATTTAACTTTTAAACACGTAAGTGAGTCTGAGAGACCCCATGAAGTTTTGAACGCTTGCTATGTGAAGACGGAATGAGATAGGAGGTTCGGATCAAGACGTAAAAAAAGTTTGAAATCTCCTCTTTTAATTGATATAGTTGATCAACTTTTTTGGTCAACTAAAATTCGAACGGCACGGCAGCAAAGTTTTTTGTTAGGGTCAATGCGACCCATATAGTGTGTAAGTGAAACTTTTTTTGTGAGTATTTTACATAAAAAAACTGGGCAAAATACGTTCGAACAGGTCGATTTGCAGATGTCACTTGCATATACTCTGTCTAAAGTTGGAATACTATAAAATGTTGTAGAAAAAAGAGTTTTTCCGAAATATATCATGAAACACATCAATTTTCAATTTTAGACACGATTTAATAAAAAATTCCTCATATTCGCCTTGTTACATAAGTACATTTTTTAATAGAAATGACAATAATATAATTTTTTTTTTGAAAGTATGAATCTTTAGCTTTGAAACGCCGTATTGTAAAGTTCTTTAAAGTTTTTTGTTGCAAAGATATGATTTTTTTTAAAATGGATTTTTAGATGCCCAAAAATACCTCATATTCTCCATGTTACATAATTATACTTTGTAAAAGAAATGACGTTGCCAAATTTTATTTTGAAAGTGTGATTCTTTAGTTTTAAAACGCCGTATTTGAAAGTTCTTAAACGTTTGTTGTTGCGAAGATATGATTTTTTGAAGGAAAAGTGGATTTTTGACCAATTTTTCATTTTTGCTTAATGGTTTTGCTTTTATAACTTCACAATAAATTATTTGTCGGCAATGCCGATTATGCAGTCACACTCCTGAAATTTTGAACTTTTGTTTAAAAAAAAAAAATCGTAGAAAAATATTGATTGTAATCAAAATTATAGCTTCTCAAAGTTGAAAAAGTCTCTCAGACCCAAAAATGTGTTTCCGTATTTTACAGGATCGGTGTGTTTAAAGGTTAATTATTGTATTATATTAATATATTTTCTAGTTGCATTCTTAAACAAATAATAACAGAAAAGTTATTTCAAATGCTAATCTGCATTTGTAAAAACCAGTAGAAAAATTATAATTTTATATATATATTTATATAAATAATATGGTTTAATTATACATTGTTTATCTTTTCGATAATATATATTTACTTAATCTATCAGTTATATATAATACACATATTTGCATAAAATTTTCACAGATCATCACGAAGCATCTAGTTCGCAATGCAATCACGGAGGTCAAGCAACGTTCACCGGAGTCGCGATGGGTGACCGTTTGGAAATTTCCGAGAAAAAATTTTCGATTTTTTTTTGCGAAAAATGTTTTTTAAAATGTTATTAAAATATTGTTTTGCTCATTGGATTTATGTAGTGTAATAATATAATATATTTATGTGGATATTTCTTAAATATTCTAAAATGGTCCTGAAATGCGTATGTATATCCCTAGGATTGCGAATAGACATCTTTAGGACTCCCGATGGAATGTCCACAGGATGTCTATGGGTAAGAATGAGGCGCTCATTTGCTAGTCTACGGGACGTCCTGTGGACGTCCCGGGACTGTAACAGGTAATCCCCAGGATATCCCGTTCGTCCCAACAGGTCGTCCTTAGGACATCCCGTGGACGTCCCTGTGCTATTAAGGGTATTACAATTAATTAGTATCTATTAAAAACATCTGGCGAATTTTCTAAAAAGTTATAAAATACAGAAATTTGAAAAAATTTTCAAATCAGAAATTTATATAGAAATTCTGAAGAATATTTAAAAAAATTTTCAACAGTACTGTTCATGAAATAACATGCAGATTTGATATTATAAACGTATAGGGTATCTTAATTTTCAACGAGATATCACGTAAAGATCCAGGCGTAAAAAATCTCGGAGAGAAACGACGCAACCGTGACTTATATGACCTAACCTTCAAAATGTTACTTGTGCAATTGTCGATATGAACCAATGTCTTTATTTCTATCGATTATCATGTCCAATATTGGCCTTGACCTAAACATGTACATGTTTAGCGTAAACGAATGAGATTAAAAAATCCTTAGTTGAACTGAATATACAACAGCTGCTTTCTGTGTACATCTCTTCGATGAATATATTTCAAAACTTTGAAACAGTGGTCGATAGAACGAATGGATCGATGCGAGGCTGCGGTTGTAATCTCGCGTTAGCGCTTCCGCAAAAACGGCAATAAGTGGAATTCTGTAATTTTTAATGACAGTATCGGTATCGGCAACATTATCTCGTTGCGCAGTTTTTTTCATATATATTTGCGCAACGATAATTATATGTGATGATATACTGACAGTGATTGAGCATAACATTAAAATGGAATCAAACTACACACTTTCAAGGGACGTCGTTATGTCCTATGATATCGTATGAATGTCGCAGTGTCTATGCAACGTCCCTTAGAAAAATGTCACATGCTGTATGGGAAATGACTTGGTTATTAATCCTTCATTTGTACACGCAAGTTTGCAACATGCGAGATAGAATAATAACTCCTAGCTTCTTCTTCCTTCATCTTTGTTCAAAATTTATAAAAAAATATTAATATAATCGTAAACAATCTTGGTGAAAATTTTTTTTAGAATTTTTTAGAATATTTGTATAATTGTATAACTTTTGCAGATTTTGTATACGAATTGAAATATTTTTCAGAAATTGTACTTAGTAAAAACTCAGAAAGTCTACATTTTTTCTCAGAATTTTTTATATACGTTAATTATAAAATCTCCCAAGATTTCTAACGAGTAAAGCTTTCCATTGGGCCTCCTCAAATTTCAATCGCATTTTTCCGAAGGAAAATAACCTAGAAAGATTTTCGAGAGTAAGCGGTTCGCTGTGGACATACTATAAGAATGAATTTTTGAGATTTTTCGGTATATGGACTTTATTTTCCCTATATTTCAAAGTGTAGCTCATAAATGACTGGATCGATTTTCAATTGCAGAGAAGCATTTAAAAGCTAAAAATTATATAAAAATTATGAAAAAGAAAATGTTAAGAAAAAATTAAAATTAAATTTTAATTGTTAATAAACTTTTATTATCATATTTATTTTTGACTTTTTAAAAGACTCACGATTAGATGATGATGATGATGATGATGACACATTCAGTTTTTTATTTTGATGATCCTAATTCATTTTGTTTCGATGCGCATTGTATTTTGAACAACCATTGCATATTTTGCGCAGTAAAACTTTGCTTTATAAGCTTGGTGTAAACTATCTTATTGTTTTAACCACATGTTTTTTAAAGGGCAAGATGGTTTTTATTTTTATAAAGAGTTCATTGAATAAATAATTTATAAAAGTTTTTTTTGAAAATTGATAATAATAACATTATTTAATAGACAACTAGTCGTAAGGCACTAATTATATAATTTCCTGACAATTGTGATTTTTCAAATTAATTTTTAGAGTTCCAAATGACTATCCATTTAATATGCTACTAAATTAAAAAACAGTGAAACATTATAATTGATTGTAAAATAAAAAATAAAAAATAAATATAATAATAAAAGTTTATTAACAATTGAAATTTAATTTTAATTTTTTCTTAACTTTTTATTCTTTTATAATTTTTTTATAATTTTTAGCTTTTAAATGCTTCTCTGTAATTGAAAATTGATCCAGTCATTCATGAGCTACGACTTGAAATATAGGGAAAATAAGGTCCATATCGCAAAATCTCAAAAATTCATTCTCATGCCCACAGCGAACCGCTCACTCTCAGGCAAAAATATTTCTAGGTTGTTGTTTTCCTTCGAAATAAATTTGGAAAAACCATATGCGGTTGAAGTCTGAGGAGGCCCAATAAAAAGCTTTACTCATAAGATTTTTTATTTTATAATTTCTCATGAAATGTTATGAAATCTAGAAAAGTTAAAAATATTTTTTAGAAATTATGAGATGAGAAATCTCAGAATTTCAGAATTCACATGTATGAAGAATTCTGAAAAAAGATGTGGACTTTCTGAGTATTTCTGAAAAATGTTCCAATAGAACAATTATGAAGAAAACTTTTGCCAAGGAATTCTCAATAAAATAACTATGAAATCGTCGATTATAATGTTGACAGATGTTACATGATTTTTTTTTAGATTTTTTAAATACTCTAAGGTAGAGAAAATAGCATTCAACGTGATAGACATGTATACAGGCTCAGTGGCAAAAAAAAGAACGGATGGAGGGTTAAAAGTCATGATCAGTCAAGTATCGATCAGTCACGTTAAGTTTTACGTCATGATACTGCAACTTATTATTCTGCTTGGATCTTTGTTCAAAACTGTTTTGACGCTTGAGGATTTCGTTTTGCAAATTCTTCGTTAGATTTTCGACACTTTCAAATGGAATTTTTACGCGACTTCTAATAAGAGTCGACATTCACGCGACTTTTTTCAAGAGCGCGTAAATCGATGAGCTTTCGAAGATTGACTTCTCATAAATTCCAGGTCTTGCATCACGGCATTCTGACCTCGGGCGATAAAAACGCGTTCTTTCAACGGTCTTTTAACCTTTCGTCGATGAATAAATCAGACGGTGATTGACATATCGAGGATCCACGAAATTTAGGTATGCATCAAAAACGATTGAAGTTTAATGACCCGGTTGAATTATTTTAACGCCCGTCGCGTGACATTCGTCGAGGTACTCGCGCTGGAACTATCAATTCGCCATTTTCAGTAGAGAAAAGTAAATGGCAAGTCCTACAGAGGAAATAGCTGGTATTCATGCCGGATAGAGAAAAAAAAAAACTTTTACATCAGTGAGATTACGTGACATTTATACGAATAAATTCTAGCGTTTTAAGATATTGATTTCAAATAAAGTAATAGATTTATCTTACTGTTTCTCAATGAACGAATATTACAAGTTATCATTATGCTCATAATAAAATTCCATTTGAACTGTTGAGACATACTTCCACGATATATCTTTTGCAATTTAATAAATAAAAAAATGTAAAAACTTGTTGAACTGTTGAGACAATCTTGTATAATAATAGATTAAATGAAAATAACATTAAAGTATGTAAATTTTAAAAATATAATACTTATCGAACGACATTGAAATGGTATCAGTTTGATGATTTCGATATCGATACCATTGTTATTTCTCGCTGGGTAATAGAACTTTATTGAATTTGTTTCAAATTATTTTATTTTTTATCTTGTTTGCTTTATTTTTAAGTACTAAAATTTATATAATTTAAGTAACATAGTTTAAAAAAAAAGGGTTGTAATCATTTAGATGAAATAGATAAAAATTTGTTTCAGTCAATAAAACTCGCCACTATTCATGAGACAAATGGATAAAAGTTTAGAAAGCTCATTTTATATGATATTTATAATTGCGACAGAATTCAAGACAGAATTCTATTTACAATTTTGGAAAGCAGCTTTTATACATATAGAAAATATGTGAACAAATAAGATGCATGAAATATGTGCAACGTATAAATATTTGTGAAATGTAAATGACGTAAACTACAATTTAACGTATTGTACGTCATAGATGATCATCTACGTGACAATGTCTTGATTGGAAACAAGTTGTTTATTATAATTGGACATCTCTAGAAGAACTATCCCTATCCATATGTCAGAGCTCGATAAAAAATGCACATTTTGGCCGATTTTCAGTTCATTGTTTTCCTTTTACCTCACTACTTCCTGACGATTGACATTTGGACTACGTGCAGGTGATAAGGGGAATACCCAGTGAGAAATGATAATCGATGTCAATTCGACATTGATTCAATGTCGAAATAATCAAAATAATATCGTTTGTAATAAGTCATTGACATCGATTTGATAAGTCATTTGTGCTGAATTTGTCGTTTGTCTGTGACAAAGGATTGGCAATGTTTTTGGAAAATTGCATTGGGATTTTAACTATGGTCGCCTCAATAAGAATATTCCACGTCTATGTTTGTACATACTACACTCTCAAATATGAGTATGTAGTCGGTAATATGAACATAGCTGGAATATCCTTATTGAGGCGGCCGTAGTTAAAATCCTAATTGGTTCTATGGAAACTGTTGTTACGTTGTTTTCCGTATTTAGTCATGATAGAGAATAGCTCGTACTATTTATGTCATTTTTATTCCACTTCCAACAATAAGAAATAGGTTTAATTTTCTTAATTCTTTTTAGATTATTTTTACGAAACAACCAATCAAATTTCTTTTTACGTTTGATGAATAATCTTCGGCGGTAATTATTAAAAGATATAAAGTGATGTTTGCAAATCTCATTCCAGACAAACGTCGGTAAAGTGTTAGAAAGGTGACGGGAAAGATATGACAGCTTCCTATTAAAAAATCTATTTATCATTTTGTGCAAATCGAAAATCTCGACTCGAATAAATCTCATTCTGAAATTGTACAATAGTTTCTCTAATTTGTGAGTCAATTTAAAATGGTTAAAGTACAGTTTATAGCCCCGAATTGTTGTATATGAGTCGGAAAGATGTTGTATAATTTACATTGTTTTAAAAATAGTATCTGAGATGTGATTTTTATCAGTTTGTAATTTAAATTAATCCAACTTTTTAGTTTTGCAAAGATTAGCACCAAACGTGCGAAAAATGAAGTGGAACTTAAATTGCTGAAATTGAAATAGAACAATATTAGAACGCATTATTAGATCAGCGTATAATACAATTTAAACAAATTCTATATTTAGCATATAAGAACGACATATAAGAAAAAGTAAATCATAACAAGTAAAGGTCAATTATAGCGAGCAGACAATCGATGTTATTTGTATATAATTGATTTATTTAAATACAGTCGGACGTTTCGGTTTAACTTAACCCTCCTCAGCCAAATTATTAAACAATTCTCAAATTTACCTTTACATTATTTAAGATAAGTAATTAAATATTAAACGTAATAAGCCACATCACAGGTTTGACACACAAAAAATATACAAAAAATCAATATTAAAACCGGATAAACAGGTGTGCTCCATGTCAGCAATCTCCGAATAAATTCGTCTAAATACCGTTTCATCGTTTTGAAGCGAGAAAAAGTGTAGTAAGTCAGTTAAATTTCTTCCCAGCCAATTTATAAAATATTCTCTTTTCTTTAAGTATGGAGCCTAAAATAGTGTGTTTAATTGAGTAAATGTCTAAATTGTGAAAATAACTAAAATAATATTGGCAATACTAACTTTCGATATTTTGTCTCAGATTGAGGGAAATGTGTCAGAACTGTATGAAGAGACTTTTTACTTCGCTCACGTATTTTGCTCGATTGAAATTGTAAAATAAATATATCATGGGTCAGAGACGATCTTACATAGGCTTATTTGCCATCACGTCAAGTAAACAATAATAAGTGTCGTCGAGAAGTTCGGTGTCCTTTTGTAAATTAAGTCCATTTGTTTGTTCTTTAATATGCAACATCTCCGAAATTATACTTTTACTGTAATTTGGTTGGGAATCTAAAATTATTGCATCTTGTCATTTAAACGAGTGGTTAAAATCCATCATATGGTTTGTTACGATTGAATGTCTTGACTTATCTAATTTCTTATTGTTCATGTGATCTGTTGACTAATGTCGCCGCTCTCTCTCTTTCTCTCTCTCCCTCTCTCTCTCTCTCATCTATTTTTCTGATATACAAAAATACAATTATTTTGCAGTAATTTTGTTATCTGTATTGTTCTGGTTGCAATCTTTCTCACCTTCTTTAATTTATTAGGTCGAGAGGATATCCGGTCTCTCGTAGAAGTATAATGTAGAATTCCAAATTCCTTTGCTGATATACAAGATTGCTCTGTCCATTAGACTGTAGATAGCTCCTATTTTATGGCATGGAGGATGATATGAAAAATATGATAAATATCTCTTGGAAAACGTTCTTTTTGTGATATCAATCTATGCTAATCATCCTTTGGCTATCATAAATTGATTCGGTGTATAAACTATTAGAATCGTCTCTACGAGGAGACTCAAATAAATTCATTTTTCCATTTTTGCTCCATCTTCAACATACTTCTTTAACCTAAGTAAAAATAACATATACCTTTACATACATCGATTTGCCTACGACGGCTTTGTTATTATGCACCAAATGTGTTCGATACGCTATTAGATTGTCAAATTAAAGATAGAAAAACGTAAATTCGAGCAATGTTATTGCATTCAAATTATGACGCAAGCAGTGAAAGCTGCTCACAACGTCAGTACTTGGCTTGAGGACCGTTAACTGTACAACTTAATATTGCTCGTTAACTGTACAGCTTAATATTACTCGTTCCAAAATTTTGTATGGAAAGGAATGCTTTGAAGAGCCGCAGATGTGCTTTTTCCTATCTTTATTTTAAGTAGTACGATAAATAAGAATAAACAATGAAACCAGTAAATTTCGCGCTTTTTAATGTATATTACATGAATATAATTAAAGGTTGACAGAAAAGATTATCATGGAGATATTATCGGAAATGAATTTTAGTTCAATTTCTGTCAAAAAATTGTTTCAATATTTGTAATCAGAAAAAAAGTAAAAAATTTATTCGGATATCTCGATTTGCACTACAGTGCATTGAGGTGCAGACAAATTTGTTTATTATAATTCTTTAAGGCCAAATTCGGCTTTGTAGCGGGTTTCGTAGGTTTATGAAACGTAAGCCAAAAAAAGCAAAAATATATTATTTCTAAGAGACAAATTATAGTAAAATACAAATATGTATCTGCACAATGATCGAAGTGCAAACAAAATGTAAATAGTTTATCCTATTTGGTTAATTTCTATTGACCTTATAGTATGTGTTACATCTCAAAGTATTATCAAAAATTTAAAAAATTTATAGCTTAGTATGTTTAAGTGTCAGTAATATTTAAGCAAATTTCTCTTATTAATTTAAAAGTTTGCCCTTGATTCTTAAATCGCGTTTTATATTTGTAAATCAAAAAAGTAGCATTACGTTTAAATCAAATTTTTTTTACGTATGTTAATAAAACTCTAATAAATATTCGTGCAAAGATTTATTTGGTTGCATTTACTTGTTTAAAAGTTATTTAAATAAAATTGCAGCAAAATAGGATTATTTTTGCTGTAAAAACTATTGTAAATCAAAATTTTAATTGTTTTTTTCTTTGCAACTGATTTCAAGTCCAAAATTCAGCAATCAAAATCATATTAGCAATCAAAATTTTTTGTCGTTAGGAAAAAAAGAATAAATCTACCAAGTCTTTAGTTTGTAAAGATAACTGTTTATCTTGTATTGTATAATCGAAATACTTTTAAATAAGTTTATATCAATGTAAGCAAAGTTTAAAATAACAAAAATCGTAATTATTTTTGCACCAATCTAATAGCTTTTAAAATCCAATCAAGATAACACTCAATATTTGTACAAGTTCTACAAAGTATTTATAATAATTATTTGAATATTTTATTTAGATTTACTAAAATATTTTCATAAATATTTTTTGTTATTCTAGATTGAAAAGGCCATAATGGTTTATCATAAATATCATAAATATATTTATAAAATAATACTATAAATATTTATTTTTTACTTATTACAAGTGTTGTACAAAATATTTAGTCTATATTTTAATAAGTAAACTATTATAAGCACCTTTGCAGATACAACTATACCAACCTCACACAAGAACTCGAAAATAGTATCAAGAAATCTACAAAAACACATCACATATACAGGTGTGGTTTAATACCTGGTGTATCTCAAGGCCAACGAGCAGAAATCTGTTCACGTAACTTTTACATTAAATAAAGATACGTGTCCCCTGATCCAATTAAACAGGGAGATTCCATAAGCTGAATTAGCTAAATATTTAGGCATCCACTTAGATCGTAAATTGACGTGGAAAACCCACATATGCACCATGGTTCGTTACTAATGAAATTTTACGCCGAGACCTGAAGATCGTCTCCGTCAAAGACACAATCAAAATCTACGCTGTGAAGTACATACTTAGATTATAGCTCTTATCCCAATCAACGTGCGTCCAAGTTCCTCACGAAAAAGTCCTGAGATAAACGGAGATTAAAAAGATTTAAACCATTAGATTTTACTAGCAGATTTGAAAAACACTCTTAAAAACGAAAACTATATAGTTCAATAGCTGTAACCAATCTCACTCCTAGGAATTGTAATGGTAAAGGCATATTTCAATGGGTTTATGTTAGCGTGTTCGTTTAATTTTATTATAAATTTTACTTATTGTCATGCAACGACAGATGTAAATATGCTAGGAGATAATTAAAAAAATGTATATATAGATTTTAATAATATTTTTTCCTTCATGTGTATAAAATATGTACTAAATATTTATGTAATATTAAAAAAAAAATATAATAATAAATATCGTATGTTATCGAATGCTGGGAATCATTTAAATCCAGTATAGCAATTGTTATTATTACTAACATTATAGCAGTAACAATTATAAAATTGCAGTTCTTAACTATAATTACTTTAACATTCAATCACAGTCACAAATACTAAGCAGCTTTTCCCTCAGCATACCGGGACCAACGGTCAGTTTGTTAGTTGTGAACGCAGTAGCGAAAGATGTTACGTATTTTATTGCCCGGTACCCGCGGCAGCTGCACTTTATCATCGTTTCATTCATTTGCAAATTTCCACAGATTCTCGTTCTTGAATTATCAAATTCCTGGCCATGGCCATTACCGTCGCCGCGGCCGTCGTCGTCGTCGTCGTCGTCGTCGCTGTCGAACCGCGAGTGTTCTTCCCACTCTCCGGCGGCAGCGGCGGCAGCGACGGCGGAGGCGGTGGCGGTGGCGGCGGCGGCAACGACGTTTCTCTCCGCGGACGCGTAATCCTCGCTTACATCGATAAGAGGAGACCCGAGATGGCCACAGCAGTTGGAGGAATGCCTCCCTTACCCCCATCACGATCCGTTCGACCAATATATAAGTGAACCGGCGCGCCGATCGGAACGTGTACACCACAGTCGGTCGCCGTTTCATGTTTTGTGTGTTTCTTTCGTTTATTTTAACGCGCGCGGCAGATTGTACTCCCGTTCTTCGCTCGCACGTGCGAAGAAGCGAGAACACGCGGCACGAAACACGAAACGCGACGCTCGCCCCTTTCGAGCGCCGCGGCCAAGCGATCCGCGAGCTATCCACTGACGAATCCGCTTCTTTTCGGTTCCTCCGCTTTCCTCCGCTTTCCTCTTCAGCGTGAGAAATCGTCGAGATTTAAATAGCGCGCGGGTCAATTTCGTTTATTGTTTTGTTAGATCGCGGAGACAAAGGTGCGAGAATTGTCTGTCGTTAATCCGTGGCGTACAGTAATTACGAATAATTGTATGCCACGAATGGCACGAATGACGCGATCGCGTTGACCTTCCTCGACTCGAATGTGCCTAATCGCGATAGATCACTTCCGTGGAAACACGTAGAGAAGAGGACGAGAACGATTCAAAAAGAAGAAAAAATTCAAAAAGGATGAAGTCAACGTGGTCCGGGTGGAGGGCGTGCGTGGCAACTTCTTTCTTCTTGGTCCTCCTAGCAGCGGTGAGAGTCGATGGAACGAGGCCCGAAACTGTTCTCGCGGAGGTCCTCACGAGGCCCTTCGTGCCACGAGAGTTTGCCTCCTCGGAGTGCATCCGCGATGGCGAGATTTATTTGCAGGCGCTTAAAACTTATACACCCTGGGCACTCCAAAGTAAGTAAAATAAGTGGAAAGTTCGAAGAGAAAGAGATACAGAAATTATATATAAATCCCTCGGACTCAACATTTATTCGTTTATGTTTTGGTCTGTTTTGGTCTGTTATGAATATTTGATTCTTTGTTTTTAATTTATACTTTGTATCTTTATTTATTGATTTTGACCAGATGATAGCCGATGAAAAATCCAAAGTTAATATATAATTTCTGCTAAAGTCTGTACGTATTGTCTCGTTCACACGTTGAGAATAAAAGTTTGTTATCTCGAATAAGTTTTTTAACTTGATTAAATTTCTTCAGTTCAAGTATTTATGTATTTCAAAAAAATTAATTACATATAGAAATACTGAAGAAATTTAAATTCAAGTTAAAAAAATTTAATCGCCTTAATAACTTTTTTCTTAATGCTATAATTTATATATTCAATCTCTGAATTAAGATTCAATAAATTATTCTTATTTTGTAAAAAATTTTAGTTTAATTTAATTTGCTATTATTATTGGCTGGTGAACAAATTGCAAGAAACAAATTTTGGCTATGGTCTATCTAATCATAAAAAAAGGGGGGGGGATAAATCGAAGACAAAACTTGTGAAATTTATTAAGTTTCTTACAAAGAAAATACATAGATACTAAATTAATTAAGTAAATGTTATTTGTTTCAAATATTTTATAAGTTCATATGTAATAACTGTAAAATAAATCATTAAAAACACCAAGTGTGTTCAAAGTATAATACATTTTGAATCTTAATAAATTTAACACTTCAATCAAGAATATTAGATTAAATTAAAAATTTGATTTGTATATTACTTCAACTTTTCTTCGATAAAATTTTATAATATTCTTCGAAAGAATACAAATTCTTTTTTTTGAATATAAATTTGATAATAAATTTTTCTAAAATTTATGATAAGAATATTTTATAATTGTTCAAGAAAATATTTGTTATTAAAGATAATTGTTGAAGATAAATTTAAAAAAGAAAAGTAAATTTGGAGTAAACGCTTTTTTCAGTAGTAGAATTGATAGCTTTTTATACGTAGTGAATGCATTTGACGAATAAGTTAGGAAAAATTTATTTTCTCAACTCTTTCTCTCTCTTTAAATAATATTCAATTAACGTAATATCATATTTAACTTTTTAAGAAGTCTCCGTTTGAAAATTGAAAATTGAATAATTATTCTTAGTAAAATATCGTTCTTCCCATATTTTGTAATAATTGCGACTTCTTTATCTCTCAATGAGAGAATAGCTCGGATTGTTCGGGGGAAGGACAGCGAGGAAAAAAACATTATATAATCTTTACGTATTGTTTTGTCTGTTATGTGCCGCGTGAGATCACGAAGCGATTGCGATGGCGTTTTTACGTTTAAACATTCAGCAATTATCGGACATTGCACGCTGCATGCAATTATCGGGGGGAGGTTATCGGGCATTGCGTACCTATGAGATATCGCGCCAGCATACGTAGAATCCATATCGTCAATTACCAGATATCGATCTCTTCGGTTGCCTTACAGATAATGGTGACGAATCAGAAAGATCCGATCGATGTGATAATTATTTCTTTTTTTTTGCACTACAGCGCGAGTTCAACGTACCCGGCAAGGACGAGAGTTGCAAAAGCGAAAGATAAAGTCGCAAAATTTTATCGGTTTTTTTTTACCTTTCGAAGATAATTTTGCGAATTGAAATCACGCGCAGAAGAAAACATTATTAAACAGTCAAATTAAAACTAATATATTTTATTTAATAATTATAACCTTTTATATATATAATTTAATCATTTTTAAAGAATTTGATAATTTTACATTTCAGCAAAAATATTACATTTTCATTTCAATATTACAGTGGTCATTCAAAGAGCTTAATATGATTGTTGATTAATAATAGTCCGTTATTAAAAAGTTTCTAATTCTTGGTTTAAAAATATTGTTACTTTCCTATTCGATATTTTTTTTTATCTCATGCAACTTTATTGTTGAATAATGAAAGTATATTTTTCTTGAAGAAATTATACAAATTTCTTTTTGTAGAAGCAAATTGTGCCTATTCAACGCTATGTAATCTCATTTCAATATTTGACATTTCGAAAATTGAGATATTCTCAGAACGAGAATGTTTTTTTCTGTGTCGTCTCGTACGATTTCGACGCGTGATTGATTAGCCCGGATCGAGCGCAGACTCAGCGCGCGTGTTTTCAAGAGAGGCGCGCGATATCATCGAAATCGAATTTACGTATACGATCGAAAGAACCTTGTGTCCATTTTTGCGAACGAATTATCGTCTCCGTGACACTTGGACTAGCACAGATTAACGAGAGTGACATTGATCTGATTGATATTAATAGCGTAATGCTACTGATCGGTGACAGCATCGGCCAGTTACAAGATGTTTAACCCACGCGTCCTCGACGGCGCATACGGATCCCGTTGTGTTATGGATCATCGCGCTGCATAGATCATCGCCGCGTTTTGCATTATGACAGCCTTTATCTCGCCGCGATAATTATTTAGTTGACACATGTTTACCGTCGTTACTCGTTCTTACGTCAATGCGCAAACGCAACATTCAATGAATATCCATGAATGCATTTTTTCCCTTTCTGATATCAACGTCAAATGGATTTCTCCATTGACAGTATCTGGTGCGCGATGCAATGGTATCGTTGCGCGTTTCTTTTTGTATTAAATACTCCATCAACATTATATGTACAAGTAACTTTTTATTCGAACATTAAATTAAATTTTAATTTAAAAGAGGAAAGAAATTTAAAGGAAAGATTTAAAATTAAATTTAAAAAAGGAAAGTAAGAATAACGCTAATTTAATGTGCGATCAATAAGATATTTTATTGATTGTATAAATATTTTTTGACTCGTTTTTTTCCGATATATCCACTGAGAAAAAAAACTAAAATGTTTAGTCTGACATAATTTACTAAGCATTGGGTTGATTTAATAATTATTTAGTTGCACAAAAAAGCTATAGTTTATTCATGTCAAACATTCAAATTTTTTAACCAAAAATTAATTAAACCAACTCATCATTTAATTGCACGGATTAAATATTTTAGTTTTTCAACAAATTTCTTTTCATTGCAGTATTTTTATTCAGTATTTTTTAAAATAAAGGAAAAATAAATAGGTTTCCAATCAACGCATAAGTATTTAATAAAATAAATAATTATTTATAAATATACAACAAATATACATATTGTATATGTTTGTGTGTGTGTAAGAAAATATAATACTTAAATAATTATCTTGGGACTTATTGTCTATTTTTTAATGAAAAATAAATTGACACGTATTTATAAAGATAAAATAAAAATAATGTTTAATACAATTAAAAGAGTTTACAATTTAATAATAAATATATAATTTAATAATAATAATAAATTTTTATTAAATAATTTTATTAAATAATTTCTAAATTATTAATAAATTGTTAGCTGCCACAATATTGAGTTATTGAATATTAATTTGTGTTTTTATTTCCTTATACTTTATCATGTGATTTAAGAAAAATAATATCAAACAAAAAAAGAAGCCAAAAAGACTAATTTTTATTGGTGCGGCGGAATCGTTCGCGGAACTATTGCTACAACTTTGCAACAATGTGCCGTTAAGAAAAAGGCAATTAACGATTTACCACGCGTATATTCGCACAGAAACAATAATATTGACCGATGTAATTGGTATGTACGTCGTACGCGCGAGACCAAACTGGGTCAGCGAGATGCATCCACGAGGCCGATGACCGTCCTTGTGTATCACGGGCTTGCCTTTGATCGATCGATTGATCGATCTTTTCCTGGCCTGTACGTCACTTAATCGCCAATCTGACTAAGTCGCATGATTCCACAACTATTGTTTATACAATGATAAAATAAGATAGGATCGTTTGAGCATGGAAGGAGAAAAAAAGAGAAGAATCTCGTGTAGATAGGATTTCTTAACATATTAAGAAATCCTATCTACACAGGAAAACATTATTTTCTTTTAATATCTTTTCTCCAAATTATGATAATTATAATTTGATGAAAATAACATGGATTTTGAAGAATTTTTTATAATTTTAACAAAATTTGGTAAAATGTAGTTTTCTAAAATTTTATTAAATTTGACTAAAATTTAATCATATTTTTGAAAAATTTCACAAATATAATATAAAATATAAATAAATTTTATAATATAAAATAGTTTGGTTAAGTTTTACTAAAACTTTACTAAAATTATAATACAATTTTTCGAAGTTCACTGTTAGCCCAAGACTATCACAGAAAATTACTGCTAAGGAAAGTAATTATCCAATTTATTTTCTTTTTTAATAAGTAACAGTTATCTTTAACAAAGAATTTTTTTTAAATTATTTTCTTAAAATATACTCTCAATTTTTAACCGTAGTCTTAAAATGTATTACAAATTTTAGAGAAATTATATTATGATATACTAAAAAATTTACTCTTCTCAATACTCTTTCAATGAATATTGTAAAATTGTATTAAAGGAAAGTGAAAATGACGGGTCAAACAAATTTTTGTTTTAACTTGATTCTAATATTCTTGATTAAAGTATTAATTTATTAGAATATATTTTGAATAAATGTGAAACTAATAATGTGATGTTCTATTCACGAAATATTTGAAATAAGTAATATTTAATTCAATATATATTTTTCCTATGTGCACGGAAAAGTATTTTAAGTAAATATTACTTGTTTGTTGTATTTTATCATGATAAGTGTATTTTATCAAGATTATTATTAAGAAAATATTTTTTGCTAAGATATCTATTACTTAAATAAAGAAAATTAAATAATTTTTTTCTTAGCATCGGAGAATAATATTTTTCTACGTGCATAATTTTCAGGATAAAAAAAAAATTTGAAAATAATTCTACAAGAAAATTCCTTCCGTGAATAATGTTGAAGAGTTTAGAAAAAAAAAACTTACATTGCTACATTAACATATTTTTAATTTGTTATATTCGTTACTACGTTAGAATCGCTCAGGGACATTGAGCTATTGGCAAGTTATCATGCAATCTGCATAAGTTCGTTCTTATCGTTATCGTTCAGGAATTTAAAATTTAAAGCAAACGTTATTGTTTAACATGCGATTATTTTCCTTCAGCCCGACCGATCGGCTAATTCTACGATCTATGCTATACCGCGCGATATGCACTTCCGCAGTTAACGCACTCACGACATTGACGTTGTTCCGCGTCACGGTCCGATCACGGTTTCAAGGAATTCACCTTGAAATCTCATTTCGAATAGCGTATCTCATTGGTGTATGTATAGATGACTACTAATATAAATTATAGAGTATAATGCGTGCGGTTTTCTCTCGTTGCCTAGTTGGATAGTTTATTACTATTCTCCTAGAATTGAACGTGACTTTGATCAACATGTTGCCTGTTCTCGCCAAATATATATTCTATTCGTCGCAGAATTTAATCTATCATACGTAATTTCCTTTCTCGTAAGATATACTATAAAGTCGCAAATACTTTTAAAGCGGCACTTCCTTATTTCGGGGAAACTAACTACTTCACTGTATCAATACTAATAAAAACATGATTTGTTTAAATAATTAAAAAAATTAAAGTTAATAATTTATTGGTTTTTTTTCTATATAAAGTCTGTTAAAAAAGAATTTTAAAAAAACGAGAATAAAATTTGCACAATCTTCTTTTTAAAATTGCATAGTGAATGTATCATTAATAATATTAGATTATTTTAGAATAGTTATAAACATTTTACATGTTTATAGCTTTCTAAAACTGTTTTGGTTATCATTTTTTAAAAATATTCTCCGCGTGGTGTAGTTTAACAAATAAAACAACCGTTGTACAACGTAAACCTCTTCGTAAGAATAGTTAATAATTGTAAAATTTTGAACTACAATGTTGATAAATGTTTCATGAATTTTTCCACATTTTCTTTATTATCTTAAAGTAAAAAAAAAGATGTTTAACATGACAGATGTACACATAGATAAAGTGCTAAAAAGAACGTACAAAATAAGAAAGTTTAATTTTAAATTTTTATATTTATAAACTTTGTTGTTTAATACATAAAAATATATTTTATTACTTATTAATTTATTTTATAGTTAACTCGTTCCATACGAGGCCATTTTTGAATTTCGTTATTACTACCTATTGTGGCAATTTTAGTCTAATTTCTCAAACGCTCTTTTTGGTTTATCCTAAAGTATTAATTATTACAAAATATAAAACAGTATTATAAAAACTGCTGTATTTAATAGAAGACACTTTCTAGTTTATATTCATATTTTCAAAATTTTGCTTATAGTTTTCGTTATTATTCAAAAATAAAATGATATGCGTTTTGATGACTTTCTTTTACAAAATTTTTTTCAAACCTGCTTTTGCTTAGCTCATCATTAAAGAGAAATTACAATTGAGCATATGATGTGGCTCCTCGGTTATTGAAAATTATAGTTCTAAAAAATCGCTTTTTTAAATCGCTGGAAACAAACCAGAAAAATTCTGGTTTTTTTTGAAAAATTGTTGTTTTTTTTAAAAAAAATTGTTGTTTTTGCTATGTAAATGACGTACTACCTAATTTTACAATATTATCAAAATAAGACATTAAAATAAGACTCGTATAAGCAGTGGAATTAATTTTGAGCTAATTTTTATGTTTATATTAGAAATATTATATCACTTTGTTTAATAATTATTAATTATCAACCAAACTGTTGTAAGAACGATCCTAAAAAATAGTTTAGAGACTAATTTAAATTAATATTTATGTTAATTATTTTGTAAAAAGTTTTGAATATTAGCTTTTATTAAAAGGTTTTATTTTATTTAAAAAATGCCTTCTAATTGTTTTTATTTATTTTTTACTTCATTTATTGATTTGCTTTTGTTTTCCTCGTACTTACATTATCATAAATAAATAGAAAAAAACTTTAAGGACAGAAACTTAACCCTTAAACACACCGATCCTGTAAAATACGGAAACACATTTTTGGGTCTGGGAGACTTTTTCAACTTTGAGAAGCTATAATTTTGATTACAATCAATATTTTTCTACAATTTTTTTTAAAACAAAAGTTCAAAATCTCAGGAGTGTGACTGCATAATCGGCATTGCTGACAAATAATTTATTATGAAGTTATAAAAGCAAAACCATTAAGCAAAAATGAGAAATTGGTAAAAAATCCACTTTTCCTTCAAAAAATCATATCTTTGCAACAACAAACGTTTAAGGACTTTCAAATACGGCGTTTTAAAGCTAAAGAGTCACACTTTCAAAATAAAATTTGGCAAAATCATTTCTTTTAAAAAGTATAATTATGTAATATGGAGAATATGAGGTATTTTTGGGCATCTAAAAATCCACTTAAAAAAAAAAAATCATATTTTTGCAACAAAAAACTTTAAAGAACTTTACAATACGGTGTTTTAAAGCTAAAGATTCATACTTTCAAAAAAAAATTATATTATTGTCATTTCTATTAAAAAATGTACTTATGTAACAAGGCGAATATGAGGAATTTTTGATTAAATCGTGTCTAAAATTGAAAATTGATGTGTTTCATGATATATTTCGGAAAAACTCTTTTCTCTACAACATTTTATAGTATTCCAACTTTAAACAGAGTATATGCGAGTAACATCTGCAAATCGACCTGTTCGAACGTATTTTTTCCAGTTTTTTTTATGTAAAATACTCACAAAAAAAGTTTCACTTACACACTATATGGGTCGCATTGACCCTAACAAAACTTTGCTGCTGTGCCGTTCGAATTTTAGTTGACCAAAAAAGTTGATCAACTATATCAATTGAAAGAGGAGATTTCAAACTTTTTTTACGTCTTGGTCCGAACCTCCTATCTCATTCCGTCTTCACATAACAAGCGTTCAAAATTTCATATGGAGTCTCTCAGACCTACTTACGTGTTTAAGGGTTAAAAGACAGAAACTAACTTTATAGGGACCATTTTCTAGTTATTTTTAATCTATAATTAATACAGATTTTTAACTCTAGTTTGCCGTACTCTGATCCGGTATATTCCTGAAGTAAAATCTCATTTTCTAGTTTACGTTTTTTTTTGTATATTGTTATAAATTTAATTATTTTTAATTATTTTCTGGGTCTGCTATTATTTTATGAGCTTGGTAGAGTAGATATTTAGACTATATATTTTTTTATTTTTACAATATTCCAGCTTTAAAGTATTAATTAGAACGAAAGTGACAAGACAAAAAATCGAGCTGTTTCACGGATTGGAGTACGGCGAACAACGGATTTGAAAATAAGTGTGGCGAGCTAGAGTTAAGAAATCATATCGTAAAACAGGTAACTTTAATACTAATAAGGTACCACCATAGTACACTTTTTGAATTTTTTAAATGAATTTTTCTACTTCTTGAGAAAAAAAACCGAAAAAATCAGCGGAAAAAACGAGTTTTTTTCTGAGTCTTTGAAACTATATTAGAATACCTTTCTTTAAAAGTTTATAATTTATTTAATTTATACTATTAACTCTTATTTTTATATCCAAATTATAGTAAATATATTTAAGGTTTATCGTCAAAAGTTAGTAACCGATATAATTATGCTTTGTTGTATATGAAATTTGTTATCAAAATTGCCGATTTTGTTAATTAAAAAAAAGTGTTCTTAATTATATGAGGCACAAAGGTTTTTTTATATGAAATGGATCTTATCGACTCGGACTTACTAGGTTCAAATTAGACTCCAGACTCAAAATCCAGTTGACCAATCAAATAGCTCTTTCGATACTCAAAAACTTTTGACGTAACATTTTTTTCTAAATCTATTCTCTTCAAGATATTTTAAAGTCTCAATGCTGAAAGCCATAATTTTTAAGTCTCATAATTTAAAAGTCTTCAATGAAAAACTTTATTATAGCATTTTGGAAGGCTCTCGAAATTAGAATATGCAATAATAAATCGGGATTTTTGAGTGTCTTATATTAGAAGTTCCACGCTTTACGGTTTCACAATCACCAAATCTAATATTTGTAATTAAGCAAATCATTACCTCGTATTTTTCTATTAATACGACTTTACTCTATCGCATTGCATGCAGAATTTATTATCAAATATTTGTTTATTTTATAATAAACAAGGTAAAAGACATCTCAATAAATCTTGACAACATCCAATTTCAAAAATTTTTGTTTTCAACGACTGCACACGTGATCTAATAATGAATTTTTTACCATATAGATTTTACCCCAAGAGTAATAAGTTTATGATGGTACCAACCATATGCGTTTATTAATGTAGCAAAAATCTCGTTACCTTATATTAGGAATCTATTCTATAATAGGTGATTTTACCCTAATAAATAATTACTCACAAGCCAGCAAAGTAGGCAGCTGCGTTATTAAGTTAGACCGTAATTTATTTTTTGCGATTTCTTTATGATTTTATTTCACTTTTCCACTTATGATATTAGTATTAAATAATTAGTAATTCCCTTCTGAATGTATGTGTTTTTGAGACAAAATTTAATAGGCTATAAGGTCTCTGTTAAAAAAACGACAAGAATAGATAAAAAAAATTATATTGTTTTGAATAAGTTTTCTTAATCTGAATTTCCCAATTTAGGTATACGGTATTGACAATAGACGGCACATCGGTTGTAATCTGCATTACTGATACGCTTTCAATCAGGTTATATGTCAAATATTCGCATACAAGTGTATACGTTTCCCAATCGTTTCTGAAAGTAATCGCTGATATGTACAAATTTTTGATACAAGATAGAATAAAATTTTATCGTTTTGAATATGGAACTTAGTTTGCGAATTCACTAATGTGAATCGTGTATGTATGATAGAAATTTTAAACGGTGTTATAGGAATTTTTCGATAAGTTTCTTGTTGTTTCTTACCTAGGATTCCAAATACAATGTGTGAAGTTTTGAATCGTTTTCAATTCGATAACATATAAATACGTATGCTGTTACTTCACTAAAAAAAATTTTTGTTTAGTAAATCTATCAATTAATTTTTCTTAATATTAAAAGTACAAGCACAAATATCAGGTCTATCAGAAGCTTGTTGACCAGGCAAAAGATTTTCTTTGATTTCACGCCATTTTGGATTACAGGTCATTGTGATAAAAAGAGATGGTTTACTAAATTTTGCAACAATTGCCATTGCATCTTGATAATTTTGTAACATATTATGTGGTGATCCAATAAACGTAAAAAAAAGTATAACCACTTTTCCAATACGTTCATTTATGTTATTTGCTATGTTTCATATATAATCCATTAAACCTTGATACGTTTTAGAGCGCAATGCGCTACAATTAAATACACTACGATTGGTATTATTATTATTACACTTTTGTAGCGACCAATAGACCTGTTAGAAAACGATACATTCACCTAGAAATCCTATTGATCTTAATTGTTTCTTATTGTATTTCTTTTATCAGGAATGATTTGTAAATAGTGGAAAACTATTGATATCATTTTAATTAGATGAGAAGGGGCAGAGGAAAATAGAATGTGAGTAGCGAGATTGTGCATATTCTGTCTAGCAATTGATCACAACCACTCGCAGAGCAATTTTTTTCTTCGGACAGTCAATAGCGATGTGGACAATCGCACATCACCCGAATAGACCTATGTTTGATAACCTCACCTATGTAGATAATTTTAATATCACTCCGTGTTCCGGTTGACAAATAGGTTGAAAAGAAAGTTTGTCTGCTAAAGGAAATAAATCGGTGTAGTCTGCACAGTCTGCAGAAAAACACAAACAAGATAAGGTGCATAAGGTCGACAAAAAACATTAATTCTGAGACTGTATATGCGTGGATCTGAGACATTCGACACAATGGATACTTTACAGAAAAGTATTACTGGTTGGTCAGTAATTTATTACTGAGGACCAGTGATTAATATATTACTGACAATTATAATAGTATAATATTTTATTTTTGTATTTCAGGGTTGCGTTTTTTTTTAAAACCTACAATAACTAAAAAGCTACAGTTTACGTTACGTGCTGGAACTTTTTAGTTACTGTAGTATGGTTTTGGAACGCAGGCCAGTAGTAGTTCAACTTCTAACATAACTAGAGTAGTTTTTTTGACATTTGAAGTGATTGACGTAAGTACTTCAATATTTGAGTGTGTAATAATAAAATACTGAAATATTGAAGAATCCAGTAATTGAGCTCAGACATGAAATACTGAGCAAATAGTTTTCTTAATAATTTATTATTTAGTCTAATACTTATTGTTAATAAATACTAGTAAAAATGAGATTCAACCACTGACAAGGAACACTAGGTAATCTAAAAATTAAAAAAAATTTAAAACTTTGTGTATAAATAGAGGAGTTCATTCATAATACAAAAATATTTTTTGTTCGTGTTTAATTTCAGTTTTAGGGGGCAAAACACCCCTTTGAAGAAAATCGTTTTTTTTTTCGAAGCGTATATCGTCGAAACAATAAGAGATAGAGAAAAATGTTTTAATTGAAGTTAAATGACTTGAAGAGTACTTTATAACAATGTTAACAAAATTTAAAAATAAGTAAGTGATGTAGGAAAGTATATAAAAAAATAAAAGCAAAAAGAAAATTTTTTATTACTCTTATAAGGCTATCTTCATGCTATTTAACTTTCAATTAAAATATTTTTTTCTATGTCTTACAGTTTTGACAATATACGCTTTGAAAGAAAAAAACTGATTTTCTTCAAAGGGGTGTTTTATCTCCTAAAACTGAAATTGGGCACAAACAAAAAATCTTTTTGTGTTATGGATGAAGTCCTCTATTTGTACACAAAGTTTCAGATTGTTTTGAATTTTCGGGTTGCCTAGTGTTTCTTGTGGGGTAAACATTGATGTACTGAATTCGTATATAAGTATATAATTGTATATAATTATTGTATAAATAATTTATTACTTCTAAATTTTTAAATATCATTTGAGAGAATTTTATTTAATATAATAATGACATAAATGCATATCTTAAATGCATTATGATTTGAACATTTTTTATATCTAGAGCAAAAAGGATATAATATATCCAATATATAAAATAAGTAATAAAATAAGTAACTATGGACAAAAACTGAAAAAAACATATCAACTTATTTAACATTCTTTTTTTAGGTAAGAGAAACAAAGTTGTATAGAAGAACGACAACAACTTAGAAAATTACAAAAACTTTTGTTCATTTTTTTATTTTTAGAAAAAAATAATTTTTATTTGTAAGAAAATCAAAGTCGTGTAAAGAAAAGTTATTTAAAACCATTTGTTGAAACTTTGATATGTATAACAAACTAAGATAAACACAATAATGAGATAAACTAAATATGTATGCATGCCTTAATGCAATTTACTAAGCAGTATATGCACAATTTTTTATAATATGATATTATAATACAATACATTTATACTGTATCATTTCGAGATAAATAGCGACACATTCAGGAGTTATTTTCATAATGATGCAGAAAATACCAGAGGAGACATTGATTAAGCGATCTCAATAAATAGTTATTATAATAGTTTTATTTATTAAATGAAGACGTGTAATAAAACGCAATCAATGAAATTCAACTCTCGAAATTTACAAAAAAAGTAGTAACAGGGTTGATGAGTGTTAGAGCCGTAATCAGTGCGCAAGTTATTATTGTTCAAAATTCGGACTTTATTTCAATCCAAATGTACACTTCGGCACCATTTTGGGCCATCTTTAGCAAGTATAATGTACAAAACGCGTAAATCGTAATTAAATCTTCATAGCAAAAAAAGTTGTTTAATATATTCTCTATGGTATCTACTCGTTGTAGTGACAATCTCGTTAAACATTCCAGTGTCGATTAGCAAAACTAGAAATTTAAATAGAATATATATAATTCTACGAAAGTTGAGGGATTGTATCAGTGAAACACAAAGACAATTCACCAAGTTTGCCACAGAATATTTAATTTTAGATAAATTATGTAACTGTGAGAAAATTTCATAATGACGACAAGTTTTTCAAATTTGTTTGTAACTAACTGAATTAAGTATATTCGCAATACTAGTTAAAGAAATAGTTAATACGGTGATTCATTAACGACTAAGTCAAAAGATGATAAGTACAAATACATACGCAGTCAAAGCTATAAAAAAAAAACGGTTATTGAAAAAGTATCAATAGACAGAAAAGGAAACATTAACAAAACTAAAACATTATTATCGAGTTATTGAAAATAAATACTAATCAATAGACACTACAAAAGATATTTACAAAATTAAATGCATATTATTATTGAGTTATTGAAAATAAATAATAAACAATAAACAGTATAGAAGACATTCACAAAACTAACAGCATATTATTATCGAGTCACGTTATGTGTTTATTGTAAGATTATTTAAAATTGATGTGTATGTATGATGTAAAAATTTAGTATTAGATTGCAAATTTATACTATTTTTTTGCATCTGAATATGTAACATTTCAGAGATTCTTTGTTTAAATAAAAACAGTTTGCTATCTAAAACATCCGCGTTATCCCAATTGAAATCATGATTGTGATGCATTCTGTGTTACGACAGAATGATTGTTATTATTTTCGCGGATATCATTACGGTATTCTGTTACTCTAATTTTTAAAGTTCTACTTGTTGGTCTTACACAGAATGCATCATAATTTTTGCAACTAATTTTATATACGACCTTTTTTCTGTTTGTAAGAACATCTTTTGGAATTTTAATGACTTTTAAGACTTTAATGACATTTAATTATTAAGGCTAAAAAATGCTAGTTATATTCATATTTGTAGAGACCTTGACTTTTTTCGATATCTCCGAAATATATGGAATCGTGAACCAAGTTTTTATTTCGTTTATCACTGTCGAGTTATTATTCTGTTTTAAAGTTTTTTGTGTATAAAGGATTTAATCCATTCATTACTAGTGTCAAAAATGAATTTCAATGGATAATCGTTGCTCAAACAGTCTTTATATTGAATGTAAAATTCTAAACGCGATATTTTGGATGAGATAACAGGAAGGCTCAATCAATCATTCCCATGATCGTTTCTTTTTCTTTGCGAGCGGGAATGCATTAATTGACATAAAATTTAGATATCTCCCAGAAAAAGTCGGTTCATGATACTAGTCTAATTCTAGGAAATTGTCATTATTAATGATCGTGACGAGAAAATACAGTTTATTACCTCCAATCTCTATTCAATTGAAATAAGGTCTAGATTTTGAACAGTAACAGTTTGCACACTGATTATCACGCCAACATTCTTATCAGCTCTGTGACTACGTTTTTTGCTAATAAAATGCATTTTGTGCTGTTAGATTGAAGAATCTTAACTACAATTAAACGCATGCTAGTTTTACATTGGAAACCACTATTTTATCTTGCAAACGAACAATATTATAATATTAATTGCTGCCTAGATCGCAATTTTGACTACCAAGATATAAATATTGTTTTATAGCGAATGAAATTGACGCACAGTGGTCTGGCGAGTAATTTTAGACAAACTAAATTAATTTGAGCTATCAAAATTAGATTCGCTTAAAATTTGCTATTAAGAGGTTTTCGAGATCGCTGATTACAAATCCGATGTAAAAAATTCAAAGTTTAAAATGGCGGATACAATATACTTAATTTTTTATAACATTATTACGCAGATTGATTTTTACTTGACCATAAGATTTTTATATTTAATTCCGAAGGTCATTACTGCTCTCAACTAAACCCAGAGTCGAATCGAAAACGTTGTCGGCTCCATTATTTTTTTATATTTTTTTATTAATATTTATACGTTTTATGTTTTCTTATTATTTTTTTATTCTTTTATTAGTTCTTGTATTTTATATATTTTTTAAAATACTTTTTAGTGATTCAATTTTTTATTATTTTTAACGTATAAACAAAAAAGATTAAACATTAAAACCAAAGACTAATTTTAATAATTTTATACATTCTTGTGACGTTTTTTTTAGGAATACTTTGAAGCGAAGAAATAACTGGATCGAACGGTACGAGAAGAATCTCTAAAAATGACAATTTTTCAGTATATATTTATTATTAACCAATTATTTATTTAAAATATAATTCTAAAACTTAATTTATTGAAGAAAACCTTTAGCAATCCAGCAATACCAAACATGCTAAAGGAATATGTAAAACAATTAATTGATAAAATAAGCTTGTATGGTAGGTGTAGCTCCCAGAGCTGCACCGCGATGCAAAGGATTAAATGTGCTACAGAAATCGTTTAGACAAATATATGCAAACGAAATCAATTGGATAACACAGTTCAAAGTATATACAATGTCTGACGTTTTGAGTTTTGTAGTTGAAATGAGTAAATTGTTAGTTACATCACTTTAAATTTCAAAATTGACTCTAAATCTTAATTATTTAAAATTTAAATATTATTAAAAAATTAGTCAAATTTATAAATACATACTTATATGCAAGTAAAGTAATCTTGACATAAAATATGATATTAAAATATATCTATTTTCCTTTTACAACTATAGTTGGATTAAAAACTACTATTACCAAACTATGTCACGAATTTTAATAACGCATATGTTAATATAGCAAAAGTAAACTATTGTATATTGCTCGTAGTTTCGTTAATATTGCGAATTTCAAAAATTTTTTTTACAAGTATATTTTACACACGTGTAGGAATAACAATCAACAAAAAAAAAATAAAAACTGATTTTTTAAAGCCATCAAAGATAAAAGGCTTCTAAATGTGTTGAGAATCATAGAAGTTGCGTTTTTGAGTAACTACGCTGGCTGCCTCCAAAAATACACTACAGTGACGTCACTCTAAAGAGTTGAAAATTGTGCAATTTTTAAATAATTTGTTATTCTAATAAGAGTAACAATTCACTTTTATAGAGTGAAAATTTCTTTTTATAAAGTGAAAATTGAGTTTGTGCAATTTTCAAATGATTTTTTACTCTACGAGATTTAGAGAATTACGGTAGGCTACTAAATGATTCCATAAATAATTACTAGAATTTGTCACATGATAACAAAGATAATATGAATAGACCTATACTATTCTATAATACCATCTTCTTGTTTATTGCAGAAATTGTAGCAATAACTTGAATCTTTATTTGAAAGCTTAAAGAAAAACTCGTGTTTTAAAATTTATTAAACGGAAATTCGATGATCTTTATTGTTTCAGTGTTTGATGCCTCAGTTAAAATACCATCAGGTTTGATCACCGGCAATTACAAACAGCTGGGTAATTTTGATGAATGCCTGCGAGTGAGGAACAAACACGGATTCATCGGACAGGCCTGCACTGCGTCGGTGCAATTCGAAATTGCCGCGGACGATGGTATGCCACGACGGGAATTGGACCTGGGAGATCTGCTCGTAAACGTCGCGGTCGCGTCGGTTCGTATGCTTGCAATTATTACGATCTGACGTACAATTTATGCGAATGAACCACAAATTTCGTTTAGCTTATATCTATGGTACTTAATCAATTGGAGTATGAGAGATAATTAAGTAACAATAACTATAAATTACAATAAAAGACACCGAAGAGTAGTACTCTCAAATTGTCAAGTAATCAATTATTAATAGATTAACAAGAGTAACCGCGGTTGTTGTTGCATAAAATTAACAATTGTATTAATTTAAAAACGGACGTTTTGACTCAGCTTCGAGTTATCTTCAGCTACAGTTCTTTCTCTCTTGAGCACAGCTATATACGTTTGCTTTTGCGAGATGCTCCTCGGATGGGCAATTCACCGGTTAAGACCCACAAACAATTTTCATGGGAAGATTAATTTTCAGCCATTGTATAGAGCATTAACGTTGACTGTTTAGTTTCTTGTTAGAAATTTTTATTATTGTGTCCGCCGTTGCTCCACCGTTGAATTCTATTATTACTTGCCAGAGAAACCCGCAAATTGATAAAAACCAGTCACATTTATTCCACTTGAATTACACGAACTCTTCGACTTATGACGATCATACTTTCGCGCAATGACCTGTCAGTTTGAAAGGCCGAACTATATTGAGCACGTAAAAATAATTTGGTTTTTGTTCAACAGTGAACAATAATATACAATCGGTATGTGACAATGTCAGAATCATGCGGTCACTCACATTTAAAAACTATGGGCTTGTATCGTTAATCTCGGTCCTTAAATTTATTTAAAAGCGCCAGATACCCATTGTGTAAAAATTCTGTATCTGTCTGTAAATTTACGCTGTTGGTCTGCAGTTTTTATAAATAACATTTCCGAAATCAATCTTTTGCTGAGGAACCTTTCCGTATCCATAATTTCAACGTTATCCCAATTGAAGTCATGGTTGTGATGCATCCCATGTTCCGAAACAATCGAGTAGTTGCCTATGTTTCTTCGCATGTCATTTTTATGTTCGGAAATTTTAGTTTTTAACAATCTGCACGTCTATTGAGATAAATAAAGTTTTGTTTTATATTCATATGTGTGTTGTATAAATAATCGTGCAAATAGATTAAATTTGATATTTTTTAGAGTAAAAATATGTGTATGTGTATGTGTATGTTTAAAAATGTGTGTGTTTAAAAATTAGGAACAATATTTATCAAGTAATCAACTATTAATGGGCTAATAAGAGTAACCGGCAACAATCGCGGTTGTTAATGCGTAGAATTAACAATTTTGTTAATTTAAAAACGGACGTTTTGGACATAAGAGGCATCACAATCTTTATATAATATTCCGTATACAACGTTTTTCTTACGTTTTTCATACAACATCTTTCTGTGCTCTAATAAATTGACTAAGCTTATTGAGGTTAAAAACGTTGGGTTTACGTTAAAATTTTGGACTATATATCTTTCTCATTTTTTTTCGAGATGTGCGGGAGATAAGAGATTGTGTACCAATTTAATTTTGTATTGGAACTTTCATCTATTCTCATTTCTTTTTTGTTTAAGCGTTACACTATGACAAAGAGATTGTAGGCAAGAGTTGATAGTCTCAAAAACAAAATCAATGGGGTAATCGTTGTTCAGTAACATTTCCACTGTGAATCTTAGATTTTTTTGATGGTATTGCGGGTGAGATGATGCTAAGAATGCTCGATCAACCATCTCCATAATTGTTTCCCTCTTCTGTGAGATTGGGTGCATCGATAGATAATTATAATTAAGGTACCTTCCTGAAAAGGTTGATTTACGGCACTAATCAACAATCATGCTGTTGTCATTTTTATAAAGTGTGACATCTAAAAAGTTAAATTTTCCCCTCCGACCTCAATTGTAAATTGCAATCGTGGGTGAAATGAGTTATAAATCGTCGAGATTTCATTACATAATTCTGCAGTTATTACAATGTCATTGTAAACAATTAACGTTAATGCTCTATACAGTGGTCGGAAACTAATCTTCCCGTGAAAATTGTTCGTGGGTCTTAACCGGTAAATTGCTTAGCTGAGAAGCATCTCGCAAAAGAAAGTGTATGTAACTGCGCTCAAGAGAGAAGGAACTGTAGCTGAAGGTAACTCGAAGCTAAATCGAAACGTCCGTTTTTAAATTAATAAAATTCTCTGTTAATTCTACGCACCAACAATCGCGGTTACTGCCGGTTACTCTTATTAGCCCATTAATAGTTGATTACTTGATAACTATAAATATGTTCCTAATTTTTAAACACACACACACACACACATACACATACACATATTTTTACTCTAAAAAATATCAAATTTTATTTATTTGCACGATTATTTATACAACACACATATAAATATAAAACAAAACTTTGTTTATCTCAATAAAATATTTTGTAATAAGTAATAGTTCTACAGTTAATAGAATTTTACAAATAACTGTCTTTAATACAGCTGTTAATATAGCTTTTTTACAGCTCTTTAATATAGTCTTCTTTTTCGAAATTTTTAAATCACCAAATGCTCGCAAGAGCAAGTTTATGCCACTTATGTTTAGTTTTAGTAGTAGTTCACTTTAACTCTAAAGTTCTATATTTTTATTACATTAACGCTAGAGCCGTAACTAGGGAGGAATAACAGGGGCATAGGCTCACGAACAAAGGAGATTTTAAAGTGGAATTGACGAAAAAACTGTCAAATATACGAGGGTTATTCAGAAAGTAAGGTCCGATTTCTTATAAAACATAAAGGTTTTTAGACCTTATTTTTCGAATAACGGCCCTCGTATTTGTAAATTAAAAATTTCATTACCGTGTTCTTAAGTTTAAAGCCTCGATATTAATATAATATAAAACTCCATTTGATATTTTATAGGCTCTTTAACACAGCGAAAAAAGTATGTGGTATTTGTGACTATAATTGCAGAGTTAGTAAACTATGGTTAAAAGAACCATTTTTATAATTATTATCATTATATTGTTAGTATGAACAACCTTATAGTTGTGCCAACTGTGAAAATATTTTACTATAAATTATGATAATCACAACTATTAATATAGTAAAATATCAAGATACTTATGTATGAAAATTAAAATAACTATTTTTATATGGTTAACACAACTACAATTATAGTGAATATAATTATTTTCTTAACTATGCAATTATAGTCACAAATATCACATACTTTTTTCTCTGCGTATACTAGTACACAAAACCGTCACTAGGTGGCTGCTATGGCGTTCTATTTCTCGTAAGAAAGGAAACACATAAATGGTATAAAAGGCGGAGCATTATAAGACGTTTCATTGATGTTGTATTATAGTAAAATAATTTTTTTTATAATTTCCTAAAAAATGAAATTAAGTGAAAGATGTTTTGATTTACTAATATAATTAAAATTTATTGTATTACCTTTTTAAACTTTCAATATTGGAACCATATGAACATAATAGATGTAACTATAAAGGGTAGAATTTTATAATTCTCTTCTCCAAGTGTAACCATACACAATAGTTAAGGCATATTATAGTTATAATGATCATAATACATTGTTCAGGCAGCTATAATTTGCATGGTTAAAGTAACTATAAAATTTATAATTTACACGGAGAATCGCTATAAATTATAGTTGAATTATGGGTAATTGCAACCATTCTTTTCTCTCAGTGAAGGCTTAAATTAATTGAGTCATATATTGGAATAATAATGTCGCTCTGTTAATACTTATCATTCTTTGCATTTCTATTGTTTAATATAATAGAAATTTTAGCATATTTTAAATTTTATTTTTCGCTTTTCATGTATTAGTATCTGATAAATAAAGCAACTTCATTAATTTGCAATTTGAATTTATTTTTTTGCTTAATAACGGTTTAAACTATCAAAAATGTTACACAGATAATTTTTTTGATAATATATATCTCAGTTATCATAAAAAAATTACAAATTAAAAAGAATCAATAGCATACCAATTTTTTCGGTAAAAAAGGGTACCCGCTTATTTTTCAGTACGTCCCTGATTGAATAAAAAAATAAAGTATAGCTCCGAAAGATAAATTTTTATGTCCTTTAAACATACGTAAAATTTTATTAAAATAATGAGCGGTTTTTGAAATTTTTGGAAAAAACAGAATTTTTTATACAACTTTTTTTAACACTCTGTTATCTTTGAAATTAAGCTATTTTGGACGTATGAAGTTTTTGTCTCAAAGTGTGAGAAATTACCCCTTAATATCATTTACTGTATCAAAGATTTGGCCGGAAATAACACTTGTTCTATATTAAATACAAGTTTATGAGGTTATTGACTAAATAAAGTATTATTCAAATGTGGCGGTCATCAATAGCGATGTATTCGAAGTCAATCGACAAAGTTTTTGAACACTTTTTTCAACATAGATCCTGATATGGCGGTCACTTCTTCTTCAATTCGATACTTCAGATCATTGGTGTTTCATGGTTTCGTTGTGTAAATTCGTTTTAAATAAGCCTAATATGAAAATGTCAAGAACCGTTAAATCTGATAAGCGGGATCGCCAGTTAAAATCGGTAACTGCGGGAGATAAGTCTCGAACGCTTTGCGCAGAACGTCGAATATATCTTCCCTGCAGTATGGCACGTTGCATTCTGCGTGTCGAAACCATGTGCGAGTTAGAGCTTTCTTTTTCATAGAGATAAAAAACGTTTCGATCATGTCCACGTATGTAGCACAGATGCATGAACACGTTCAATGTTTTCGGGCGTTTTTGCAGTCTGCGATCAACTAAAGAAGCGTTTGTTAGTTTGTACAAGCCATTTTCTGAAAATGTTTAACCTATATTTAACGGGTTGGTGTAAGTTTTGAGAGAGCAACAATTTTTTGCAAGATTTTTTTGCGAACGCATCATTCACGAAAAATACTTTAATTGTAAATGCTCGTTTCTTTACGAACCACACTAGTTTCTATTGTTATCATAATATTACAAGGTACCAAAATCTCCCTAATCTACAAATTAAGTGTAGTGTAAAGTCGGTTTATACGTCGTAACTATCGAAAATTTAATTTATCAAGTATTATTTACTATGTTTAAGGAAAATAAATTATGCCAATAAAAACTTTATACTGTTTACTACAATATTATAAAAAAAATTTCAAATATGAAATATTTCTTTTCTTATACTTGAAAAAGAAACTTAAAAAAATTTTTGCATTTTTGTCATATAAAAAAAATGGCTGAATTTACGACTACTCATGTGTAAGATACACGGCACATCGATTATTTACAAATAACATTTACAAATATGATATAAAATAACATAATGACTTACAAAATGTGTTTACAAAGTTTATTAGGGAATAAAAACAGTAAATATGTTTACAGAGTAATAATAATGCAATATTGAAGAAATTAATATGCACAGACATCAACAGAGTGCAGATATGTACGCATTGTGTTCTCAACATAGTGCTCAACATAGGGTAAGTGGTGCTTTCCAATCACGCAGTATCTGTATTACGATATAAATCCCGCTCGCTGAAAAGACCGTATAACTTAAACAAGTGGAATATACAAGATATCAAACTAAATAAAGAATACAAAAGCTATGCACTTGTATCTTGCTTCTATTTCATCCTTTACTATCGCTCTACATTTACATATCATGAAATAATCATTATGCCTTTTATATTTTCTACAGTAATCATTTTACGTAGATGGTAATATGAGTCGCGCTACTTCTACATGAAAAAATTAATTCAATTCACGATATTTTTGTTAATATTAACAATAAAGAACTGTAATTACAATACAATATTAATATAGCATAAAGGCACGTAACAAAGTGGTTGTGAGCAAACTATTTTTATTTCTTCTATTTTTTTTACTGCTGCGGCGTACATCCCTCCACGGCGTAAATACCGACTTTACCCTATATTTACATATGGAGCATTCCATGCCAAATGAGCCACTCATTTTTCGAACACACAGATTTTTTTCATATTGCATGAACAGTTTGAACAGTTTGATGGTCGAACACTATGCCAAGTATTAAGCTCGTAGAATAATTGGTTGCCAAATTGTAGGACCATAGATTTTTGGACTTTATTTATCGTTATAGCGCTCTTTTCATTGCTTTATAGTGGGCGTGAAAGGCAAGTTTGAAAATAAAATGTTGACGTTTTTTATAGAAAATTGAACACTCTTTTACGTGAAAATACTCATTTTTCGGCTGTTTTCGACAATTTTTGCTATTTGTAAGTTTTCAAAATAGCGGCGCGATTAAAAGGCTAGTCTCGATTTTCTTCGGAAATAACTCAAAATAGCCCTAGACCTCTACCTTGTTATCCTAAAAGAATTTAATGGAACTGTCAGAGCCAATTTTGGAATTTCTTTGTTTATGCAAAACTATTTAAATAAATAAATGATTAATTACTACTTTTCCATTAAATTATTTTTTATCTAGCTATGAACTATGCTTTAACAACCTTACTATCGATGATAATAAATACTATGACATTAAAAAAAAAAAAAAATTTAATAAACATTTAACTTAATTTTTATAAACAAATTATTGTGATAAATTATACATTTCCGCGCTTTTTCACAGAAATAATTAATTTATCAACTTAATTCACTTAAAATTACTATTAGAATAGTGGCTTATAAAATTTAATTTTAAAATAACCATTTCTATTGTTATAAACAATCAAATAAACAAATATTGATTTTTAGATAACTCATTATTTTTGTATATTTAAATCAAATATCATTAAATTATAAATTTTATAACATGAAATTATATTAATAATGTAAACTTGTTATTGTTAAAATCTAGTAGAAACACTGTGTGTGTAACAAAGATCAAGACCCCGGAGTTCGTCATTTCCCCAGTATTACTTGACTCCAAATCCTCTTTGTTACATTTGTACGAAGCATGCGGGCGCGCGCGTGTGTGATAGGAAACATTTTTTCAGTGGTTGTTTATTGATATCGCTAAATTAACTGCATAATCTTATTATCAATTTCTTCTTCAGGCTTTTTCTATTTTTATCTTAAGGAAGGCTATGTAAAGATCAGAAGATACAAGTAATTTGTGAATTAAATTTTGATTTGCGACCAGTCAAGAATATTTTTGGGTATGAAATTTTCGACTGATCGCAAATCAAGATTAATTTATTGAGACTAAATTTAGGGAATTTTTTTTTTTTATGGAGAGTCGATCGGTATGCAGTCGCGTGTGAGGTATAAAGATAACAAGAACAGCGTTGTGGCTAGACGAGCAGGCTATATTCTATAAGTTAAAAATTTATCTATTTAAAAAAAGGAAACAATGATTTACAAAAATATACATTTCCACGTTAAAACAAAAAGATATTTCTTTTCAAAACTTAATTTGCAAATAAAATATAAAATTTATTTGATGATGCATATTATAATTGTTTTATTTAACAAATTACGACTTTTTAATTTAATATGAATAATTCTTTTCAAAATTAATCTTTAATTTAATTTAAATTAACTCTATAAGCGCATAATATTATTTTTATATTAAATAATATTTAATATTTTCAATATTTTAAATTTTATTTAATATTTCAATATTTTAAATCAGGAATATTATAATTTTTAAATAATGCAATAATTATAAAGTTTACGGATATTTTACGCATAAAAATTTACATTAATTTTTGACTACAATGATATTCGTAGAATACTTTCGTAATATTTCATGGATATTAAAGTAATAGATCACAAATTTTATTTGAAACGAAATATACATTAACATAATAGCCCCATAATATTAAAATAATATTAAAAATATTTAGAGGAGAAGAGGGTAATATAGCACCCATTTTTATTTTATTGAATAACTTTGTTTACAATCAATATTTTCTATTGAAACTTGAACGATTACATTCGTCAGAGTGTTGTTTGACAGATTCTAGACTCAAAGTAATGAAATATTTATTATTTAGGACGTGATTTATAAAAAACTAATGCACTGCATAATCGGTGGAAGAAAAAAGTTGTAATATGGCTATCCAAAAAAATAATTTTAAAAATTAGTTTAGTTAAAAAAAAACACAGTACCTTGTTACAAAATTCTATATTTTTAATTTTTCATTGTTTAGAATTTTCTTGATTTAGAATTTTTCTGCGTTCAGAAGCTTTAGAAATACCATTAAAAATTTCATTAAAAATATCATTTTGTCTCTATTTAACATTAAACAACAAGTATAAAATGATGTCTCTAATGTTTCTAAACACCGCTCTTTAGAGTGACAATCGATTTATCGAAGAAATATTTTGATATAAAAATTTTCCTTAAACAACCATATTAACAACATTCCATGTTATTGTTTTAATTTTTTATAACTCGAAATATATACGGCTGAATAAAAAGTTAAATAACACTCTAGTGTATGTGCTTTCGTGTGATAATACACTCAAGATTAAAAATAATGAGGAAGTGTTTGTAATTAAAGGATAAAAGTGTACCTTGAAAAAGTTTAGAAGTGCTCAAAAATAAAAATGTCTTATAACAATTGTCAGTTATTATGTATTGGCATATTAGCATCACTAAAAAACCAGCGGGCTACTAAATGAATAACTCCATAAGCAATTGTTAGAAAACGTCATCTAATAATGGAAATAATAGGGATAGCTATACTGTCGACAGTAGCCATAATACCTTCTTCTCCTCTAATAATATTCTTGGAATATTATTTTAATAGTATTTGCATGATATTCTTCGAATATTGTGAATTTATAGAGAATGTAATTTTAATTTTTAACTGACAAGAAAGTGTTGTCTTCCGATTTTGACGAGTTTTTAATATGTTGTACGAAAAATCAAAATAAGAAATATTTTTTTAAATTAAAAAATTGTTTTAAATTTAAAATAAATTAAAAAATTTTTTATCGTTGTTATATAGTATTTTTTAAGCTATTCAATTTTTATTCGGAACATTTTTTTCTATCTCTCATAGTTTCGTCGATATTCACTTCAAAAGAAAAATACCGATTTTCTTCAAAGGAGTGTTTTATTCCCTAAAAGTAAAAACGGGCGCGTATAAAAAAATACGTGTCCCTTATTTTGATTCGTACTACAACATATTAAAGTCACGTCAAAATTGGAAGATGACACTTCTGTATCTCTCCTTGTAAATTAATTTTTTATTCATACAATTTTCAATGTAATTAAATTAATTTTTAAACATAAAAGTGACAATATTGGTGCTCATATCGATTGCAGCAAATCTTAGCATTAATTTTACAAGTCATTAACTTTATTTTAATTTAGTTAAAGAAAAATATTCATTTACCCAACTTTGGAAATCTATTAGTATACTAATCTTGAATTAGCATTTATATGAAAATTTACTCACAGTAGCATTTTAAGGTTAATCTTGATTTAATTTACCCTCACCCTGTAAAGAGAGGTCATTTTTGTCTATGCAATTTGTAAAATTATGAATACCTTCAAAACAAGTATGAGCGCGCCGTTTTTGAAAAAACTTGCAGGGTAGAGGAAGGTATCCGTGAAAGCTTGGGAAAGTGCGTCATTCTGTCGCTGAACGGCGACCAATGAAAGTCGAGCGCTGACAAATTAGACCTCCCTTTGCAGGTAACGTATATTTGTTATACCAGTAAGTAAAATGATTTTATCGCTTTTGTTAATTATTTTTACAAGTAAAATCTACAATACAACGAAAAAGTTTTTACACATTGTTAATCAGTTTTATCTTAAAAAAATGCAAATTGCTCTGCCGAAAAGGTATTACATGATAACCTTTGTTCTTGAAATGATACAATTTTTGGAGAAAATAATAGTGACGATGATATGAGAATGTAGATTTTAAATAAAAATAAATTTTTTAAAGTCAAATATCATTTTTCATGTCAAACGCTTATTTTTATAAGTTTCAAAATTGCAAGATTTTATGTCCCAAGCAATTGAATTAAAAAAATTTGTTGGCATATTTTTTTTATTAAAATATAAACTTTAAATTTTATTTTTTGCAATAATAATTTATTAAATTTTATTGGTTTGTTTACAAGTTACCAATGTTTGAACATATCATTATCAAACTCGTATTTTGATTAATATATTTGCAAAAATAAAATATTTAAACAAATAGATTTGTTAAATAATGTATAAATCCTTTATTTAGAATAGTTAAGAAAGCTACATAAATTTTTAATATTTTTTGAATTATTAATCTTTAAAAAAAGAACTAAGTAGATATTAATAACCAACTTTACAGTTAACGGGTGTCAAAAAACACGTTACAGAGTGAGAATTAATGTTTATGTTTTTTTAAATTCTTTCTTTCTCTCTAAAAATTAAATTCTAAGAATAAGTTAAACCAAGATTTTAAAGTTAGTTTGCACAGCAACGAACATTAAAGATTAATTAAATGTAGATGTCTTCTGAATAGAACGTGACGAAATGGACTTCCGGCAACTCGGTCATGTACGAATGGATGTTTTGCGTTCCGTCTTCCTGTAATCATACGGAGATACAGGAGGCTCTCGAGCTCGCGCTCGATCCATTAAAAGTTGAAGGTCGGGTAGATATGACTATCAATGTTTTTAAGGAAGCGTGTCACACCGTAGAGACCGTTCAAACAACCTGGGACGTTGCCGACTGGTGTTATATGTAAATAGAATTCTTTGTCATATAAGGTAAATGTCCCAGTGGCCGGACGTTTAAGAGCTAATCTTTATTGAAAATGTGACTTTTTTAAATCAAAATATTACATTTTTAATATCTTTTTATATACATAATCAAGATTATACTTTAAATAAAAAAAATAAAAGAAAAAAAAATTATTAATTTGTAGCTTATTAAATATTCGTAAATATCTTCGTATATGTATGTGTATATGTATACCAATGTCCGGACAGCTTGAAACGTCTGTGTCCCAATATCCGGACACAGCTTGTCCCAATATCCGATCGCAATGTGACAATCAGTTTTATATATGTAATTCGCAAATTATAAAAAATAATTATAACACAAATAATTAATAAAATAAAATTGATATATAAATATTAATAATTTGTTGAATTGACAAGAAAGGAATAATTATTGAATGATACTTATTAAAATGAAAAACACATGAGATATCTTAAATAAATGAATACAACGAATGTGTTGACACTAATATAACCTTTGTTATTATAAATTTAAGCAGTCAAACATGTGGACGGACATCGGGACTGCCCTAAGTTTAGCTAGTACTAGTAACCGGACATAAAAAAAAAATATATATATATACTATATATATATAATTAATTTAAACAAAAAAATTATATAGAATATACTCAAAAGCTAATTTTTAAGTAAAATATCAAAACATTTCTTTCAAAAGTTAATTAAGAGGACCTTTTCTCTGTATTATAAAAATTATTTGCTTAAAATTATTAAAGATTGAAGTCTATTATCTTATATGATGTATCCCAGCTGTATTAATTATTATTTAAGTAAATTTATTACACAATGACTCTAAATTTTTTAGTATATGTAAGGGTAATATATCAATGATTTAAAAAAATATTTATTTTAAGGTTTATATTTATAAATATTTAATAATAACTGTTTCTTTAATATGTGGCCGGATACTGGGACATGTTCAGCTATTCGGGACATTTACCTTACCTAAACATTTACTTTTCTGTAATAGCACACCTAATTTGTGTAACTTTTGAAAACTTCAGAGCGGTACTTGCGCTGTTCGCATTAGTCATCGTAGCCAGCACTGGATACGATATCGCAATACAACGACAGTTAATCACGTCAAAATCAAAAGGTAAAATATAAAAATATGAAAGCTTATTTATTTCTTAGATATAGTCCTTTAAACATTTCTTCAACATTTTATGCAACAAAATTAGTAAAAATTAATACCCACAGAACATTTTAGAAACATTGCAGCAACATTATAACATTTCAATAATAATGCAGAACCGTTGAAAGTATTGTTTCAATATTGCTGGAATATTGTGTTGTATAAATAAAGTTAATTGCTAAAGCCAGTATTTATAGATTACGTAGATAGATAATTTTTATCTCAAGACTGCCTTAAGTAATATCTTAAAATACTTAAATATTATGGCTTTATGATTGGTTTATGACATTTTAAACAGAGTTAGCAAAATTCCATAAGGGTTCTTGGTGCCGAATAATAATTGTTTTATTTTTAATTTTTACAATTTCCAACTTAAATTGCGCGCCGCGTATTCATCGGACTTAAAACACAGTCATAAAACCGAAACAGTAACATTAATGTTTTTAGAAGCATATATAATATAACATTCCTCCTTCCCGGAAAAATTGTGAAGTATTTTACTGCAAAAAATAACACCTCAGCCAGGGTTCGAATCTGGATCTCCCGAATTCCGTACGGGCGTTCTACCACTTTGATTACCGAGATCCGCACGGCAATAGGTCTTTTATTTGTGTTTTAATTTCGTCAGTCCGATATTCTTGTTTGTTTGAATTTAGTTGGCAAAGAGATTTTCAAAGTGAAAAAAAACATCAAAGACTTAACGTAAATATTTTAGAAATATAGAAGTATTTTAGAAATTACCATTATGCAGAAATATGGCCAAAAAGTTGTCAAGGGTCATGTAAATTTTAGTTACCTGGTTTAACAAAATGAAACGGTCAATTAAAGTTTTCGGAAACTATCATCAATTACTCTAAAAGCTGTAAACTAATTGTAAAACTGTCATTGTAAATTTTTATTGCAAATGTATTTTTTGTTCTTGTGTTTTAGGCCTTTTATTCTTGTGTTATATATTTTTTTTGTTCATGAGAAATTTTCATTTATTTAATAATAAAAGAGCATTTTTAAATTCCTTGATTCTTTTAAAAATAACATTTTATATTATATAATTAAAAACGGTTTAAAAATTATGCATATATAACAATTTAAAAATATAAGATTTAAATAAAAAAAATTCTACAATGAGTACCGCAAACAACTACAGCAGCTAATTTATCTGATGCCAACGGCAATATCTCTTTAATTTTTTAATATTTTTTAATAAAAAAATTATATTTTATTAACGAAACTATATATAAAATATTAGTACAAACCCCGAATTGATACCTTTAATATGTTTGGAGAAAAAAAATTCATTAATGGCTATTTTTGGTATGTACCTCTAAGTATACGTAACCCCTTAAAAAAAAATAAAAGCAAAAACAACCCAAAAACTGGAATACGATAATGATATTGATAATGGTTTCTCGCGCAGGCATTTTTATGGCGTTTTCTCTATACAAGAATGGAAAAGAGCTGTTGCGAACTGACAGACGTCGAGGATCTATCCGCTGTCTGGATGGTTTGCGTTTTATCAGTATATGTTGGATCATTTACGGTCATACTTACTATATGGAAGCTGTCAGTGTCAAAATGGACCTCACACATATTCCACATGTAAGTTATACAATTTTAGTTTTACATCATATTTTACTATAAGAATTGGTTGTTTCTTTGCATCTTTATTTTAATAATTTAATTGAATTTATTATTTGTATTTTAAATATAAGTTAAATGATTTGAGATTCTTTTTTTTTATATATAAAAAATGATTAAGTTCTTACATTATAATGATATAAGAAATTAATCACTTTTTTTATAAATAATCAAGCCAATATTGCCATTGTAACATGGCAATACACATTTTTTATCTTATTGAGATTTTTTATTTTGTTGAGATTAATTTGATATTTAACTTGATATTTATAACACTAAGAATCAGAATTCGAATCTCGGTGCTGTTTTTCTCCACTGTGAGTACTGCGCACCGTGAAAAGCAGGGTCGACTATGCCGATAGCAGTATAGCGGTCTAACAAATAGCAATCTAACAATAAGCAATCTAAAAAATGTTAATTTTTTTTTGCTTCAGGCAATAGCACTTTTATTTGCTACATTAGATCCATAGACATATAAGATAGACTCATTGTCAGTTTTCATTCGTCCGATTTCACTTGTCTAAAAGCTTAGATTGGCAGAACGGTGAGAGAGACAAAATGCAGGGAATGCTGTTTTTTTCTGTCCTTTTTTGCGTGCGCATTATTGACAGAAATTCTCAGAAATACAAGATGATTAATTCGAAAATCAGACAAAAAATTGCAATTCCTTGCATTTTGCTTCTCGCGCCATTATGCCAATTTCATATATGTATGCTAAAGGCCATAACACACAAAAAAACTGAAGCAATAAAACTTAAAGAGTAAGCGAATCAGTCAATCAAAGACCGGTATTCATAGGTGATTCTTAATTCAAGACCATCTTAAGTAATGTCTTAAGATGCTAATACGGTTCTCCGATTGATTGATGACATCTTAAGATGGTATTTGCGCGCGCAAAAAAAAGAACAGAAAAGGACGGCATTTTAAACAATTTTAAACATTACAATGTTTCAATGTAAGGCTTATGTAATATGTCCGCATTCTTTCTGTGCTATACAGGAAATTTAAAACTGTTTAAAACATTTTTACGTATCTAGAAAATAAAGACAAAAATAAAGCATTTTAATAACTTAAAATTAAACACTTCCTTTTTAAATATGAAGTACCTCTTTTTTCAAAATTTTGTCTCAATCACCATAACGTGAAATTATTTTTGTGATCAAAAAGATGCATCAAAATTGGAGCAACATGCTGGTTCTCAATGGCAACATTGTCACTGATACTTTCTTTCTTCTGAGCGGACTTCTACTCGCTTACACCGAATTGGTGAAGAAGGAACGAGCCGCCTTAAAATGGCGTTTTGATATAATAGGACTTTATATTCATCGTTACGTAAGGTATGTATATATTGTTGTCATAGGAAAGGGTCCATTTGATCGAAATGGAGTTAACACTAGATTTGATAATTATCCAAATAGCAAAACATAAAAACTTAATTTAAAGTAAATCATTGTATAGATTAAATTGCTCATTAATTGCTATTACGTTATCTTCTATTTAATACAATAAAAATGTTTTAGTCAATTTAGTATTGGTATGCTGAGTTTTATTATTGAGTAAATAATAAAAATGGAATAATTATTGCAGCCAATCTGTGATAAGTATACCACAGGGTGATCCATTTTAAAAGATCCTCAAGAATATGTCAAAAACTAAGCATTTTAGGAAAAAATGTTTCAGATAAAAGTTGTAGGGTTTCAAAAGATCTATTTATTAAGCTTATTAGTTTGACCTTGGATGGCATTGCCAAGGTCAGATTAAAGTCACATCAACTTTTTAAAGTGGGACATCCTTTTTTTGATTCCAGAATCTAATAGCTGATGTCAAGAGCTTTTCAAAACACTATAATAAAGTTATTTGTTCTTAAGTACTTTTTGAGTTATAAAGCTTGAAATTTAATTTCTCAAGAAATACACTTTAGATCAAAAACTTAAAAAAACATTACAAATTTGAAAAAGTGTTTATTTGCGCATTGACAAAACAATCGCTATTCTTCGTGATCCTGTTCACAGCTCTACAAAATTTTTTAGACGGTAAAATTTTTACTTCAAATGAGAAAGTAAAAAATCATCTGGGTCAGTTTTTTGCCAGCAAAGAAAAAAAATTTTATAAGCGTGGAATCATGCTACTGCCAGAAAGATGGCAAAAGGTATTGGATCAGAATGGACAATATATAATTCAATAAAATATTTATTCACTATAAGAAAAGCGTCTTTCATTTTTATAAAAAAGACGAAATTACTTTCCGAACAGCCTAATAACAAAAATTCCTAATTATAAGTTGTGATAATGTAATGCCGATAAGTTGTTGGGAACTTGGTGGAATTATATTTTGGAAACTGTTGCTGGAAAAACGTATTAACAAGAGGATACCCCCTTCCATTGCTCTGCTAACAACTATGAGAATATTTGTGACATGTTGCCGACAACATGCAATTATTTGGCTATCTAACAAGAAATGGTTTCAAGGTGTCCCTATTCAATTTTGACGAGCTTCTAATATGTTGTAGTACAGATAAAAAGGGACACGTATTTTTTTATACTTTTTATTTTTAGGGGGTAAAACACCCCTTTGAAGAAAATCGGTTTTTTTCTTTCGAAGCGTATATCGCTGAAACTATAAGAGATAGAGAAAAATGTTCTAATTGAAAGTTAAATGGCTTGAAGAGTACTTTACAATAATACAAAATAATTAAAAAACAATTTTTTTTATACTTTTCCTCACCACTTACCTATTTTGTTTTAAATTTTTATTTTTTTTATAAACAAAATAAAGCTTATTTTATTGTGAATTCAATGATGTATGATAAAGTTATATTGCAACATTTTCGCGTTTTCCAAAAATAATAATTAAAAACATATCTACACGCATAATACATGCACTTGTACGGTCGTATCTTTCCGTAATAGAAAATAAAATAACAAAGGGACATTTGAGGACAGTCTGTCTAATTATAATGTTTTCATCGTACATTTCGAGGAAAACATTTACATTATACTTATACTGACGAAGGAACGATGCCAAGTGTAAATCTCAGAATAATACCAAACCTATATAGATCTGTTATAGTATTTCATTTAAATAAAATAGAACATTAAACACTATTAGTAGAACATTAAATAATATTAAACTCATTTTTTTTATCTGCTTTTCTTGAGGTAGGAGTTGAAACACATAAAAATAATAAATTTTTTCATTTTTACAGAATATTTTTGAAACTATGAGATATTTAAAAACATATTTTATATAAAAGTTTTACAGTTTTTTTTTTATAATCTGTATTATGGTATATTCACTTTTTTGAAAAAAAATTTTTTAATTTACCTCCACTCCCACTCTCTAATTTTGTAAAATATAAAAATTTTGTAAGAACGTAAATTAAAGTATTGTACATCGAATGCCAAACTCATTTATATATAATAATGTTATGATTTCATAATTTAATTGTTGAAAAAACGAGATGACATTTATTGGGGGTAAGCTAAAAAAATTGATATTTTAGAAAAAGTGAGTACACCATTATGCAGAGTATGAAATAGTAAAAAAACTTTTGTATAAAGTTTCTAAAAATAATAAATTCTATTATTTTTGAGGACAGGCTATAAAAAAAGTAATATTATGGACCACAAAATTAAAAAAAGTAATACTTACATTTTTACAAAAAATCGTCCTCCTTTTCTTCCACCTCCTCTTTCTTTTTCCCGTTTTTGATCTCAGTAGGAAGTATAACGCCGGAAAACTTGAAAGTCTCGTTACTGATTTTCTCTTTAATAATGTCTCAGAAATTATCGAGACATTCTTTTCTTCTTATTCATTGTCAATTATCTAGAATCTTTTTTATTCGAGGCATTATCTTCTTCTTTTTCTTCTTGCGTGCAAAGATGATGAGGAATCGGATCGAGTTGTCATTTCGTTTCCACAAAAATTGCATCAAAAAAATTGAACCATGACATTATTATATATAAATAAATTTGATATTCGATACACTTCAATTTTTAATTAGTGTAGCAAGTACAAAAAGTAAGGAAACAGTAATAAACTGTTACTTTTCAAATAATATTAATAATAATGCATTACTTTTTAATCAGAATAAATATATTACTGAATTAGTCGGTTCACTGAAAAACAATGAATCGTTTGATTTCAATGCTATAATTTACATAATAATTTTTTACTTATATAGTAATTACATCAATAATATATGCACTGTCTTTCAATGATATTGCACTAATACCGGTCACTAAGAATATCTTCTTTTTAATAGGAATTACTAGTGAAAGACTAGTGAATAGTTATAATACTAATGATCACAGTTATAAGTATAGCACTGTAAATTAGCAAAATTATTATACTAATGCAGATTTAGAAAGTACTTTTTAAAATTAATAATGAGTAATGGCAATTCCTTACAGAAATGTATTACTGTGAGTAATACATTTTCTATAAGGGATGCATTACTTTTTTAAGGTAATGTTTCCAATTTTGTACATATACGCAACCAAATTGGCTTTTCTCGCACAATTAACTTGTTTCTAAATATATCTGTTGCGTCGATAAATTATGAAGATATCGTACGTAAATATTATTTGATAATACAATTTGTACTCTTTACTTTCTCTTTATAATATCGTTTGATTTATATTTTTCCTTTTCTTTTTATTTTTTATGTCTTCGGATTATTGGCAATTTTTCCTTTCATCAGATTAACACCGGCCTACGCAATGATGATTGGTTTTTATGCTACTCTGTTCTACAAATTCGGCACAGGCCCGCAGTGGGAAACCACGATCGGCTCTAACAAAAACTACTGTCGCGAGAATTGGTGGACCAACTTGCTCTACGTTAACAATTATGTCAACGTACCAAACATGGTAGACTAGTTTTTTAATTTACTATTTTATGTATATCCTGTACATCTTTGTGCATTATTTACTGTATTAAATACAACAATCATATGTTGAATATTAGTTAGTTATTATTTTGGATGTAATCTAGAAACGGTAGATATGACATTTAAAAATTTATGCTGCATATCTTTTTTAATTATAACATTTTTATTTACATATTTATTTTTTTTTGATTGAGTTTACTAAGCTTATCCATTAATAAGATTGGGTAAATTTCTCAATAGGACAACATTTATTAAATTGTGATAAAATCTTGCATAAAAAATTATAATTTGCAATTATGTAAATATTTATAGAGGAAAAGAGGGTATTATGGCTACTGTCGACAATATGGCTACCCTTATTATTTCCGTTATTAGGTGACGTATTCTAACAATTGCTTATGGAGTTATTTGTTTAGTAGTCCGCTGTTTTTTTAGTGGTGCTAATATGCTAATACATAATGACTGACAATTGTTATAAAGCATTTTTATTTTTGAGCACTTCTAAACTTTTTCAAGGTATACTTTTATTCTTTAATTACATACACTTCCTCATTATTCTTAATCTTGAGTGTATTATCACATGAAGGTACATACACTAGAGTGTTTTTTTGTTATTTAACTTTTTATTCAGCCGTATATATTTCGAGTTAAAAAGTTGAAACAATAACATGGAATGTTGTTAATATGGTTGTTTAAGGAAAATTTTTATATCAAAATATTTTTTCGATAAATCGATTGTCACTCTAAAGAGCGGCGTTTAGAAACATTAGAGACATCATTTTATACTTGTTGTTTAATGTTAAATAGAGATAAAATGATATTTTTAATGAAATTTTTAATGGTATTTCTAAAGCTTCTAAACGCAGAAAAATTCTAAATCAAGAAAATTCTAAATAATGAAAAATTAAAAATATAGAATTTTGTAACAAGGTATTGTGTTTTTTTTAAATTCAACTAATTTTTAAAAATTATTTTTCTGGATAGCCATATTACAACTTTTTTCTTCCACCAATTATGCAGTGCATTAGATTTTTATAAATCACGTCCTAAATAATAAATGTTTCATTATTTTGAGTCTAGAATCTGTCAAACAACACTCTGACGAATGTAATCGTTCAAGTTTCAATAGAAAATTTTAATTGTAAACAAAGTTATTCAATAAGATGAAAATGGGTGCTATATTACCCTCTTCTCCTCTATTTACAAAAAATAGATGTAGAAGTACTGACTTTTTATAAAATATTGATAACTGCTTGCACATATAATTTTGAAATATTATTTTGACAAAACTATATTGATTTATCTTAATTCATCATGTATATTTGGAAATTAAATTTAGAAACAAATTATTTAATAAATGAAAAAAACATTTTAGCCATATTATGTATAAAACATTTAGAAATATAATTTTAATTTATATATACATGTTTACAAAAATGCACAATTATTTCTAAATTGTAATGTAGAAATACTGCAGTACAAAATATTACACATTCAGCATGATATATCTTAAATAAGAAATCAAACACTTTTTGAAATAAAATATTTATATTTCAATCTTAGATTTTGTCTAATTTTTGCTAAATTTATTATTAAAAAATTTTATTTTGACAAAATTACTGGCATATCATTTCAGCGCAATTATTGTAAAATATTCATTTTTCTGAAATGCCATTATTATGCAATATGCACCATTGTTTGATACAATGTGCCTATTGGGATTAATATATTTTTAAAAATTAAGTTAATGTTAATGCCAGTAAAATTAATTTAGTTACGTTAAAAGCTATATAAACAAAGAATTCAGTTAAAAATTGCGTTAATATTAAATTAACTTAAAGTAATAGTTAATTTTGTGTGAGAGCATTATACAATATTTACAATAAATTAGAATATCATAATTTTTTAAAGTTATGTTACTTTAAATATCAAAACAATTACAATATAAATTATCAAATAAATTTAATATTTTGTTTATAAATTAAATTTTTATGAAATAAGAAAGAAATTTTCTATTCTTTTTTATATGGAAATATATTTTTCTTTTATAATTTTTTTCCTTTTATAAATGTAAATAATCTTAGGAACTATTATCGTAAGAAAGAAAGGTAATAAGTAAAAGTTTATGTGCTTTAAAAATAATTAGTTGATAGTTAAACTAAGTTAATTTTAAATAAGTTAATTTTTAATTTTAATTAATAATTATTTTTACAAACTTTAATTTTATTAACTTTCTTTCTTAACTTTATTATTTAACTTTTAATTTTTTTATATAGTTACTATCGAACCTTATTATTAAATACCATGTTGCACTGTCCAATACTTTTCGATTTCCATACTGATTTGTAAAAATATTCTTTTCTTACGTTTGCTTCTAGTGCATGTCCCAATCTTGGTATCTATCGACCGACATGCAGTTTGTTTGGCTGTCGCCGCTTGTTCTATATCCTATGCTCAAGTTCAGGAGTCTGTTCTCAGTCATTGTTTTGGCTGCCTGCTTATTTCTTTCGATTTTAGTGCCTTTCGTTACAACTTATAGTCTTCGGTTAACGGGCACTATGCTCTATTACAAGGAGTGAGTGTAGAATTTCAATTGCTCTTTCTTTTAGAAAATATTTTATTCAAGGTTTTGATTTGAGTAGCTTAGAAAAAACCTATTCTCTAATGTCCAAATGTAATAGTATCATTTATTTTGATTTATTTATTTTAATTTATGATTTATTATTTTAATTATTTAATTTTGATTATCTTATTCTAATTATCTAATTTTAATTCACATTTTTTTTAGTTTTATTTATTTAGTTAATTTTTTATATTTAGCATTTAAATATGTATTATTATTGTGATCTTTCAATGTAAATCTACTCCGTGGGTCCTTTTTACCTTACCTCATCCAAGTCTTCAAGAATTAATTATTAAGCAATTATGAAAGTTCGTGCAAGATTACTACTTCAAATGACGTTTATTTCTACGAAATATACGAAAAAATTGCACGAAATTTCTTAATTGCCAGATTTTAGTAATGTTGTGATTTCAACAGGATATTATGTTTCGTAGACAGACGGACTTATCCCAAGTTTTTCTGGAGATCTATATAAAGACATACAATAGATTTGGATCTTATGTCATTGGATTAGGCCTTGGATACCTGTTATATAAGACTCGGTCTTGCACAGTTAAATTATCTTTTGTAAGTATCAGTTTTACAATTATGTTTAGCATTTTCTCTTATTTGTTTTATTTAATATTTAATATCAATCGTTTTCTGTATACTCTATCCACTACATCCTACTCTATTGTCGAATATACAGAGTGATAAGGGGACAAGATATAGTGGATAGAATATATATTTAATATTGATCGAATATTTTTTGAGTTATATTGTACGCCGTTTTGATTCCCTCGAAAACCAGGACTTGGAAAGCGATCCATGTCATTACGCCGCCATATTTGAACTAATTTGGTTAAAAAAATTTTTTTTTACATTTACGAATTATAAGAAACATGTGAGAAAAGTTATGGACAGTTCATTAAAAAGTCTTGTGCCGTAAAAAAATTTATAAAAATCAGCTTTTTTTTGGTCGATTACATGGCCTTTCCCCTTTAAGAAATCGATATTTCTCGAATAAAACGTTTGCGAGCAAATTTCCAGAAACTAGTCTTGTTTTGAGGTTTGAAATTCACATTTCAAGTTTGATCGTTTAACCCGGGAACACCTTGTATATACATTACATAATTACTAAATATCTTGAAAATTTGAAAAAAATTTACAGAATAAACTGCTACAAAAAAAATTGCTAAATCGCCTTTATGCACAGTGGTACGTGATACTCGGCTGGTTGCTTGCGGTTACGGCCGGTCTTTCGGTAATTTTCGGACCGCGTGGCATGTACTCCGATAATCATGTGTACAATAGAGTGGAGGCGAGCTTCTATGCCGGTTTCCACCGACAGATCTTTGTACTCTCGGTTTCCTGGATCATTTTCTGTTGTATGCACGGATACGCAGGTAATCATCAACATGCGCTCGCGAGATAATTACTATACCAAATTACGTCAACGTGAATCTTCAAAAGTGATAATCACTTCAAGGTCCCGTCACTTATTTACTTTCCTGGCGTGGATGGATACCGCTCAGCAAACTGACCTACTGCGCTTACCTCTCTCATTATCTGTTCATTCTATCGCATGTCGGAGCCGTTCGAACCACTGGCAATTTGACGCAGATGAACGTGGTGAGCAAAAAAGATAAAAAATATTATTCTTACAATATCGCGATGAAGGTAATAAGAACAAAGGCATTAGTGACTAGGCGGTTAAGTTGAATTTATTATATATTATTAAATCGTAAAAATTTTGTTTATATCTTTATAAAGTATGATATTCAACAATATTGATATTTAATTATAATTTCGTTTTATAATAAAATACGATGTGGACAGTCTATCGTAAAATAATGTGCAAATTTTAAAAATCTGTTTTAAAACAATTTGAAAAACTTTTAAAATCTGTTATTATATTATTATTTATAGTAGACAGATGTTCGACCAATAATTGATAACTGATTATTATTTATGTCGCATTATTGTACAGTCTTGTGCAAAAGTATTAGGCATCTTATAATTTTCAAGTTATTCAAAAGTGTGATCAAAATTACTACAATAAATATTGACTACTTAAAAGTATAATATATACAGTTTTTTTTGCCTGCTTCTATCACAATTTAAAATAACTTAAAAATTATTAGGTGCCTTAATACTTTTGCACAAGGTTGTATTTAATTTTGAATTATATGTGATACGTAAATAACTGATATTAATTATATCATTTTCTGCTTATTGTATATGACATTACATGAGCGTAAGAAATTAAGCTACAACGGAAATGTAGAGAAACGTTGCTAAATGCGTATTGGTCGTGGTACTTCATCAATATTTTATATTTCTATTTAGGTAGTATAATTTTTTATCAATGATAATTTTATGTAATCATACAATTTTATCTAAATCTATATTTTTGTAAAAAATGTTCATTATAGAATATTTTACGTTTATTGCATATTTACAATTTTTGTAAAAATTAAATTGATATTATCATATAATTTATCAAATTTCTAAATCATATTACTAGACATTTTACAACAACAAATATTAACATAAAATTAATAATGGTAAAAGTTATTGTTGGTATAATAATATTTTAAAATCTTATACTTTTAATCATTTTAATTCATAAAGATATTTTTAAAGATGAGAGAGAGAGAGATGTGATTTAGAAGACTTATGGGTACAATTTAAGTGACTAATCTAAATCTGAAAGGTTGAACATTACAGTAAATATTGTAATCATGATTATAATAGGTACTTAACATACTGCATTGAAAGATGGGAACAATCCGAGAAAAAAGTTTATATATAATCATATATAATTATATAAAAATATATCTAATTATATATGGAATTTGGTTATTTATACATAATCATACATGATATCATATATAATTATACATGATCATATATATCCATATAATATAACATTATATATTATATAACATAATATATATTCATATATGATTATATATCTTTATATATGATTGTATATGATTTTATGTGATGACATATAAACATATACAGTTATATATAATTATATGTCATATATAATCATGTATATAAATGGCCAAATTCCATATATAATTATATATATTTTTATATAATTATATATGATTATATATAAATTTTTTTCCCAGGAATATTGTAGAAATATTTCATAGTAATATTGCAATATTGTAAAAATGTAAAATGTTGTATATTAGTGCAACATTGCAGCAATGATAAAACGTCCTTTTAAAAATATTGTTCTATAATATTGTAACAATGTTACAATATAATGTATTTTAATATTTTAAATGCCATTATATTAACATATTGGTAATATATTGATACGTATAACTTCCAAGATATATCATGTTTCTGAATTAATATATACATAAAAAAATTAAAAATTTTATTGTTAAAATGTAATTTATTTACTTTTGTATTCAAATTCAATTTTGGGAGTTCATTTTTTCAAGGAATTATTTCATTTAAATGCGGATGAAAAATATCACAAAGCTTCGCCTTTATTTTATCCTTTGTAGTTTTTAATTACGAGAAATAAAACCCCACCACGTCTATATTAGTGACGCATACTGTTCGTGTGAATCAAGGACATTATTTTTTACAACAGTTTTTAAATGCTGCTAAAATATTACTAAAGTAATGTTTAAAAAATTTTTTTTTGTATTATGCTGCTGTAAATTTCTGTGCTGTTTGAGCTGAAACATTAAGTTACAATTTCCAATGTTTATTTTGTTGATAAATTAGTATCAATTCTGATAAAAATTTTTTTCAGAATTTTTTATCAGTAAGAAGTTAGAATTATAGTCAAAAAATCCGAGCGCTAAAAGTCGCGCGCAAGAATAAAGCCTTCAGTATTGTTGTGATATGAAATTTGAAGGTTGTACCGACATCCATGCAAACACAATTCAGATATACAATTTTATACCATAAAAATAATTAATGCAAATGTAAATCTTAATTTTATGTGGAACTGTCTAAAATCTTCTTTTATTATAACTTAATTCTTTTGTTATTGGTATTTGAAAGTAATACTGTGGCACAATATTATACTACAAGTTAGCATAACCTAGCACAACTAAAAAAATTAAAAAAAATCGAGAAATGAAGAAACTGGCCTAAAAAATCATTTTTCTCATTTTTTAAACGTATTTTTCATATTATGGTCTTAATATTGGGCACAATGTGGCATGAACCTAGTATAATTCAGCATGATTATTAAAATAAGTTAATTCTAAAAGTGAGCAGCTACTTCTTACAGGTATATCTTTGTATAATTTTTCAAAATTTTTTATATTTAAAATTTTTAAAAATTAAAAAAATTCTTTAAATGTTTTTAGATTAAAAAATTGTGTTCAAAATTTATAGAATAAGACATTTTAGATATATTAAAATTCACATTATGTATAAAGATTTTTAGAAAAAATGTAGATATTTATGTTTTTTCATATTTTTCTAAAAATTTTTTTAAAAATTATCTTAGAATATATCAGAATTTACATATATATATGTAAGTATAAAGATTATTTTTAGAAAAAAATGTAGATTTTTGCATCTTTTTATGATTGCTTTAAAAGAAGTTCTTTTTCTATTGTAATGGAATCGAACGAGCAGTAGGTATGCATCATCAACAGATCCGCTCTAACAAAGTTTTATTTCTTGTAATGAAAACGTCGCACTAGATAAAGTAAAAAGTGCAGCATTATGACGTTTTTCAACTACGTTAACGAAATGATAATAAAGTAATAATGTTTTGAAAGTGAGCTCTTACAAATGGGTTCCGAAATAAAAATAAACAAAGTGTTTTGATACAATATATCATATTAAATACAATACAGTATATTAAATGTTATAGCACAAATAACTGTGTTTAGTAGTTTAAATTTGTTAAAATATTTTTATTTCGAATATTTAAGATATTGTGTTGATGTTAAAAAAAAAAATCAGAAAAATATATACATGGTTAAATTTTTTTAATTATTAAAAAAATGTTTCAATTTGTTTAAAAAAAATTTGAAAATTTTTCTAAAAATGTTATAAAATTTATACAAAAATTTTAAAAAATTTTGAAAAATTATATAAATAATTATAAAATAATATGAATATTTTGAGAAAAATTTTCACTAGAAAAGTAGAAAATAGAGTAAAAAATAACTTAAGTACGCATTTAATAACTTTCCTTAAAAAGAGGTAGCAATAAATAATACCTTTTGTTAATTTTAAGGTACGCACGTTCTTCGCCAATCTAGTATTCACGATGATAACATCCGCATTGTGGAGCCTGTGCTTTGAAATGCCTTTCATGACCGTCGACAGTATCCTTTCTCGGCGCAAACAAAACTTGTCAAAGCTAAATTTGAAGGCTTATGATTTTACGGCATCCGGCAAAGAGATTTGTCAATCGTCGGGATCTTCGATTACGTACAATATCGATAACCGTGGAGAATGTGGTTGTGGCGTTACTCGCTATGATCGTATGAGAATTGCTCAAGAGAATTGCAAGATTGGTGTAGAATACACCAATGACGAGACGAAAAAAAGTGTCGATAAAATATATTATATCAATCCCATCAAACGGTACGAGACGTGGTCGGCTATGAATTCCCATAATAGGAGATCTAATTTTGTCAACGTCGATCTTAGTCATCTTTTCGACATGTATGGACGACCAAAAGCAAGTACAAGTAATTCAAATGGGAAAGTATCGGAATCGATCAATAAAGATTCTACTCAAAGAACGAATTCAAATCAGTCTTTGAGGGACAGTGGTTGAAAGATCGACTGAATTCAATCTAGTCTAGTTATAGTTTATGATTATTATTGATTATTATGTGAATAGTTATTATTTGAGATAAATTGCGATAACAAAGTTTATACAGGATAAGTGTTTTGAATGGGATGCGTCCTATTTATAATAAGAGAGAATAGAAGAAGAGTGATATGATAATCAGAATTTTATACAAAAAAATAATTAGATAAAAGAGATTTTACACACACACACACACACACACACACACATACGCGCGCGTGTGCACATTATACACAGAAGGAAGTTTCTTTTAGAATTTATTTTTTAAATCATGGTAATCGTAAGATACATAGACATGAGATTGAAAAATTTTACTATAATTTATAATTCTAAGAAAAAATTCTTTCCGTGTAGAACTTATAATAAACTAAAAATATCAATAGATATATTTGTGAAAACTTTCACTAGACAGAGAATCAAAATTTTAGCTGTATTTTTAAATAGCAATATATAAGAGAATTATTTTTTTATTTGATCGACTTTTTATTTTATTGATAGCAATTATTGTGATAAAGAGAGAGAATATGTTATTTTTAATAAAGATTACGTATAGTGTAGAAAATAGTTGCACAAAGAGAATATGTATACATAATTGTTTGATATGATGAGCGTTGTTGATTTCTCGGTACGAGCTGCAGTATTAATTGGGAGAGAGAGTTAAAAAATGTATTTTACTTTACGTCATAAAATCTAAGAAATTGTTTAACATAATGTAGATTTTATAATTAATATACTATATTCCTATGACCGCAAAACGTATTATACATTAAAAAAAAAAACAAAAAAAAACAAAAAAAAAAACAAAAACAACCTATGTCAGTGAAAGCAGATCTTAATGCTTAAATAATAACTTTAGTTGATTTTATAGTATATACTTTTTAGTTTCCATAAACTATGTGCATATTCGCCAGTCATGAAACGCAGCTTTTAAGTAAATAAAATAAAAGAATTTGTTGTGAAAAGTATTACCTTAGCTACGATAATCTGCTTATACAGTACAGAGTTTGTAGCAACATTGTTGCAACAATATTTCTGCAAACTTCTGTGGTGTATGAGTTTCTCTACATTCCGTGTGGATAACACGTTCTTTATAGTTTTTGGGCAGGAAAGAGATTGTATATTAGGTGCTTATTAGCATCAAAGTTATTAAATTGATTAGCAATTAAATGTCATGATATTTCTTTTCTGATTCTACTTAAAAGCTGCGTTTCAAGGCCGATGAATATGCGGTGCGCAGCTCGGGCGAACTAAAAAATACACATATAAAGTCGAGAAATTATTATTTGAGTATTAAGATCAGTTTTGACCGATGTAGTTCACTTGATTTGAATATGTATAGATGTATTTTTTAAAACTATGAGTTATAGAAATGCAGCTTATATTCCTATTAATAATAGAGTTAGTTTTAGACGTTTAATAAACGTCGAAAATTTTAAACTGAAAAATACGTATTAAAGCTAAGCATTTTTTAAACATTTATTAAACAAATTATCCGCTTGAGAGTTCTCTCTTTAATTCTTTTTCAATTTTTTTTACCTTTATCAATTTGTTTTAGCGTTTTGATTTAAATGTATACTTTTTTTCTTTTGAGTGCATAATAATCTTAAAAAAAAAAATTATTTCTTTGATTATTTCATGCGTATACCGTGTATACTTAAATAAAAAAATATTAATTGTTATATAATAATTTGCTAATAAGAGTACAAATTTGAATGTTTTGATGAAACCTGTTTATAAATGCCGTTTCGAATTGATCGCCTCTACGAATCAGTCGAACAATTCTGAATTAAAGTTCATTGTCAATAGCCAGTGTCGTTGTTTATTTAGGCCTACTTTACCTCTCATATTTCCCTTCTTTCACATGTTGTTCTCTTTGAGAGAGGCAGCGATCCATCTGAAATAGATTCAAGCGCGGCTTGAACAGCGTGAAAGTAAGCCGAGAAAACAATACGGAGTCTGTTTGGCGGGATCTATCGAAGTAATCGATACCGCGACTTAATCGAAATGAAGCGAAGAGAAGATAGAAAATTCATTTTTTTTCCATTTATTAGGAAGAAATATTGCTGTTTAAGTAATTACGACATTTCTATAATATTTTGTTAAATTTTATGTTTATTTTGGAACATTATTTTAATCAGTAATTTTATCAAAATTTTATTAAAAATTTATCAATTTCAATAAAATATTATTACGGAGTATTGGTAATTTTTTGTTACAATCTTATTTAAATATATATATATACAGCACTGATTGTTCCAAAAAGCTTCGAGAAAGCTTTTAATCTTTCACATTTTATGTGTAATACTTTTGAAAGAATTTTGTAAAATGTTATATGAAACAGAAATGTTCCTAAATGTTGCAATAGAAATGCTTTTAGTTTTGTAATAATATGTAATAAATCATTAAATTGGATTTTTTAAACTTGGATAAATTTTCTCTTCAGGTATGAGATCATTCTATACCATTTCAATGAGAGCGCTTCATAATTTTTAAAAATTTTGATATTGTAATCATTTACTTATCTACGTTTGTTTCAAAAATTTAAAACCAATTAAAACAAATTTTTTTAATCTTTGTTTGGTTGTAACGGTCATTTTAATGAAATCAGAAGTGTAAATAGCAATTTTTAAGTCTTTAAGCATATGTTAATTGTTGTAACTTTTATTTTATTTGTCTGATTTGAATAAATTAAAAGTTATTTTCTTCAGCTTAAATTTTTTTTAGGTTACTACAACTTTTTTATAAAGTTAATAGTTTGTATTTTTTCCGAAGTATTAATTTTTCTCATGTTTAAACTTTAAATTACGTTAAAGTTTTATTACGAAAGAGAAAAAAAATGAACAAAACACCTCAATTGATTTTTTTATATGAACAGTGGAATATCAGCTAGAAAAGAATAAAAATAATGACAATAAATTTGATGTGTTTTGCCCATTTTTCCGACAAGCTTTCAAAAATGAGAAAATTGTAAAAAAAATCCATTATTTGAATGCTATTACTGTAAAATGGGAGATCTAGAAAAAATCTTAAGAGTTGTAAAGAGAAAGTAAGTATTGATTAAAAGGACAGGCAAATTTGAACACTCAGAGCATTAAGACGTGTTATAATTAATTCGATGCATCGTGAACAAGTTATTAATGTAACGATTTTATTCCATACTTTTAAATTGTGTTGATATTAATAAAATTTTTATTCATTCATACATATATATAATTGTAACTTTTTAACATTTTAATCCTCTCATAATAAATGGAAACATTATATCTAAATTTAAAGTTACTTTAAATTTAAAATACTTCAGAAATAATATTTTTTTACTATATTTAGAAGATTACGATCAGCAATATTTAAAAAAAAAATGTCAGTGACTTTTTCATAATATTTCAGAAAAATTTCAGACTTTTCAGTAATTTTTCAGAAACATTTCTGCAAAAGGTTTCAAGTACAACAATCGCGGACATTTTGCTAACCCAGAGATGCTATGAATTGTTGCAGATATATTTTGAAATCTTTCTGAAGCGTTTTGTTCTTTTAATTGAAATATTTCTAAGACATTTTTGAAAAATTTCTGTGCTATATGGGTTTATTACAATTTTATAAAATGTTATTTGTTTGTCATTATAGATTACAATTTTTTGTTGATATTTAATCAGCAACTTATTTCAATAAACTTTTTTTACATTTTTATTAGTCTTTTCGTAAATAACATTTTTCCAGAAATAATTAGCATCTAATTCATTTACAAAAGATTTTTCTAAAGTCGTTAATTATGAATGTGTAGTTAAAATAACGGTAAATAAAATTTTTAAATAAGTCCAGAATGAACTTGCTGTTATAATTTTTGTGAAAAATACATACATTTTTTATTTTTACCCTATCAAAGAAATTTTTGATGAGTATGCAGATTAAAGGGAAACCAGACACGAAAGGGTGTCTGGTGATAATATTGGTAATTTTTCGTTGTTTTATTACGATTTGCATTGAATTTTATCATTAAAATATCATTTGATTCTTATTCATTAAAACTTCAAATTTATTGAAACTTAAGCTCATCAAAATTTCATTGAAGTTTTATTAAAATTTTTTGAAGTTTTATTAAAATTATATTTAAGGAGGGTGAATACTGTAGAAGACGAAATATATTTTTTTTATTTTCTTTTAAAAAAATTCCTAAAATAAGCCGCCTTCTTTAGTGCCCCCTCCCCCTTAATAGAGAATTTTGGCTGATTTGAATGTAAAGACACATTATTAATAATCAAAATTCCTTATTGGTCATAGCTAAATTGTGGTGTTGATATTTATTGTGCGATTTTATAAATTTTTTCAAGTTTGCAAAACTTTGCGCCGAATAAATTTTCGGTCTGAAAATACAGCTTTAAGTTCAATAAGAAATAATAATATTATGTTATTAAATTGATGGTCAATTTAATAATAAATGATGCTAATAATCGATTGTTCTAGGAATATCGTCATGTGTCTCAGTGATCGAGGCGGCTAAGATCCGTCTTACGATTAGAAAATTAATCCCATGTTTTCCATGGTCCTTTGATTGAGATGTTATTTTTTGCGACAAATTCTTTACAGTTTTTTTTAGAGAAAAAGAGGTCATTGTCATCATGATTACATTAGATGTTTGTTAGCATTATTTATTATTAAATTGACTTTTAATTTAATAACGTGATATTATTATTTCTTGTTTAATTTTTATTCGGCGCGCAGTTTTATAAACTTGAAAAGGTACATAAAATTATATAATAAATATTAGCACTAAGATTACACAGTAAAAAATAAAATGTCTCAGAAAGTCCACTCTAAATTTGAAATTAAAATAACTCAAAAGTCAAGTTAAAATAACTCTTATTTTAAGTTATTCAGTTAAAATAAGAGTTATTTTAACTTAACTTTTGAGTTATTTTAACTTAAAATTTAGAATGAACTTTTTGGGACATACAAAAGTGTTAACCCTTAAACACATAAGTGGGTCTGAGAAACCTCATATGAAGTTTCAAACGTTTGCTGTGTGAAGACGGAATGAGATAAGAGGTTCGGACTAGGATGTGAAAAAAGTTTGAACTCTCCTCTTTCGATTGATATGGTTGATCAACTCTTTTGATCAACTAGAATTTGAACGGCACGGCAGTAAAGTTTTGTTAGGGTCAATGTGACCCATATAGTGTGTGAATGAAACTTTTTTATAAGTAATCTTATGTTAAAAAACTGGACAAAACACGATCGAAAAGGTCCGTTTGCGTATGTTACTCTGCCTAAAGTTAAAATGCTATAGTGCCGTGAAAGAGAGGTTTTTTGCGTAGGGTCTGAAATATATTATGAAACACATCAATTTTCAATTTTAGACACCTTGAGTTTATGAATAACACCTCATATTTGCCTTGTTACATAAGTATATTTTTTAATAGAAATGGCAGTGACATAATTTTTTTTGGAAAGTATGATTCTTTAGCTTTAAAACGTAAAGTCTTTAAAAGTTTCTTGTTGCGGAGATATAATTTTTTAAAAGAAAAGTGGATTTTTGAACAATTTCTAATTTTTACTTTAATAATTTTTTTTATAACATAACAATAAGTCATTTTTTGGCAATATCGATTATGCAGTCACATTTCTGAGATTCTAAAATTTCATAAAAAAAAAGATTGTTGAAAAATGTGGATTAGAACCAAAGTTATAATTTCTTAAAGTTGAAAAAGTCTCCCAGACCCGAAAATGTGTTTACATATTTTACGGGATCGGTGTGTTTAAGGGTTAAATTAGCATTTTATTTTTTATTATGTAGAACTACCTGTGACCGATAAGGCATTTCGTTGTGTTTACGTTGTGTTTTATTAAAATTTTTTTCTAGGAATTCATAAAAACAACAGACAAAATCGCATGATTAAGAGCTTAAACGACAGGATGAGAAAACAGTTACGATATATGTGGGAATTTAATGACATCATTAGCAAGTGGAGGGTTGACACAAGCAACGGTAAAGCATGCGAAAGGCACCCCGGGGACGCATTTTGTTATGCCGTGGGAAAGAGAAACGCAATTTTTCAAAAAATGTTCAACACATAAAATTATTCAATTTATCATATACAAAATTTCTTTAGAATAATTTATTTTGATTAATAAAATTTTATCAATAGATTAATTTTTCATTCTAAATACAAAAAAATTCTAAGCTTAAAATATTATATTGCACATTAAAGAAATGTAATAAACCTATTTTTGTTTATTAGATTGATGCAAAAATAATTATTTTTATTATTTTAAATTTTGAAGCTTATTTTGGAGTAAACTTTTATTTAAATATGTTCATGTAATGTACATATATTATTTAAAAACGCGAAATTCGTTCTATTGATTTGTATTAATTATTTTCACTGTTTACTTCTTGTTTATTCAGACTAGCAAATTAAAGATAAAAAAAAACCAAATTTGAGCGACTTTATTGTACGAGTTCAAAATGAGTGTAAAGCAACGAGAACTCACAATATTAATAATGCAGGAAACTGTCAATGAACGTAAAGCTTCCTAATTGATTACAAAAATTTTGTAATGAACAGAAAGCCTTGATGAGAAGTGTAGCGGATGTCTTTTTCTAACATTTTTAATTTAAGCTTAAAATAAATAAAAAATAAACATTGAAACAAAATAGCTTAAATTAATAATGTATATAGTTAAATTTTAAATTCTAAAACATAGTACAAATATGTAGAGCAAATGTAAAAATTTGCGTTTTAAAATGATATATATGAACATTAGTTAAATAAAAATTACAAAATAAGCCAATTAAGTTGAAAATAACAAAATTATAATTATTTTGTGTACTAACTTAATAATTAATTAAAAATTGCCCGATTTTAGAAATTAAACTAATAAAATAAAGTATTAAAATAAATTATAAGACGAGCAGTTTGTAAAATGTGTATTTTACTGAAAATAAAATCTAATCTGATTTATTCTGTTTACTGTCTCTTATAAAACTATTTAAACAAATTTTTATTATCTAAAATTTATTTAACTTAACATGAAGTAAAAATTTTTGCAAGAATTAATAGAATCTGATTCACTCATTGTCAGTTAACAATGGTGAAAAAGTTTTTGTTTTCGTTTAATTAATTAATTAAATTAATTTATTAAACAAAATTTGTTCTTCACATTTTTTGTAGTTATTTAAATAATATGCTTCAACTAATCTAGTTAAATTGAATTGATATTAAACTGCTGAGAAAATTATTTTTTTGCTGTGCTGTCCCTTGCCAAAGGGTTGACGCTAAAGCTATCAGGATCAGCATGTTTGTTGATGGAGGCATATCTACATCAAAATGCATTTCGTAATTGCGGAAGAATCGTCGATATGCTGTGTGAGGGACTTGCGCCATTTAAGGGGTACAGGGCGCAGTAGCGAAATGTATTGTCCCGTGTGGTGGCACCCCGTGGCGACAAACAAAAGGAATAGATTTCATCCGAATCGTCATCCTCGGGAGTCGGCAAGTGGTCGACATCTGCGCGACCGTCGTTTCCCCGCAATGAAAATGTAACTACGGCTGTGTCGCTACCAAGGAGGGGGACATTTGCCTATTCTTTCACGTGCTCCCTTTTTCCCTCATTTTTGCTCATTTTTTTCCACGCATTATTAGCATGCACAACGAGACACGTAAATGAATCGGCGGGAGAGCATTGTATTTTTACGACTGATAGTATATTTAGCGTTATAGGAACGTATCCCTGATTTATTGTAATTAAGCCAAAGTAAAGTGAACTAGGTTTCAGTCTTTCTTTACATATTCTGTTTTCTGTAAATAGATAGAAGTTGTCAATAGCAGTTACCAATAACAAGAATCATAAAAAGGACCCCGTGCACCACCTATATAGGAAATTGTCTCTCGGTGGATTTTCTTTATCTTTTGTTATTTTGTAGTTTATGTTATGCTGATCAAGTGTTAATGAACAAAACTCTAGTTCTCCTGACTACATAGTCTCCCGACTATGTTGAAAAATAAAACTAATGACCAAAAAAGTACTTGCTTCTATGTTAAACGTAAAACTTTTAGGATGACCCTTGTATTATAACTGCAATATGTGACGCGCTGGTTTGATTGCACTCGAAATTAAGTATGCAGTTAGGACTTTTAACCTTCAACATGAATTTTTGGTGTCGGCTATAGTTAATAGGACATTCATGGTTAAATATGCAGGTAATCTGCGGGGTAAATTGCGGCAAATTGCGAATTTGATCACTGACAATTTACTATCTAGCATCTAATCACATTTATTTTAAGAACTTAAGGTTTTTAGGTTGTTGATACAAATCCATGTCAAAGTTGACAAATTCAAAATGGTGGATTCAATATGATGAATGTCAAAACTGAAACATCTCCAGTTTATTGCCAAAATTTATGTATAGAAGTTTTTCATAATACTGAATACGAATTCGATGTCAAAATTGAGAAATTCAAAATAAAGAATAAAAATTAAATCATGTTATTGAAGTAAATATAATGGAAAATTAATTGGTAAAAATTATTAATGACCGAATTCACAGTTTTCCATAATTTACCCCATATTTAATCATGAATATTTTAGTAACCACAGTTGATACAAAAAGTTTCTTTTGAGGGTTGAAAGTTCTAATTATAATACATATATAATTAATTTTAATTGCAGTCGATCTTCAGCACATCACATTTCATATAGTTATAACATGACAAAAAATACGTAAAAATAGCCCTGTTTTGTAACTTTACTTGTAAATTTCTCACTTGTAAATTTTGCAACTTTAATTGTAAATTTCTCCAAATTGTGACGTGATAGAGCAATTTGGACAGGATTTGTATTTAGCATGCAATAAAAAAACTATAGAAAACGGCTTTTGTTCCGGGGTATGAAAAAAGTAATTTTTGTGCCATAGTGTTACATATTGATTAGAAGATTATACAGATTAGTCATGTCCAAAACTTTGCTTGCAATTTAAACTAAAACTATATACGTTTCCACTTCTTTGTCATTTTGATAGAGCGAGGCAGAATATAAACAAAAAATGATAAAAGCTAGAGCTCTGCCTAAACTCAAGATCTGTCCAAATTCATAACGCGAAGGTGGTCCTTCCGCAATTGTTGCGTAAAATGCGTAATAGCGTTTTTCATTGAGAATTAAATGCGTACTCGTTATAGACGAATGTGTTTTACTGAACATTTCGGAGCCCACGGAAATAATGTGCGCTGGTTCACTAACAATAAGGCTGGTATTCATAGTCGATTCTTATTTCAAGATCGTCCAGGTAAAAAAATTTTTTTTACGGTTTTTATGTTATTTCTTTGCAAAAACTGTTTTTGAAAAAATATCGGAGAAATTTGTCGGTAAATCATACTAGCAGAGAAATCGACGAGAAACTGCTAACAAAATTACAGAGAAAATGCAGACTTACAGATAATATTATAAAGAAAGTAAAGGAAAATATGTTATTTTTCTGTAAAATGTATTTGCAGAAAAATTGAAAAGGACTTAAAGACAAAACTACAAAGACATAAAAAAATTTTTAAAGAATTTCTAGAGAAAATTCTTTAAAAATTTCTTGATATTTTTTCTGCAAAAGTTATCTGCAAAAAAATTGAGAAGAAAGTAATAGCAAATTTTTAGTGCAATTGCAGAATAAATACGGAGAAAGTAAAGAAAAACTGCAGAAATATCTAGAAAGAAATTTCTTTGCATTTTCGTTCAAAACCTATTTGCGAAGAAAAATAATAGATTTTCGAGTAATACGCGGTACTGCCGCTAGATGAGTCTGGGAATTTTGTATTTTTCGTAAGTAAAAAATTATCGAATAGAATAAAAGGCGCAGCATTATGTGATTCTTCACTGTTGGCTTAATAAAGATATTTTTTTAAAAGAGAGTCCCCAAAACTGAATTCCAAATTAAAAAACAATTTTAACAATTTCATAGAAATCTAATTGAATTTGAAATTTGAATATTTATGACTATTTTCATATTAAAATTATATGTTAAAATTTTGCTGAAAATTTTTTGCTAATTTTGTTGTAATTTTATTATATATTTCTGCATAATTTTTACGCAAAGTGACCCATTTTTTTAGATAAAGAAATGTGCAGAAAAGTTTATAGAGAAATGACAGAAAAATATTTTAGCTTGTGCGTCTTAAATGATGTCTTAAGGTGCTAATACGGCTTTCTGATTGGTTGGAAAATACTCGTAGAGTTTTCCAAGAAAAATTCCCAAAGCTGCGAGGAATTTCGAAGTTCCCGAATCTTGAAGAATCTTGAAAATACTTAGGAGCCAATGAGACATTGAGTTTATAATACAGTTCGCATGCGCAAAGATGGAGTCTATGTGACCCGGAATATACTTAAAAATTCTTAAATAATTTATTTGAAAGAGTTTATAAATAACTTTTTTCAATAAAGTCTTTGTGAACTTTTCCTGAACTACTGTGCCTTCTGGGTATATACCTGTAAAAAATACTGCTACTTGCAAAATTAAAATTCATTTATTATAAAAACACAGCGAACATTATAAATGACTAGTAACCATCATCCTACAATATTTAAATAAACTGTAACAAAGTGATTTTAATGATTACTCTTAGAATTCAATGTGAATTATACGTGATATCGCACATACAGCACAGAAGGCTGCAGAAATATTGTTGCAACACTGCTGCAACGTTGTAACATTGCTGCAACGTTGTAACATTGCTGCAACGTTGCAACAATATTGTTGCAAGTTTTGTGCTATATGGGCGTGGTATTCCACCCCGAATATATCCCATAACCGCCATTCTTCTTCTATATGTTATAAAATCATTCATAATTATATGTATATAATTTTATTTATTTTAATATATACGGATATATTTGATACATAATTATATATAAAAGTTATTTTTCTCGCGATACGTTAGGTAAGAAGCTATTAGCGCTATAAACACAAACGCTATCACCACTGTGGAGTCAATAGCGCGATAGCGATAAAAAGCTTCATAAACACCAATATGATAAGTATTAATGATGTGTTACACAGGAAAAACTTACCACTATGTGTTCTAAAAGCAATAATTGGGACAAGTTCCATTTTAAACACTTTTTCAGTTTCCGCAAAATTGTATTTCCACAGAATCCATTATGTATGTCTGTACTCGTATGTGAATAACAATACGATGTACCGTTCCATAGCACAAAATATTTTTAAAATGTTATTTTGTCCGCTAGATCCTGCAAAAAAATATTTTCAAAAATATCATAGGCAGAAACCTTCTCAAAATATTGTTGAAATCTTTTTAAAATATTTCTTATAATATTTTTTGAGTGATATAAAAGAATATTTTTGAAAATATTTCTAACAAATTTTTAAATATTTTAAAAACGTTATTATTATTATTTTTTAAAACCTTTTCAAAGTATTGTTGAAATTTTTTTAAAAGATTTCTCTTAACCCGTATTGGCAACACTTCCAAATAATAACATAACGGTCACATGGGCTCCACTGGACCCCTTGCACAAAATCAGTCGCCATTTGACAGCTTTTTGATATTTTGTCGCAAAAATTTTACTGAACATACTTTGAGATCTATTCTTTATCATCCAATAATTTTTTTTTAAATTTGAATTTAACATAATAAAAAAATTCAAATAAAAAACTGCAAAATTTGACTTTTTTACAAAAAAATTCCTAAAATTTTTAAGTTTTAAGATAATTCAATAAAAATTTAGGGGTGCATTCTCAAGACAGTATACTTTTAGATAAAAATTAGTTTTATAGAAGATTGTTCGATTTTGAATAGTCTGTGTACCCTTAAAGTTAGCGTGAGATCTGTTGGATCCCTAATGACCATTACGGGTTAATACTTTCTGGAAATATTTCATAATATTGTATAGTATACTGTATGGGCCGGTGCGACTTGTAATGTGTATAATGAAGAAATGTATGCAATTTTCCTTTTCTTGTTCATGAAGCTTGCAAGCATTACCATTACATTATCTCGGAAGAAATCACGTCTGTAGCGTACGGTTACGACGTATCACATTACCATTATTAACGTCATGACTGTATTTGGTAGTGCTACTTTGCAGCTTCACGAACAATTTTAGCGTTAAGTAGGGCTAATAGCGTCTCTCTGCACGCATCCTAAGAGTGCTGATAATATATATAACTACCATCAAGATTTTCAAATTGAAATAACTTTTCAATTGATTGTCATTTTATAGAGCTGTAAGTATTCAGGAACATTAGATACATTATTTTATTCTTGTTGTTTAATGTTAAACAAAGATATGTGTATCTCTGTCCAGTTGGCACAAAGAATTAAAAAAAAATTCAGACTTATAGCATAAATTCAGAATTTATTTTCAAATATAAAAACACTTCTCATTGTCAGAAAAAGAATTCTTTTTGCATCTGAAAAAAATTCTAAAAAATCTAATGACATAAGCCTAAATTCCTTTTTAATTCTTTTTGAATTTATGTTCCGACAGGGTAATATTTTTGAATGCAAGAAAATTTTAAATCAGGAAAATTCTAAATTATGGAAAATAAAAATATATATCATTTCGTTAAAAACCTCCAAGAAGTTCTTATCTGTACACAGTAATTTATTGTCACAAACATTTACAACAGTTCAAATTTGTTAATATTTGATTGTTGGATAATGATTTGCATCATAAAACTTTTTTGGTCTCAAATTAAGGTAATTGTTAATTATATATGATAAAAAAAAGAGGAAAAGATCTCCGATGCGAGGACTAACGGTTTTACGACTGAAGGAGATCAAGTAAAGATGAAATTTGTTTTGTTATATTATTAATCATATTATAGCTACTAATTAAATATTTTTAATTTTTATTTGTTCATTTGTTGCTTGTTCTTGGCCTACCTTGACAAATCATTTAGTTTTTATTTAATTAAAAATATATAACTTTGTAATAAAATACTGTATTTTTTTAAAAACAAAATCAATTTGTAATTTATTTTTGTGGTAGTCTACTATTCCTGTTTCTTTTTGCTTCATGTTATGTTGCTATATTTTCATAAATAATGTTCAATGTAATAAATATTTCACAACTTTGAGTTTAGAACTTATTAAACTTTGATGAATATAATCATTAAGTTTTAATATAAAATAATGATAATTAACACAGTTATTGCAAAATATAATAGGTAGCCATAATACCATCTTTCCCTCTATTATTTGATTTAATAATACATGATAACGTATTCATTCTTAAAAAGATCTTATAATGCTATTATAAACTTCGCAGAGCCCATGAGAAAGTGATAAGCGTAAGCATCAAATTTAGAGAATAAAAGGCAGTAGTATTTTGTGATTACAATAAAACCGTACTTACAATTATAGAAATAAACTTTAATATTGAACTTAAGTAATAAACTATTAGTATGGTCGAGTATATGATAATCGAAAACGTAAAACAAAAATATCCTTAGTATATAATTTTTGTAACAAAATACTGTGTTTTTTTACTAAACCAATTTTTAAAAATTATTTTTGGGCTTCATTACCACTTTTTTTCTTCCACCAATTATGCAGTGCGTTACATTTTTTAAAATCACGTCTTAATTAATAAATATATTTCATTACTTTGAGTTTAAAAATCTTAAACAATACTTTGATAAATATAATCGTTCAAGTTTCATTATAAAATATTTATTAACAATTATAAACAAAATTATTTAATAAAATAAAAATTAGTGCCATATTACTCTCTCCTCCTCTATTTTAAATATTATTTGAACAATTATTAAACATTGTGTATATTCTGTAATCTATTATTAATTTTCATGTACTTTTCTGTAAATACTGTATACAGGAGCAAGCAGTATTTGAAATACATGTATTTGAAATACGTATTGAAATACATTTTGTATTTCCATACATTCTTTAAGAGTATTTGTATTTTTTATTTAAATACTTGTTTTTAGAGTATTTTGTATCTTAAATTTTTATTTGTAAATATATTTAAATATTGTAAAAAAATTTTCAATGAAAGTTAAGATCCATTGTTAATTCAACCTAGCCTTATATGTATATCTCAGCTGCAATTGATATCAAACTGCAGCTAATATCATTTTTTAATGATACAAACAAGAGTAAGTTTGAATAACTATTTAGACGTAAAAGAAATATTTATTCACTATAACGCATCTTTGTGTTCGTCTAGTCCAGTGAAGAGGTTATTTTTATTTGCCATGTTTATTAGATTTTCAGCACGCAGTTCTCTTTCAGATACTTACTGCTAAGTCATATCAAATTGTACTTAATTTGAGTTATTTCTACTTATTTATAAGTCACTATTACTTCTACTTAATATATTCATTTAAACTAAAACAATGAAGTTAAACAAATTAACTTTAATATAAAAATGTTAAATTTAACTCTAATTTAATTCATTATATTTATTAGATGCATACGTTAACGCAAACACTACTTACTTTGAAAGTAGCTGAGCAATTTCACTACAGACGTGGGTTGATTAAATAAGATTATTCTTTTAAAGACATGTTTTGTGTTTTGAATAATAAATTTTGATACGCGTAGGAGTTAAAAATAATAAAATATTATTTAATTCAATTAAGGAATTGCTTTAAATTTTTGGATTGCTTTTTTTAATATTTAACAGTGTATTTTTTGAGATATTATTGTTTTTAAAAGGCAATAGTAAAAACCTTAAATTAAATAACTTATACATGTTACAATATATAGTTCTAATTTTAATTTAAAAATTAAAACGCAATTAAAACCGCGAGGAAAATAAAGAATATATTTAAAAAAATTAATAACGTTAAATAATTTTAAAATTGGGCAAAAATATTTTGTATTTGCCAAAGTATTTACCAAATACTCTTTTGTATTTTATATTTAAATATTTGTTTTAAAATTATTTTGTATCTTGTATTTAAATAAATATTTTAAATGTATTCTGTATTTAAATATCATTTTTAATGCATTATGCCTACCCCTAGCTGTATATAATAATTATAATCTGAAATCTTAATTCGACTTGAGTCAAAGATCTGTTAGTCAAAGATCTGTTTTGGATTGTTCGAAAAATAGGCAGTTTGGTCAGATCGCTTGAGAAATTGTGCAAGTTTGAAGGAACGGAAGCGGAAGAGACTACGAAAGTGTCGCGACTCGTTTCCCTCGTGCGTTCTCCAATTTCGACGACACGAATTACCGTTCCGTCGGAACTTGTACGAAATGATCCCGGATCGTTCGGGGCAAAATAGCATCGGCGACTTGGCGCCGACCTCCCCGATTTGCGTCCCGATGACCGCCGTGAGAAGAGGGTGCCGAAGGATGTTTCTTTTCGGCGACATCGAACAGAAACTAGCACGAGTCGCACGCCGTCGTCGCACCATGCAATAAAATGTAACTGGAAGCGCTAGGACAATGGATCCAAAGAAGCCTCTGTGGTTGCTAAATGTTTTCTTTGCACGCGGCGCAAGATGCACAAGGAGAAGAAATCCTGTCGAAAAATATCTGGCGCGCACGTGCACGGAGAGACTTTTCCTTTAGAATTTATCCTTAAAATTATGGTACTTGTAAGTCAACATGAACATCGACAAATTTTACTCTATAATTTTAGTAAAATTTTTTTAGTGTAATTTTTCTAAAATTTACTCTATAATTTTAGTAAAACTTAGTACAATTTTACTCAATTTTTCTAAATATGTTGAAATTTGTTTCTATTATTGTAAATTATTTGAACATTTTTCATATAACAGTTAGTTTTTATAAACTATGTTGTCAATAACTGTCTCTTGTGCAATTGTTATTTTCTCGATTTCATAAATCACACAAAATACGTAATACGAAATAATGACAATTACTTAATTTTGTTTAATGCAAGCTACATTTCAGACTGTCGTAGCAGTGCAGACTGACATAGGGGAACAAATCGGCACTTGGTGGCAGCGTGAAATACGAAGAAAGGCGCCTATAAAAAGGCACTCAAGTGGTTGCACATGAGGTCGATGCTTTGCGGCTAGCTACGTCAACGATTGTCCTCGCTTCCTCCTCTCCTTCGTTTGAATGTCGAAAGACTCGTAAATTGTAAATGCGGAGAAAGAAAGAGCAAGAGATTCGGCAAAGTGGGTATGTACCATTGGCGCCAGGAAGAGCCGGGCCTCATCAGGAAAGCGATGTCTCACTTTCCGTGTTATCTTTTCCCACTTGTTTTTCGCCTTCTCGGCATCTCGATTTGCACTTGCGCAGTTTGCATTTGTGCCGTCAGAAGAAAAATATATGTGTACAAATAAAAATTTATTATGACTGGTATGGTTAATATGTGTGTAGGTGGTGTGAATACGCATACACACACACACACACACACACACACACACACACACACACACTTTTTTTACACTTTCATGCACTTCCATTCAAGAACACACATGCTCGCGCGAAGCCTTATCTTTTTCCATGTCCTTGCCATGGGCTCTCGTTATTGCAAAATTTCAATAACATTCTTTAAATAATCATAACTCTGCGAAAAAAATTGTAGGAACCTCAATCACACTATATTGTTCTTGGAAAGCTTTTTTGAACGAGCCTCCCAGCAGAACAGGGAGTCATCACGACGTTAAAATGATGTCAAAGTGATTGCAAAATGATATTAAAAGTCACTTTTCGATCAATTACAATTTACTTTGATGTCATTTTGACATTATTCTGATCACTCGTCTTCATATATATCATTTAAGATTTTCTGTTATTCTTTTCCTCTATCTCTAAGGATGTCAAGATGTTTTAAATAATAGATTTAATGATCCTTTTATAAATTTTAATTTTATATCCCGAAGTATTCAGAAGCAATTTAATAAGTGTACTTTTGGCTAGTACTATTTATTGCTTTTATGCCCTAATGAACTTTGTAAACACATTTTATAAATTATATCTTAAAATGTCATGTCTTATTTATAAGCATTATTTATAAATTATTTACGCGTTATACATCCTACATATGAGTGGTTGTATATTTCCTCCCTATATGATGTACCATATGGCAAACATGTAAGAGTCTTTTAATCTTTTTTTTCAGTTTTAAGAAAATAATTATAAATATTTTGTATTTCTAATTTTTTTATATGTATAGTAGTAGACAGTATGATGATTTTATATATTGTAAAGTTTATTTTCCTCAAATATAGTAAATATATTGTATGTAATACGACTTGATAAAGTAGGATGTTAAGTGAAGGCTATTTTTGGACCCGAACCAACACCTAAGTTATTTATTAGAAACTGTTTATGGAATCCTATAAGCAGAAAAAAATATTTATTTGTCGCCCAGGCCCAAGGAAAGTTACAAAAAATCAGAATTTATGATTGCTGAAGTAGTCATATGAATGTTTTTTAAGCATTATACTATTAAAATAAAATTAATTGCGCATTTATGTGCTCAAAAAGTTAGTAATAAATGTAGAGAGCATGGGATTTTGGTATTTGCATAATATACAGGATGTCCGAAAATTCTCAGATCCTTTAAATAATACTAGCTTGCGAAAATAGACATTTTTATTGCGAATATAATAAGACGACGTGATTTTTATAGATTTTTGCGTGCTGAACACAAATCCGTTGGCTATCACGTTACGATTTTGAGAAAAATGATATCAAATAGATAAAAAACAACAATTTTAAAGGTCTTCTTGGTATTATAACAGGAGTGCCCAATCTTTTTACATTTATGAGCTACTTTTTTTTAGTAGAGCAACTTCACGATTTACTTATGTATGTCTAAGGTGTAAGAGAAAAAGTATACACAACTATATAAAATATGATTTAATAGTTTATTAAACATATTAATAGGGATAGGTGTTAAAATTATGAACAAATTAATAAGAAAAAGATTAATGTAAAAATTATAAATTTTATAATAGAATTCAAATAAAATAAAAATCAAAATATGAACGTATAATCACATTTAAAAAAAGGAAAAAATAATGCAAATATTAATAAGATCTTTGATATTGCGTTGACTTGGCAATTTTTTGAAAATTAGGATTATAAGAAGACAAAGATAATTTTAAACATTGAGCAAGATGTTCATTAGTTAAAGAATTTCTGATTTTTGATTTTACGATATTCATATCTGAAAATGCTGATTATATTCTATTCTAATAGTTCTTGCAGTGCTATAATTTTTTAAAATTATTTAATTGCAATTAACTAAAATAATGATTTGAAATAGACGTAATTAAAGAAGAAAGAAAGATCTACCAAAAGAACGTTGCAATCGACCGGTAGATCGCGATCGACTGGTTGAGCATCTTTGTATTATAGCATCTGCAGCAAAATGTTTTTCTAAATTCCGTTTAGACTAAGTGAAAGTATAAGCTTTCAGCTTTAAAATTTATTTTGTTTCATTTCGCTGAATCTATCTACTAGCTATAGTTACTAGCTATAGTTGGAAAAAGAAAAATTATAAATTGTGCGCGCGTATTACAAATATGATTGCTCGGTACGATATATGTCTCTTCAAAGAGTTATTTCAAACGTATTTTTGAATAAACATGAAATTTTGACTAAACATGAAAACATTAATAAAATTTGGCTATCACATCACATAAATATAAACAATAGAACATTATAATTATTCTTGTTTTGCTTGATACTATTGTTTTTGTGATATTATTTACTTTTTAATAAACAAAGTTTAAAGACTCATTTCAATAAATCTTGACAACGTCCAATTTCAAATTTTTTTTTCAACAACTGCACGCATGATTTAACAATAAATTTTCTACTATGTAGATTTTGTTCCAAGAGTAATAAGTTTATGATGGTACTAACCACATGCGTTTATTAATGTAGCCTCGCTATCTCATATTAGGAACCTATCCCAAAATAAGTGACTATGCCCGATTCTTGAAGTAATTTAGAGACAAAAATTCTAATACAAAAATGTCGAGACTATAATACTTTCCAAATAGAAAATGATTGAAGTTATAAATTGTAGCGACTAAATTTTGCGTGGCATGACAACATAGTCCGGGAGGTAATGACACACTTTATAACCGATATTGACAAAGCTGATTTTCATTTATACAATTGCTTTCGAGTTACAAATGAATAAAATGACCGTTAGACCACGCACCGGCGGGGGGGGGAGGCTCGTAGTGTCTCAACAATGTAAAACAAAGTGTAAGAAGTTGATATCGACAAAGCTAAAATTCTTGTACTTATTATTGACAACATGAAATGTTGACAGACCCGTCAGCCACGGCAGCTGCGGAACGTCGTGCGTCAGTCACTCACACTAATATATGAAAAAAATAAATCAACTGATATCGACAAACCTGAAAATTTTTTCAGTAATAGTTTATACAATAATCTATACATTAATCTATAAACACTGAAGCAAAAATTTGAAGCCTCTTTTGCTTCAATATTGTATAATTTAGTGAATAAAAATCGTACAACGCTCAACAAAAACGTAAATTAAAGGTAAAGATTCACGCTTTCGAATGCTGTAAACTGCATTTGTGTGCGATTTTTAATTCACGTCAAATTAACTTGCAAAATACATAATAAATTTTGCCCCATTTTTATTTTTATCCGTATAGCTCCGTAAAAAATCAATATACGTTTTCAAAGTCGATATTAAAATTGTATGTAGAAACATTAAGCTGTAAAATGGATTTTAAAACATTTGATTTATCACTTTTGTTGAGATTTATCATGTTACACATTTTTTTAGAGAGTAACTGTGATCTTTTAATTTTACTGTTGAACGCTCACTTAATCTTTGCTGAAGTCGATATTTGAAAACTTCGTAAAAAAAAAAGTATAAAACGATCTTCCAGGGCTCATTTTAAAGGGCAAAACCTTTCGATTATTTAAGTTGATTTTTCTCGAAGATTCTTTTACACTAGGAAGTGAAGGAAGAAATTCAAGAAAATGAGGCCATTTTTGTTTTAGTGTTGCCTAACTCAGAGAAAAAAAGTCGCACAACCCTCATAAAAAATGCGGATTAAAGGTAAAGATTCACGCTTTTGAATGCTGTAAACCGCAGTTGCATGCAATTTTTATTTCGCATCGTGGAGCTTTGCAAAGTTTGTAAAATATTTTGAGATTTGACGCATCCCCATTTTAATCCGCGTAACTTCGTAAACAATCTGTAAATCGTTTAATGATTTATCAATTTCAAAACTAGAGATTTCAAGTTTTAAAATGTTTTTCTTAAAATTTTTTTACGATCATTTTTGACAAAGTTACAGTCTTTTGAATTACGCCTATTTTTCAGAGTCAAAATAGGTGTTCATATTATTTTGTCCAATCTCTGTATGTTAGATATAAATTTTGTAACTTTAGTCTAGTTCAATGGCCTTGAATGTGCTTCAAATAATGTAATTAAATTTAATGTATAGCATATTGTGTACGAATTCGGTATTTAAAGTTACATTATGTATACTGAGAAAAGTCGAGCCATTTGCACTACAATCATTATGACAGCGATTTTAGAACTTCTTTAGAACAATTTAGTGGATAATGCATAATGCTTACTAGCAACAAATAAATTGTTTTAAGAAGTTACTTTTTAAGTCAAAGAAATTATTGTTAAATATTATTTGTTATAAAATAATTAATTTTTTTTTTAATGAATTATATTTCATAAAACGTTCAAACCTTGTTTTGTAGCACTTATTGGTATATTAGATCTATAAAAAATTATTAATTTATTATTTTTTGTAATTAAAAGTGTCTATTAGTTAGTATGTCACAATCTCTCTCCTATTTTACAAACATATCTTTTTTCCTTTTTCAGTAAATTACGTTCATTTTATATATTTGTTGAATTTCTAGCCTATAAAGTAACTGATAGAATTTTATGGCTATCAAACTGGTGGTAAGACTTATATCGCGTCAATATTTACTGACAATAAGTTATTTTAACAAAATGATATTTTATTACTCACTTCTCTCCTATAATATTTAGAAGTAAACTGTTTCATTTGACATTTTTATAAATTAGCTAATTTCATGTCTTGTATAAGTTGCATAAGTGATCTCTTGAACAATAAGATTGCTGAATTTAAAAGTCATGACACACAAAAAAAGCTTAAGCAAATCAATCAATCCCAATCGAGAATGTAAGGTGTAACATTATATAAGCAGTAGTAAATCCAACATACTGATTTTCTTACTGTTTAAGATGTTTTATTGCTTAAGTTTTTTGAGTCATGGTCTTAACAACCTTATTTTTTTTCTTTTGGGACATATTAAATATTAAAGTTATTATTAGCCTATACAAAATTGTAGACAATTAAATAATAAATTATAGAATCTTTAGCCATTATTATCTTAGAAATTATTTTTACAACGCTGTACAACACTTATTTATTTTGATAAACAGTTACGTATCGAGATGGATAATGTATATACGAATGTTTAATGTAACTTCTCCTTTTGGTTTTACATGTGTACGCTATAAATAAAACGGCTATTTATACGGCTTTTCTCGCCATATAAATATATATTTTGTCACGTTAAGCAAGCATTTAAATATTAGATATAATTAAATATCACTTTTACATAGTAAATATTTATTTAAAAACTTCTAAATTAAAAAATTTTCGTCAAACAAAAAGATTATAGTTAACGCATATGTTCAGTATGAAGAAAATTGTATATTATCTAGTTATTTTCAAAACAAAATTTATCGGTAAACAAGAAAATGCAAAGAAGTTAAAATATCATATACGTTATTTGTTTAAAACAGATCGCGTTAGATTTCTGTTATCCACGTTTAACAATATCACTTCATACTTTATTACAGCCTTACGGTTACTACTAACATCATTTTCCATTCAGTGGTCTTTATCAAAAACTTATGTAAGACATGTAATTAGCTAATTTTAAAAAATGTCAAATATGACAGCTTATTTATTCTATATATTAAATAATTATTGTGCGGTAATATCTGCATTCTATTCTGTAAGATTTTTAAACTGTTAACAAAGTTTCTCTGTTTACTTTTGTTGTAAACTGTTATTATGTCTAAGCATGCAAAATTTAACAACAATTGGTAAACTTAATTGCTTGTAATTTGAAAAATAATAGCCACGACATTTTGTTTATAAATTACTTTAGGAATACGTCTTAAGAGGAAATACGATAATAAAGCACGCAGTATGATAAAAACTAATACAACCAAATTAAAATAACGTACAATAAAATATAAAACAATTGAAATATCAGACACAATGATTATAATTTCAAGTTACATCAAAAAACGTTTCGAAATAAAAACATCGAGTAAAAGAAGACTTATCGTAATTTATTAATGAATAAAAATCTTTTTCTACTGGAAATCATAAAGAAAAATAAGTATAAAAATGAATAAAATTTCGGTTGAAGAAGACTTCGCATATTGGTCAGAGGAAAAATATAAGTGTCGAGTTACATGTAAGGGATACGGGTGATCGACGCCCACTGGTACACTGATCTCGAGTAATACGAAACGAGGGCGTAACTGAGTATTTCTTTATTCATTGTGTCTTCTTCGATTATATTTGTCTTCGTCACTTTTTAAAGCTACAATATAAATTGTAATCATTATTTCGTAAGCTGAGGAGCTGGCGATTCGATTATTGGAACAGTGAATCAAACTTTGTATCTCTTCTACTTTGTAAGTGACGAAATTAGTTGGTCATCATAAAATGATTACACAGATTAGCAAATTAAATTTTAAATTATTAATAGTTAAATTAATGTAATAGCACATTATAGAGCGTATCATAGCTGTTATTAATATTATTAAAAATTTACTAGTCAGTTTCTCTTTAGTCTGCAATCTAAATCAAAATAAAGTATAATAAAATTCAAATCAATTCCGAGTATGGTAAAAGATGCTTTGAAGTAAAATCATAGACTAATAAGTTTAATTATTCCGCTATCGCAATTGCTTGCTCGTTGTCGAACGTACAAAACAAGACAGTACGTTGACAGCACGAAACTTTTTTAAGAGTTAATTCGATTCTCGACGATGCGATGTATCGATGGTATAACGGGTCGTGACAGGAATTGGTTTTTTGCCAGCGCAAGTAATACCAGCCTGGGAAAAGAACAGATAAGCCACTCAAATCCATGAGCGCAGTTTCAACTTGGCTTTATTCCGAAGCATTCATGATCGGTGTTATTTTCGGTTCGTTTTGACGCTAATTACGACACTTGTAGAATGAACCTTTATCGCAGAATCCTCGAGATAAGTGGACTCCGCCAACACTTCAAATCTGAGACGAACGTACGTCTCAGATTCCAAAATTAAAATTACACTCATAAAAGTTCGACGAATTCTATCTATATAGCGAAGACATCCGTTCACTGCAATTTCAAGCAAAACATCCATGATAAATTACGATCGTCTACCGATCTGTTTTCATCGAAACGAAGATTTCGCTTGATACATGCTAAGAAAATTAGTATGTCGTTTTCTACTCCATTTTTTTTTTTTAAAACGTATTTTATTGACTGTTTTGATATTAACAATGATCTTTTATTGTACTGTACCAATATTTCACAAATGGACCATAATATTAGCTTCAAGAAAAAATGTACAGTTTGTAAATTAAATAATTTCTAAAATATTTTGATTCAACAATATCAAAAAAATATTGCCATATTAATTATATCAATTGAAATTACACCGCGTTTTAGACACAATACAATTAAAGATGAAATAGGCCTATATACGATCATACATTGACAGAAATATATGGTGAGATAGACCAAATGTTCAAGTTAAATAGTAATCAAATGAATGTTATAGTTGTAATTACTAAATATATGTGTAGTTGTTTTGACCGAACAATTTGTAATCTTAACTAAATAATTGTTTTCATACAATTTATGACCAAATGTTTCATTAAATGTCACTAAATTTTTGGTACCAGTAACTACAAAATTTATTTGTTCAATATTCAACTTAACGTATGGTAATTATTTCTCTCAGTGTAGCAGATTTTTGGCGCTGAAATAATATGCTCTGTAATTCTATATACGTTTTTGATTCTTTTCAAACTATATGTTGTTACTTTTGATTTCAAACACAGCTCTTAGATTGAATCAGAATAAGCAATATCTCAGAATTAAATTGACAAGTCAATTTTATATTACTGATGCTAACATAACATCTTTATGATAAGATTCCTCCACACCAGAAGAAGTAAAAAATCTGTTGCAAAAAATATTACCTCGGCCAGATCTGAACCTGGATCTTTTTTTAATCTGTAACACGTCTTTAAGAAATTGTATATCCCGATTATATTTACAATTATTAATGTTATTATAAATATTTATTCATAAATTAATAATTAATATATATGAATAAATATTTATAATAACACATTAATAATTGTGATTACGCACCCATACCCGCGCTGAATCTCATTAGTCTTATTTTCAATTTATTGTTTAATTTCGAGAGTCCTGATTTAATTACATATTCATTGTTTAAAAGTTATTATTTAATAATATTATATTATTAAATTTATAAGAAACTATAAACATTTTTCCTTTTTAATTCCAATGTATCTGTAAGCAAAAATTAATCAAATTCCTGTAGCAGTTTGCGGACTACATTAAAAGTTACATACCAAAATAATCAACATGCTCGATAAATTTTGAGAAGCGCATAGCATCTTCTGAAGTAGTCTAGGCATGAATGAAACTTGTGACAGGATATAGTAAAAGTAAAATTCAAAAAGAAAACTAGCTTGCTTTAACGAGCGCAACGGTGCTTATGATAAACAAGGGACACGTGTACGACACGGGCGTGCTTATGTACTTTCCGGCGATATAACGTCACCAGAACATCAAGTTCCAAGATCTGGGACGAAAGCGTCGTGCACGGAATTACCGCGTCATTCTTAATAAAAATTCTCTATCTAAAATTCTCATAAATATTTATCAGTATTAATATTTTCTACTATTAAGCATAATTAATAAAATAATATACATATATATTTGTTTTCAAAATATATTTTATATAAATCATATTGGCTTGTTAAATGATAATGTTGCTATAAACATTTTGACAGTCTAGCAATCAAGTTAAATTCATTCAATAAAATTTTTTAAATAATTTAACATAATTATTTTCAGATCTGTATTTCAGTAAAATTATTCTTTCCATGTGTGTAATGTGTAAGATCTATGAAAAATCATTAATTTGTGATTTTTTTATAATTAAAAGTGCCTTTTATAACATTAGTTGTTTGTATAATGATATTGGTATTTCATGACGTTTTCGCTATTTTACAAATGCATTCTTTTTTTCTTCTTTAGTATAATATATTGTGAGTCATGTTCGTTTTATACTCGATAAACTTCTACGTATCGGGTGATTAGTAAAACTCTATGGCTAACAAACTAGTAATGATAAGAATTGTGTTGCATTAATATTTATTAAGTTATGTTAAAAAACAAAATGGTATTCCATCACCTCCTTTTTTTTAGTTATTGGAAAACCACTAATTTATAGAAAAAATAAAATCTATATTCCAATTAACATTGATTGTATTATATAAAATAATTTTCATAATTAGTGAGTAATTTACTTAATAAGAAAATTGTTTTTTAATTAACAAAATACAATTCTTTATTTTATAAGAAAATAAATAATAGTTACATTACATGCAAACACATGGTTTACAAAAATTAAAGAAAATTTCTATTTAGTATATTTTTTTCTCAATGTAGCAAAGAATTTATGTCCGAAAGCAATCATAATTGAAGTTAAATCATTAAAACGTTTAACAAGAGTGACTTTTTATACTTAAAATGAATAATAATTAATCATTGGCTAATTTAATATTATCAATATTTTTCTATAAGAGTATCATCAAATTTATTTACAATTAGAATAATAAATGCAGTATTACCGGTTGAAAGCAGTTCTTAGTGCTCAATAATTTTTTCTAGGTGAATTTTATAAATATTTACAAGATTCCCCCAAACTGCACGCGTCGCAATTTTGCCGGACTTAAAACACAGCTTTGAAGAAGAATCTGAATGTAATATCATGAAATTAAATTGCTAATCAATTTAATTATTGACGTTTGTACGTATCTCTACTATCCCCCTTAATCCCGAAAAACTGTAAAGAAATTATTGCAAAAAATATATGTTTATAAAATTCACCTAGAAAAAAATTATTGATCATTAAGAACTGCTTGCGACCGGTAATACTATATTTATTATTTCAATTTGTTATTACACTTTCCGGTCATTATTTGTATTGTCCACTTATACTTAATTATAAATGTTAAACTGTGTGCTTTAATGTATCGACTAATTTGTTTTTCTCCGGGTTCGAGTTTCCTCCAATTTCATCAAAAACCTCAAAGCTCCAAGAAAACACCAAGATTAGGAATGAAGTAGCCACCCAGTTTGTGAATGGACCTTCGTAATCGCTTCCTCCCCACAGGAACTTTGTTCCCGCCACAGAATACCGAATCTTGCTAATAGTATCCGCGGTCGCGCAGCAAGCCGCAATCAATATTTAATTATATATGATATTCCGGGACGAGATCACACACGCATGCCTTTCCATTTCTCAGAGAAGGTTAAAAGTCGGAAAAAGTGTATCAGGTAAGTGGACGAGCAATCGTTGTTTATACAGTTTCTGTCAGAAAATTAGAGGCATCGGACCGCCGATAGCGGACCACACACGAGCTCAAGCGCGTGGCACACGCAATTTCGCAGATGGCACATATTTAGGTTTGTAAATTAAGCGACTGCCGGTTATTAATTTCACTCCTCACTGAACGACAAACCAGTTTCGTTTTGATGAATGGCTACGTCGCGAAAAGTACGTTTCAAATCAAGCAGCTTAAGGGCCTCTTTCACCAATCTTGGTTAAAGCTAAGTGAGAGGTTAGTGTCTATTGGAATTGACCAATTGCATTTGTTATTTCACGCAACAGACAACGCGATTGGTCAATTCCAATGGACTAACCGATCGATTAGATTGGTGAAAGAGTTCCTAAGGTGAAAGAGGCCCTTGACTAGAGTAACAGTTTAATTTATTTGCATCTCGTTTGCAATGCAGATATAATACATATCTGTATTGTATAACTTTTGAAATCATCAGGAATAAATTTGAATTATTTAATAAACGCTCTTCGTATCTTAAGACTGATTTTTGTCTTTGTTTGGCGTATTACGTTTTATTATGTACGAGACAAAGACAAATAGAGAAAGACATACATACTTTTGGGATTTAAAAAACGATTTTGAAGTCAGACCTCAGCGTATGATTCATCGAATGACAGTGAATAGTTTGTACACTTATATTAATCCATGATATATCAATTGTTTTTCAGTACACTATTCTGATTAGAGAGTATCTCTTCTTAATTGGTCAAAGAGTACCTCCCTCTTAAAATTGGAATCACTGGATTACAGTCATAAGTATAGCACTGCAAGTCAATAAGATTTCATTGATTCAGATTTAGAGAGCACATTTTGTTTCTCGTAGAAACAATATTTTTCCTTTTGTTTTGCTTATGTTTTAAAAAGCTGCGAAACTGATTACAGAATTGGATTTTGCAATTTTGTTCTTAAAAATATTATAATTAATGAAATTATTTGCTCCTTGCTGCAATGACGGTGCAGGTACATTCGTGTTTAATATTTTATCTCTTTTTTGTCTAATATTTTATCATGAGCTTTTAATTTGGCTTACAAAACTGTGCAATCCGCTACAGAATTAGATTTTGCAATTTGGGTCTTAAAATATTATAATAATTAAGATTAATGCACTTTGACTACACTATAATAAGGATCGATTAAGATATCAGAATAAATTATTATTTTGCTTGTTTATTAAAAAGAAAAAATCGTTTTGTTGCAAGAGATTCTTTTGATTATCGTAATGTTAGCGAGATTCTTTTTTAGTATTTTAGCCGTAATTTGGTTGAACAGTCCTTACAAAAAAAAAAAAAAAAAAAAAAAAAAAAAAATCGTTCACCGTTTTTCATATGAATCTGGTTTTTAGTACGTTTTATCATTTTTATACTCTCAAGCACGCGCAGTTTGTTGCGAAGAAATATGACGAGTATATACGAATATAATGAGTATTGTTAAGTGGATTATCCGTTTTACTCGGTTTTCAACTGATGAGTGATAACACATTAATACGTTTTTTTTTACTCACAAAGAAAAGAATCAAGTAAATTGTCCGTTTTGATTACCCGTTTTTTTGTTGATAATTGGCAATACGTTTCCTCTTTTATTTACAAGAGGAAGACCAAAGAGGATATCCGCTGATTTCGTCGAAATTTATTTAAATATATTTTAGTATTTACTCTCTGTTAATTCATGGGTAAGTGCACTGAAGAAAAAGACTGGTAATAACTACCAAATGTATAGTGAAATAGTGTCAATTAAATATTTAGTCAATGTGACAAAAAATAATTTTACTTTTCTGAATATTTAGTAACTTATACCAGGTTTGATAACACTTACTAAATATTTAGAAAAATAAAATTATTTTTGGTTATATTGACAAAATATTTAATTGATACTATTTTACTATACGTTTAGTAGTTATAACCAGACTTTTTTTTAGTGTAGTACGACGAAATATTGAAATATTCATGCGAAAATATTGAAAATTTTTAGTGCGATATTTTTTGTCCTTTTTGATATTTTTTGTCCTTTTATTATATAATAATAATTATAATCTCTACTGAATCGGTGCGGTTTCAAAATGTACAATATATGTGAATGCTCGTGAGTGTTAAACGATTTTATATTTATGCTGAATATAATACGTTTTTACATCACAAATTTAGACACATGGCGCTTTTATCAAAAATACTCATAAATATGCGTTATTACTACTCGTATGCAATCCGCTTTAACTATTATAATAATCTTGAAAAGCTCTACACATAATATAATATTTATTACTTTAGTATACAAATTAGACAAGAAGGAGACTTGGTTTACATCGAAGCTAAAAACATTTATCTATCTATTCATTTAACGTTTTACGCTACCTATATCTAACTACACTTAAACCTAACCTATTCTATGACTTAATATTTGTATATTGCCTTTACATTTTTACATTTACATTTACTATTCCTTATTACATCTTGTCTTTATCCTATACTTTTCATTCGCTATAACTTAACCTTTCTATTTATATCTACTTTTACTTTTCTTTGCATGACTTTACAATCTTCTTACTTTATCCCCTCCTTGGATTCACAGCCTTTTTACAGCCTCCATTTTGTTATACAATTGAAAATCTCTACATCAATATTTTTGAAATGGTTAATTTAAAATCTGCACTCATAATTGGAAAATTTGAAATGACAGAACCAACATGTAGGTCAAAATGACTACCAAGAGAAATATTAAAGTCTGATTTTAATTAAACTTTACACATTTTTAAAATTTCAACTTCTTACTAAAAATTCCTATATACTAAAATTCAACAAAATGTGTTTAATAGAAAAATTTGTACAACAAAGAATTAATTATTATTATTATTATACGCTGTATTACTGGCTAGGGGACATACACATACATTATAATCTTACTCTTTAAAACTCCAACAAATGTGATATATAATATATAATAAAGAGACATATAGTAATATTAGATTATTTTGAGGTAATTTGAGAAATGTGATGTAAACATTAATTATCATACATTACTTGAGGCGGTGTGCAATAATTGGTAAAATCATTAACGCTTACGCTTGCACAGTTTCCGCCAGATAATTTATCCTTAGGTTTTAGATTACCCTCGCGCAGTGATGAAGATCACTATTTTCGGTTTTCCAAGTTGGAAGAGTTACGTTCTCGCGCGTGCTCTGTCTTTGTCGTTTCTATAGAAGCTCCATTAATACTCGGTAACGCAATAAACTATATTTAGGGGGCGGCATGGCGTACACGTAGTATGATTTGATATCTCGTGAAACGCCACATGGCCCCACTGAATTTCTCTTTTCCTCTCGCTCGCTCCTCCCCCCTCGCTCTCTCACTCTCTTGTTTTCGATCAGCCCCCGTTGCGTCGTTACTGCTGTCTCTTTTCCGCCTTGTCTCCCTTTTCCATCAAAAACTTTGCCATCCGCCGCCGTCTGACCCATTCGCTGATCGAGAGATTATTTTTCTAATACATTTCTGACCTTTTGCAATCGAGAAAATCTCGCTCGAAAATCGGGCTTACAAGCATCGTGTCATATGCAGGTGACAAAATAGAATATAATAATTTCTATTGAAATCAACATCACTTGTTACGTGTCGGCTTCGTTTGAACAAAAGTCGAGAAAGTTTTTGAGCAATTATGAAATTCATGCAAGACGAATGTAGATTTTAACAGACTTCCATACTGAAAAAAAATTGTTAACTTGACTGAATGTTTGAACTTGATAAAATTTATTCAGTTCAAATACTTCAAGTATTTATAATATTTGAAGTAATTATAATATGTAAGTTATAAATATACATCTAAATACTTTAGCTATAGATATTAAAAAATTGAAAAGTCAAGCTAATAACTTTCTTTTTAGTGTAATAATCAAGATATTAAATGTTTAATAACTAAATTATGATTTTTCATAGATCATTCTTGTTTTGCAAAAAAATTTTTTGCTGTAATGTTATGAATAATTAGCTATAATATTTATGATTTTAATTATTAACAGATCACAAGAAACAAAATTTAACTGTTTGTGTTATCTTTTCAATAAAAAAAAGAAATAAATTGCAACCAATTAAAGTTTGTTGGAATTTGTTAAATCTAAGCAAGTGCATTTATTATAATGAATAAGTTGAGAAAAATTTATTTTTAGATCTTACTTTTAAATAATATTTAATTATAAATTAACATATATTGAGAAAAAAATTAACTCTTGCACTCTTTCAACTTTATTAAATTTCTTTAGTTTAAGTATTTTATGTACTTTATATAAATCTTTAAACTAAAAAAACGTAATCAAGTTAATAATTTTGTGTGAGCGTGCGTTCAATTTTACCGTAAAATCTGAAATGATAGATAATGTGATATTGATATAACTATTGTAATTACTGAATAAATAATAACGTCAGAATTTGTTATCTCAATTTCTTAAACATAAAATGCTTATTGTTTTCTTATGAAGCAGATTAAATAATAGATAATAATAAGCAGTATACGCTTATGGCGTATTTAAGTAATTTATAAATAAATTCTTGCTAAATTAATTTTTTCCTGTCTTTCTTCCGATGTACGAAGAATTTCGGTAATTTCGACACATAAGGTGCGACGTTAAGAAAGAAAAAGAGAGATAAACGGAAAGAGGAACCACATGTCATCGATGGAAAAATAAATAAATTCTTGTAGCTGTGCAACGATACAGTGCAGAACACCGTGGCTTACCTCCCTGTTTACGCTATACTGCTCTTTTCCGAAAGAAATGGCCTACTTAACGACGGAAATAATAATTAGTGAATGTGTCGACGTTCAAAGGCCCGGAAATCCCAGCGCCACGAGACTGGCACGCGTCCTTTGTGTATTCTTCTTCTAAACAACATTTTACTCATCCGATATGTACTACGCCGCGTTGTACATATATATTTTGTAAAATAAAAAAAGATAAAGAAAACTCACGAGCGCGTAAATCCATTAAAACTCGAAACCGGATGTGAATCATTGATTCCGATCATCGGTATTAATCATCAACTGTTTCATCTGTACTGCATACAGAAAAATATCAATTCCATTGCTAAAAAAAAATAATTATTAAACTTATTTTTCTTTGTTTAAATATCTTTAACAAGAAATATTTTTTTGACTAACGATTTGAGCGAAAAACTGCAAAATAAATTCAATTATTTGTATAAAGATAAAATCTTTTTGCATTTATTGAATCCTAATTTAGATACTAAATTCTTAATATTTTAATACACTGAGAAAATTTGTTAGCTTGACTAATCTTTTCCACTTGATTAAATTTTTTTTAGTTAAAATATTTCTCTATTTAAATACATATCAAGTTACATTTAAATATTTATACAGAGCAAAGAAGAAAGTTATAGTGGAATATTATTCTGGTTTCTTAAAATGACTCAATAAATATAATTCTTATAAACATTTGTTTGTTAGTGTTATAAAGTTCTACCAATCATCTTATAGGTAGAAGTTTATCAGGTATATAGAACAAACGTAATTTACAATTTGTTGAAGAGAAAAAAAGAAAGTGTTTATGAGAAAGTAAGTAAGGAGAAGGAGCGTAGCATATACTAACTAATGTCACAAAATCATTTATAATTATAAACAATTATAAATTGAGCGTTCGTAGATTTTAGACACTAATAAATGACACAAAAGATTTGAACATTTTGTGAAATATTTTATTCAAAATTTAATTTTTTAAATAATTTTTTTGGCTTAAAACGTAATTGTTTAAAATAATTTCTTTGCTGCTAGTAAGCAGTTGCAACACTACTATTAAATAAAATCGCAAGACTAGTCATAACATTAATAATGCAAATGGCTCATGGCCCTCTTCCGTAATATAATTTTATATACTGAGTAACATACACAAATTATGTCAAACATTAAATTCAATTATATTATTTAAAAGCCATATTCAAGGCCATCAAGTTAGATTAAAATTAAAAAATTAATATTTACCATATCTCTCTTAAGTAGAGAGTATTTGTAAATATCGTTGCTATACCTGCAAAATTAAAATTTAATTTTTATAAAAACGCAATAAACATTTAATGGCCGGTAAATATCCTACAATTATATAAATAGACTAACAAAGTAATTTAAACCGCTTTTCTAATACAAAAGCGAATTATACATTTGAGATATCATCTCACAATTCCTCTCTTCCTTTTATATTTTGAATAAATTTGATATTCATGATAAACATATGATAGATTTTTGCAGGTATATAAACTTACAAACATATAAGAAAGAAAAGAGAGAGCAATCGTGATGTAGGGTGATAAGATATGATACCTCGTATAATTTGAATTTGTTGAATTCTAGAGAAAGCTGTTAAAATTACTTTATTAAACGTTATAGAATGGTTACATATCAATGTTGACTGTGTTTTTCTAAAAGAATTTTAAAGTGTTTTTTACAGATTACTCTTCATGTAATTTTGAGAAGTACTTTAGGTATTAATTTTCTAATTTTAACCTGGTTTGAAACTTTAAATGTGATTTTTAAATTGATGGCTGAAGCTGAAACGTACGAATTAAAAGTATCGAAAAAATGTACATACAATGGATGTACTAAATCATTACTAGTACGCAAACTTTTAAATATCTTGACTTGCTTGTAACATGAGATTAATTTTGAAATTTTCAAAAGTCCAAAAAAAAATCTTAATTTAACAATTATGTGACATAATGTATATATAAATCCGATATTACATATTATATTACACTACTTACAGGAGAAGGTCATAAGCCACTTGCATTATGACCGCTTGCAACTTTACGATGGCATTGTAGAGGTTGTAATACTTATAAATGCAGCAAAGAAATTATTTTAAAGAGAATTATCTTTTGCAAATAAAAGTATCTTTTATAAAATGTTTATAAAACCTGTTTACTTTGTGCCACTTATTAGAGATATTTATCTGTTTGTAAGATATGTATTTTTACTTTTACTTTTGGAACTTTGAAAAAAAGAGAAATAAAAAAATAACAAAATGTCGTCAGTTTAAGGTCAAGTTAGTTTTTCTGCATAAAATTGAATATTTAACAGAACAAATAGAACAAAAAAATAGTAAAATGGAGTAATAATAAAAGTTCATTATCTGTATCTTGAGGAGATGGGCCGGGATAGCGAATATTTGTTTTATCATTACTATTAAATTGATTATCAATTATGCGATATTATTATTCTTGTTCAACTTATAGCTATGTTTCAAGACCGGAAAATTTGCGCAGTTCGATATACTTGAAAAGATGTATGTAAGAATCACACAAGAAATATTAGCACAAAGATCTAGCTGTAATCGAATAATTTGTTATTTGATTGGTTGTATTTTTATGTACCGATCTATATTTTCTTAATAATAATAATAATAATAATAATAATAACATTTTGATACACTTTATATTTTATATTTTAATTGGCAGAAATATTTAATTTTAAAAATAGCTTCAGTATTACGTGATACATACAATTGCGCTATTTTGTCGCAAATTCATTGAAATTTTTAAATTGTATAAATCTTGAAAACTAAATTGATGTTCAAATACTTGAGAGAGAAGAGACCTATGTTTCAAATAAATATCAAAGATACATGTTTTAAACAAAACCTCGGAAAGATTCTTTCGAGAATCGTTGAAAGGAATTCGAGCAGCGTTTGATTGAGTCTCATCTCCCAAAATGAACGTTTGAGTGTTCATCGGCCGCTCCGAAAAAGGGCTCGAGTGCATTCACGAGTCATACCGGGTGTCCTGTGGTTTCCCACAGAGTGCGGTAAAAGCGATTAGAAGCGATTAGAAGGTGTTCTGGATTGCGTCCCACCATTGCAAAAGCCACCGGCGGCGCGGCGTCAACCGCTGCGCCCCGTCGCGTTGTCAGCCGCCTTTATATCCTCATAGGGTCGAGTCGAACAGATACCCAAGGGTAGATCACCCTTGGTTTTTGCGCCTGAAACGTGACATACAAAAGCCTTCAAAATCAATTATGTAATTACTACCGGTGATATATGTATGTATAAGTAGATATATTAACTTATATATAGTTATAAAACTAATAGTCCGAACATGTGAAAGTTTATTTTATGCTACAAATTCATCATGTAATTTTTTTTAGAGAAAATTCGATTAAAACTGAAAATTTTTGCCAGTGATGTATTTCTATCAAAAGTAATTAATTAATTGTTAAAATGTACCTTGAAGAAGTTTTAAAGTGTTTGGATGTAAAAATGCCTTATTAATGAATAAAATATTTTTACATACACCACCCTACTGTTATCTCACCTTTTTCCTTTATAGTAAGTTGCAAATAAATTACGTTGGTTTTATATATGCTATAAATTTCTATTTATAAGGGGATTAGTATTCTATGGCTAACAAACTAGTTGATAAGAGAATTGTGTCGCGTTATTATTTGCAAAGTTATTTAAAAAAAAGAAAAAAACAAAATGATGTATTCCACCGTCCCTTTCCTTCCATTATATATAATTATTTTATACTGAAAAATGCAAATTGACTAACAGAATTTATAATTTTACAATTATAATTTATGTATAACTTATAATTTTTACTACAAAAACAAAAAAATATAATGAATATATTAATTAAATTTTAATTTACTTTATTAGATATAATAATACACAGCAATCACATTACTGTCAAAATAGAGATATAGATTATTTGAATCCCAATTTAAATCCATACAATAGGTAATTCTAAATTTCCTAATAGTCGATCTATTGGGATCTGCAGGCAATTCTCCTGTTTACAAATATCTGTTACATCGCAATTTTTGCAATACTTTATCTGCAATATGATCGAATAAAAAGTCATGGAAAATAAACTTTTTAAAAATTAAAAAATTTTAAATAACATACAAATTTTTCTTTATTTTTTAAAGCTTTAACAAAATTTAATTTGCAACAATTATTAAAATGACATAAGAAGAAGACATAGGTCTAAAGCCAGAGAGGGGAGAAGGGCGTGCGGGCTTGCGCAGGACGAAGTGATCCACCCTACGCGCTACGCCAGATCCCCACGCACTTTTCATCTCCGCTATTACGATTATTACTTAATAGATATCGCGAGGAGAGCCGCCAGATGTAAGAAAGACCTTTATTATCGCATGTTATCCCGTACTCATTCCTTCCTTCAACTATCAAGTCCCGCGCACACCTCACATCATGATGGTACCGGAACTCTTGATTGGTCTAAGCCCGCCCAACATATGGTGAAGGGCGGCCTATTGGCTAAAAGAAATTCACAAGAGAGGAAGAAATTTTGAATATCGTAACATAAATTTAATGACTTTGCTGATTGCATTAATAAAATAAAATCAAATTTTAAGATTGAGGGATCTCTTAAATAATGCTTTAGATTAGATATAAATTTCACTTTTTGGAAAAACCATAATATGAATATATTGACTTAACACAAAGATATTTATAACAAAATTTATACGTTATGAGAAATCCTTTTCTTTTTAATTTTGTAATTATAATTTGAAATGTTAATACAATTTATACAACATATTTTATGTTGTATACAACTCACTGAGAATATATTCTTTAATAAATTTAAAATTGTTATTTTTAAGAAAAAAATTTATAAATCAAAACCTACATATAACTCCTGAGTTATTTAATGAAAGTAAAAAATGCATTTAAACTAATAGATTTAATTTAAAAAACATGTGTCCAATATTATCTTTGAACTCCTGACTGGAATAATATTTTTCGCAATAAATTCGTTATACAGTATTTTAAGATGTTTATTGTTAAAATTGATGATCAATTTAATTTCAGATATTATTTTCATTTCTTTAGTTTGCATTTCAAGTCCAACAATCCGTATCTGCACGTAATTCACAGAACTAAATGTTCTTACAAAAATAATCTACCGCTTTTATATCTTATGTGTTTTTAGCCCGTTCTATTATTTTTATGTCCATTTCTTGTATTTTCAAGCACGCGCAGTCTATTGCGAACATGACAAATATACAATATACAATATATACAGTATGCATAGAAGTATTTTTTAGTAATTTGGTTGTTTTCAATAATTTTCTCGTTTTGCAGCCAATAAGTGACAACACGTTAAATACATTTCGTGTTTATTCATAAGAGGAGGATATCTGCGGATTTTGCTTAACATTCAATATATTTTAGTACTTACCCTCTACTAATTCATGTGTAAATGGTACGACGTAATAGTATTCGCGAGAAAGCATCGAAAATTTCTAGTGCAATGTTTTTTTAATATCTTTTTCGATTATACAGTGCTTGCAGAAAATGAGTATTTTGTACTCGTAGCTGAATATACGTATTTACATCTCAAATTTAGACACAGCACTAGCTTTTACCATTTTAAAATACTCAAGTATACGTTATTACTATTTGGATGTATCCGTTGCAATCCTCTTTAACCACTTATTTTTCCGAAAAAGTTCTTATTTGCGACCTACAACAGGATCAAACTCATTGAGCCAAATGCACATTTTCATTACTCAAATTAATCGTTTTTGCAAGCTAAAAACGATGAAATATTTCTATAAGTGCACGTTAAATTAATATATTATTAAGTACCAAGACCTCCGTTTTGACCAAAGAATTATATTTTTTTTCCTTCTTGTGTTATTCACATTATAACGGTCTAATTTCAAATATGATTGAAAATATTACTTTCTATTTAATTGAACGCGCAAAACTAATTTTAATAAACATTTAATGCTAACGATTAAGATTTACGTAAAAACTCGAAATAAATTTTTAAGGAAAAATTGTTTACAAAAATAATTTGCAAAGAAATAATAAAAATTAAATGACAAAAATTTATTAGTGTTTTGAATTAAAATATTTTTAATAGTTTTTACAATTTTTGATACATTTTTATGCATAAAATAATTATCTTACATATATTTTCAAACAATAATAATAAATGATAATAAGTAAAATATTTTTATTGAGATTGAAAATGTTCATAAGAAATCTCGTAATTTATTTATCCGAAAAGCACAGAATATATATATTTACTGCTACAGTGAAAATGTAAATGGCTTTTGACTTCCGATACTAAATGACTTTGCGATCGGTCCGAACACAGCGTTGGCAGATAATCGTTGCTTCTTCCAGGCGCCTATCTTGCGGTAAAAGTGGAGTTCACAAGGAAGGCGATCATGGTCGCCAGGCATCAAAGAAAAAAAATTAGTCGTCCTATAAGTGCTTCTTTATATATAATCGCGGCACTTTCTTTTGACAGTGAACTACTACTATCGTCTCTGTCAAGAAGCTTTTGCGGCATTCACCGACGGACTGGCAGCCAGCCACTCGACCAATCACTTTCACCGATATCTGCTACGAGAGACCGAAAAAAAAAAAACGAAGGAGTACGGATTATCGACTATAAAGGAATGTCGAAAAAAAGGCAACAGAATTTTTCGGGACAAATAATAACAATCATTTCCCAGTTAATAATCGACAAATAACACGAGTATAGTTCTGGAAAAATAAAATCAAAGAGAAAACAGGTTGCTTCCGTTTTTCCTAAAAAATACAAAAAAAAAACAACTGTTAATGAGGTACTGTTCTTTCATCTTCAATTTTCACGAAAACCGAGGAAGAAAAATTTGAGTAACTTAACTGTGTTAAAATTATAGCGGAAAATACAATAGAAATGCGCTGTTTCTGGTTCGATTTGGAAACAGTAGTTTTAAATCAAATTACTTTCTGCTTCGAATCCTTCTATTTTTGTCGAATTTTTAATAGAATTTTAGATTTTTTCAAGATTTTAATATCTTTTTTAAAATATTGAATAAAAACAAGTAATTAAGTCAAAAATGCAAAATTTATTGAGAAAAAAATTGGTAAAAATTCAAATAATTTGATTTGAAATTAATTATTAAATTCAATTTATTTCAAGTTTGATGACATAATAGTTCATTAAAATATTTCTAGAATCAGATCTGGTCAGCCGATTGCCAATGCTACGACTAAGTTACGGTTTTAATATGCACTGCCAGTACTAAAAATCTATAGTTCACGTTACGTATACGATCAATTTTCAGTACTTGTAGTGAATTTCAAAACGCAGCTATGATCAAAATCTTGTTTCTTTTTCTTCGATGAAAGCGCACATTTATTCACATCGTCCTAGAAATATTCTAGTATACCACCAATTAGAAAATTTTATATTGAATTAGTCAATCGACGATGTGGCAATCATCCAAAAGCAAAAATTCGATTTGGATACGAGTACTTTCAAAATTTGATCATCACTTTTTAGTTATTTTAAATCAATTATCTTTTAATACAACTAGGATTCTATATTTTTGATCAAATTTTTGCACAATGCGATAGCCAAAAATATATTCACTTCTACTCTGTAAATGTTATAACAGAGAACTGTCAAATTATCCCACGCGCGGTTTTTTTTAATGACTTTACATTATAAATAGTAGGCAAATCTGTTAAACTGTATTCATTTAAATTCAAAAGGTTCTATTTGGAACAAGATCCGATTTGTTTCACTCTTCCATACTATTTAAATTTCGCCTCTTCATTGATGTTAAATAAAAATTTTTGAATATTAAAAAATTTATATCAAATAATTAGAAAAAATTAAAATTAGATTTTTATAATATTAGGATGACAAAAGTTTCTTTATATTTATTTTGTTATTTCTCTTTGTTTTATTAAATATTGATTTGATAATCAAGAGAATAAATTTCTAGAGAATAAATTTCTATATTGACAGCAATTTTATAAAATGTTTTGAGATTAATTAATATTTATTTTCTCATCAATTCCTCATTTAATAAAGAAAGTTTGACAAATCTAATTTACGACTAGATAACTAGAAATAATTGTTCGACTATTACACATTGGCGTCTGGTTTCTCTCGGAAATAAAACCAGACACGCTTGCTCTTATCGTAGATAATGTATTCTGCTTTTTAAATCGTTCGTTATAAATTAGTCCAATCTCATACATATATAAATAGCTATATGTGAAACATATTACTCCTTGTAATGTTTCTTGCAAAGAATAAAATATGTTGCTTTAACAATAAGTGTTCGTTATTAGATCTAGCTATTTTGTATAAATATGAAAAATTACAAATATTGTTTTTTAAACTTTTTTATTCTCTCTTTGCAATTTAAAATGCAAAAATAAAAAAAATGTAATAAATGTACCTTGTTATGCATTTTACTAAAAAAATTTTTCTTTTAATATTATTATCGTTAATTTGCTTTTACGGATTAATGTTAAAAAATTATTATAAATACAATAAAAACTTACAAAACTAGAAATATTAAAGTCTTTGAAATATTTTAGGTAAATTTATTGAAAAAAAAGAAACAATATTTTTATTATAGATGATAATCTTGCAATGCAAATTATTCTCCACTTATTTAAACTAAAAATAATATGTAAAAAAGTCTCAAATTGTTAAGATATTTTTACGAATTTATCGTATAATATACATAAAAATACAAATATTTTTTTTACAATTAATTAATATTAGTTAACAGAAAATGTTTCGAGCACAAGACGAGTAATCTCTTAACTTTTTTGAAGCTTTTAGGACACTAAATCGTATTAGATCCTGTGTACCAAATTGCTCTATAATTATAAAAAAATATCTATATATGTATTTAATAAGCTTTGCAGCAGATTTTTATAAAAAAATAAAGACGGCTACAATCACTTTATCACAAAAATTTGTTGCATTGTATATAAATCACAACTTTATTTTAATAAGCCTGTATTAATTAAAAAAAATTTTTTAATAATTAACATAATTAACATAACAATTGTATATCATTATTATATTATACCAAAGGATACAAAAAATAACACTTTTTGTAATTTTTAGCTTGTATTTCTCGAAATTGTAATGTGAAAAAACAATTTGGTAAATAAGATCATAATAAGCGTTCAAAAAATCATAGGAAACGATTATTCTTGTTCTTATGCTTTTTTTGTGTTGAGCAATATAATTTAGAAATTAATTAATTAATTGTTGCAATCTAGTATACAAATTAGCTTGTCATTAAAAAGTGAGAAGGAAACAAGTGCTGACTTATTTATGCGAACAGGTTGTAAGGGGTGGAGAAAAGTCCCGCGAGACTTCATTGCACTACCGTTTTCCCGGCGAAGTCTTTTTGACTCCGGCGTCGGATGTTCCCGGTTGTTTCGTTTTTAACTTGAGGAAACGGAGGGAAGAGGTTTTTTTTTCTCAAAGGGTCGATATATACACCAACGTTATTACATGTCGCTCCATCATCTGGAAAAGGGAGTGTGTCATCGTAAAAGTAGGTTGACCCACCGTTTCCTTTTTTTTTCTTTGCGTATTACACGAAGACCCAAGGTAATTATTAAACAGCATTTAACGCCTGTCATAATTTATACCATCGGAAACAAATGAGACGAAAACACAAGATAACGTAAATATTAATTAAAATTTTGGAAAATATACACAGAGAATTTTCTCTTAAAAAATTATAATAATTTTGAAATAATACAAACTGAGAAAAATTTACACTATTAATCCCTCAATACATATGGTCAAAATTAACAATTTCCGCGATGATAGCTACTCACAAAGCTAGTGCAGCAAGAGGACCAATCAGTATCGCGGAAAATAATAACTTCGATATATTTGATATATTTTTTAGACGCCTTTTTTAGAAAGAAAAATGTATAATTTAATAAATTTATAATTTAAATTAAATTAAAGTGTAATTTAATTTGCTATAATTTTAATAAATTTTATAATATTTTAAATTTGTAGTAAAATTTTTCAAAGTGTTCATGTTTACATTTACTATGATTTTAAGGATAAATTCTAAAAAAAATTCTTTTCATGAGATAAACGCAGAACAGTGTAAAACAATCTTTTTTTAAATAGATTAAAAATAGAATTTTTATATTATAATATTCTGTAAGAATACAGAACTAACATGTATAAGACTCCAAAGTGATTAAACAGTAAAAAATACTATCAGTAAATTTCATTAAAATCTATAATAGGAAAGAAACTTGGCAGTCATCACATTTTTCTCAAAGAATATTTACAAATGTTGGCAAATTTATGTTAAATTTAATACATATTGCAACAACACGTATGTTCTAAACTGTTGGTTCAAAGTTTTGCATTAAGACGTTACATACGCCTAAACACACAAAAAAGTAATCTTTATTCATAAACTATTTTTTAAGAAAGTATTAAGGTAACTAAAACGGGGTTCAAGTTTTTATATAAAATTTTCTTAAAAAAAAAAATGCTAAATTTCTATTCACAAATATTTAAAATTGTGGCAGATATTGCCATTGACGTTAGTCATGTAAGCTGTTGAGGTTTACGGTATCCACTGCATAGTATAAAATATATATAGTTTATTTAAAATATATAAACAAAAACGCAATATAGGTTCTTAAAATAGATAAATAAATCTAGTCTTTGTCATAGGCGATTTTTAAAATTTGCATTTATTGCAAAATAACGCTTATTTGAACATAATAAATACAAATATTTGTTAAAAAATTAATTACATTTTTAGCTATCAAAACAAAACAAGTTCTAAAAAATTTTTATGATAAAGACTGTGTATTTTCATGTTAAATGTGACAATTGCCCGGTAAAATATTTTTCATATATAATTATATATAAGTATATATATTTATAGACAATTATATATAATCGTACATAATTATGTATAATTATATGTATATAATTTTATATAAAAATTGTGCATATTTATATATAATTATACATAATTATAAATGTTTTATAATTATACATAATTATAAATATTTTATAATTATATATAATTATAAATATATATGGATATATTGGATACATAATTATATATGAAAAATTTTTTATTGGGTCACTGTCTTTCCGATTAAAATATACTCTCATTGACTGTGTATTATTGATGTATTATCACTGAAAGGCAGTGCATGAATCACTGCTTGATACACTTAAGTACTGCATTTAAATCAGACTGACTTTCAATGAATAATACAGATTCTAATTTAGAGATTACATTTTATTTATCTTAAAATTTACGTTTCAAAAGCATATTATTTTAACGTTCATTGTTCATTTATAACTGATAAATAGTGTGACTTTACTAAGAATGTACTAACTAGAGAAGTGTCCAGAAGTGTCAAATTCTAATTTGGAAACCTTATATACATACATATAGATTACGTAAATAGATGAATTTAGAATTATCAATTGCGACCTAAAAATAGTTTTAAGCGGTGAAATCATGTATAAAGCGGTTTTCAGTTTTTTTTCGTTATATCTCAAAAACTATTCAAGATATCAAAATATGTTTTATATAAAAGTTTTACAATAAAATTACCTGTTTTTATTTAGGTCAATAAAATTTTTAAAAATCAATTAAGTTTATAAAAAATTTTTCAAAATTGTTAAATAAAATAGAGGAGATTTTACCTTGAAAAAGATTTCATCATTTTTAAATCTTGCTGATCTTTTTTACGTTCATCTATTTATGTAACCTGTATATATACAAAGTTTCATTAAATTCAGAATTTAACATTTTGCAAAGTTTTGTTTTTGAAAAAAATGTTTATAACAATTTATCACAAAATATTCAAATATCACAATCATATTATGTTAAATTATCATATTCAATTTCGTTATAAATTCAACACAAAAAATATAACAAAAATTAATTTTAATATAAATACAAAAATACAAAAATATCTTCTACTTTATTCTTACGAAAATATTTAATTCGAAAGATATTTATATTATCAAGTGATTGATGAAATGTTTTATTCCTTTTCGAACAAATATAAAACCCAAGAGAAATTTTCTCTTAAAGTTTATCTTTAAAAATTATGAGACAATTAATAACTAAATAATTTTAGTAAAATTTAGTTAAATACTAAAATACTAAAAGTTATCAAATTTTAATAAAATTTTATTAAAATTATAGTAAAATTTTTTAACGTTATGTTGCTTCACAATCATGACAATTTTAAGAGTAAAATCTAAGAAAAAAATTGAAAAAATATTCTCGCCGTTCCTCTGTCATACCACGCGCAACTTCTAATTTGCGTAGCAGCCTCGCACTATATTCCGCCGATATTTCGCAGTTAATATTATTTGAGCACCATGGAGAGCGTTCGCGTTTGCTCGAGTCGATTGGCAAAAAGACGAGAATGTTGGCGATGGCGATACGTCGCGGACCGTGTGGCGGAGGAGGAGAAGGTCTCCTCCGAGGAACGTCATATCCTAAATCATACCCCACTTCGCAGTCCGTCGCCGGCGAGCTCCCTCAATTTACTAATTGAATCCGGGGTTCCTCTCAGGGGCGTAGACTAGACCGAGCCCCGCCTATTTTGACGGGGTCGGATCACGATAGGTCTCTCCACGGGTACACCCACCCGTACTCGCGGTTGCTACCACCGACGGCGAGGCAACCGGGGACTGCGACGTATCGTGGAAACAAGGGGGGCAACAGATCGGTACCGCGCCGAACTCCGCTTTCTCAGTGTCCCTTTGACTGCACATCCGAAGCTGCATCGCGCTATTCGACAACGAGACCGAGAATATAACAACTTCAGTTTACATCGTATGACAGTCTACGTCAGCTCGTGAAAGCTCGCGAAATTCAAAAGCGAATTGAAGAGACGTTCCACGAATAGAGAGAAGAAAAGTAGAAAAAAAATTGATAATTAAAGATAAAAAATAATTAGAAGTATATATCGACGATAATTTTCATTTTTTGGGACGATACCCAAGTGGAAATCAAAGAGACTATTGAAAAACAACATAATCTGTGTAAATACAAAATAATTCGGTCCGCGATAAATTTCATTTTGTTTAAGTGCAAGTTGGAGAGATTCGTATACTTGAGAAAATAATGAAAAATATAATAAACAGAAAAAATAAAACACAATAGTTTGAGGTCAAATTTTGTTCCTTTGATGAAAGTCGAAAAAGTCAGCTTTCATGATTGACAAATATAACAAGATACAGTCATCGATAGAATAAAACTGTTAAACCGTAAAATAAAATAAAATAATTCATTGATAACGATAGTTTAAGTTGAGAATTTGCGGTGAAAGTTTTGTGAAATTACCACGAGGTGTGATAAAGTAATAGAATCTAACAGTGATAACATCAGGCAAAATGCTTGGCGGATACGAGGCGCAGACGGAGTACTATCCGCAGTGGCATCAACCATATAATTATGTCACTCAACTTCCCTACGGTGAGTACATACATGCACTCATCCTAATTAACAAGATCAATTACGCCCAAAATTAATTTAAATACCAAAGCAAAGCAGATTTTTGATTGTTTTCAAAACTAATGCAAGTAGCGATTTTAAATTTAAATTTTACTCTTAAGTGGAAAAAGTTTAATAGATGTATCAAAATTTTTCTTTATAATGAATAATTAAACATAGGGAAGAGTTGCCGAATGCATACCTCTTAAGTTATTTTTTAAATTATATGTCCCATATTTGAATTGTACACAAAAAGACGTCTGAAATTGCAGGTTAATATTTCAAATACCGATTACAATGTTCAAACTTTTAACAATAACAAATTAATTTATTATAAATCTTTTTGCAACGTGTAGGTCGCCTAAATCACACCTAGGCCTCCTCAATCGTATTGTTTTTAAAAATATTGAATTTTATAAATTAAAATTAAAAATATCAGGCATTACTGAGTGATATTTATTTTATTAATTTATTGATAAAAAGATTAAATATTTAATCATTAATAAATAACGTTAAATAATTATGTTTGACGTTTGTAAGTCTGGATTTAACTTATTATTTCTTAATAAATAATAATAATAAAAAGGATGTTGAAATAAAATTGGCTTAAATTTATTTTTTTTATAATTGAAATATTTTTATTCATATCAATTATTATATAATTGATATGAATGTAACTATTATTATTTCAGTCTTACATTAATATCAGTCTTACATTAATATCATCTATTGTAATAAAATTTGTGGTGATACGTATTAAAAAAGAAATTTAATAGATTCTACGGAAATATCGATTTAATCTTTATAATAATTGCAAATATGTATTTACAAAAAATGTAAAGTATTATACAATAAATTTTTTTTACAAAGATGTAAAGATTTATTATAAAATTGCATGATTGATCAAAAATTAATATCAGTTATACATGATTTTTTAAAGTGTTATCATCATGTACAAGACAAGATGTTACCTATTAAATTTTTATTGATATTACTCATTTCTTATTATTTCATATTTTTGTCATTAAATGTTGCTTATATTAAATAAAAATATAAAATATGAATGCGATTTAGAAGATTAGTACGCACTCTGCAATTTTCCCATAGATAAAAATTTAAAAAGTAGAAATGTAAAAAAGTGTCTTAAAAGAGCAAAATTTTTTAAATTATAGAAATTATTGTTCACCAAGAAAAAAAGTTGTTAACGTGACTGAATGGGGCAGGTCTATAAGAGCTGATTCCGGCTTTTTCAAGTTTTGTTCACACTCATGAAAATCTATATCTTGTGATCAATTATATTCAATTTCAGTGATTCCAGTTCAGAGATATTTAGTGCGATGTTTTTTTTCTAGATTTATTAGCACATATTACTTAAATTTTAACATGTGACAGAGTCGGCATCAAATACAAAAACAATAGAGAAAATTCTGCCATTCTAGAATGATTCAGATCATTTATCAATACAACTGCCATATTTTTTTAAAGGTTTTTCGATATATCAGATATTCGAAAAAAATTATTTTCAAAATAAACATATTAGTACTATGGCACTAAATATTTCTCTTTAAACTGGAATTACTCAAATTAAATTTAATTGACCCCAAAATATGAATTTTCATAAGTTTAGACAAAATTTGCAGAGAGCTAGATTCGGTTCTTGTAGATCTCTCCCCTTTTTTTTTAATTTAATTAAATTTATTCAGTTTAAATAACTTATGTATATACATTACATTTATGTAATAAAGTTAAATATACAAAAACGTATTAAAGTTAAACACATAAATAAGTAATAAAGTTCAATTATTTTAAGTATTTAAGTTAAATACTCAAACTAAGGAAATTTGGTTACGTTAAAAAATTGAGTCAAGTTAATCTAGAAAAATTGTTTTGTTAAACAAATAATTTAAAATGTATCAAAACTATTTAGTTTTGGCATAGATAAATATTTTTTTTATTTTGCACAGAAGCAACTAAACTTTTGTTATATAAAACAAAATTTTTGTTTCGTTGTTAAAAAATGCTTAAACTAAACAGTTTTTATCAAATTCTATTAAATTCTATTCTTTAACATAATAACTTTTTTTCTCAATGTAATTTTGCGTGCCAATTAAATTTAAGCTATGTATCGGATTTGCTGTAATATGTTATCATTTTTCTTAGCTATATCATTTTATGTATTATATTATATTATGGATCGCATTTACTTTACGATTTTTAATAATTGTAACAACGCATCTAATGAGATAATTCTATTTATGTAAGTTTAAGAACGGAAAAGTTCTTTGAAGGTAAAACTCGATTTTCCTGTTTGTGCGCGAAGGTTGACGTTATTTTCGCTTTTCTTATCATTAATTAGTTATTAATTCATGTATCGTTATAACCAATGATGCATAAACTAGTCAATGAAATAGCATAGCACAAACAGAATGGCATTTAATAAAAGAAAAATTTATTATAAAATGTAAAAGAAGTTTATGAATAAACAATGTACAAGAGTTTCTTATGCAAGCAATATATTTTTTGCTTTAAGTATTTACGCAAACGATTTGCTTAATAATTCAACGTCTGTTGCTAGCTTAATGTGTTACATTAGTATTTAACAAATATTGCAAATAATATGATTATTTAAATAAAATTACTTTCATTTGTTTATAACAAATTAACAAGAAATTACAAGAAATACATGTAGACACATGACTACCTTGATACTTAAAACTAACAATAAGTAAAGGTTTTTATTATTGATTTGGGAACGTATTTTATAAAAAGAACATATTAAAGTTACTTAGAAAGTAACGATTGGATGCTATTTTAAAAAAATAATACATAGAACAATACATACTTTTAAAAAAGTGGCATCCAATTGTCTATGTCGCTATATGATCAGTTCAATACGAAATCTGTTGTGATTTTGATTAATCACAACATGATCCACACGCAGGTAGCAAAGTTACGATGAAATTCGTTACCGTTAGTGTAGAAATATAATGTTATTGTAACAGATGGAAAAAGTAACAATGATAACAATGATAACATTTTAAATAACGCGTTATTTTTCAATCTTGTTTTATAGTATTATACCTTAAATTGCGATGCTGTTGTATCATTTTTGGTATGAAACAATTACGGAAATCCAACAAAGTTCTTAACAAAAACAAATTTAATTAAAAAAATTAAAAACAAATACAAATTAAATTTAAACGTACTTCACGTACTTAAACAACTTTAAGAGACATCATATAATATAACATTATTTTAAATGTTATTATACTCTTTAATGTATAGAATACCTGAAAAAGACCCACTTAATTTATTTTTTAAAAACTGTCTTAAATAATTTTTATAAAATTTTATTAAATAAAGTTAAAAAAAAAGAATAAATTATGTGGCTCTCATTTAGTCAAATACATTAGAATATACTTAGAATAAAAGACTTTCACGTTCCTTTTTTTAATATTTTCACTTACAATCTGGTTAAATTCCTATCTAAAATCTCTAAAAATCATAACTTTAAGTAACGAACAATCGAGTAATTATTTTGCAAAAAAGAATTTTTTATATAAGAAAATAGCATATAATTATTGCGCCAACCATTTTTGCAAGAATTATTTGAGACTTTTGAGAATCAATTTTACCAATGTATCTACGCAGAGAGAATTTTCTCTTAAGCTTTATCTTTGAAATCATGATACTCTTAGGATGATACGGACATCTGAAATTCTACTATAAATTTTATTACAAGTGTTAAATTTTATTAAAATTGTATAGTAATATTGTATAATATAATTATAGTAATGTAATACAATACTTATAATAAAATTTTTTTGATGTTTTTCGATTCATGTCATCTTACAATAATCATGGTTTTAAAGGTAAATTCTAAGAGACAATTCTTTCCGTGTATAGATTATACAAAAACGCAGTATGCACTCAATTTTTGCATAGGACCCCATGGCTCGATTCCCGATGCTGATAGTCAATCCACGTATTGGGGAGGCGCGGATTCCGGTATCTCGGGGGGTAGTTCGGGGGCCGGCAGTCCTACCGCGTCAACTCCACCCCTCATCGAAGAGATCGGTGTTCAGGAACCGGGTTACTCGCCTTTGCAGCAATACGTGCATCCTTCAGCACCTGGTCAGCATTACACCACCTTGCCGTATTCCCAGGGACAACAGGAAACGTCGCCCCACCATCACCACCACCCACATCATCATCATCATCATCATCATCATCATCAACCTGGTCACCGACGCGAGCACGAGTTTGCGAGCGCCCAGGTTGGTCAGCAGGTCGTCGGCGGTACTCTTCAGCAGCACCTTCATCAGGGCGTTCGCGAGGTTGGCGTGGGATCTAGACCGCCAAAGAGACGAAATACCGCGAACAAAAAAGAAAGAAGAAGGACGCAAAGCATTAATAATGCTTTTTCTGATCTGAGAGAATGCATTCCTAACGTGCCATCGGATACCAAACTATCAAAGATTAAAACCTTAAGGCTAGCTGCGTCCTACATTGGATATCTGATGGCGGTGTTGGAGAGTGACGAGGGAGAGGAGCCGCAAACTTTCCGCGCGGAGATTCTTTCAAATGGCAGAAGGAATAAAGCGACTCAACCTAATCAGGTAAATAATTTAATTATAATTAATAATACAAAGCAGGGAAAGAGTTCTGGAGCAGAGAAGGAAAGAGATGAAAACGAAAAGATAGAAAATGTAAATGAGAGAGAGAAAGAGAGAGAGAGAATGTGATACACAAGAGATGTGTTGTAAGAATGTGTATAAAATGAAAATATGAAAGAAGAAGATGAAATTGTAGAGACAACTGAAACAGTCTAGGCTAATACTTAATGCTTAATGCGATATGAAATAAGGCATGTGAGTCTGTATGCAATTTGAAAAGCTAGTTAGATTAGGTTAAAAGCGGTAGGTTTAGATAGGAGAGCTTAAACTTTTTTGTAAGTACATTTTTAGTTTTTTTTCTTTGTATTTGATTTATTTTAAAAGGTCAATGCACCAGTCGGTGAATAATTATTACTAAATGTTTAAGAAAGTTGTTAAAATAATAAAAATTCAAAATAATGAATTACAAATTAATTGATATCTTTTAAATTTAATTTTTATACAGGTTTGATTAAAACATTGAAATATTATTTTAGTACTAATTATAAGATCATGCTATGACCAATGGACTTTTCCCGATTTAAATTCTGTTTATACAAATCGTAGTCTTATTAATTTTAAATTTTGTTAAATTTTACTAATGTAAAGTTACAATAAAATTCTTTCAATCCTATGTTATTCTGTGATTATTGTGACTTTGAGAATAAATTGTAAGAAAAAAATTTTTTTATGTAAAAACTGTTACTGATTAAATAATTTCAAGCGTACATAGTCATTATCTTATAATATTTTATAATACTTTATAAAATTGAAATAAAGTTACAATAAAATAGTTCATATAATTTATCTATAATAATGAAATCAATGATGGTTACAGAGAGAAAAAGAAGGAGAAAGATAAAATATTATTTTTTCATCCAAAAAAGCAGAATAAAAATACTTCATTATTAAACAAAAGAAATGGCTTATTGTTAGTAAAATGTTTGCATTTAAAAAAATAAAAATGTCATAAATTGATAACAATTATTTTTTTAATAACAATCGCCCAAATTATTTTTATAAACTTAACAATTTTATACAAAAATATAAAATACAAAATTTTACAACTGATGAAACAATTATTATTAGAAATATATGTTAATGTTAATATATTTTTGCTTACATATTTTCGTTTCTCCTACGTTTTTCCCTCATTTTCGTGAAATTTTTCATCTTTCCGAAAACTAGAGAATTTCGAGAGCTACTCGAGGCCTCATGTAGCAGCTTTTGGTCGTTGGTTAGAAAGTTCTTTAGAATGAATTGTTCCATGTTCTGTAGACGGACTTAAATCTCTCAAAATGCTTTTATAAGCGTTGCTCCAATGTAAACATTCGCCTCTATAATTATGTTCTTACGTCGTCCCAAGAACTCGATCTTTAAAGCCATCATTGTGTCCCGAAATTACAAACGAATTACACCAATATTGTCATATAATTTCATTATTATATAGAAAAATGTAATGACACGATTGTGCAAATAATATAATTTTATTAAAATTTGCGTTTGCTTGACTAAAGTTATATTAATACGATAATACAATAAAATAAAAAAAATCGAGTAAAACCAATAAAATTATAAAGATGCTGTAATTAATGATTCTACTTAACAAACTACTTAATTATTTATTTCATTATTTATTGTTTTTGTATTTTACTGAAAAATTTGTACGGAACATCGAAAAATGGATCCGGGTTTTAGTTTTAGTCTAATAATGAATCTTTAAGTTTACATCGAGAGGTCATTGGCTTTGAAGAACTTAGTAGGAAGTATTATTATAGGGAAACAGAGAAAAGATTCGATTCCATTTTTCGTCTAATTCCGACTTTGGAAACAATTTGATCTGTTCAAACCCTATATTTTGTGGTTTTCTTTATTTTCTGCAATCATCTACCGCCTACGTGGAATTTTCTGTCTTCACTAAAGGTCGCTATAATTCTTGCTCATGGTCGATAAACAATGTCTTCTTTGTCTCTTGGCTCAATTTGTCTGGCAATTATTAAAAGTTTCGTTCCCATATGTACAATTTACGACTAGTATTAAATTGAAGGCAAAATGAAAAAGACGTATATTATATTTTAGAGTTGATGTTACACACATTAGCTATAGAGGCAAGGCTGATTTTTAATAGAGACATGTGTCATCCAGTATTTTATTCCTTCACAGAACGAATCGTGCTTACAGTCCATCTCGAATCTCGGTCACGAGGAACCGACGAAGAGCAAAGGACGGACGGGTTGGCCGCAGCATATGTGGGCCCTTGAATTGAAGCAGGAATCATCAACGGGTCAGATGCAATAAAATACACCGGAGACACTACTGTCAAAACATATCCGCGATATTTTACAAAATATCGTTCAAAACGATCGTTCCTTTTTGCGCCTGACATTATTTTTCACCGTCGGAAAAAAGTGCGATCCCGCGACTTAACGATCAAAGCATCTTTCAAACATTTTTTAAATGTTTGTCAGTAGAAGAGATTCAAAATTTCAAAAAATTGGAAATTATTGACGAATATGTTGTAATTTTGTTTATAAAATAGTGTTTTATAAAAAAAATCCAAATTTTTTGAAAAAAAATATCGAGAAGTCGCGCGGCTTGGAAAAAGATATAATTATTTGGTGTAAAAAGAGGAGAAATTATTTTGTATATAGTGCGCGTACATAATTGTTGTGTATAGAATTTTGTTCCTTCTGTAGCGATCAGTGTTATTTTGAACCAAAGATGAGTATACCTTATTTTAATGAGTCTTTTTTCATAAGTTAAATAATAATTTTATTAAGTTGTAATTAAGACCACGATTTTGCGTTGAATACGTATCATTGATATTAGAATTAAGACTCTTTGTAAAGTTTTGTATAAAGTATCGTTACATAGAAATGTATAAAATGTCGCTAGTAATAAACAATGTACCATAATAAAACATTCTACTTTTCTAGTTTCCTTTTGCCATTTTTTTACATTCTGATAAGTTATTTTCTTAAATAAAGAAAGATAAATATAAAAGATAATAATATAAGTACGTATAAATTTTTAATCAAATTTTTATGAAAAAAAGGCATTTTAATTTTTTAAATAAATTATATATAAAATAAATAATTATATTTAATTAAAATTACAAATTAAAGTAATTTTATTATTAATAATATATTTACTTATATTAACAATATAAATATTTATAGTATTATTATATTATATATTATAAAATATTACACAGAGAAAAACATTTCATTGAAATTAGTATTCCCATTTATTTGACAGAAAGTTGTTTCATTGAACATATGTTTATGCAAAACATTATTTATTTGAATACAAATGTTGTTTTATTCAAACAACATTTGTTATTTGACGAAAACTAACACTATTATTAGTTGTACTTTTTGATATAAACATTGGTTTGTTTGAATCATTCTAAATAAATTTATTTATTTAAATACAATAAAATTTATCAAGTTCAAAGGAATCGTTTTTTCAAAGTATGAAAATGGTATTTATATGCTATAAAAATATAAAAAGACTCGATATAAATATAAAAAGTATATGTTTTTATATTTTAATTACAGTAATGAGAGTCTCAAATCAAATTTAAGATTAACTATCTCTTTCAAACCTAATTTTATATGTTCGCTTATTGATCTTGTTTTTATTTAATATTTGCATATACGATTCTTTATTTTTTTCTGATTTTTATTATACGCATGTCAAATAATGCGTTGTAAAGAACCTTTCTTTTCAAATCAAAATTTAGAATAATAGTACAAATGTCAGAAATATTCTTTCACATTTTTACATTGTTTATACACATTTTGTATTTTTAGTTTACATATATTTATTATTTACTTTTCAAAAGAAGAAGTCGTGAGAAGTTCTATTTCTCCATCCTTCCTTTCTACTCAGCTGGTCCATTATAGACGGAGAGCTTATTGTACGGAACGCTTGGTTTCAGATTTCGTGGCTACCCTGGCGCCAGTACTTGAACCCGTGTAGCGTATCCGATACTTTACACGTAACCAATATATCCTGAGAAGAAAATATTAGTGTCTATTTGTCCCTGCACCACAATAGACAGCGTTTTCGATACTGCCCACTGCTTAACTCACTCATTTGCTAATCTCCAAATTTATTATTATTATGTTCGGTTACTTCAAGCAAATTAAGAAACATTTTTAGAATTTATCCGAACATTAGGAAAGTATATTATTTCTTGTGCGTAAATTTTAAAATGAATATTTATGATTTAGTTTCTTAAACACCAAAAACTTTCAAATTGAATTACAATAATGTTTCGTAGATCTTATACACAATACAAGTGCCTCAAAACAAAGAGTTGGGGGATGCAGGTTTAAACTCTGATTGAGGTAATATTTTTCGCAATAAATTTTTTACAGTTTTTTGGATAAGGAAAGAGAGTAGTAGAGATGATTGTAATCATCAACATTATTAAATTGATTAATGAATTTCTAATTTTTCTTTTTGTATTTGTAACTTGACAATTATCAATAAATACTTTTTACTTTAAATTAATTAAGTAGTTAGCTATTTAATTATTTTAATGTAAAAATATTTATTGATATTTATTTTTTCTATAATATTAAGTACCCATTATTGAATTAAGTATTTATGAAAATAATTCTACAAAAAAGAAATCACTTATCGAATAATTAAATAGCACCAATAATAATAGATAGCGATTATTTTATTTTTTATTTGGCAAATAAGTAATCATATCATAAGGAATACGTATCTTTTTAATTGTAATTAGCGCAAAAGTGTTTGAATAATATATATGAAATGTGATTTGTGTATTATTTGATTTAATATTATATTAAACATTATAAGCTTTATGTTGTCTAGGAATAGAAATATCTTTTCTTTATTATTAATCATATTTGTATTATTTATTTAAGAAGACAATTATATTTATTATTTAAAACTCAAAAATTTTTAACTTATTCAAGCATTCATTTTAAATTATTGGAGTAATTGTAGTGCAACTTATGAATTTTTCTAAAAAGGTTTAATACATTTCTGAAAAATCATCTTATGAAAATATTTGAATGCATTTCAGTATCTGATTTTTTCAAAATTAAAATTTTTTCATCATTTTTATAATTTCTATCAGTGTCATAAAATATTTTATGAAAGTCTAGAACAATGTTTACAATTTGTCGAAACTTAAGATTTTCAAGAAATTTAAATCTTGAAAATCTTTAATCTGGAATTGTAAGTCTATAATTCTATGTGTGCGTGTGTGTGTGTGTGTGTGTGTGTGTGTATGTGTCTCATATTAAAATGTAACACGAAAACTTTGTCTCAATCTTGCCTCGAATTTGAGATAAGACAAGATCAAAGTTTTGAATTCTTCGACGGCACTTCTACTTTGCATTAACTTGAAACAGTTGAACTTTTTAAGTACTTCTTTTTAAAATAATTTTTTAGAAATGTGTTAGATATTTTTAAGAAAGTTCATAAGTTATAATACACTGCAGTTACGCCAATAACTTAAGAAAATGTTAAATAACAATAAAAGCACTTTAATAAACATATATTCGTTGTTTTGCTGCGCTGAAGTTTGAAAAGAATCTGGAAATATGTGCAATTAAATGCTAAAATTTACCTTAAAAAGTCACAAAATGCTAAAAAAGAAAAATATTTAAGAAATATTAGCTATTATGTATTGGCATATTAACTTTATTGTCTAACCGCAGGCTAAACAAATAAATTCATAAGTAAAAAAATTTTGCCACGATACATACTAATTTATAATTATCTGTTTAGTTGAATATTTTATACTAATTAATGAATCAGCGTAATTAATTTTTAATTCCTGCTACTAGGAACTTTGACCCTTCTGAGCATAAAGAATTGTAATTGTTCTCGATGGCACCATCCATCAGTGTCTGTCTAAACAATGATTCGATGAGCCGGTCGAAGACAACATTGTCGGCTGTGTGTATTGTACGCGAGTGATTGCGAAGTCGAGGATCGATATTATCAAACCATTTGTTTATCATAACGTGGCATATATTATACTCGAGCGTACACGTCCACGGGGACTTCGAGAATAGTTGAGCCCGCTGTTGCTTCGTCATAAACATTTCAGCCGGCTCCTTTGATGCTGATGAAGTCTCGTATTTTGTTATTCTTACAATTCTTTCGTCCAACTATTGAATCGCGGTGAGATACGTGGACGATCATTGACAATATATATTATTATACATATATTATATGTATTACGCGTATCATCGTTATATTTATCAAATTGTATTACACAGTTTATTGCAATTTATTGCAATTGTTCTTTCAAAACTCTATAAAAATATCAAAATTTAAAAAAATTTTTTCAATAAATTATGAAATAAATTTCAAAAATGCGTTTTAAGGAGAATTTCCAGCTTAAAAAAAATCAAATCAATTGATTTGACTGAGGTGTTATTTTTTACACAAATTCTTTACAGTTTTTTTATAGGGAAAAAGAGATCTCGCATTTAAATGCTTGTTAGCATCATTCATTAAATTGATTTTTAATTTAATAACGTGATATTATTAATTCTTATTCAACTTATAACCGTGTTTAAGACCGAAAAATTTATTCGACGCGCAGTTTCGTGAACTTGTAAAGTATATAAAATAAAAAATCACGATAAATATCAGTAGTAATATCTATCTATGACCGTTAAGGCATTTTGTTTATGTAAGGTAAGGTTTGCCGAAATCGCACCATTTTCGACATAAAGGCTAAAAAATTAGGAGGGATATTTTTAATTTTCTTACTTCATAATAAGATACAACATTTCTTCTTTCATACTTATTTTTTTCAGAATTTTATGTATTGTCATAAATTTTTAAATGACGATTTTTAAAAAACCTTAATGCAATTTAAGCAACCGGTTTCTTAATTCGCATCACGGCTTAATATTACTCTTCCTAATGTAAAACGACACTTTTTCTGTTCGATTCTTTCTTCTCGAGCAAAAATGCGTTAGATAGCATAATTTTATTAATATTGGAAATAAATATCGTAAACTAAATATAATTTTCGTCAATGTTATCATTTCGATAACTTTTCAATAATATTGCAATAACATTGCTACATTACGGCAATATTGTCACAATGTATGTTTTATATGATTATTATATTTCATTTTATATATATAATCACAATCAAAGCAATAGTGTGATTTAGGAGACTAAAGCATTTTGTAAAATTTTATTTATTTAATTTGCAAGTAAGAACATAAAGTCATTTGAACTTTGTTAATCTGATTTTAATAATATTGTGATCATTACAAATTATCAAAATTTAGATTATTTATTTTACTTTTTTTGCAATAAAGTTACAAAATGTGTTGAAAATAAATAGCAGCAAAGTTACGATTATTCTATAAATATTCATAACAAAATTTCTATTGTTCTTAACATGTTGAGTTTAATGAAGGATGATGATAATGTTTTGTAGTTTTCAATTGCAAAATAATTTTGCAAAAAGTATACAAGTACTATGCTTGAATTTATACGCGATGTGGTGCGATTTAGAAACCGGTGCGATATCGGTAACCTTATCTTATATGGTGTAAGTCAATTGACTTTTTATTCACATATATATATTTTAATAAAAAAGTTTTTGGCATTGCCATCTTCAAAATAATAAATAATATTGTACATAAAATTTAAACAATCAAATTAAACTATGATTTGTTATTTAAAAATATTTTCTTTATAATTGATAAATATTAATTTGGAAAAAATGGAAAAAAATTGTTTATAATAATTATTTAATACAGTAACAAGCGACATTACTACATTTTTATTAGTATGACGTCATATACGCCACATGACATAAAAAGAGAATTATATATAATTCAAAAACATTTCATACCCTCACACAAAAATTAAACGGTAAAAGTTAATTTTTTTAATTTCAAAATGTTTAATTGCATCCTTCTCATAAATATAATTTAAAAAAAATTTGTTTTTTTTATTTGTGTTTAAATTATTTAAAACTTTCTTTCTCATAAGACCCAAAGCTATTTTAAAAACTTGTTTAATAAAAACTATATGATAAAAAATTTTTTAAATTTAGAAATACCTATATATTAATCATAAATTTATTCTTTCAAAATTTGATTTATGAGAAAAAATATTGGAAAATCTTCTTACTTAAAAAGGATAAAATTACTCATCACTTATCTTGTAAAATTTAAATCAAATCTTAATTTGATAAAATTGAAATATTTGGATCTGAATCAAGTATCCGTATCTATTGTTATAAGAAAGTACCGCAGTAAATATTTCGAGTATCTCTCACATATTCCGCGTGCCAGAGTGTTAACCCTTCAATCTCCGACGTCGGCGTTCCTTGTCAAGTATTTTGTCTTGAAAACAATTCTCTGTACGCTCGATTTCGCAGCGGGAATTACTTGTGAGTTCTACTGCTAAAATTGTTGCGTGATTTCACAGCCGCGTACAAATTTAAATTTTTCATGAAATATTTAAATAATTTTACTTTACAAATTGAAGTTCCAGTAAAGCAAGATTAGGTAGTAATTAGTTAAAAAATTAAAAGATGAATAATAAAATTAAAAAGTTCATACTTTTTTAACTTACAACTTAGTTAATTTTAAATGATTTAATTTTTAACATATAAACTTATTGATTTTTTTTCTTAAGTCTATACTTATTAGTTTTTTTCTTAAAAATTCTATACAAAAAACAAAAAATTGTATAAGAAAAAAATACATTTCTACATAAAAAACAATAAAAATACATTTCCATATAAAAAACAATGTTTCTTTGTTATTTAATATAAACTTATTTTAAAATATTAAAATTATTTGATGATTTTATTGTCCAGAATAATTTAAGTTTAAAAAAATTACAACATTCTAATTTAATATAAATAACGTTTCTCAAAATTAATTTATAATTTAAGTTAATTTAATTTTAATACGCCATTGCATTATTTAATTGAGTCATTTTTTTATTCATGTAAAAATGAATAAGATAATGAAAATGTCAAATATAATTTGAAAATGGGGTTTTGAAGCAGATTTTAATATCTAATAATAATTATTGTGTGAATTTTTACAATTGACCAATTAGTTTTATAAGTCATTAGTTACTTAACTTTAGATTAATTTAAAAAATATTAACTCATCAAACTCTGCAGTAAGATAAAGCTTGTTTTAATTGAAGCAAACAATAATTTTAAGTAGCAGACCGATGAATATAATATTTGAATAATTACAACTTTGATCGTAATGCAATGGATGTTTGGAAGTCGGTTTGTAATTTTCACATTGTGAAAATTCATTTTCACGTGTGAAGAAAACGGTTTCTCCTCCCCTGGTTACCGAGAATAGCAAAGTTCTTACGGTATCATGGGAGTTGTTTATCTCTTTCTCTCTCTCTCTCTTTCTTCGTGCATCAACGACCACGGGAGGTGTTCTGGGCTTCGTCAGGGCAAGAGTTTACAAAGCGTTGCCGATTCACCTACCCCGCCCTCTTTCGCACCTATCCCGACATAGCGCGTGCCTACTCTCGGTTTTCTCCGTCTACAAAAAAGCACAACTGAATTGTATTTTTATTTGTCATAGGAAAAAAAAGTATTATCACATTAAATAATCATATAATCATCAAAAAATTATAAAAATGGTAATTAATAAATGTCCTCATAGAAATGGTAAAAAAGCGACATACCTTTAAAATATATTACAATCGTTTTAATGCTGTATTACAAAACATCGATAAAGTGTATATATTTTAATTTTTAGAGCTTTTAGGTTGCTAAGATGTTATAATGTCTCATAAAAAAATTTTTTTTGATTCATGCAAAGAAGAAATTATGTCTGTTTTAAGTCTGTTAAGTTAATATGTCATGACAAAGCATGAGCATAATATAATATATGCTCTAATGGCAATTTCATTGCTTTAGCTGTTTTGCAAGAAATTATTATTTTTCTGCTAAGATTTAACTTTTTCTTTTAAGAAAATTGGAATGCGTTAAAAAAATTATAAAATAAAATGCTTATGGTATAGTTTAGTACTAATTATGTGCTTTCAAAATATACACTATGAAATTTTTGCACTTATCGTCTTTGACCAAAAAATCTCCTTCGATGTAAATACATATATACAAGAATAAAGTGCTAGTTAATTATAATATAAATAGCAAAATGGCTGCAGGATCAAAAAATACCTTTATTTATGTGCTCTCGAAATTGCATAATGAGATTTTTGTGCTCATTTCCTTTGACCGAGAAATCATTCCTGATATGAACTCGTACAAGAATAAAGTGCCAGTTAAAATAAAGTCAGTGAATTGATTGTAGTCTCGAAATATTCTATTTATGTGTTTTTGGAATATGCATAATGAGTTACACTTTTGTAACTTTCAAATCTCATAACTCGAAAGTACTTAATGACAAATAACTGCATTATAGTATTTTGAAAAACTCTTGACATCAGTTATTAGATATTGGAATAAAAAATAGAGTATTCTATTAAAAAAATCAGTTTGACCTGACCTTGGTGACGCCATTCAAGGCCAAACAGATAGGCAACAGATAAATATATAGATTTTTTGAAACTCTACAACTTTTGTTTGAAAAATTTCTTTCGGAAATACTTATTTTCGAAATATTAAGAAATGCGCGCGCGCGTGTAGAAAATGATAAAAAGAAGGTAAGAATATGTCATATATTTTCGAGTGCTGGATGTATAACAGAATCATATATCAAAAATTTGTTGCAAATGTTCTATGTAATAAATAATAATAAAATATATTATGCTGTATATATTTTACGTTTTTTTCGAGTTTTATAATCGCTAACAAGTGATTCATTCTATCAACTCTTGTATCTTTTCTTACGCTAAAAAAATCACCTAATTTCACCTTAGAGAATAAATATACTTTTTTCAGAAAACTTGAAATAACAATATTTTTTTCTTAAACCTCTCTTTCTATTACCTTTCAAAATCTGTTGGAAAAATCTCTCTAATGGTTTTTCTTTCGAAACTACAAATTTTACAAGAAGACAAGAAGTTTTTTTGCGAGTACGTTTCCATCTCTCCTGAATATTTCAAATATATTTAATTTCTCGAGTCTCGCACCTATTCATTCTTCTTCTTAATATTTTGGAGTATTGATTAAAAAAAATTGTTTAAATTCTATGTATTAGATACCAAAATATACGCAATTGAAAATGGTCCGGTGACGTACACCCATATATGTGTGGCAAAATATCAAATTCATAGTGTGTCAGCTAAGGGTTAAAAATAAAAACAATTTTTACTTTTTAAATGTAATTATATTAAAATGCTTTTATTATCAAAATGTGTTCTTAGTGTATAGGTTTCTAAATTGTGTATTTAAAACTTACATATAAAATTAAATTATTCGTGAGACATTAATCGTAAATTGACATAGTTTCTCAATGTTTTTATACGTATTTTTAGTTGCAATTGCGTACAGCCTTGTAATTTAGCTAATTTGCCAAATATATCCAAATTTCAAGTATTTAATGAGAAATGTATAGCAAGAAGAGAATATTTATATTGTTACATCCGGCTTTAAGGAAAGGAAGGCTATCTCTCAAAAGATGTCTGGGACTTGAGGAAGACAGGGAAGAATGCAACAGAAACTCTTTTATTCTCGTGACCACACTAGTGGGATGTGCGGCACGAGCCGAACGCACTTTTGATAATTCCGAAATTATGCGTCAACGTGTAATGACACGCTTTAACGCCTTTTCAGAATCGTGCGATCGTTGGTCCTAATTTGAGTCAGAGAATTCAATCTCTATAACTCGGGATCGGACCGAGTGCAATCTTTTTAAGTCGGGAGGTTAGTGTGAGTACGAGATGGGTTGATGAAATAAAATTTTACATTAAAGCTTTCCTTTTAACTAACAAAGACTTAACATATATTCTGATACTTGAAATTTACATACATAAGGTTTTTATAAAGTTGTTCAAAAGAATTAGCAAATAAATACATAATCGGTTATTGTTATTTAATAGAAAAAAGAAAACAAGGTAATCATTATTAATTAGAAAAAAAATTAAAATAGGAGTACGTAATCGATTAGGTAATGATTATTCAAAAAATTAAAATTTAAGTACATTGTTTAATATCGGTAAAAAAATCTATGAAGTTAACATTATTTTTGAGGTTTGGAAACATTGAGAATTACAGAATAGTACATGATTAGTTATCAAGAATACAAATAATTAATTATGACTACTTGAAAAAACTAACGTTAGTGTAAATTATCTATTATTATAAGTATAGTGTTTAATTGAGATTAGTTTGTTTAATTAGTTTGTTTGTATAAACAAATTTATTTTTATTTTCTTATTCTTGTCCTATGTAAATTTCACTTTTTACAGAGAGAATGTGTTTTACTTTTGCAAAATTGAATCTAAATCTTAACTGTTATTGCTTTATTTTTATTATAATAAATATTTTTGATGATTAAACATTTATACCTAGTTTATAATGATAAAATAAAGAAAAATAAATTATCCTAATGCTTGTAATATTTTTAATTACATAAGTTGAGTTCAGGGATAGGAAGTAATTCGTTACTTGTAATAAAGTCACAGTTAGAGTTACTTTTTTTGGTAACTCTAACTTAACTTTGTTACGTTTTTCCATTTGTAACTATTTTTTTGTTTCATGAGGAATAGAGAAATCTTCACAGAGCCCACTCTACTCCGGGGGAACTAACCGCCAGGTCATCCAGGCAAGGCCAACTTGACCGGGACTAGTCCAGATGATATCATCTGATCAACTCCATCCGATCAACAACTTTGACGATTCTTACCCAGCAAAGAGGGAAAGACGCCCTGGAGCCCGTACTCCAGGGTGTAGAGGTTTTGATGCAGGTACATCGCTCACGATATTACATATATCGCCTACCTCGTGAAAACCTCTCCATAAATGTGCTTTCACCAGACAGTGGATAGTCCCGGCCAGTGTTGGTATATGAGACAAACCCAACCTCCCTCTATCGGTGTAATAATTTCTCACTTTGACCATGAAATTCCCTCTGAGCGGTAAATTTAAAGTTATTATGTACTCCAATCATTTTTTACCATTAAAATAGTAATTCTTTCTTGTCACTATTAAAATTCATCATATTATTAGGTCTGTTCGCGTTACTTTTACACTTAAGATCTTTAGTTTCTGTTTTTTCAACGTCCAAATATATATTTGTCTCACTTTAGCTGCAAAAATAAACAGACCTAATGAGTTTCTGTAAAAAAAAAAGTCAAAACGCAAAATGATAACAAAAAATTACTGTTTTAGTGATAAAAAAATGCTGTACAACGGCGATATATAGAGATAAGCTATGTCTAAGAAAACATAAGGCACAATAAAACATTTTTACAATTTTATTTAATAGAAAACATATGTACTTTTAAAATAAAAAACTTGGTAGATATACAAAGTATGTATGTACAAAACAAAAGTCTCACTTATAGGATAGGTATAGTCGTGAGCTAAAAGGTTGCAACACATTTTCTTCGATGGTTTTTGGAATGTAAACTTGCTCATCGATAGGCGAACGTAATTGGTTGGATCCACAGGTAAGAACCAATGACGTTCGCCGTTCGATGAGCAAGTCTACATTTCAAAAACAATCGAAGAAAATGTGTTGCAACTTTTTAGCTCACGACTGTACAGTCTCATTTATAGGATAGGTACACCTAACGTGCTTAATTCCGTCCTTGTGGAAATTTTCTAAACTGAGACGTCACTATCTTTCTACATGCTCACAGTTCATAATTAATGTAACGAGCTTATTGGTCATTACGTTAATCATGAACTGCGAGTATGTAGAAAGATCGACTTTTCAGTTTGGAAAATTTTCCTAGAGACAGAATTAAACACGTTGGGTGTACTGAACAAAACATTATTGCACACTATTATTTAAATGAACTATATAGTACAAGAATTAGAAATAATAGTTTATAGAAATAATATTTTATAAATACATATCTTTGGTAAACTTTTTAAAATGCTTTAAATTCGGCTTGAAATTGGTGCAGTTTAGACTTTCAGCACTAAACTTTGACCTTATTACACACACTGAGTTAACATTATCGTTTCCAATCTTACTTTTTTTTGTTTTTATATCAGTAACTACTGAAAACACCCTTTCTGCTTCTGCATTTGAATGAGGCAGCGTTAAAACAATAAGTGCTATTTTTGCAATATGTTTAAACAAATATTTACCTGAAAAATCTTGTACTTTTTGTAATTTAAGCCAAAATTTAATTACAGGAAGTTGAGTTAATTTTTCTTTTTCATCTTGAGTAAAATGGAATGGCAAACTTTTCCATTCATATTTTACAGAATTGATATTAACAAAACTTTTATATATATTACATATATTTTCAAGGTTGATCAAAATATTATTTTTATGCGCTTCTAAAGCAAGAGACGGTATAACAAATTCAAATTCAGAAAACAATGCGCTATTAATAGGCAATCGGTTGATTAATTCTTGAGTACTAGTAACATAAAATGACAAAATATTTAAGCGAACTTTATTTTGATCATTCAGTGTTAATGTGGCTAATAGTAACTCACATTCATGTCCAATAAAAATTTTATTAATCGGCAAATAATTTGTGGAACGCAAAATATTACTAGTTAAATTGAAAAGCCCTTTTTCAATAAAGACGATTTTATGAAATTTTAACAAATTTTTAAAAATAACCTTATGCTTTCTTTCTTTAAAACAGTTATTAAAGAAGTTTTACTTTGAAATAAAGCATTGAATTCATTCATGTAATTCAGTACACATTTTAGAAAAAGGAAATAACATTTTATTTTGGTACTTCGAAGAGATTCTAAAATAGTTTGAGCAGAATTCAGATTGTCTCCGAACACAGCTACACTAAAGTATGCTATCAATACATTTCAATTTAACAAAAGTCTTTTTATACATTGATGTGTAGACAATCATCTTGTGCCGCTGAGTTTCAGAATCTTATAATGTTTTTGTAAAAATAGTATATTACACTACAAAAAAAATAAAATTAATAACGTACTTTCGACCGGCTATGAAGAAAAATCGTATACACTACGCGGGCCAAAAGTTGAAATCTCGGTCCTGCGCGTCATGATGCGCCGAGGCGAAGCCGAGGGCATCATGACGCGCAGGACCGAGATTTCAACTTTTGGCCCGCGTAGTGTATACGATTTTTCTTCATAGCCGGTCGAAAGTACGTTATTAATTTTATTTTTTTTCACTTTAAATGTTGATGAGCATGTTTTTGATGCCTGCCCCCGACATTTGCGGCACGAGCGAAGCGAGTGCTGCTGGTCGGGGGGGCAGGCATAAAATACATTCGAAGAGTCAAGTCCTGTCATATCTTTTAAAAATAAATTAATTCCATTTTATCAAAGATGTCTTAATTTTCTTTAGTTTAACAAATTATATTAATTATAATATAATTTATAAAACAAAACATATTATAACCTAAAAACTCTTATTGCGTTTTTTTTTATCGTTTTCATTTTCATTTGAATTATCACAATTATTAATGAAATTTCCATAAAAAACACAGTTTTCAAACTTAATATTAGAGCAGTTAGAAATAATATCTTCGGTAAATATACAGTTTTGAAAATTCATAATTTGATTATTAAAATTTAAATTTGTAGATAAGCATTCTGATGATAGTTTACCAGTATGAGTATTAGTTTCATAATGTTTTTTCATTTTTAACGGTGGTTCATTTTCTTGTTTTTTAACAAAGAGTGATGGAATTGGTGGTAATGACATAAAATGAGTTGAAGGTAATGGTTTATTAGATTCTGTTAGTACTTTTCTTTTTGTCTGTGTTGTAACCGAGGTTATTGGAGGTTTTGTTGTTGTTAACTGATTTAATTTATCAATTGCTACTAGATCATCTTCACTTATTATAAAATCATCAGAAAAATTATCGGAATTATCATTTTGTTCAGTAGATTTCAAATTTTTATTTGCAGTTATTGTGCCACTAGAATAATTTTTACTAGTCGATGGTTGTGGATTCAAATGATCATTAGATACAGTAGCATTAGTAATACGTTCATAAATTTTTTCTCTATTTTTTAACGAATTTTCGACGTAACCTGTAAATAATTAAATTATTTATAGGTAAGATATTTAAGATAAAAATGTGTAGTATCTGAATAGTTAACAGAGTATTAAATTTTTATGTATTTATACAACTAGTAAATGATAGGAAATATCTATAATTTAATTAAATAAATAAAAAAGTAACCTTGTGCTATTGTAAGTGACTTCCATCCACCTAGTTGTTTAAGCATGGTAGTGCTTGCTCCTGAGTTGGATAAAAGCGTAGCACCCGTTCTACGAAAGCAATGACCGGTGTACTGTTTTGGATTTTCTAAATTAAGGTATGCAGCTATAATTTGAGGTGTCTCCCCAATTTTATTCTTGCCAATAACCTGACGTTGACACTTCCCTTTATGATACTGGATAAAAAATCTATCAGTAAATTGATCTTTAGGCCTCAGTGACATGTACTGACAAGCAAACCTACCCAACTGTTACACTCCGATTTTGATGAGCTTTGAATATGTTGTAGTCTAGGTCAAAATAAGAGACACGTATTTTTTTTATAAGGGCCCATACGCACTTTTAGGGGATGAAACACCTCTTTGAAGAAAAAGACTTTTTTTTTTTCGAAGCGTATATCGTCGAAACTATAAGAGATAGAAAAAAATGTTCTAATTAAAAGTTAAATGGCATGAAAAGTACTATAAAACAGTGATAAAAAAATTTTTTTTAAAAATTTTTTTTGTACTTTTTCTCATCACCTACCAATTTTTTTCAAAATTTTTATTTCTTTTTATAAGCGGAATAAAGTTTATTTTATTACAAATCCAACGATGTATAACAAAGTTATATTCCGACATTCCCATTTGCCAAAAATAATTAAAAACTTCTCTATACTCATGGTACGCGCACCCGTCCGTGTGCTACGGAAGTGTCCCTTTCCAATTTTGACGAGTTTTTAATATGTTGTAATACAAATAAAAATATGGGACACGCATTTTTTATACGCCCATATGACCGTTAAGGGGGTGAAACACGCTGTTGAAAAAAATTGATTGTTTAATTTCTGAGGTAATACTGTCGAAACGGTAAAAGATATAAAAAAAAGTTTCAAATAAAAGTTTTATGGCTTTCTATGTACTTTATAACCGTTCGCTCAGGTTTTTTGAAAATGTCATTTTTCTCAAAATCTTCTTCCCTCCTCTTCTAAATTTTTGAAAAATTTAAAATTTATCTTATGTCAAAACTTATAGCCTATTTAACAACAAATTTAAACATGTATGATAAAGTTGTAGCCCAAAGACACATTTTTCAGAAATCAACTAATTAATATAGAAATAGAATAAATAGAAAACAACATATTAAAAACTCGTCAAAATTGGAAAGGGACACTTCCGTAGCACACGGACGGGTGCGCGTACCATGAGTATAGAGAAGTTTTTAATTATTTTTGGCAAATGGAAATGTCGGAATATAACTTTCTTATACATCGTTGGATTCGTAATAAAATAAACTTTATTCCGCTTATAAAAAGAAATAAAAATTTTGAAAAAAATTGGTAGGTGATGAGGAAAAGTATAAAAAATATTAAAAAAAAAAATTTTTTTATCACTGTTGTATAGTACTTTTCATGCCATTTAACTTTTAATTAGAACATTTTTTTCTATCTCTTATAGTTTCGACGATATACGCTTCGAAAAAAAAAAGTCTTTTTCTTCAAAGAGATGTTTCATCCCCTAAAAGTGCGTATGGGCCCTTATAAAAAAATACGTGTCTCTTATTTTGACCTAGACTACAACATATTCAAAGCTCATCAAAATCGGAGTGTAACAGTTGGGTAGGTTTGCTTGTGAGTAACTTTCTTATAAAAAAGGTCTCCAATAATAAATTGTCGAGGCATGTCATTTTTTGATTCATGAATAGAAACAAGATACTTATTACCGTTGTTTTCTACATCTTGAATTTTAAGTTTCGTAAGTTCATCACATCTAAGAGCTCCACATATGCCAAAGATTAAAATAACCTGCAATTATTATAGTAAATCGATTTACATGTCATGATGAATTAATTAATTATTATTAATTAAAGTATGCATTAAAAAAATGAAACATTAAGCAATAAATAAAAATTAATATAAATACTAACCTTTGAAGCTAAGTGAACATAGTCTGGTGCATTATTAATAAATTTTAAAATTTCATCCCATTTCAAGACCGAGGACTTTTTCGGTTTGTATCCTTTAGAGTTATTTTTGACTAAAGCTTTCAAGTTAAGAAAATTATTTATGTTAACATTGTCTCTTGTATTTAATGTACTTTTTAAAATTGACCAAACACTCCATATAGTTGACGGCTTTAATTTTTTAGATAGTTCCTTAAAATACACAATCAAATTATTTTCTGCAGAGTTTGACAGTAAAGTTTTGTGTTCTATCTGCCACTTTTTATACGTGTCGTAAACAAGATTGTATCAATCGACAGATTTCTTTGGTAACGTATCTGTATTTATTATCAATCGCGCTTCTGCATCGAAATTTCGTATAACATCTTCCTCGTCTACGGATTCATCAGATGACGTATTGTTCATTTTTGCTGGGTTGTTGAATTGACTTTAATAATACTTGAATATTAAATTAACTGACGACAGCACAATATTGATAATGATTTTTAAGGTTAGAGGTAGCAACAGTAATGACAGCGGTTAACAATTTGTTGTAGCGACAGAAGAAATAGTTCCTAGTTACGAGTATAAATGCGCATGAGAAATTCTTTTTCTCCCGGCGTTATAGAGGGCGCGCGTGTACTTCTCACAGGGAGTAAATGTTAAACTTTTGTCCCTGCTATTAGGGACGAAAGTGCGTACTTTCGACCGAGGTATGAAGAAAATAAGTTTGCATCTCTTCTAATTGTTGACAGCGCTTTGAACTTCCACTTAAATATAAATAAATATTTTTCATCAAATCTTCCAAGATGTTTGGCAATTTTTTACATGCTTTGCTGGCAACTAAAGCCGCTGAGTGGCAAATATACTTCAAGAGAATAACATGAGGTACATCATGTTTCGACCGCGTATAAAAAGAATTATTTTTTCCAACCATAACTGCAGCTCCGTCATACGTTAAACCAACAATATTTTTTAGGGGAATACCTTTTTCTTCCATATAATTTTTGAAAGTCTAATATATTTTTTCAGATGAGCCATCAGTTGCATCTATATGCAAAAGTTCCAAAAGTTGCACTTGAACCTGTCGATTTTGCGAATGAATATATTGCACTAAAATGCACAAATTCTTTCGGGTAGATATGTCTGTGCTCTCATCTATCAGTATTGAAAAATTTTCCTAAAATAATGAATAATGAACTAAATAATACATTAATGTTCAAAATAATATACTTTAAAATTAAACTTACAGTTTTTAAAATATTTATTAAATTTTCGGTTTCAACTTTAGCTATAACATTTTTGATAATATACGTGCATTTTTTTCGATGTAACTGTACATCTTTTAAAATTTGGGAATCTGGAAAAGCATTTCTTAACATTGGCACTAGATGTTCTACATTACAGAATGCTATGTTATGATGTGCTATAAAATTTGACAAAAGTATTTCAGCGTTTTTAATCCGTTTTTCTTTTTTCATTTGCTTGATTGTTTCCTTGGTAGCTTTATCAAGAAGTATATCCAATTTTTTAGTTGACTTAGTTAATTTTGATTTTCTTTGATGAATTAAACTTTTTTCATGTTTTTGCAGTTCCGTCTTTCCACACGCTAGAATTTTGTTGCAGCAAATGCATTTGCATAAATTGTTATTTTCTTTCACAAGAGCTACCCAATGCTTAAATTTCTCTTTCTCCAACCAGTTATAACAAAACACTTACTTTTTAGTTTTATGAGCTATTTTTGTTCCAGTTTGTCTTTTTTTGTCCTCTTCAGTATTCATTTTCATATTATTGTTCTGTGTCGAGCTGCTGCACCACACAAATTGGAGGTTATAGATTAAGGTTATGTTTAAAAAATCATTTTCTTATTTAACAATATTTATTTATGTACTTACATATTAAATTAATTCTGTGCACATGGATCTGGGATCATAGACTGCTTTGGTATCACACAAAATAACATTTGAATTTACTTTGTTGCGACTATGTAGAGTGTAGAGTATAGACCGTAAAGGCTAAGATTGCCAGAAAAGAATCGATTTTGCGAAAGATCGATCCTTTCGCCTTCGATTTTTTATGAAATTGGTACAAACGGTAACGATTCGATGACTATGTTCAGCAGAACAAACCGCTTAGTAGTAATTAAATGTGATTAGTTTTTACTTTTAGAACCAACCAATCAACAAACAATACTCAACGGAAAACTTACAACTACTGAGTCTGCCGAACGCGGTCAATTCTAGTATAGAAGTGTTTTGTGTAAAATTATAAAAACAGCATATTTTTAATAATTTATCAGAAAAACTAAAACCAAGTGACTACTATAGAAATTCCCTTCCAAACTGCAATATTAGAAAAAAAATCCCTTTTTCCTTTTACGCCAAAAAGATCCCTCAAAATAGGTAATTTCCCTCCTATATCCTATCACTAGTTCCGGCCAACAATATGTCATTTCTTCGATGACCACATCCTGTCCTTTTTTAAGTGTTCCTCACTATTATAATACGGGCGTCCTTGTAAGAGTTAATTATCTCTGATCCAATCCGTCTGTCTATCTATTTATTCTAGACTAATTCTTAGTTTAATATGTATATACGAGGTGTGTTCAAAAAGTATCGCGAATTTTGAATTTTCGCGGGTTACGTATATTCGAATTTCGATCTTTTTGTGGCGTTATGTTGGTACTCATGTCTCTCACTTATGCCGACAAGCTCGGCCATTTTGAATGTTCACTTAATTGTTGACAGCTGCTTTGCTTGCACGTGTTTTGGATCGTCTTCGATTTTTACCTATTCAAAAAAATGGATCAAAGAACCTGTATCAAATTTTGTGTGAAAAACGAAATTAAGTGCGCGGATGCATTCCGAATGTTGATTGTGGCATACGGAGAAGCTACCTTGGACCGAAGCAACGTTTATCGGTGGTACAAAATGTTCTCAGAAGGCCGAGAAGATGTGAACGACGAAGAGCGTGCCGGACGCCCGAGCACTTCAACAACAGACGAAAAAATTAATGAAGTGGAGAAAATGGTATTGGCCAATCGTCGAATCACCGTTAGAGAAGTTGCTGAGGACCTAAACATATCGATTGGCTCGTGCCATTCGATTTTTATCAATGATTTGGGCATGAGACGGGTCGCCGCGGAATTCGTACCAAAATTGCTCAATTGCGACCAAAAACAGCATCGCATGAACATTGCTAATGAGATGTTGGACTCTGTCCGCGACGACCCAAATTTGCTCCAGAGGGTCATAACTGGTGACGAATCGTGGGTTTATGGTTATGACGTGGAAACCAAAGCTCAATCATCTCAATGGAAGCTGCCGCACGAACCAAGACCGAAAAAAGCGCGCCAAGTTCGGTCGAATGTGAAAGTTTTGCTGACAGTTTTCTTCGATTGCAGGGGCGTGGTGCATCTTGAGTTCTTGCCACAGGGTAGAACGGTCAATAAGTAATATTACCTGCAAGTTATGCGCAATTTGCGCGAAGCAATCCGCCAGAAACGCCCGAATTTGTGGAAGAACAAAAATTGGCTTTTGCACCACGATAACGCCCCTGCTCACACATCGTTGCTTGTGCGCGACTTTTTGGCCAAAAACAACACACTAATGATGCCGCAGCCACCGTATTCCCCAGATCTGGCCCCCTGTGACTTTTTCTTGTTCCCTAAACTGAAGAGGCCCATGAAAGGACGACGTTACGCTACGCTTGACGAGATAAAGACGGCATCGAAGGAGGAGCTGAACAAGATAAAAAAAATGATTTTTTGAAGTGCTTCGAAGATTGGAAAAACCGTTGGCACAAGTGTATAATATCTCATGGGGATTACTTTGAAGAGGACAAAATAGATATTCATGAATAAATAAATAATTTTTGAAAAAACACAAAATTCGCGATACTTTTTGAACACACCTCGTATTAGGTGTTCAACTTTGCTTCCGCCGTATTTTTCGACATTCGAGGCTTTATTGTAAAAAACTGGTTAACATTTACAATTCAAAATATTGTCCATCGCTACTTTCTCCCATATTTCAGTAGCGTACAAATCTTGCGTCAAAAAAACTACTCATTTTTTGAGGCAATGCTTTTAATACAGATCGCTTGTGATTGTTTTAGACGGTTTTAGCAGCTCGTAATACACTACGCTGAGCTGGTCTCACCAAATACAGAGCATGATCTTTGAACTGTGAATATTTGGTTTGGCCGTTAACGTGGAAGCATGGCCGGGAAGTTCCCATGATTTTCTGCACTTGGGATTATCATAATGAACCCATTTTTTGTCCCCAGTCACAATGCAATGCAGAAATTCCTTCCGTCTTTGCCTTTCAAGCAGCTATTCACAAGCAAACAAACGCCGTTGAACATTTTTCGGCTTTAAGTCGTACGGCACTCATTTTCCTTGTTTCTTAATCATTCCTATGGCTTTCAGGCGTTTTGAAATGGCTTGTTAAGTCACTCCTAATGATCCTGCCAATTCTTCTTGCGTTTGACACGAGTCTTCATGAAGTAATGCCTCCAATTCTGCATCTTCTCTCTTACACCGCCATGCCGGTCTTTGATGTCAAAATCACCATTCTTAAAACGTTGAAACCACTCACGACACGTTTTTTCACTAATAGCAGTCTTGCCATAAGTATGTGAGAGCATTCGATGAGCTTCAGCTGCAGATTTCTTCATATTGAAGCAGAAACCAAATGACGAGAATTTAACTTGTAAACTGACATTTTCAATCGAGAATAACTATACGATGCGGACACAAATCGAGTATTTTTTTTTTTGGTTTTGTGTCCTACTATGGACACGCGTATTCAACCAAACCGGAACGGTAATTGTGGTTATACTACGCAAGGGCGACGATGTTGAGTGCCCCAATTTGTTAATTAATTAGCTTGCACTTGCGAGTCTCGATTCTAGATGACTCTTTTTACTTTCTTGATAAACTCATAAATGATCTCAAATTTCTTCCAATCCTCTCTCTTCAGGATATCTTGTATACACTTCACCTTCTCAAGTCGTTTTCTCCAAAGCCTCTTTCTCTGGTTATTGTACTTACGACAGCGCCACACTATATGATTGATGTTTTCCATCTCGTAACCGCATTCACATCTCACACTTTCTATGTAATTCTTCCTGGCCAACGACGCGTTCAGATTGTAGTGATTCGATCTCAGTCTATTAATTAATGTAACATACTGCCTTTCCATATTACACTTGTAAAACCACGGATGTTTCTTATTACCGTCATAGAAATTATTGAAATAAAATATTTCCTTATATCTGGATTCGTTACCTATAATATTTTGAGTATTCTTCCATGCGTCCTCTTTATATATACTAATGAGATCTTTAACAGGTACCTCTAGATTATTATTGTTATCTACCGGTTCCTCGGCGCCCATTTTTGCAAAATATTCCGTAAGTTCATTTCCCGTAAAACCAACATGAGACGAAATCCATACATAAACTACATTTTTAGCATATAAATCTTTGAAACAAGTGTGTAATCTAACAATTTCTAAAATATACTTATTTCTATATACATTAATACTGTTATTATTAATAGCCTGCAATGTCAATAAACTATCAGAAAAAATAACGACATTATCAAAGGAATTTATCTTATTAAATGCTATTTTCAAAGCTGCCGATAGCCGTAGCTTCCGCTGTAAATATGGAACATTCTTTAGGCAAACTAAAATAATGCCCCTTTTCTTGTTCTTCTAAAATCACACTGACTCCTGTAGAAATAGAATGTTGATCTGTATACATTATGAGCGTCCTATCATTTAAATTGTATTTACTTTTTACTTCATTTATTAGTGTTAAGTACTATATTGTAAGAGTCGCTGCGATGACTCAATCATATTTCCCGCGCGGAGAAATGTCCTAGTGGCTTGGCCTCGTTTCTAGCGGCATCAGTTATTTCCGATTGGCTCAGTTCGGCACGACTCGAGCGAACCCGGCATTGCGCAATCGCGCTTCGGTAGAACCCACCTAAGGCGGCGACCAAGCAAGACGGCGTCTTTCTTCTCTCATTTTTTCGTTAACGTACAGTCGCCAGGCACGATTACTTAGTATAACAGTTTAGTCTCTTAAGTTCAAGTTGTGATATGCCTCTCGTTTCGATTCGAAGTGCATTGTATCCGGACCACTGTCGGCTGAGAAATAAATCTATATAAAAACAGAGAAAGCCAGTTTCTAGCTCAGTCTCCCTCGTAACGCTATCTTACCGCGAGATCGACGGGGTTATTAACAAGATTTGGTCCTTCGAGCCGGATTTCTTCAGGAAATCCGCATCTCAGTGCAGCGGTGAACGATGGACCCTTCGGTTCAGTGCAACGAAGCGTGATCAGTGAACGCTCAGCGGCCATCGATAGACGATCGTCGACGACGCAACGGTCTCGTGAGCGGACACGTGGTGCCCGATCAAGCAGGCACGTTGCGGACAAGAATCGTCGCTTGGTCAAGCAGGGGTACGTCGCCTCGCCAGGATCGTGCCCGGCCAAATAATCACGTGGCGCCCAACCAAGCAGGCGCACCATGCCGCCGAGGATTGTGTTTGGCCAAGCAAACATGTGGCGCCGAACCAAGTAAGCGCGCGGCATTGTCGAGGAATGTGTTTGTCCAAGCGGACACGCGACGTCTGACCAAGCAGGCGCACCACGCTGCCGAGGATCGTGTCTGGCCAAGTGGACACGTGGCGCCGAATTAAGTAAGCGCGCGGCATCGTCTAGGAGCGCATCCGGCCAATCGGACGCGTGGCCCCTGATCAAGCAGGCGCGCTGCAATTTTGAGGAAGCGGTTCAGCCAAGCGGACACGCTATAGCAGCAAGGCCGCACGACGCGGTACTCAAAAGCAGGGCTTTCGATCACAGCAAGGAGGGTATTGCGGAAAGGACCACACAACATCAAGCTGCCCAGCCGCCATTACGCGATCATTGCTTCTTCGAGGGGGGCCCCTCAGCTACAACGGCCCGTACCACTCGACACCGTGTGTGCGCGCCATTGAGATAAGCTTTCGGTGGTAATAGCTAACCAGTTGTCGCGAACCGATAGCCTTTTGTCCTCTTCAAAATGCCTGACGATAACGATCCACTAAAAAAACAGCGCACCATTATCAAGGCGTCGTGTACGCGAATTAAAACTTACGTAGACGCGATACGCTTAGTTAACCCATCAATACTGGCTCAGCTCAAAGAGCGCAAAATCAAGTTAGATAAATGCTGGGCGGATTACGACAATGTACAAACAAAATTGGATTGTCTGACGACGCCGAGGCTCGCGATCGAGCCACGTTCGAGGACGAATATTATTCGTTGGCGGCAAAAATGCGGGAAATTATAAGACCAATTACTCCCCTTGCGAGCACCATAAGCGTACCGTCAAGTACCAGCTCTTCGTCGTCGGCTAGTCGCGAGTTCTTGCACTTTTTAACACACGTGCGTTTACCGAAGCTGAATTTACCCGTGTTCTCGGGCAAGTACAATGAGTGGTTTCCGTTTCACAACACGTTCATCTCAGTTATACATTCCCACGCGACTTTGAGCAACATACATAAGCTTCAGTACTTACGTGTGTAAAGGGGGGATAAAAATAATAGAAAGAAAGAATATTAATTGATAGTGTCAGGAAATAGGATTAGGTAAATAAAAAGGCAAATGAGAAGGGAGGGCCTGGTGCAAGGAAGAAGACAAATAACCGTAAACTCGTTTATTCTCGGCGGATATACAAAGGGTTATGTGAAACGTGCGATTACCACGGCAGTGATCTAACGAATGCCGAAAAGGGCTGAGATGCCTCATGTTGCATCATGCCCATAGCGTCGCATAACGGTAAAAGTGTGGCGCGATCCCTTTGGCCCTGAGGAAATAGCCGCAACGCGCGCAACGCTGTTGCTAGCCTGAGTCATTTCGACGCTAGCTTAAAGATATCTTACACGTGCCTCACTCACCGGCGATACCAGCAAGGTTATCGATTTGCTTGAAATATCAGATCTCAATTACGAGGTCGCGTGGACGCTCTTTAAAGACCGCTATGATAACAAGCACGTTATAGTTCAGAGTCACATTAAAGCTATCATGGCATTGCCCTCGATGGCTAAAGAAAACTGCGTCAAATTATGCAAAATTGCGGACGGCGCGGTGCGGCATCTTCACGCCCTTCAGGCATTGAAACGCCCTACAGATAAATGGAACGATTTGTTAATACACGTCATAAGCTCTAAGTTAGACTTGGTTACGCTGCGTGAGTGGCAATCTTCGTTGATCGGTAACGAGTTGCCCACTCAAAAACAATTTTTTGAATTCATGACACATCAGTGTCAAGTGCTCGAAGCTACGGGAAAAATACATGATTTATCCGCGAAAACAGCTAGTACGCGTTCTCAGTCCAATGTTAAAAAACAATCTTGTGCCGTAACTGTCAAGTCAACATGTCATTATTGTCAAGGCGAACATTCCGTGTACTATTGTAAAGATTTTCTCGCGCTTTCCACGGTCCAAAGGATATCAGAGACCTGAAATAAAAAATTATGTGCGAATTGTTTGCGTTTGACTACGCACGTGGCGAGTAACTGCACCTCCGGAGGTTACCGAGTTTGTGAATTGAAACATAATACGTTGCTGCACTCGAGCAGCGACTCCTTGAGTTCATCAAACCGCGGTGCGGGCAACGACGAAGCGTCGACGTCAGTTAATCTTTCAACCGTCCCAGTTTCAAGCGTGTTCAGCGGCGGTCAAGTTTTATTGTCCACAGCAGTAGTGTACGTCTACAATAGCCAAGGTTCTCTTACGCCGGGCCGGGCTTTACTAGATTCCGGGTCCCAGGTCAACTTAATCTCTAAAAAGTTCTTAGCAAGTCTTGGCTTAAAGTCGCAGCAAATAAATATATCAATCTTGGAGATAAGCGGAACCGCGGTAACTTCACAGACAGTGCAAATAAAATTGCAATCAAGACTAACGTCGTACAATGCTACTATAGGTTGTATAATCACAGACAGAGTCACGAAAAGGCTTCCCGGTCTCAATCTGAAACGGCACGCGGTCAACATACCACATAACGTGAAATTGGCAGATCCTCAATTTCATGCCTCGTCGGATATAGACATATTGATCGGTGCTGAAATATTCTAGGACCTCCTTTGCATCGGTCAAATCAAACCGCTTGGCAAGCAATTCACGTTACAAAAAACGAGATTGGGATGGGTATTGGCCGGTCGGATTGGCAATCCGTCGCCAAATTCACCGATAGTAAGTTTATTGCATGCAACAATAACAAACGTTCAGCTTCACGATCAATTGGCACGCCTCTGGCAAATTGACAATAAATTCAACGCCCCCGAGGGTTACACAATAGAGGAGAGGCAATGCGAACAACATTTTTTAGACAACGTGAGGCAGAATTCATGGCCGATACATTGTCAAGTTTCCCGTTAAGGAGCAGCTATTTCTAGGTTCGGAGATTCCCGCGACATCGCACTCAAGCGATTAAGGGGGATCGAAAAACGCCTCAACCGTGATCCGGAATTAAAGATGCAATATTCTCGTTTCATGGTCAGATATCTCTCGCTTGGCACGCTCATCTCGTGCAGGCCACATGCACCGCATTGATGGGCAATCCGTTGAGGCACCCGTGTCGTTTTACTTGCCACATCACTGCGTCCATAAAGTCTCAGGTCAATCTTCCAAACTGCGTGTTGTTTTCGACGCGTTTTGTAAGACTAGCACAAACGTATCTTTAAACGATACGTTCATGGTAGGGCTCGTAGTCCAACAGGACTTAATGTCAATACTACTCAGATTTCGAATATTTTGTTATGCCATCACTGCTGACATTATCAAGATGTACAGACAGATACTGATGGACCCATCTCAAACCTGCTTCCAACGCATACTATGGAGGGAGAACCCCGACGAGGTCAATACATATGAATTAGCCACAGTTACATACGGTACGGCTTCTGCCTCTTACCTGGCCACCAGGTGCCTCACGCACTTAGCCAATCAATACCCCATCGGTTAGGTGCGACTTCTACGTTGACGACCTGCTCACCAGAGCAGATACAATTCAGGAAGTATGAACGATTCGGGATGAAACCATCAAATTACTGAAGCGGAGGAGTTTCGAGCTCAGCAAATGGGCGTCGAATTGTTCAGAGTTACTCGACGGCGTTGACAATGTCGATGCCGAGTTAATTACTATCAAGAACGACATAGAATCATCAATTCTAGACATCCATTGGAATCAACTTCAAGATTTATTTTACTTTTCCTACAGGATTGACCTTGTTTGCAATTTGGTGTCTAAGCGCACCATCCTGTCAGAAACTGCTAGGTTATTTGACCCCTTGGGTCTTTTGGGCCCCGTCACTATTGCAGCAAGGCTCATTCTTCAGGAGCTCTGGCTAGCGGGCACACATTGGGACGAATTCGTTCCTCAAGAGATTCATACTCGATGGGCGGACTTCAAGTCCCATTTGATGAGTCTAAATGACTTGAGCGTTCCTTGCTGCATTAAGTTCAGTTGCAATCATTGATCGCTTCAAATACACGGTTTTTGCGACGCCAGCCAACGGGCGTACGGAGCCTGTGTGTATGTTCGGACGGAGGTCAGTGCGGGCGTCTATCGCACTGAGTTGTGGTGCTCCAAGTAGGGTAGCGCCTCTTAAAACCGTATCTCTGCTACGACTCAAACTATCTGCTGCATGTTTGTTATTGCGGCTAGTTGCTAAAATCGGCAAGGCCGTGGATCTCTCAAATGCGACTAAGTTTCTCTGGATCGACTCTACCATCACTCTCAATTGGGTAACATCGATTTCTCGTAGGTGGTCGGTATTCGTGGCTAATCGAGTCGGCGAGATCCAGCGATCCACTGACATCAAAATGTGGCGTCACGTCAATTCTCAAAACAATCCTGCCGACATACTATCGCGCAGAATAAGTGCACACAAGCTGCCATCAGCGGCCATATGGTGGCATGGTCTTATCTTTTTACAGTTAAACGAGGATCAGTGGCCGAGTGATAGGTTTCAAGAGCTAGATGACGTTCCGGAACAAAGGGTGATCGTTGCAACAGTATACATTCAAACTGATAACGTCGTCGACAAATTGTTGGAAAGGCATTCCAGCCTGCATATGATATGCCGCATATTGGTTTATTGCTTAAAATTCGCCAAGGCACGACGCCACGAGGTGCCTACCGGGCGCCCATTGCCCTCCGAGACGGCATTTGCGTTAAGTGTCATGTGCAGGACTGTGCAAATGCAAGCATTTCCAAATGACTACAAGGCCCTAAGCCAAGGGAATTCAATCAACTCAAACAGTAGTTTGCTTTTGTTATCTCCATTCATGGATAAGGACGGTTTGATGCGAGTAGGCGGTAGACTTAAGAACTTTGATTTGCAATACAACGCGCATCATCAAATACTACTGCCGCGGCACTATGAACTGACTTGTCGAATAATAAAGAATGAGCACACTCGAGGCATGCACGCGGGTGCACAGACGACTATGGCATGCGTCCGCCAGCGATTCTGGTCATTATCGTTGCGGTCGACAACCCGCAGCGTCATACAAAAATGCATAACATGCTTTAGGGTAAAACCCAGGTTTTTGGAAGCTACGATGGGCTCCTTACCGGCAGTTAGGGTCACCGTATCCAAACCTTTCTCGCACTGCGGCGTCGACTATGCCAGCCCCGTGACCATACGCGAGGGCAAGCGCCGAAATTCAAAGACTAACAAGGCTTACATCGCGATTTTTGTATGCTTTGCCACCAGGGGCGTCCACATTGAGGTTGTAAGCGATCTAACATCGGAAGCCTTCATCGCCGCCTTTAAGAAATTTATCTTGCGCCGAAGCAAGCCCTCGCATATGTACTCGGACAACGGGACCACTTTTGTAGGTGCTCGAAATCAGCTGAAGGAATTCTATAATTATTATTGTGAGCAACAGACTCAATCGGACATAACATGGTTATTGAACGATCAGAAAATTGCGTGGAATTTCATTCCACCAAACGCTCCCCATTTCGGCAGACTGTGGGAGGCGGCAGTAAAGTCCGTTAAGACCCATGGCTCGTATCGTGGGTGGCGCTAACTTAACATATAAAGAGTTACAAACGTTGTTATCGGAAATAGAAGCAATTCTGAACTCACGTCCTATTACACCCTTGAGCGCGGACCCGAAATGATTTATCTTACTTTAGTCCCGGTCACTTTCTGGTTGGCTCGCCTCTGAATATCTTTTCTCCACTAGATGTAAGCAATATCAATGAAAATTGGCTCACTCGAAGGCAACGAGTTGAACAATTACGGCAGCATTTTTGGCGTAGGTGGAGCTGCGAGTACCTACATTCGTTGCAGGAGCGTACCAAATGGAAATGCGATAAAGGCGTCCAATTGCTTTCCAATCAAGTGGTGCTTGTTAAGCAGCCAAATCTACCCTCATTGCAGTAGACGATGGGCCGCGTCCTGGAAATCCACCCTGGCTCCGACGGTGTAGCTCGAACGGCCACCATCAAAACGGCTAAAGCCACGTTTGTAACGCCGTTATCAAAACTGGCAATACTGCCATTAGAGGACGAGCAGCATTGTAAGGCGTTGTTAATTACAAGTTAAGACCTAATTTTAGGTAAATGCGCGTATCCTGCAACTTTTTTCTTTTTTTTCTCTTTTTTTGTTGCGTCTTCTTTGTCTGCTCAATGATCAGTTATATTCAAATTTATTCATGCGTTTAAATTCAGTTTGCGTTATATTAAAATGTTAAATCGCGTCAAGTTGCGTTCTCCAAGCGTCCCCCCTCTTACTGTCGCGTTCAAATTGCATTAACCGTTGTTCGTGTATGTATTTCTTTATTTGCTGTTTATTTGAAAGTCAGTGCTTTCAAGGAGGCCGGCGTTGTTAAGTACTATATTGTAAGAGTCGCTGCAATGACTCAATCATATTTCCCGCGCGGAGAAATGCCCTAGTGGCTCGGCCTTGTTTCTAGTGGCATCAGTTATTTCTGATCGGCTCAGTTCGGCACGACTCGAGCAAACCCGGCATCGCGCGATTGCGTTTCGGTAGAACCCACCTAAGGCGGCGACTAAACAAGACGGCGTCTTCCTTCTCTTATTTTTTCGTTAACGTACAGTCGCCAGGCACGATTACTTAGTATAACAGTTTAGTCTCTTAAGTTCAAGTTGTGATACGCCTCTCGTTTCGACTCAAAGTGCATTGTATCCGGACCACTGCCGGCTGAGAAATAAATCTATATAAAAACAGAGAAAGCCAGCTTTTCGCTTAGTCTCCCTCGCGACGCTATCTTACCGCGAGATCGACGGGGTTATCAACAATTAGACTTAAATCTTCCTGTACGTATCCTTTGATTTGTTTAATATCACAATTCTTTTTCTTACGATTAAGGCCCTGCAACCTTCTTTCAATATCATAATCTGTATCAATTCTATTAGTGATCATGTTATATTTTAAGTTCCATATTTCAAATGTATTTTCCTTATTGCCCAATTTATCTTCATATCTTAGATCATAATTCCATGCTTCGCATAGCACGCTCTTATTAAACAACGGATTCCTATATTTAGCAAACATTTCTTTGTGACTTAACTTATTTAAACTATTTTTAAGTGTATCCTCACCGTATTTATAAATCTTACAACAAAAGTTCTTGGCTAAGGTCAACGTTCTATCTCTTATCAAAACTACTTTCGATTCTGCGATAATAACGTTATTAGGGGTGCTATTCCTATACCCGAGGGCCATACGGATTCCTAAGAATTGAGCTCTCTCTAAACCGAGCTGTAATGATTTTAAATTGGGACTATAAACAAACAGGCCATAATCTAGAACCGACCTAACCATACTTTTATATAACATTAAAGCCGTGTTTACCTCAACACCTCTAGATATGCCGCTGAGGTACTTCATGATATTATTAGCTTTATTTACATACTATACCTCTAATGTCTGATACATGTTTATTAAATCTTAATTTGTTGTCAAGCCATATTCCCAGGAATCTAACCCTTTGGTCGTTGTACACTTTACTATTCTTAACTCTAATATATAATTTTTTATCACAAAAACCTGATTTAGAGAATTCTACGATTTTTGTTTTTTGAGGTGCCAAATCTAGATTCAATGTAACCAAATTTTTGTGATCTTATGTACCGCCACTTCTAAAATGATTTTATTTTTGAGTCTGTCCCCGCCTTGAACATACGCTGTAACATCATTTGCAAATTGCACAATTTGAACCAAGTTGTTTATTCCCTGAATGAATTCTATTAATATATGCATATAAAGTGCATATAAAATTAGACTAAGTACAGCCCCCTGTGATAATCCCCTGTACACCTTTCAGATATTTACTTCTTGGTTATTTATCACGAAGCTAGTTTTTCTGGGATTTAGCTATTTGTTAATAAATTTAAGAATGCCAGAAGGGCAATTCTCGTCACTTAGTTTCCTAATCATTATTTTAAAATTTACCTTATTATAGGCCGATTCAACATCTAAAAAGGCAGCCAGGGTGTTGTTACGTCCAGGGTTGAAGAAGGATCGGTAAAATACGTGGGGAGAAGGGAGGGACGTAACAACTTGAGAACGTGAACACAAGGCTCGACAAGCCGCGTCGACAACCCAGGGTATATGGGTCAGTGGGACCACAGCGGGGGCCCAACGACAAATACCTGGGGGCGTTTCGCGTCCCTTGGTCCTGTTTTGAGGCAGCAAATTTAATTGCTTTACCTCGGGATCGGACCTAGTGCTTGGCTTAATAGAGCAAGGGATAGTGAATCAGGTTGAGAAATCAATCAAGTTCCCTTATAGTCAATCATCGGTTTATTAAAAAAAAATAATGAAAGATAAATATAAAAAAAAATTTAATTCTATATAAAAGTAATTTATTACAAATTGGAGTTGTTAAGGAAAACAAATTAGTAATTAATTAGTAAAAGCGAAAAATCCGCAGACTCGTGATACAACGTTGAAGATTAACAATTACGTATATATATATATATATATATATATATATATATATATATATATATATATATATATATCTACATTCATAATATCCTATACTGATGTGACGAACAGAGTATGCGTATGTGTGTATGTGTAATTGTGTCCATATTGTCTAGAAGTATTATTCTTTAATTTCTCTTACAGTAGCGAAATTGAGGCAAAAATGGTTGAGGAATATTATTTTCGGGACTAAGTAATAATTTGGGTACGTGTGGGGGAAGAAAACGGGAATAGTTCCGTCAGGAGAGAGGTGGGGAAGGTAGGCGTGAATGGTTTCCAGATCAAACTGGTCAGGCCCGATTGAAAATGTGCCAGGAGGGAGGGGATTGGAACACAAAGGAAAGACAGACAGGATGGCGTTTAACGACTGGAGGAAGCCAGGAGCGAAAAACAAACGAGGTACAAGTAGTGGAAGCTCGTCTAAATATTCCACGCTGGGAATAGGAGAAGGGGGAGGACGTTCATCCTCAAGATCGTGAGATCCGAGGATCGGAGGCTCTAAGAGAACTTCTTCCTCCTCTTCGAAATCGTGGAACTCGGGGTTCGGAGATCTCCGCAGAAATCTCTCTCCCTCGAAGTCCTGAACCTCGGGGTTTGGAGGTGGAGACAGAGAGATAGGGGAATCGGGGAAGATCCTATACGTGAGTTGACTCGAAATAGAGACGGGGGAGTTTACGTGTTCGGAGGGGGTTGACGGTTCTTCTTTGTCGAGAGGGACTGGAGAGTAAGAGGGTTCAGGGGGAGAATTGGCGGGTGAATTTACATGTTCGGAGGGGGTTAACGGTTCTTCTTCGTCGAGAGGGACTGGAGAGTAAGAGAATTCAGGGGGAGAATTGGCGGTTGTGTTACCGGAAATTATCAAAATATTTTATTGTTTGTTATGTAAGTTTCCTAATTTAAGTAAATTAGCGATAATCGGTATTGCTTCAAAAGAAAGATTGAGTGACGCAGCAAGCTTCCTTCCTCTACGGTTTCCGCGATTTTGACGGTGGCTCCGGCGCAAGACTTATTTTTGTGTATTTTTGGTGGAATATGGTTATTCACTAGAACGAAATAAATAAAAATTTGACCCCCTTTTCTCTCTAATATACAAAAGAGAAAAAAAAAAATAAAAAATTTTAACTGGGGAGAGGGGATGGGAAGGTAGTTGAATTAGAGAGCAGTGTAAGTCTGAATCGAATCGGCGGAGCCCGATTCAAATCCAGAAAGTATAAATTTCTTCGAATCAAAGCAAGCCAAAACTCGATTTAATCCAAAATGGAAATCAAGGCCGAATCGAATCAAACAGAGTTCGATTCAATCCAGAAGAATAAGGATATAAATTTCGTTGAATCAAATCGAGCCAAAACTCGATTTAATCCTAAATGGAAATCAAAATTGAATCGAATCGAACAAAGTTCGATTCAATCCAGAAAAATAAAGATATAAATTTCGTTGAATCAAATCGAGCCAAAACTCGATTTAATCCAAAATGGAAATCAAGGTTGAATCGAATCGAACAGAGTTCAATTCAATCCAGAAAGATAAGAATATAAATTTCTTTGAATCAAATCGAGCCGAAACTCGATTTAATCCAAAATGGAAATCAAGGTTGAATCGAATAGAACAGAGTTCGATTCAATCCAAGAAAAGGTAAAGGTAGTCAGAAATGCTCGGAGGGGAAGTGACAGTTGTAATGTGAATATGTATAGATTACCCGTAAGAGAGAAAAGCCAGTCAGGAAAGATAAACTGATGATTGGAACTTACTACTTGTTGGTTAAACTGTTAGAGTTGACAAATGTGATACTCTCGGGGCCGCAGAACTGGGACCGCACTCAGCGGGAGACGAACAATTCAGCCAAAAAGATTGCGGGTGCGATGGAGAATGGTCGCCAGATTCCAAATATGCCCATTTTCACTATGGCACTTTTCCGACCGAGACTTGTGCTCCGCACAAGTTAAAGGCCGCGGATCCGAGAGTCGCAGAACTCGGGCATGCAAGATGCCACGAAACTGCAATTCGGAGGAGGAATGAAGACTAGACTACTCGCTCCGCTAGAAGACGCACCTATTTATACTATTTTTCATCTATGTTTCCCTTTGTCCCATCGAGGGCCGTGTGCACCACTTTATTCATTAATACACGTGCAATATTTGCTTTTACGACTTTTTTATATTCCTCGGTAATTGTTATCCGAGAAAGCGACAGGTTTTACAATTGAACTCTCGGAAGCATTAAACGTCAAAAATTCTTTGATTTATTGCTATGCGGGTGTCGGACATTCAGAACTCAAAGGGATGCACACGTGCGTCTTCCAGCTCCCTGATTTTACTATCTTTGGTGTTTCCGGCGTCGAGCCACGGTGTCACCCCAGATCTCCATAATTGGTGAATTTATAACTACTTAATTTGTAACATCTGATTATTACCATGAGAGTCACTGTATTCTTGGAAACGGGGTAAGATCACCGCCGCTCGGTCCCGTTAATTAGAATATCCGCTGGTTGCAAAGGAAAGAATCGTTACTCCGCAGGAGTAACAGTGTAATCACCAGATAAATTGGCACTTTTAATATCTGCAATCATCTTCGTAAGATTCTCCATGCACGATCTTCCTCTTCGAAACCCATTTTGCATAGGATCCAATTTGTTGTTACTCTCGAGCCACCATATAAGTCTTTCGTTTACTGACCTTTCCATTAATTTACACATACAAGACGATAATTCAATCGGTCTCACTTTGTCTTTACCGAATTTATCAATAAAGATAATCTGGTATTTATTTCAGTTTAAAGAAAAATAATCCTTGTTCCATATAGTATTGTAAAGATCTAGATAGAAGTTCTTTTCCGCTTATTGGCAGATTTTTCAACATTAAGTAATCGACATTATCCTGCTCAGGGCTGAATCTTTTCTGATTATATGCATAGCTCGGGAAAGCTCAACCATAAAAAATTCACCGTTTATGTTGCTTGTGGACCGTTCTTCCGTCTTATTGTTTTCCTGTCTTATTTCTTTGATTCACGGTGGTGCCAAATCTGATATTGTTCTTCTAATTTCAGCCTCTCTACCTTTATGCCAGGTATTCCAGTTTATTTTGTTTTGAACATTTTTCATAGTTCTTATTGTATTCCACACATACAAAAGACTTGTAAACCTATTAATTCCGTTACAGAATGTTATAAAGTCTTTCTTTTTCTTTTTATTTATAACTTTTCTAGCAATAACCTGACATCTTTTATATTCTACAAAATCTTCTATTCTACTAGTGCGTGTCCATATTTTTAGTTTGCTTTTTCTATCCTTTCTTACCTTGACGCATTCCTCGTTCTACCATCTGACTTCTTGTCTCTTAGATACCTGATCTGTGTTTTTTATCTTATACATCCATATTTATTAACTTTTTCTAGATTTCCTTTCTTGAGGCAGTCAGAGTGGCTTTCTTCATATTGTTTACAAACTAAGAGTATAGGTTAGTCTTGTACTTTTCTTTCTGTCTTCATATTACTGATAAATGTTTGTGCAGTTATTATTTCATTTTTTATTTTATCATGATATACTTTCCAATTAGTGTTTTTATTTGATATTCTGTTAGTAATTTTCTTATACGGCAGAAAACTCACGTCCACATTTATTTCCACCGGGAAGTGATCTGAACCCCAAGTGTTTGAAAGCTGCTGATAATTGATTCTTCTGGCCAAATTATTATTTGCAAAAATCAGATCTATATTCGATGCCCTCTGGCCGTAATAGTTCAATCTTGTTTTGGTGTCATAATTAATATTAATAAATCCTCTCTGGAACATGGCCATATATAACCTTTTACCATTTTTGTCGGTGTTTACACAGTTCTATGCGTGATTATGGGCGTTAAAATCCCCGACTATAATAGAATCCTCATTATCCGCTCCTTTAAACTTAAGTAAATCATATTATACAGACATTGGTTCGCACCCGTACGGTTTTCTATATACCGCTATTAGGTTATAACATCTGGTGATGGCACAAATTTTGACTCCAATTACCTTAATGTTATTTGATTTGATAGCCCATCGATTACTTTGAATTCAAATTTTTCTTAATCAAAATACCAACCCCTCCATTGTTATTTACGTTCTGACTTTTATATGTCTTATAACTTGATATACATATATAGTGGTTTGTCATGACTCAATTTCGTTTCTGTTACAACTGTTATATCGTATTTTATCACATTATTAGCAAACTCTGTCTTTTTATGACTTATATCTCCCGCATTCTACATAAGGATACTTGCTATTTTTAGTTATTTAAATACACATCTCTCTCTCTCTCTCTCTCTCTCTCTCACTGTCCCAATATCTGCTTTGTGCATCCGCGCTTACGCGCTTCACTCTGTTTACTTCCTCTTGATACCTACCCCAGATCTTCCTTTCCTTGTCAATGACTTGTAGGTTACTCTCAAATTGTTTATATTCCTCTTCACATTCTTTACCTTTAGATGGAGAATAAGAATTATGCCGCTTTAAAAGTTCCATAAATTCTCTACGAAAGTCATGGGATGTCTTGCTACTTGTAACGACCAATCAAAGCTCGAGGACCAGTCTTTCTCTCTATTCCCTTCTGTTATATTATTTGAATGTTCAGTTCTTACCTCATCATCTCTCATTTGACATAAAATTATCCCTCTTTTCCCCTTGTCTGTGCTATTGTTGTCGAACTGCTTATAGTAGTTTATATATTCTTGTCTCCGTCTTACTCCTGCTTCTCTCTCTCTCTCTTTCTCTCTTTCTTCTTTTCTGTCTTCGTCTTTCCCTTTCCTCTATTTTTCTTCTCTCTTGTCGTCGTTTTTCCTCTTCTTATCTATCTCTTTTTATAGCCTTACAATAAGTTCTATAATTTACCTGATGATTTGCTGTCGCTTTATTATCCTTAATATTACTGCCATTATTTGTGTTACGAGAATAATCAGTTATCTTTATTTCAATCTCATTTTCTCTCTCTTTATTATTGCGCCCGATCCTAGGTCACGCCAAGGGGTTTGTATATCTGTCATACTTTGTCACACATTCTGGTTTAAAAAACTATCCTCTAGTAATCTTTCTGTTTCAAAAAATGTAATGTTGTTATATGCCATGATTGTTTTAATTTCCTTATTTCTAAGAGCAACAGGGCAACTCCTTTTGGTAGAACGATGAGCGCCTTCACAGTTCCTGCATGCCTCCGGCTTATTACAATCACCGTGCATGTTGTCCCCACATACAATGCATCTAGCTTCATTTTTGCACTGGTGTTTGAAATGGCCAAATCTAAAACAGTTAAAGCATTGAATCACAGGAGCCACATACGGTCTGATTCTTAAGCCGATATTTAAGTTATCAAAGATCTTAATTCTATCTTTGATTTTGTCTTTCAAAGTAATTATAAAATTGTTTATAAATTGCATCTAAAACTTTTTACTCTCTTAATCCCAGACTCTCTTCTTCATTTTTTCTATTTTAAAGATATTCTTTTTATCTACTATATTTTCCCATAACTCTTGAATTTTGTATGGCTAATCGGTGATTACATCCCTGCTAAAGGTATCTATAAAATCAACACCGTGTAACTAACCATTAGATTGTTTATCAAGTTTATCCAGACAAGCATTTGTATCTAACGCATTTTTGAAAGTTAATACTGCAAGGTTGTACTTGATCATATCAATACTAGTTGGTCAAATCAGATTCTGATTACACCATAACGATATCTTAATACTATTTTTTCCCTTGCTAGAAGTGCAATGACTCTGTGATATCATGCATTTAATTTTATATTTTCCCTGAGCAATTCTATCAAATCTATTAATTTCTTTCACTAGATTATCATAAGTACTTTTTTCTATATCTTTCATCAACTTTAATTCTCTTTCTACTACTACGTATTTCTCTTGCAAGATATTACCGTCATTGTCATTTCCTTTCGACTTATATTCCTGAGACGTACCTTGGTTGTCTTATCACGTTTCGTATTTACCGACTTATCTTTTACCTGCACTCGTTCCTCTATTCCTTTGCTATCTGTATAAAACATATTTACTTCCTGACTTGTACCGATGTGTCCTTTCCCCCCTTTAACCGTCTTATCCATTGTCTCGCTACATTTTTCCTTGGCTATTACTGGCTCACTTTGCATCACGTTACTTTTCAAATTCAGGGTCTTAACCGATTCTATGCCTAATATTTTAACGTTTTCTTGTACATCCATTATCTCTACATCGCTCTTCTCCGTTGCAAAATCTTTGTCTTCTTGTCCCGCCTCATTTGAATCTTGACTTTTCAACAACATATTTCTTCTCCTATTACCTCTACCCACTACCTTTCTAACCTCTTCCTTAGAATAGGGATTAAATCTGCTCCCCCGTCCAGCCGGAGGAACATTTGCCATGATGTATCTTGAACTCTTTATTAAGTATCTAATTATCTGCTACTCTAAAGCAACTCAACAGCTCACGTCACCCCCGCGCAACCACGCACCGTCACACTCAGGTATCACAGAGAGCCACAATACCACGTCCGCTCGGTTCGACTGTCCGCAGTTCTCCTCCCTAAATCGAGTAATGTTTTGATGGGGTTATGTTGACAAATTCCCAAGCTTATTGTATGACGTCGATATCTTTATTTTTACCCCCACATACTGCTAAAGCTATCTATTGAAAAACAAAGTTTTACACCTAATATATAATTAGAAATCTTTGTATACTCATTAATTTTTATTTTCTATATATATGTGTGTGTGTGTGTGTACACACACACACACACACACACACACACACACACCATATATATATATACGAGGTGTGTTCAAAAAGTATCGCGAATTTTGTGTTTTTTCAAAAATTATTTATTTATTCATGAATATCTATTTTGTCCCCTTCAAAGTAATCTCCATGAGATATTATACACTTGTGCCAACGGTTTTTCCAATCTTCGAAGCACTTCAAAAAATCATTTTTTTTTATCTTGTTCAGCTCCTCCTTCGATGCCGTCTTTATCTCGTCAAGCGTAGCGTAACGTCGTCCTTTCATGGGCCTCTTCAGTTTAGGGAACAAGAAAAAGTCACAGGGGGCCAGATCTGGGGAATACGGTGGCTGCGGCATCATTAGTGTGTTGTTTTTGGCCAAAAAGTCGCGCACAAGCAACGATGTGTGAGCAGGGGCGTTATCGTGGTGCAAAAGCCAATTTTTGTTCTTCCACAAATTCGGGCGTTTCTGGCGGATTGCTTCGCGCAAATTGCACATAACTTGCAGGTAATATTCCTTATTGACCGTTCTACCCTGTGGCAAGAACTCATGATGCACCACGCCCCTGCAATCGAAGAAAACTGTCAGCAAAACTTTCACATTCGACCGAACTTGGCGCGCTTTTTTCGGTCTTGGTTCGTGCGGCAGCTTCCATTGAGATGATTGAGCTTTGGTTTCCACGTCATAACCATAAACCCACGATTCGTCACCAGTTATGACCCTCTGGAGCAAATTTGGGTCGTCGCGGACAGAGTCCAACATCTCATTAGCAATGTTCATGCGATGCTGTTTTTGGTCGCAATTGAGCAATTTTGGTACGAATTTCGCGGCGACCCGTCTCATGCCCAAATCATTGATAAAAATCGAATGGCACGAGCCAATCGATATGTTTAGGTCCTCAGCAACTTCTCTAACGGTGATTCGACGATTGGCCAATACCATTTTCTCCACTTCATTAATTTTTTCGTCTGTTGTTGAAGTGCTCGGGCGTCCGGCACGCTCTTCGTCGTTCACATCTTCTCGGCCTTCTGAGAACATTTTGTACCACCGATAAACGTTGCTTCGGTCCAAGGTAGCTTCTCCGTATGCCACAGTCAACATTCGGAATGCATCCGCGCACTTAATTTCGTTTTTCACACAAAATTTGATACAGGTTCTTTGATCCATTTTTTTGAATAGGTAAAAATCGAAGACGATCCAAAACACGTGCAAGCAAAGCAGCTGTCAACAATTAAGTGAACATTCAAAATGGCCGAGCTTGTCGGCATAAGTGAGAGACATGAGTACCAACATAACGCCACAAAAAGATCGAAATTCGAATATACGTAACCCGCGAAAATTCAAAATTCGCGATACTTTTTGAACACACCTTGTATATATATATATGGGGCATTCTCCGTCAAAAAGGCCACCCCTGCTGCCCATTTCAATTTTTGAGATAAAATGTTCGAAAAGGGCTTAAAATTTTCGTTGAAATGTCTATTTTTCGATGCCGTTTGGCCTTTTAAAAAATTCAAAATTCAAACCTAATATCACGGCTAGAATGAAAAAAGCCTTTGAAAAAATACATAATAACGTGAATAAATGTGCAAGATATGACGTAGCAGAGGTCTAATCCTTATGTGTAAGTGTGTGAGTGTGTGTGAGTGTGTGTGTGGGGGGGAGGTGGGGGGAGGGGGGATACGCGCGCTCATACGCGTGCGTGTATAAATGAATCACGTAAAAATCCTTGCTCAACATGGTCTGGCTATCAAGACATTTGCATACAAAATTTCGAATCATTTTATTATCCTTGTCCTGAAAAAGTACGTCACAAAAAACCTACGGTACAGAAAATATTGTTCTTTAAAAAACATTTTCTCCACAGAATAATAGTAAGATTACTTAAAATTACTTTGAAACTTATATTATCCCTCATAACATTTTTTACAATTGCAAATGTTGGCAACAGATTAGTTAGTAGAAAAACCGCAAACAGAAAACATACTTTGTTATAGTCAATTATGGTAGCACACTTTTGTTAATATGCAATAATCTTGGTAAAATATATGACAGAGTGGTTAACAGTAAGCAAATGTCGAACATATTGATGACAGACTGTTAACAAACGCCAAGCAGTTTTTTTATTGCAAATAGTGTTAGCAAACATCACGTAAAAATGCAGCAGCATCTGTTGATCAAAATACATAAGATTGACAGTCGATAGCGAACAAGTCAATCGAATATATTGACGACATATTCACTGCATGAATCCAAAAGATCTATCTTTAAAGTCGTACACCTGCGAGTAGTACGCGGTATCGCCGCTAGATGGATGTGGCAGTGCTTATATCTCGTACATAAAAAACTACACATATGGAATAAAAGGCACAGCAATATTTTTTCATTTTTCAAATTTTCTCGTCTTGTTTTGGATTAGAGAACCTCATCACAATACATTTATTAGTCACAGAATTTATCGAGTTAATTAATTATAGTTTGCAATTCAGTCAATCAATAAGTTTTTTTATGTTAAATAGAATATTCAACTCACGTTTTTGTCTCTTCTTTATCGACTTTTACTTTTTCTACAATTATTCCAATTATCTCTTACCTGTATCACATCCAAAATAAAAAATGTCGGCTAAATCTCGTACAGATAGATGTATGAATCCATTCAAGAAACTTGGTGAAAAAGGACATTGTGGTAAAGATTTACGAGTGATACCAAAATTCATTCGGGACAAATTTCCTGAGATACCGACTAATTCTAAAATTTGTTGTGCATGTAGGAAAAAAAGTAGGACTGAATATGTTGATATGTCTTTAGATGAATCTAATGATTGTGTCACAAATATGGAATGTGATGGAAGCTCATTAACAATGGATATTGATAACTCAGAGATTTCTTATAATGAAGATAACATTCAATCACCTAGAGAAATTGAACTGGAAGAAATGCTTGATGGTCTTAAACAAAAATTTTCCACCTTGAAACACAATGATCCTTTAAGGGTGCGAATTCTCACTATAGCTCCGTCGTCTTGGAGTGTGAGAAAAATAGTAAAAGAATTTGGTGCATCACGATATTTAGCAAAAAATTTAGACATATTTAGCAAAAAAATCTAAGGAATTGAAATTCAACCATGGCGTATTAGTTGATACTACTAAAAGAGTTGGAAAAGTTTTACCGCAAACTACTGTTGAAAAAGTAATTGAGTTTTATAATAGTGATATAAACAGCAGGATAATGCCTGGAATGAAAAATGCCATTTCTTTAATAAATAATAATAAACGGATAATAGTGCAAAAATGTTTTTTACTATTAAATTTAAAGAACTGCATGCCTTATTTAAAGAATCCAACCCAAAATATGATGTTAGCTTTAGTACATTTGCTAAACTTAGACCTAGAAATTGCATACTCCCTGGGGCTTCTGGAACACATTCCGTTTGTGTTTGCACAATCCATGAAAATGTCAAGTTAATGATTGATGCAATTGATGTACGGAAACTAACAGAAAATATAGACAAGCCACTTTCCAATTATAAAGATTGTTTGAATGAAATTATATGTAAGGAATCGAATCCTGATTGCTATCTTGATAAATGTGATCAATGCCCAGGTACTACCGAGCTTTCTACAAAGCTTTCTAAACTATTGGACGATTCATGCATTTCCCATGTTCAATGTTCTTTATGGACCGGAACTGATCGACCAACTCTATTAACGCAACAGTTAAAAGTTGATGAGTTTATAAACGAGTTATGCAACAAATTACAAATTCTGAAATCTCATTCATTTATCGCCAAACAACAAATGCTTTTCATTTCAGAAAAAAAAGAGAATCTTTGTGAAGATGAAGTAATTGTCATGTTTGATTTTTTTGAAAACTATTCATATGTTTGTCAAAATGCCTCACAAGCATTTCACTTCAACAATGATCAGTGTACTGTGTTTCCTGTTATTTACTATTATAAAGAAAATTCTGAATTGAAGCACAAGAGTAATGTATTTTTATTAGAGAGTTTGAAACACGATACCGCTGTCGTTTACACTGTACAAACATTATTAATTCCAGAGATTTTAAAAAATGTCAAAAATCTTAAAAGAGTATTATACATGACGGATGGGGCGAAACAGCATTTTAAAAATAAATTTCAGATTGCTAACTTAGTGCATCATAAACATGATTTCAATATTCAAGCAGAATGGCATTACAGTGCGACTGCTCACGGTAAAAGTGCTTATGATGGCATTGGTGCTACTTTCAAAAGAGAGGCATATAAAGCAAGTCTTGTTGCTAAACCACAGGATGCAATACTAACATCTCAAGTTCTTTATAATTGGGCTAAAAAACATTTCAAGAACATAAAGATTTTTTATTTAAAAAATACTGACCATGAGAAGGTAAAAAGAAAACTTAAGAAGAAATTTGAAACTGCACCGCTTGTTCCGCAAATTCTTAAAAATCATGGGTTTATAGTTGTGGACGAGAATAAAGTACTAATCAAAAGGTATTCCAATGATACAAATGGAATACTATGGCAGTTATGAGAACAAAAGTAAGAAATATAGGATAAAAATAAAAAATATTTCATGAAACATCTATCTACATATACAGACACACATACACATACACGCACACACGTACACACGTGAGAGGCAAGGGAACTCACGTAAATCAAGCACCCCAAATGTGAGAGGCAAGGGGACTCACGTAAATCAAGCACCTCGAATGTGAGAGGCAAGGGGACTCACGTAAATCAAGCACCCCGAATGTGAGAGGCAAGGGGACTCACGTAAATCAAGCATCCCGAATGTGAGATGCTAAGGGATTCGCGTAAATCAAGCATTTCAAACATAAGAGTTAAAGTGACTAATATAGATCAACTATCTCAAAAAGAGGAATATAAGTATAGTATAAGTTTCAAAGTAATTTTAAGTAATCTTACTATTATTCTGTGGAGAAAATGTTTTTTAAAGAACAATATTTTCTGTACCGTAGGTTTTTTGTGACGTACTTTTTCAGGACAAGGATAATAAAATGATTCGAAATTTTGTATGCAAATGTCTTGATAGCCAGACCATGTTGAGCAAGGATTTTTACGTGATTCATTTATATACGCACGCGTATGAGCGCGCGTATCCCCCCTCCCCCCCCCACACACACTCACACACACTCACACACTTACACATAAGGATTAGACCTCTGCTACGTCATATCTTGCACATTTATTCACGTTATTATGTATTTTTTCAAAGGCTTTTTTCATTCCAGCCGTGATATTAGGTCCGCCATTTTGAATTTTTTAAAAGGCCAAACGGCATCGAAAAATAGACATTTCAACGAAAATTTTAAGCCCTTTTCGAACATTTTATCTCAAAAATTGAAATGGGCAGCAGGGGTGGCCTTTTTGACGGAGAATGCCCCATATATATATATATATATATATATATATATATATATATATATAAACTTAAATTCTATTATAATCGGCCTAATACCTCTGATTATAATGCAAGTATGGTGTTTAATCCGGTTTGTGAATAAAATTAATATTTGTTGTGATGTGAATATACTATGTGTCCGGAAAGTGGATTGTGTCTAGTAACTCAATTGAGGTAAACATAAAAACCATAAAATAAGATAATATTAATTACGCTATAGAAAAACTAATAATGATAATAATAAAATAACAAAAATAAAGTTATTGAAGGAAATAAGCGTGCTTGACATATTATTGGACTGGTAGTTTGTCAATATGGTATGCAAGTTATTTAAGGCAATGCTGGACAACATATATATATGTACTTATTTTTATTCCGGCTTTTCTCTTAATTGGCTTTATTGATCTCAAAATCCTTTTACACGATTAAAGTAGTGACAAAAATATTTGCCAAAAACTATAATTCAATACGAAAAACAAAAGTTGATTAAAAAATTATAGTTTAATTATCAGCATCTGCAGTCGACTCGTGACAACATGTGCCTCATATAAAAGTTTTAGACTTGGTATAAAATAAGTAGTTTACGGCGAGTAGAATAAATGAAAGAACAACACGACGCTTGCAGAATGATCCTAGAAGTTCTAGTATAAGAGAAAAGCCTGAATAAAATTTGTTTATGTAATTTTCACATATATTGATGCAAAGAGCATAAATTGCGTTCATGGTAGTTCAGAAATCCTGCCTCCCTTTAGAGGCGCTAAAGTCAAAAAAACAAAGAAAGATGAGTGCGTTTGACAAAGAACGCTAGCCTATTTCTTTTACTCTTTGCCTCACGCGCGACCCGCAGTTCGTAAAAGAAAAATCTGCAGTAATCTAAAGTACCGACGTCGAGTGAGTTTCACCGTCAATCCAGCATCGCCTTTACTTGCTTATTATTCTGTTTGCTCTTCCTCCTTTAATTTTTGGGGATGCACCATCGTCTGGATTGTCCTTTTTTGTTGAGATCACCATAGTACTGACCTCCTGCTCGGGCTTGTTCGTGACTATGTCCTGGTCGGTAATCTTGTGGATTGGTGTCAGCGGCATCTCTAGCTTAACTGCCGCCGGGGTGCGAGGACTCATATGCCGCCCCCTCCTCTAGTTTGCGGGTTTAATGATTAGAGACTTAGGGATGATGAATAATTTGAGTGAAATAAAGCTAAATAGAGAAAATTATTCTTAATATAAACTAAATAACATTTTTATTTATTAAAATATCAATTATAATATTGAAAATAATTTTTTAACAGCTAAAATCAACTTTTCTTGATTTTCTTATCGCAAATTCTTTTACAATATCATTTATGTCTATGTCAATGTCGTTTTCAATACTTATTATAGCTAAATTCGGTAGCCTTGCTTGTGTCATAGTTGATCTTAAATAATTTTTTATAATTTTTAATTTAGAGAATGATCTTTCATCCTCAGCAACAGTGACAGGTAATGTTAAGTAAATGCGTAAAGCAATCGATAAATTTGGAAATGTGCTAATTAAGTTATTTTCAAACAAATATTTTAAAATATCAAGCGATGAAGCGGTAGATTTTAAATAGGTCGGTAAAATCTCTATTTCATTTTGTAAATCGATTGCATTTGTGTCAGAATGATTAGTTCCAAAATCTGTCAATTTATTTTGTAAATCCATGCAGTATTTGAATTTATCATTCGAATCTAATTTTGTTAAAGTGTCAAGGCTGTGTAAAAAAGAGAAACAACTATTGTGATCAGTTAGTAATTCGAACCTTTCATTTAGTTTAGTTATAGCGGTGTCTAATAAAAAAAAGTAGAAATTAACTTTAAAATGCAACTCTGGATTTTGTATAGCATCATCTCTACTTTCATAATCAAACATAGGCCTTTGTTTTCTAGGTCGCACAGAATTGATTGCTGGAAAACTGATCTCACAATCTAATTTTTCAGCAATAACTTTTGATTCATTAAGCATTTCTGTATAAGCTAAATCCGTCCGACGTTCAATCAAGTATTTTTTTACTTCTTCTAACATTTTAATAGCCTCTGGAAGTATCACAGTGGATTTTTGCATTATTTTACTTACAATATTAATTTTTAAGAAAATAGTATACCAAGTAACTAATGAACAAACAAATTTGAATGACTTTATTTTTGACATCAAAGAATTTGCTAAGTTCTTTGTGTCATTGTCCTTATTTGAATCGTTATAAATAAAAAACAAAGCATCATAAATAATTTCCAAATTGAAACGAAGAGTTTTCACGGCATCAATTCTGCTTTCCCATCGTATATCGGACAGAGGCTTTAAAGTTAAAGTAGGAAGTTCTTTTTTTAAGATTTGCCATCGCGATGTTGACCCCGAAAAAAATACATATATTTCTTGGACAATAACAAAAAAATTAGTAACTTCCGGCGAACTTTTTGCTGCATCATTTATAACTAAATTAAGACTATGTGCTGCACATGGTACATAAAATGCTCTAGGATTTATATCCAAATTTTTTTTTTGTAAGCCAATCCTTTTACCTTTCATATTAGCACCATTGTCATAGCCTTGGCCACGCATATCATTAATATCAATATTTGAGTTTTTTAAAAAGTCCAGTAAAAACATTGTTAGTCCTTGTCCCGTCGTGTCAGTAATAGGACAAAATCCAAGAAAATGCTACCTTATCTCAACATTTTTTGTTGAGGGATTTAAATAAACAAATCTAAAAACTATCGTAATTTGTTCCTCATGGCTGGTATCTGGTGTACAGTCTAAAATAACAGAATAATATTTGGAATGTTTTAGAGTATTAATTATAGTTTGTTTAATTTTTTCGCCTATTATAGTGATTAGTTCATTTTGAATGTTATGACCAAGGTAATGAAGCATATTGCGGTGTTGGGCTTTTTCAATGCGATTAATATGTTCTGCTGTAACGTTAATCGGTAACGGTTAAATAAGTCAAGATGATTAGTTGGCGTCCAATCGTGCTGTGTCCAAAAGAGTGTCACCCATCGGTAACTATATTTTACAAAAAAAAACGGATACAACTTACTTTTTATTCTACAGTTGATTGATGATACTTCGTAAAATAATGCTCCAATAAATAGGTAATATATCTACACTAGAGGGCAAATGTTCAGAGAGAAAAGAAGGGAAAAAGTAAACTTTTTTACAAAAAAAGTACCCTCTTACAAATCTTCGGCCAAACACAATACAATTCCGTAGCGATAACGCACACAACGAAAACCACGTATATCTGAGGCGTCGCGAGCTCACGGTTTGCGGCGGCGCGATGGCCGCAGCCTTTGGAACAAAATACAGCGACGAAAAGAGAAAGGGATAGAACAAATGATAGAGTTGACGTGTTTATATAAAATTCTTTCTTCAATTCATATACAATTGTAAATTTACTTTACAACTGTATATGAATTAAAGAAAAAATTATATTTTCATAACACTTTTGAGTTTTTGTTTACTCTACTTAGTGTTAAAATTTTTTACATTATAATATTAGTAAAAAAAATTTTAGCTGGCTTCGAATTAAAAAAAATCCGACCTAGCTGCCGCCCCCTAAGCCCTGCCGCCCGGGTGCCATACACCCCCGCTTAAGACGCCCCTGATTGATGTTGTGGCCTCTTCTTGGTTGGGCTCCCTTTTTTTGGGGTTGATCCGATACGGCTTTCCTGGTCCTCTGGTCCATCGTCATTTCCGGCTGTTTTGTTACCGGGGGCTCTTCTTCCCTCGGCAGCTTTTGCAACTCTACGATGGGACAATATTTTTTTGGTTGCAAGGTCATAAAATGTTTCCTGACAATGGAAGAGAAAAAAACGTTTCTTTTTCCTAAAATGCTGAAACAAATTTTTAATACAAATATCTACACAATATGTAAAAGAGAAATCGATGAGAGAGAGAGAGAGAGAGAGAGAGAGAGAGATACGTTTTTCTAAATATTTGTTAAATAAATATTTTAATACAAAAAAACCTAAACTATATAGTGTTACGTCCTGCGGAGTAACGATTCTTTTCCTTTGCAACCAGTGGATATCCTAATTAACAGGGTCGTACAACGGCGATCTTATGGCAATAATTAGATGTCACAAATTAAGTAGTTATAAATTCACCAATCATGGGGATTTGAGATGACACCGCTGCTCGACGACGGAAACACCAAAGGTAGTAAAATTAGGGAACTGGAAGACGCACGAGTGCACCCTTTCGGATTTGAATGCTCGGCACCTACATAACAATAAATTGATAAAATTTTGACATTTAATGCTTTCCGGGAGTTTAATTGTCAAATTCCGCTTCCTCGGGATAACAATTATCGAGAACATAAAAAAATTGTAAAACCAAATATTGCACGTGAGCGCATTAATGAGTATCTAAATTGGTGCACACGGCTCTTAATAGGACAAAGGAAATCATAGGCAAAAAATAGTATAAATAGGCGCGTTTTCCAGCGGAGCAAGTTAGTTTAGTCTAGTCTTGATCCTTGCTCAATCTGAATCACAGTTCTGTGGCATCTTGTATGTCCGAGTTCTGTGACTTTCGGATCCTCGGTCTTTAAACTCGTACGGAGCGCAAGTCTCGGTCGAAAGGAAAAAGTGCCATTTGAAACGTGCTTGCTTGGGATCAGCCGATCATTGTGCATCGCAGAATCCCTCCACTACCGTGTTAGACGAAGTTCCAAAGAAACCACACACTTACATCCATATATAAATACAAATTATAGACAAGGTAAAAAAAGGAACCAATTTATGTGTGTGCGCGCGCATCTTATCTTTAATTTTTTTTAAAAACTTAAGTGATACTATTTTTTAATCTAACCTAAATGTATTTTTTCCAAAAAATGTATGAAATCTTTAAATTGTGCCAATTATAAAGAGAATATATTGCTGTTTGAAATAACTGCTGTACTACTTTTAACGAATAAAATGCAAGTGATAGTATATTTGTTTTTTAAGTAAAACCCAAGTAGCGGTATCTTTAATTCCTTTTTAAATAAAATTCAAGTGATACTGTCTGTGTATTTTTATTGAAACATTTTTCTGTTCTAACTTAAATGGATGTACTTAATTTAAAAAAGTTTCAATGAAATATGTAACATTTAATCTCAAAAAATTAAAGAGGAAACAGAAATGAAAGTGTTTTATTAAAATAAAAAATTTTTAAACTACAAAAAATTAGCGCTGCTGTTTTACAACATTTTATTTAGATTATATTTAGACATTTAGCAGCGCCAATTTTTGTACACACACACACACACACACACATACACACACACACACACACACACACACACACATCAAGCAAATTTCAATAATTTTTTACGTGACCATCGGTCTTGTATGTGAATACACATTTCGATCATCTCAAACATAATAATTGAGCAATAAATAAATTCTATATAAATGGATGTTCCATCGTTATTTATAATCGTCCGTTACATATACATACATTATTTATAGTGATCATCAAATCTTCCAATTCCTCTGTTAACAAACAATGCTCGTGAATTTTGTTCAAGTATTCATTGTGCACTGCAAAATAATGACTTATGTTTTTGTTAAAATTATTAAGGTTCCATTCACTTGAAAAAAGCTTTATATAGCCTTAGCCAAAAGTATTAAACATCAATATTTATTTCATTCATTGGAAATTCTTTTGTACATATTCTTTCTTATTATCTATCAACATTATATATAAATTTCACTGATTCTTGAAACAAAGGATATGTAGGTATATAATTTACATTTTAATGTTTGCTTCAATTTTTTATAAATAAAAATATTTTTAAAAAAATAGTTTAATATATTTGGCCAATATTTTGCAATCGCACAAGACGAAAAAATTCTTCTCCCATCTTGAAAATAATCACAATCTAAAATATCACAATTATCATTACCTGATATAATTGTATCGAGACTATCTGCCTGAATCAAAACTTTTTCCAATATAAAACCCAAACTATGTAACACTTGATCAGACAAGTATGTATGTGTAGATCCTATTACGTACAGCAACCAAAATCTTAAACACTCGAGACGTCTTATGTGAAACTGTTCCAATCTGCCTTTTACACATGGCGACCTAGAACCCTCTAAATCTGAAAAATAAAACGATGAAATGATATAAATGTATCGCAAAAATATTGTACCTTAAGTCGCGTATTATTTACCACCAAATCTCAAGTTATTTAATACATTACAAAAACAGTCTGGAAATAGCATTCAAACCAATAAATCTTCAAATACATCTTCAAATAAATATGACTTGAAATTCATTGGAAAAAACAGTTTCTCCAATGTAAAAATTACTTCATACGAATATTACCCTTGTCACACAGCAAATGCGAACAAAAGTGAATGAAAGTGTAATGCTACGCATCAAATTTTTCAAGTATTATAACCAGGGCTGGATAAAATGCTTTTTGTATTGCATTTAAAATGCTAAATGCAAAATACTTTTAAAAAATGTATTTAAAATGTAATGTGGCGACCGTTCGCCACATGCCCAACCGAAAAATTTGAAAATAATAATATTCACAAAAATAAATAACGTATTTGAGAGTCAGGATAAACACGCGGAGATAACAAGATACACAAAAGGAGAGAAGATTCGAAAACAAGTAAAGTCATTCGGAGCTTATATAAAGCGGGCGAGAGGAGATACTAGAGCTCTCTCGTCCAGTATCCGTTAGCATCAACGTATCTTGTAACTCGGGCATCTCAAATTTAAACCGCATATTAAACAGAACCGATTGAAAGCTCACTTAATTTCTGCATTTATTAACTCACTACCGCACTCCTAACACAGAATCTTATTCAAAGTGGTGACCCCGACGTGATTTAAATTTAAATTCGCGTTATTTTCGCGACAATCAGAAAAACTTAGCCGAATCGGCCCGGAGAATTCGCGCGTGCAAGTGTGTGAGTGCACGGACACAAGGAAGACGTGTGTAGATGGGTCTCACGTTGCGCGACGACGACGGAGCAGGACTACGCTCGCAGGGAGAATCGAGTGCGTTGATGCACGAGCAGCGGACGATGCAGCAGCCTGTGATGCAGCCCGCTGTAGAAGCTGGACCAGGATTCTTTTTATCTGGCCCTGAGGTGAGCCGAGTAGGCATGCGTATGCCACCATTTACACCTACGGATCCCGAGCTGTGGTTCACCATCGTGGACCGCAGTTTTCAAGCTGCCGGAATTACGGTCGACGCGACTAAATTCGGATATGCGCTAACGGCAATCGATCCGCAGTACGCGAGTGAAGTCCGCGATATAATCATGAATCCGCCGGCGGAGCGAGCATACGAGACATTAAAAACGGAATTGGTAAAACGTTTGAGCCTATCACAAGAACATAAAACGCGGAGATTGCTAGAGCATGAAGAGATAGGCGACCGAAAACCGTCGCAATTTTTACGACATCTCCGTAGTCTCGCCGGGAATGTAGTCGGAGACCAGATACTCCGTACAATCTGGCTAAGCCGATTGCCGGCATATCTTCAGCCGCATTTGGTCACGCGCGCGGCAGATCCGTTGGACCGAGTGGCAGACACGGCGGACGCAATTGCGGAGGCTACTCGAGTGCTCGCGTTGCAGATCGCGGAAACGGCGCAAGCTCCAGCGCCGAACAGCTTCCGCGTGGACGAGGCGGCAACGGCGGAAGCCAAATGGGAGTTGCGTTTCGCGCAATTGAGACTGTCATTGCAGCAAGAAATGGCAGAGCAAATGGCAGCTCTCCGCAAGTCAATCGAGGCTATTGGCGAGAGAGAATCGAGCAGAGAGCGTGGCAGAGATCGGTATCGGAATCGTTCGCGTTCCCGTTCGCGACCGCGTTCGCGTGACCGTGGCCACCCAGCAAATGGACTGTGCTGGTACCATTGACGATTCGGACCGGACGCTCGTCGTTGCGAGCCGCCTTGCTCGTCAAGCCAGCAGGGAAACGCGGTGGTCAATCGCTGATGGCGGCGAGCGATTCGAGTCACCGGACGCGCCGCCTCTTCATGACAGACCTTAGAACAAGGATAAATTTTTTAATTGACACGGGTGCGGACCTTTGCGTCTACCCACGGAAACTGATTCGAGGACCGCGACGGAAATCGACGTACGAACTCTCGGCGGCAAATGGAACAGTGATTCATACGTACGGAACAGAAACATTAACATTGAATCTCGGACTGCATTCACGTGGAGTTTCGTAGTTGCTGACGTATCGAGACCGATTATCGGCGCAGATTTTTTATCGTTTTATGGACTACTCGTAGACTTGAGAAACTCCCGTCTAATAGATCAAGTCACGAACTTGAGAGTGCCGGGACGATGCATTCGCTGTGATGCGCCTTGCATTAAGACGGTCGCGGGAGCGACATCGTATCACCAGTTATTGGCACAATTTCCGGACGTGACAAAGCCAGGAGGAAACATCGGTCAGACAAAGCACATCACGCGACGCTACATAGAAACAACGCCAGGACCGCCTGTTGTATGCAAGCCTCGAAGACTTGCACCGGAGCGGTTGGCGACGGCAAAAGCAGAGTTCCGCAAGCTGGTAGAAGCGGGAATTGCCAGGCCATCCAAGAGTAGTTGAGCAGCGCCTTTACATCTCGTCCCAAAGAAAGGAGAAGAATGGCGACCGTGTGGAGACTACAGAGCTCTAAATGCACGGACAGTGCCGGATCGTTACCCAGTGCGGCATATCCACGACTTCGCACAGACTTTGCGAGGTAAGAGAGTCTTTACGACATTGGATCTCGTCAGGGCATACCACCAGATCCCAGTTGCGGAGGAAGACATACCGAAGACCGCTATAACGACGCCATTCGGAATGTACGAGTTTTTGTACATGTCTTTTGGTTTGCGGAATGCGGCGCAAACCTTCCAGCGTTTTATAGACGGCGTCTTGCATGGACTCGAATTTTGCTACGCGTATATAGACGACATCCTCGTCGCATCGTCGTCGGTCGAGGAACACCACGAACACTTGGAAATTTTATTTAAACGATTGCAGGAATATGGAGTAGTAATCAATCCCGCAAAGTGCGTGTTTGGCCAACCAGAAGTGGAATTCCTGGGATATTTGGTATCCGAAGAAGGGACACGATCATTGCCAACACGTGTCAAGGCCATTCTTGAATATCCGATGCCGAAGACAGCGAGGGAATTGCGAAGATACCTCGGGATAGTAAACTTTGACAGGAGGTTTATACCAAAAGCTGCAGAGATCTTGGCATCTCTTAACGACCTTCTGCATGGGAGCAAAGTACGAGGTAAAGCTCGGGTGGCGTGGACGCCACAGGCACAGCAAGCGTTCGAGGCATCGAGAGAAAGCTTGGCTCAGGCCACGCTTCTCGCGCACCCAAGAACCGATGCCGAGCTCGCTCTGTTTACAGACGCATCCGAACACACAATCGGAGCGACCTTGCAGCAGCGTGGCGATGACGGTTGGGAGTTGTTAGGTTTTTTCTCAAAAAAACTTAGCCCAACCAAAGAGAAGTACAGTGCCTTTGACAGGGAGCTACTGGCTATTTATCGTTCCATCAAGTACTTCCAACATATGCTTGAAGCGAGAACGTTCGCAGTGTATACCGACCACAAGCCGTTGATCTTCGCATTCCGGCAGAAGCCAGAGAAGAGCACGCCACGTCAATTTCGGCATCTCGACTTCATTGAGCAATTTACGACAGACATACGGCATGTGTCCGGTAAAGACAATGTCGTGGCTGACGCGATGTCGAGGATAGAAGAAATGCAGTCACCGATGGACTACGAGGCTTTAGCGGAGTCGCAGAAAGAGGACAAAGAGCTCGGACAACTGTTAGAGCAGGGATCGAGCTTGAAGCTAGAGAAAGTGGAAATTCCGGGAGCCGGCGTAGCCGTATACTGTGACACGTCAACCGGAATGTCGCGCCCATTCTTGACGAAACCTTTTCGTCGTACAGCATTCGATTTGACTCACAGGTTGGCTCATCCAGGAGTGAAGGCGACGGGCAGACTCGTGGCGGAACGCTACGTCTGGCCATCAATGAGAACAGAGTGCCGGAACTGGGCCCGGTCTTGTGTGCCTTGCCAAAGATCCAAGGTCACTCGCCATGTGACGGCGCCTCCTTGGGAAAATTCGCGACATCGGGCAGGTTCGAGCATGTTCACTTGGACATTATCGTGATGCCCGTGTCCGAAGGCAAAAGATATTGTCTCACCTGCGTGGACAGATTCACACGCTGGCCGGAGGCGTTTCCGATCAGAGACCAGGAAGCAGAGACGGTAGCGAGAGCATTCTATCACGGTTGGATTTGCAGGTTCGGAACAGCACTCAGAGTTACGACAGATCAAGGCCGCCAATTTGAGTCTTGACTTTTCCAACGGCTAAGCGAGCTCACTGGCGCATCGCATCTGAAGACGACTGCTTACCATCCGCAGGCGAATGGCATGGTGGAGAGATTCCACCGACAGCTCAAGGCCGCCATCAAGTGCCACGAGAACAGCCGATGGACCGAGGTGCTGCCGACCGTCCTGTTGGGAATACGGGCAGCGTGGCAAGAAGATCTACGAGCGACAGCTGCCGAGCTAGTGTACGGAGAGACGTTTCGACTTCCAGGACAATTCCTGGAGCGGAGGCTGATAAATAGCGACGCCGTGGATTTCGTCGGCAGACTGGGAAAGCGCCTGGGCGAGCTACGTCCGGTGGAAGGTACCAGGCACGGCGAACGACGGCCGTTCGTATTCAAGGACTTGGCGACGGCCGAGTGCGTTTTTGTGAGGCGAAATGGACCAAAGGCGATGCTCCAAGCGCCATATGACGGGCCATACGCCGTTATCAGGCGAGGAGAGAAAACTTTCGTCGTGCGAGTGCACGACAAAGAGGTAACATTCTCCATCGACAGATTAAAGCCTGCGTACATTCTTGCAGGAGACAAACAGAGTGACGGCACGCCGAATTCCACCGTCATCGAGCCGAGACAAGACGATTACGCGGGGAACATCCCGAGCGCGGAAGACGACACGCCGGTCCCGCGTGAGCAATCGGCCAGGGTAACCAGATCCGGGAGAAGAGTACGATTCCCGGACAGATTCCAGGCAGGCCTAACTCGATAATAAAAAAGTCATTCTCTGTGTTATATGACGAAATGTCAGGTATTCATAGACGAATTGTAAAAAGACCCAAGACGCGATTAGTGCAAATAATCTGTAGTACATACTCGTGTATAATAGATAATTTTTTTCTTTTTGTAAGTTTAATTAACGACATAATCGGTTTCCGTATAGTTTTAATTCAATTTTACTCCTGACGTAATCTTTTTGGACGCGCGTCGAGCTAGTAAATGAATGTAAATATTAGTAAGAGTTGTTATTTATTATTTATTATTTATTATAGTATCAATTAGTATTTGTAATTTCGTGACTCTTAGCTCGACCGCGATAAGGAAATGTAATTTCGTGACTCACGTCACTGGTAGGGGGGTCCTGTGGCGACCGTTCGCCACATGCCCAACCGAAAAATTTGAAAATAATAATATTCACAAAAATAAATAACGTATTTGAGAGTCAGGATAAACACGCGGAGATAACAAGATACACAAAAGGAGAGAAGACAAGTAAAGTCATTCGGAGCTTATATAAAGCGGGCGAGAGGAAATACTAGAGCTCTCTCGTCCAGTATCCGTTAGCATCAACGTATCTTGTAACTCGGGCATCTCAAATTTAAACCGCATATTAAACAGAACCGATTGAAAGCTCACTTAATTTCTGCATTTATTAACTCACTACCGCACTCCTAACACCGAATCTTATCCAAAGTAAAATATAAAATGGATTTTTTAAATCCATTTTAAATGTAAAATGGATAAATAGGTATTTTAAATGACTTTTAAATGCAAAGTGGTTTTCTAGCATATGTAATTTATTTTAACTTTTCATAAAAGAAAGCTACTTCATGAACTTTATAAATTTTTAATAAGTACACTGTTTACTTTGAGCAGTAATTATTTTTCAAAGGTATCATCGTGCATGCTTTGACGATTAAGGCGCATAATCATACCTCCGTATGAAAATAGGCGTTCTACTGGCGCAGATGACGGGAGCGCAGTATTATATTTTATAAAAACTTCTTCTATTATAGAAAATGCCTTTAGCGATTCCAAACATGTATCTTCACTTTGCAAGTATTGCAAACATTGTAGTTCAATCATATTTTTATTGGAAGTGTTAGTAATACTTTCATCTGAAGATGATCCCCCTTCAAAAACAAAAAAGCTTTCATTACGAGTGGTATCGGATGTATTTGTCGAATCTCGAGTTTTTGGCATATGGCTTAATAAAGATTCAGCTTCATTAACAAGCAAATCTTTAACATTATTCCTTTTTTCTTTTGGTACCCATCTTAACTTAAAGAACGGGTGACTGACAGCTGCTAAAATAGCATCGTTTACTTGAGAAGAAAAATTAAAATAATCACTGAATCTTTTATTTAAGCCTTGTAACAACACGATTACTAATTTCGCACAGTATTTTAAATACCGGAGTTGTAGGTTTTGCAATTTCTTTTGCGTTTGTAGCAGAATTGGTAAAAGTTCACCATAAAAACAATTTTTCTCGCCTTGTAGCCTATTTAAAGCTTCCGCGATTGGTTTGACGCATTCAATGTATTCTGCTAAGAATTCAAAGTCAGTGTCCTTGAATCTTGGTAGTTCAAGTGCATCGCAAACACTACCAAGAAATTGTTTGACAGAAATAAGGTTATTTAGACAATCGAAGGTCGAGTTCCACCGAGTGACACAGGGTGAGGATGAAGCTTTTCCTGTAATAGCGACATATGTCTCAGCAGCTTTAGGAGATCGAGATGTTAAATTCCATATAGCAGAGCATTTTCCAAAAGCAGAATGATGGGAACGTGTATAGTTCCCTCCACTGTTTCCAGATGAGGATCTGTTAATGCAGTCTTGATATCCACTGTGGCTAACAGATTCAGTGTATGACTCGCACAACGTTGATGTACAGGTAGCAATATGTCGGATATGGAATCGGAATCATTCTCAGTTTCTTTAGTTATGCCTTGTATAACGAAATCATCGTCTGAATCATTGTCGTTATCTAAATCACTTGCTTGATTGTATTGGCTGAACATCGAAAAGGCTTTTACCATGTTTGACGCATTGTACGTTGTTACTTTTACAATTTTTTGTGTTTCAAGTTTAAATTCACAATGTATGTCGTGAATCATTTCAGCAATCTTGTCGTAAGAATGCTTACCTTTAAATCTGCGACAAGCCAAAGTCGCACTTTCTTTCTGAAAACTTGCGTTTATCTGCAAAAAAATGTACATTTAAATACAAAGATATTAACAAATTAATAAAAACATGTTACACGAAAAAGTTTTTATTTGTATTTTTCTAGATCTAATTTACAAAGTCATATAATTATACAAAATGATAAATATTATTTCTGATAACACTTCATCTTTAGTTAAAATTTGAATATAACAGATTAAAGTATTGTCAAATAGCTATTGATACAATAAATTTTATAAAACTTTATAAAATTATGTTACTTTTAACATAACAAATTAAACGTAGGTTTCAATTTGTATTATGCATTATTATAGGTAAAAATAATAAGTGTAAACTTTACCCAGTGAGCAGTTATACCAAGAAAACTTCTTTTTGATGACGACCAAATATCAGCTGTAGTACAAACATACTTAGTCTGTTCCAAAATTTCTGTCAAATGCTGTAACATGGCTGTGTACGTGATATCCACCTTTGATCGTAACGTCTTTCTTGTCATTATGGTGACAGAATTTGTTAAATTCACTTATTGAAACCTGAGAGATTAATTCAACAATATTAATAAAAATAATATACTCCAACAAAAATATAAATTAGATTAATTCATCATTAAAAAATAAACAAGTAAATATAAATTGCATTAATGCGTAAGGAATAATCAGATTAAACGTTATATTACCACATATAAGGTTTTTAAACGCTTGATGTTCTACGATACCCATTGGAGACATTGTTTCTACAACGAAGGAAATGATGAGGTCATCTGCAACTTGTTGATTATTACGAGAAAATGCGCTGATTACGCTCAAAGGCTGTTGCTTTTTTTGTGTTGTAATGCCAGATACTTCAGATTGTACATTACTATTATCAACACTATAAAGCTTTTTTCGTGGATTCTTGGATTGTTTATTTTTATATTCCTTATATTGTTCAATAGAGTGTCTGCCTTTTGTCTGCATATAAAAAAAAAACTTTATTTTTACTTTTAATAATTCATAGAATCGCAGATTAATATGTACATTCTGTATTAGATCAACATAAAAAACTGGTTGGCTTATAATATAAATCTACATAGATGTAATGTATATGTCTTATTAACATATATTATACAAAGTACCCAGTAAACACTAAATATAACATAGATGCAATGTTATATAACATATATATGTGTTATATATATGTTATATTTATATAGTATTATACCGGGTGTCCCAGACCACCCGTCCCACCCGATTTTTTCGTAAACGCGATATTTTAAAGAAAAATGTTTCAGACAAAAGTTGTAGGGTTTTAAAAGATCTATTTACTGATTTTATCAGTTTGACCTTGGATGGCGTCGCCAAGGTCAGATCAAAATAACATTAACTTTTTTAAATAGGACACCTCATTTTTGGTTCCAGAATCTAATAGCTGGTGTCAAGACCTTTCCAAAACACTATAAGAAAGTTTATTTTTGTTGAGTACTTTCCGAGTTGTGAGGCTTGAAAGTTACGGTGTACTGTAACCTTCAAGCGTCATAACTCGGAACATCCTTAACCAAAATAAACTTATTTATAGTGTTTTGGAAAGCTCTCGAAATCGACTACAAGAAAATGCAATGAAAAATATAAGCAGAGGACACCGACTTCGCCCATGGTATCACGTCGATTAATGCTTTCTCTCTCGACCCAGCGTCGAGCGAGGAGGATGCACTATCGTAAAGCCCCCCACCACTTTCCGCCCGCACCCCGATCGTCGCCGCGCACCCTAGACACACGTACGAGCGCGGCTCCGCGTGTGTGCGGCAGCCGAGCGCTAGCGTCGAGAGACACCATTTCTGCCGGTGCGTGTACCTATAGTCCTACGCGTAGAGTTTTGAAGATACCTAATTACCGAGATCTCTAACATTCGGTACAGCTCTATGATGCCGTTTATTCTTGATTTATTAATATTAATCTTCATTTAATGTTGATTATTGTAGCAATAAAGTAATTTTCACGAAAAAGCACCCTTACATACCACTCCTAAAAGTCATTGCTTAGAATTCATAATATTACGCAACTCGTCACCAATTCACGTTTTCTAATAAGCAACCCGGTCGTAAGCGTAATTTGTAGTTATGCCTTACCCGAACGAAGAAGCTGCGTTAATGATTGTTTAATGACAGTTTTGGGTAGAGCTGGAAGTTTTCGAGCAGCTGAAATAATGTGGCGAAATGAATATCCCGATCATACACCACATTCGCGCAAAGTTTTCAGTCGCTTACAACGTCGAATAATTGTAAAAGGTATTGTTCAGCCGGATCATAATAAGGGAAGGCAAATTCATCGATCAGTTCGTTCAGTAAGAGCACCTGATGTAATTGCATCTGCCTTTGTAACCCCGAATGATTCTTTAAAGCGACAAGCAAGAGATAGTGGAATAAGTCGAAGCACGATCAGTCGAATTTTTCGTGAAAATTCATTCCATCCATATCGAATGTCACTTCACCAGGCCATGACATTGAACGATCATAGACAAAGACTGATATTCTGTAATTGGATTACTCAACAATTACCTAATTTCCATAGAAGTATTTTATTTTCTGATGAGTGCACCTTTAAAAGTGACGGCGAAATAAACACACATAATTTTCGTTATTGGGCACAAGAGAATCCACATTGGTATCGAGAAATGGATCATCAACGTATCTGGAAAGTCAATGTTTGGTGCGGAATTGTTGATACGCATATCGTGGGACCATTTTTCTTTCAAGAGAATTTAAACCGTTTTTTATACGCCGATTTACTCGAAAACGAACTTCCACGTTTACTTGAAGATATTCCACTCCAATTACGTCTAAATATGTGGTTTCAACAGGATGGATGTCCCGCCCACACGTCTGTCATTGCTCGTCATCAACTGAACCGCATATTTCGCGGCCGATGGATAGGTAAACATGGTCCACATAATTGGCCACCACGATCACCGGACCTTACAATTTTAGATAATTATTTGTGGGGACGAATAAAAGACCTTGTATACCGCGAACGACCTACGACTGCAGAAGATATGAAAAACAGAATTCGACAAGTCATTCAGTCTCTAGATACTGACGAAATTCGTCGGGCGACGGATGATTTCCAAAGTAGGGTAACAGCCTGTATAAATGCACGTGGTGGACATTTTGAACATCGAGACTGAACAACATGCGTATGCACAAAGGTGACGGCAAGGGGAACCACCTTATGAAAGCACCCCGATAAGGTGTAAGTACGATCTTGTTACTTACACGTGGTACACCTTAGGTAACGCTAATACCTACAGGCGGCACCGATTATTTCGTTTTTACATTTTAAAAATGTTACTTTGACTTATACCTTTATGCCCAAGATCGATCTCAAGGTCGAATTCAAGATCATCATCAGGTTGATCCCTCGAAATCATGCAAATTTTGTCTGAGCCATTTTTTTGTACAAGCACATCCCTACGTTTTAAAAGGGTGGGACGGGTGGTCTGAAACAGGTATATTTTTCATTGCATTTTCTTGTAGTCGATTTCGAGAGCTTTCCAAAACACTATAAATAAGTTTATTTTGGTTAAGGACTTTCCGAGTTATGACGCTTGAAGGTAACAGTACACCGTAACTTTCAAGCCTCACAACTCGGAAAGTACTCAACAAAAATAAACTTTCTTATAGTGTTTTGGAAAGGTCTTGACACCAGCTATTAGATTCTGGAACCAAAAATGAGGTGTCCTATTTAAAAAAGTTAATGTTATTTTGATCTGACCTTGGCGACGCCATCCAAGGTCAAACTGATAAAATCAGTAACTAGATCTTTTAAAACCCTACAACTTTTGTCTGAAACATTTTTCTTTAAAATGTCGCGTTTACGAAAAAATCGGGTGGGACGGATGGTCTGGGACACCCGGTATTTATATTACATTCAGTGTTTGCTGGGTATCTAATAATTTTTTACATAACGCTTGCATAAAGATAGAATAAACTATTGTGAGTCGAAGAATCTTATATTATTTTGCAATAATTAATAAATCATTAATTATTAAAGAATTCGTCCGGCCTATTGTCAAATGCAAACGCATAGCGAAATAGGTTACGTTCCAAAATTCATTATTAATACTGAAAAGCTGTAGTTTATGTTATATATACTATAAATTTTCAATGAATACTGGCAGTGAATTTTGGTATGCAAGTTATAGGATCGTCCAATGGTCGAGATTAGGTTTAGGTTAGGTTACTAGGCGCACGGAAAATTGTTTATTACAGGACAATTACTAGTTTTACTTGCTTTATCTGACCTCAAGAGGTGGTGTAGTCGATACCCAACACTCTGTATATATTTATAATATTAATATATTAATAAAAATGATACAAAAATGCTTATCTTCAATTTAAAATTCGTGGTTGAACCAATTCGACCTTTTATTCTGCGCTTACATATTGCACATTCTCCTTGTACATTTTCAGATTCGGCCCAAATGATTTTGAAAAATGTCTCAAACAGATAGGCGCTACATCCGTGTGCAGTTAGTGCCGTGCTCGGCGCTGATTGATTTCTGTAAATATCCCCTCTAACTTCTTTTTGATACAGTAGCGACTCGGATCTGGAAAGTTTGCACTACACTGACTACACAACCGATGCAATGAGGTTATGTTCACTACATTTATACGGTCTACAAGATGTCGCAAACATCTCGTTAGAATCGCAATTGTCGCGAAGCGATTGACAACCAATTAGTATAACGTTAAAGAAAACTTTAATTGTAAGCACTTAAAAAAACTATTTACCCATTTTACAAATGGTTAAATGTATAAATATTTCCATTTCAAATGTAAAATAGAAATAGTTTTTCAAAAAGCATTTAAAATAAAAAATACAAAATGCCATTTTCATTTTAAATGCATATTTAAAATAGAACTATTTCAAATATTACCCAGCCCTGGTTATAACATATGACTGACAAAGTGCATATGAATATGGTAAGCAAACAAAGCTAATTAGACCAATTGCGTGTTATTAAATTTATTTTTGTCTTTCTATTTTTCTATAATGCATATTTTTCACTTTTCTCAAGAAAAATGTGCTTCTCAATGTCAGATCTGCCTCCAAGTTATTAATACAATATATATTTTGAATAAATTGACATTTGAAACAAGTATCAAATGATTGAGCAAAGATATAAATCAATTTATTCAAATTATACATTGCATTAATGACTCGAAGACACATCTGACAAAGCAAAGTACATTTTCGTTGAGAGGAAAACAAAAACAGATTTATCTGTTTAATTGGCTTTGTTCATATGCACTTTGTCAATGTTATAACACTTGGAAAATTTGATGCGCAGCACCAAATATTATAACACATAATTAACAGAGTAATATAAAACAAAAATATACAATACGATATTTCATTTTCATTCAACATTTACTCGTATTGTATATTATCGTTCCATATTACTTTGTTAATTATAATATTATCCTAATACTATATATATTGTGACGGTGTTTTTACGCACCTGACACAAGTTTCAGTCGCCCGCTCACGGCGAACCTCGGAAACGCGGTGTTGGTCTCCCCCAAATAATTATCAGCGGACGGAATTGGGCGCCAGGCACGAGAAAGCGTGCTACTCTTTTCGGAGCATTAATTTTGCGACTCTACATTAACGTGCTAGCCGTGAGCGGTGACGACACGACCGTCCGGCAGCTCCCCGTTAAGTCGGTAGAGGCGCGGGGGTGGGTCGGTGCGGGTAAGTGGTGATTAGGGGAGCGAGGGAGAATTGCAAAATAACGAGGTCGGAATTTAACAGAGAAAATAATAACGTATATTTCGAGTTTCCGGGTTAGTAAACTACAAAACCTCGCACGCGGTTTACCCGCGTACGGAATGCGGTACAGATTCGCGGAATGTTACTCGAAGCGACTCAGTAATCGAATGACATCGTATGGCAGTCACAAGTGTAACGTTTAATCGCTCCGGCGAGGTAGTCGCCGCGGGGGAAGGTGCACACATCAAGGCGGAATTTCGCAAAGCGAGTCATGCACACGCTAGCCGAAAGATCTCGTGTTTTCTTTCACCGCTACTACCGCAATCGAGCTACGCTCAACCCGCAAAATCAGACGAAACTCACACACGTACAACTACATAAACTTACGACACAACGACAGCTTGGCTGTGGCGATACAGGCGCGAATACCGAAACTAAAGAAACGGCATTAATACGGCGGGATCGGGCGAGCAACGTCGCGGCTGTAACAATAGTTACGCTTACAATTTTACACGCGAATACGAGTGGACTCTATGCAATCCTGTCAGTCGCGACGTCATTCGTCCTCGATCGCGAAATCGGTGACTTTACAATACGTGAGTTACGCTCACCCTTTGGCGCGGCACGGAACCCCTTTCTGTATCCTCTCGTAACTTAGCTTCTGGTGTTCGGCTCTCCGGCTCGGGACACGCTCACAGCACAAGTGAGCATCGATCCTCGATCCTGCGGGAGGCCCGCGATGTTGCGCCTCACTTATCGCCGCTGCCGCTTCCGCATTGGCTGTTATCAGGTGGCTAGATCCTGGCGGTGTGCGCATTATTCTCTCATTCTGCGCTTTTGACGTTAATAGCGCGCGAGGCTCAAATTCGGCAGATGATTCTCGACTTTCCCGGGAACTGATATCGGCTGGCCTTATCTCCGTTGGCGGATGGCCGCCGCCTCAGGCCCGTGGTGCCTCCTCTGCACGGTTCTCGATCTCGCCTCGTTCTCCGTTTTGCCTTTTAGCTTCGCATAACTTCCGCCTGCGGAATCGTAACTTTGCCGTTCCTGAAAAATTAACTTCCGACAGATCAGATTTTCGTTCGGCGGGAAACAGTGTGGGCGGTACAACCTGCGAGCCCCTGCGTCTCGGGGTGCTCTGTAAATCCCTCGGCGATGTTCTTGGATCCTTGGTTTCTTCCCGGTGCTTCTGGGTGGGCGAGACGTTTTTGCCTGTACAAAATGTTCTCCCGCAGTCACCGTCTCTCTCCTCGGCGGATCTATCGCTCATTTGAAATTAACAGCGGACGCAGGGACAGCACAGAGACGAATACACACACTTATACGATCGCGCCAACGGAATCGCGCCCGCTCCCGAGCCGGAAGGACGCAGCATCCGTGTCGCGCTTTGCGGTCAGGCTCTACGGCCCTTGTGACGGACAACAGACGCAAGTTGCACCGTCACAATATATATATATATATATATATATATATAGTATTTTTCATATAGTTTAATACATATATATATAGAATGTTTCATGTAGTTTAATACATATATATATATATATATATATATATATATATATATATATATATATATATAGTATTAAACTACATGAAACATTCTAATAACACTAACATTTTGTTTATATTAATTATATAACTTACTTACTTTCGACTTTCAATATTGATGAATAGGTCATCAATTTTGATTTTTGACACGTTTTTACACGAAACGGATGACTCTGGTAAAAAAAGTGTCGCACTGTCTTGCAAACCAAGATTATTGTTGATTGACAATTGACGAAGCCTCTTGATGAGAAGATAAATATTTAGGTTATTTTATAAATAATAAAAATGATTGACGATTGACGAAGTCTCTTAGAAGATAAATATTCAGATTACATATACAGATAAATATTCAGGTTATTTTATTATATTATAGTAGAACTGTCGCGGCGGCCATGATGATCAAGTCAGTAGGTACTACACCACATACACCACAGTGCTTTACAAGTCGCATACGGCTGACTAATGTATCTGCTAGCGCCACTCTGTGTCGAAAATGTGAAAGGGAGAATCCTGAGAGCGGCGACCAAGGAGACGTATCTTACAGAAAAATGTAGAAAGATTAGATTTGCATCGCGATATCTCCGCTCGTAGGGCATGGACAGAAAAAATAAAAACACTTTTATATATACAATTTTTCCCAAGCTATCGATTGAGACGACTTTGAACTTGATCGGTTCAGCCGTTGCTGAGATCTGATAATCTTGTTATACTTGAACTCGCTGACTCGCGTAAAAGAGGTCGATCTTTCTCGCTTTTTTTTTTGAATTGGCACGAGACGCGACCGCACCTCTTGATAAGGAAATTGTATTATCCGCTATAATTATAAACTAACTTTATTCGACCTCGTAATTATTAATTAAAATAAAATAATTAAAGTAATAGAACCATTAGCTCAACTCTTCCTTTTTCTTAGTTTAAATAATATAATTGTATTATTAATCTGTTCTTTGTTCAACAAATTCTAAACTTCCTTTAATTTAAATAATATAAAGAGAAAGGGGAGACGTTAATTCAATCAGTCAAACAACATTATTGAAATTCTTCCTCATTTTATTTTAAGTATCATAAATATACGAATAAAATGTTAAACTATCCAATAAGTTAAATGGCATTGTATTCGTCATTATTATTAATTTAGAATAAATCATGTATAATAACTAATTTGCCTTGATTTCTTAACCACGACCACCATTCCACAGGCTTAAGATAAGCACTAGGTCCGATTCCGAGGTAAAACAATTAGATTTGTTGCCTCAAAACAGGACCAAGAGACGCAAAACTCCCGGATGTTTTGTCATTGGGCCTCCCGCTGTGGCCCCATTAACCTATATATCCCGAGTCGACGCGCTCAGTGGTGCCGTTTGTCTTAATCAAACGTGCACTTTCTCAACTCGTTACGTCCTCCCCTCTCTCACTCAGATCCTATCTATTATTCGGATTGGATGTAACAATGGGAAAGAGAGAGAGAGGGAGATAGAGAGGGAGATAGAGAGGGAGAAGGAGAGGGATACGTTTTATTCCCAAATAATTGTTAAACTAATTTTAATAAATTGATATAAAATTTATATTAAATTGATATTAGGTTAATATTAACCTAATTTAAACATAATAAAAATGTATATCATTTTATTAAAATTAGTTTATCAATTATTCGAGAAAAAACGCTATGGGAGAGAGAGACAGGGAAGGAGAGAGGAAGAGAAAAAGAAATACGTTTTATTCCCAAATAATTGTTATTTGCTAAATTAATTTTCAATAAAATTGATATAAAATTTATATTAAGTTTATTGTTACGTTCAGAATTCTCGAAATAAGTCTCTCGGGTCGATTGGCAGGTAGAGACTTAGGGAAATAATTTGAGCGAGATAGGAAGAACGGAACAGGCCTAATCTCGCGCACACATGTTTCCGGGCGAGTGCGACGAGTCGAATGCGTCAGGTGAGTCAGAATGTAGGTCAGGTGTCGAAAATGACGACCTATGACTCTCATTCAAACTCTTGCATTCGTGTAGTCCTTATTTTGCGTAAACGAATTGAATCGCTTTTACGCGGGATCGGACCAAGTGCAATTTTATCGGAGCGGGAATTAGAGGTGATTGAAATAAACGAAAATGATTAAAATTAAAGATTACAATTTATTTTAACATAATAAAAGAAATAAGCGATTACAATGATAGGTGATGACTAAAATAATAATTATTAATTTGCAAATAACATTTTTGTTAACAGAGAACATGTATGATAAAAAGAAGAAAAATCTTATGATCTTAACAGAAAATGCAATTATAAACTTAAATTCTAATTGGTTACATTTGTGCTTAACGAGATTTAAATATGCGTGTGTGAGTGTGTATTGTGATCAGGGGATTTTTAGCTATCCAGGTAGTTTTTGGAGCGAGTCGAAGATTTCTTCCAATTCATTGGCTACTCTTCGATTCGCTTCGATATTTTCGTTTACGATATTCTCTATTTCTTTGGGAGTAAATAATGAGTAGGAATGCGGGTTTTCTTGAGGAAACTCTAACGCGGGGGAGTATGGATCTTCCGGGAGTCTTCGAACAGGTGAATCGGGGTTACGATGAAAAATCGGGGGAAGGAAAATCTGTAGGAGAAAAGGTTGAATCCCGAGGAGATACTAAGGGCTCTGCAAAGGGATCGAAAGTAGAAGAAGGTGACCCTGGTGATTGTTTAAAATCTGTTTCTACATGAGATCCAGGGGAGTAAGAGGGGGAAGGATGACGACAAGGGGAAGAAGAGAATGATTCGGCGGACGGATTTGAGACTGGTGGATATGAATCGGTCGGTTCGTCGGAAGTTCTTAAATTAATTAGAGCGCTAGGCAAAACAGAATTTTCTCCTCGCAGATGGTTCAATTTTCCGTAGAGCGATAACGATGCGCCAAGCTTCCGGAGCTTCTTATTTCGACGATTCCGACAGTTCTTAATGCCTCTTCGAGATTTATGTTCAGGGACTTGCTTACGCACTAGAATGAATTTCAGAATTAAGGCTACGTTCTCTCTTTCTAATAAAGGAAAATAAAATCTGGATTGTAACTTCTTGAAAGAAAAAAAAGAAAAAAAAGGAAAAAGTTTGAATTAATAAAAGGAAAGGAATTCTTCGTTTCCGATGGAAGCAAAGAAAACTGCGAATTCAATCGAACGAGAGTTCGATTGTATCCAGCAGGGATTAAAAGGTAGTTGCGGATTCAATCAAAAGAGCTCCATTGTATCCTGCAGAAAGTAAAAAGAGAGTTGCGAACCCAATTGAAAGAGCTTGATTGTATCCTGCAGAAAGTAAAGAGAGTCGCGGACCCAATCGAAAGAGCTCGATTGTATCCAGCGGAAAGTGAAAGGAGAGATGCGGACCCAATCGAGAGAGAGAGTTCGATTGTATCCTGCGGAAAGTGAAGAGAGTCGCGGACCCAATCGAAAGAGAGTTCGATTGTATCTTGCGGGAAATAAAGAGAGTTGCGGACCCAATCGAAAGAGCTCGATTGTATCCTGCAGAAAGAAAAAGATTCGCGGACCCAATCGAAAGAGCTCGATTGTATCCAGCGGAAAGTGAAAGGAGAGATGCGGACCCAATCGAGAGAGCTCGATTGTATCCTGCAGAAAGTAAAGAGAGTAATAGAGGGAGGAAAGGAAGGGTGGTGAGATAATACTGAGTATATAAGTGTTTTGAAAAATATAATAAATATCTTACTAGAGAGAGAAGGTAGTCTTATGAAGAGTAAAAAAATAATGGACGGCTAAGACTTACTGTTGGGTGAAATTTATGAAGATGCAAACGATTTGGTGTTTGGCGGAGCGGATTCAGCTTACAACGGTCGACGGTTGGCACTCAGAGTGTTCGGAAGTTGCAAAAGAACTTGTTGACTAATTCTCACAATGCCGCGTCAAATTTAAGTATGACGAGTACGAATCCGAACGTCGCAAACTCGGACATACTATATAATGTCACGGAATGTGCGACGGATCGAACTGGAGTGAATCGCAAACAATGAATGACGAAAAATGAGCGATTAGGCAAAATGAAAAAAAGTGCTGTAAGTGCTTGCGAGCTCCGAAGCTCCTTCCTTTTATACCTGATTCTGCCTATGATTCCTATGGGATTTTAATCCGCAGGTGTACTGTCTCTTATTATTGCCCACGCGCTACCTATTAATTGCGCGACAAGTGTTTCGTGTCGATGGGGTCAATCATCCGCGTTTCAACGCTTGCTTCCGCCAAAATCGGCACGTGTCAAGGGTAGACCAACCGTATTGACTCGACCGGACAATTTTAGCGTATCTGCGCGGTTAAGATAGACCATCTTTTCGCAATTTTCGGTTGCTTGGCTGCATCGATTTCGAAAGAAAAGAATTGTTACTCCGCAGGACGTAACATTATATTAGGTTAATATCAACATAATATAAACATAATAAAAGTTTATATCAATTTTATTAAAAAGTAGTTTAGCAAATAACAATGATTCGAGAAAAAACGTCATTGGAAAAAGAGAGAAGGAGAAAGATAGCGAATATACCTGACCCTTGTGACGTCCCTCACACGCACACGCATATGTACACACACACGCGCACACACATACACGTACACGTATACGCATAGTGGTCCGGAATCGGACTATAACAACTATTCAGCTTGTGTATACGAGGTGTGTTCAAAAAGTATCGCGAATTTTGAATTTTCGCGGGTTACGTATATTCGAATTTCGATCTTTTTGTGGCGTTATGTTGGTACTCATGTCTCTCACTTATGCCGACAAGCTCGGCCATTTTGAATGTTCACTTAATTGTTGACAGCTGCTTTGCTTGCACGTGTTTTGGATCGTCTTCGATTTTTACCTATTCAAAAAAATGGATCAAAGAACCTGTATCAAATTTTGTGTGAAAAACGAAATTAAGTGCGCGGATGCATTCCGAATGTTGACTGTGGCATACGGAGAAGCTACCTTGGACCGAAGCAACGTTTATCGGTGGTACAAAATGTTCTCAGAAGGCCGAGAAGATGTGAACGACGAAGAGCGTTCCGGACGCCCGAGCACTTCAACAACAGACGAAAAAATTAATGAAGTGGAGAAAATGGTATTGGCCAATCGTCGAATCACCGTTAGAGAAGTTGCTGAGGACCTAAACATATCGATTGGCTCGTGCCATTCGATTTTTATCAATGATTTGGGCATGAGACGGGTCGCCGCGAAATTCGTACCAAACGCCCCTGCTCACACATCGTTGCTTGTGCGCGACTTTTTGGCCAAAAACAACACACTAATGATGCCGTAGCCACCGTATTCCCCAGATCTGGCCCCCTGTGACTTTTTCTTGTTCCCTAAACTGAAGAGGCCCATGAAAGGACGACGTTACGCTACGCTTGACGAGATAAAGACGGCATCGAAGGAGGAGCTGAACAAGATAAAAAAAAATGATTTTTTGAAGTGCTTCGAAGATTGGAAAAACCGTTGGCACAAGTGTATAATATCTCATGGGGATTACTTTGAAGGGGACAAAATAGATATTCATGAATAAATAAATAATTTTTGAAAAAACACAAAATTCGCGATACTTTTTGAACACACCTCGTATATTGATGCAACCCAAAGCATAGTAAAAAAAAATTCGTAAATCAAATAATTCAAATTCAAAACATATATTTTTGTACAATTGTGTAATAAATTATAAACGAGTAAGACTTTATCCAGTAGCACAAATGTTGACAGAAAGTCATAATACGAACTCTATTCAATTTTGGCTAATTGAATGGACAGTTCGTAGTTTTTCTGGATATTTGACAATCGAAAATGATACTTGCAAAAATATTAATGTACCAGATTATTACATCCGTATCAATGTAGCACATTTTATAAAAAAATATGCAATTTTTTTTAAATATGTTTGGATTTATATAATATTAAACAATTTTATTTATATTTACTGGGTCCACTAATCTTATGTCGTAATTAAGAGATGGCAAAAATTATGTTAACATTTATTTTAGTAATTGCACACAGTGAAACAAAAGAGTAACATCAGATGGCACATTAACAATCTGTGAAGAACATAAAATAAAAATCAAATCTCTCATGTCTTCACCAATAGAAGAAAATTTATTTGAAAATGCAGAAATTGAAGAAGATACGAATGATGAAGAATATGAGGACAATAACTTAAACAAATAGACAGAATGGGCTAAAACAATCAAAAATGATGTCATGGAGATAGTTAACATTGTTCAAGAAGATCATGAAAATGCACATTATCTGCCAAAATTTGCTGACCGAATAATGAAAGACATTAAATATTTACCAATGTGGTCATGTATATGTCGTAACAAATTTGGATATGGACCAACACCAGCAAGTAGTGCATTGGTAAAAGCAGATTTTAACATAATAAAAAATATTTTTCTTAAAAACGAAGAAACGTCAATGTGGGTAGATAAATTTGTCTCCAAACATGTAGATTTCTTGAGTAGACGTATTAAACTTGCGCAATCCAGACATGTAGAAGAAAAGAATAAATCGGAAGAGCCAAGCATTGATACAAATAATGAATCCGTAGAAAGCTCAATAGAAAATACAGTCAAATTAAATGATGAAACCAATAATGTAACAAATAGAAAGAAAATTCTTGTCCAGTTTGTGCAAATGGAGATGAACATACTGGTGCACATAAATGTAATATTTGCAAAAAAGCTGTGCATGCGATAGATGGATCTTCTGTAACTTTAGGTAAAGAAAGATATGGAGAACCAAGAATTTGTAAAAATTGCAAAAACAACAATATTATTAATGTAAGAAATTAAATTATTTAGTGCGAATTCGGAAAATGCGCATCAAAATCAGAACTTAAGTTTCATTAAATTCACACTCACAATATTTTAAAAGGAAATTGCTCAAGACAACGTAAAAAAATGCAACACGCCAAAAATTACACACTATATCGTTGCTAACAACAAGCTTTAGAAGCGTTGCTCCAATTTTTCGGTGCCATTTAAGACATTCGTGCCTGTTCACACAGCACACGCACACGCTCGTAATCAGCAACTCATTCCACACTCGACCATTCTGCATGGATATTTGACCCCGAATATCATTATTCTTCATCGTTAGTTAATTCATTATCTGACAACTTGGCATCCAGGGTTTCATATTGTCACAAGAAGAAGTTGTATATGAGTAGAATGCATATGCGGATTCTAACTCGGGGATCTCAGGGGGGTGCGGGGAAGAGAGGGGGGGGAATATTTTGGGTCGCGCGGGGGAACCTATCCGGAGATAAGGTCACGCGGGTAGAGCAAACCGGGTGGGGGAGGGGAGGAGGAGATTAAAACGGGGACACGCGGGTAAACCTAACCGGTATTTCTGCGTAATCAATGTTAATAAACAGTGATAACGCGAGGACCATGTTCTTGACCGATGTTTAAATAAATTTGACACCTTTGAAATGTGCCGCGTGTAGGGTAAAGGGAGGGAAATTTTTTGGGTCTCACGGGGGGGTCTAACCGGAGACGATGTCACGCGGGTGGATTAACCGGGGTGGGGGGTTAATCGAGGGCACGTCTATGAACCTAACCGGTAGTTCTACGTGATCAATGTTTAAATAAACAGTGATAACGATTTGAGGACCATGTTCTTGACCAAAACCTGACACCTTTGAAATGTGCCGCGTGGAGGCAACTGATTGTTTAATGTAAACATGGACCATGTACTTGTCTCTCTGTTTACATAAACATAATAAATCACACTGCGAGGAGGTGGGTATGACTGTACTTTTGAAATCGGAAATGTCTGTCATTACAGGAGGGGGGAGAGGAGGGATAAGCGATATGATGGCGAATATTTTGTGGGGTGTGCGCGGCTATTTCCGTAGGGCCCGCCGCCGCCACCGCCGCCGCCGCCGCCGCCGCCGCCGCTGCCACCGCCGCCGCCGCCGCCGCCGCCGCTGCCACCGCCGCCGCCGCCGCCGCCGCCGCCGCCACCGCCGCCGCCACCGCCTCCACCGCCGATACCGCTCGCTATTCCCTAATAAATTTCGTTTGTAGTCTCTTGTTCGCTCGCTCGTTACTCCGTGCGCAATCTCTCTCGCTCGCTCTCTTGTTACTCCGTGCGCGATCTCTCTCTCTCGCTCGCTTGCTACTCTATGTGCGCTATCTCATTTGCTTGCGCATGCGCTCTCCCACCCCGTTGCAGTTTGTCTCGAGGAAATAACGCTGCTTGAATTTTCGTGATGCGTGGAAGGGATGCGTGCGGTCTAACGCGAGATCCGCTGGGACAATCCGCCACTCGCCGCCGACACCCACCATCACCGCCGCTGCCACCAGCTGGCGCTCATGCATGCGCTTTCCCCGTCCCTTGCTCGCTTGCTCGCTCGCTCGATTTTCCCATACGAGGTAACGGGCATGCTTGCACGTCTCCCCGCCCGCTTATTTTTTTCACGTGCTCTTCCTCCCACGACTCATTCATTTCATATACTTTCTTATTATATAAGAGGAACGGTTGATAATGATAAGGGATATAAAAAAATAATATTTAAGATTTTAATTTTTCATTAAAAATTTTTATTTATTTTATATCTTTGATACGGAGCGGACACTGCAATGTGGCATGGCGATGCAACATCCCTCCCCCCCCCCTCCTCCGTGCGGTCTATCCTCGCTCGTGCTCTCCCATACGCAGCTTATCTTACGCTCTAAGGGAGGGCCCCAACTGCCTACAAAATCGATTGCCTATAGCGTCGATTACCAACGCACGTTTGCCTACAAATCTTTCGTACACAAAATCTTTTATCCACAAAATCGATCGTACACAAAAATTTTTGCCTACAGTTCGATAGCCTACAAGATCTATTGCGCACAAATATTAAATTAAGAAACAAATGTACGTTTGCACACATAACATTATTGCTTACAGTTCGGTAGCCTACATGCTCTATGGCGCACAAATATAAAATTCAGAAACAAATGTACGTTTGCACACAAAAATTTTTGCCTACAGTTTGATAGCCTACAAGTTCTATTGCGCACAAATATAAAATTCAGAAACGAATGTACGTTCGCACACAACAATTTTTGGTAAAGCTTTACAAAAGGGGAGCAGCCTCTTTTTTTTTTTGTTAACGGAGAGGAAATGCGTTACCGCATACCCCAGGCCCCGGGGGAGGCCTGGCGGTTATGTGGGGCTCTTCCCCGCCGACAACGTGTCGGCGAGGACATACCCACTAAAACCTCTCCGGGTGTCCAGCTCAGGTCCTTGACTGGGGGGACTCCGGGAACGCGTACAGCATGCTTCCGGTGCCCCCCGGACCAGGTCGGCCGAGGCCGACTCAGCACGCCGGGGGCACCCTGGTGCGGGTCCCCCGGCAGGGCCGTGAGGCCAAGCCGGCCTAAGGTCGGGGGAGAGGGACACCAGCCCTCCCCCGCCTCTTCCCCTTGTGATGTTTACGGGGGTAAAGCCCGGGAGTCCGGCCCCCCGGCCGGATGTCCCGGGCCCCTACGCGCCGGACTAGCCCGGCGCGGCGGCATACTCTTCTCCGTGTTGGGGGGGGAGGAGGTAGGAAGGAGTTCCTTCCCCTCCCCCCACCAGCACCCCGGCGAGGCGCTAGAGGGGGAGCGATGGCGCATTGTGACGCGCGATCGCTCCCCCGGACCGTTAAGTCAGGTTTGCCTCGCTTCGCCTCCTTCTGCAGTACCGTAATGCTGCGGAAGGAGGCGGCAGAGCGGGTGCGCGAGGATGCGCCGGACGCCCCGCCCGAGAGGAGGAAGAGAAGGGGGGGGAGACGTAGAAGGTACCTGCGGCAGCACCAGCAGCAGGGGCCTCCTCCTCCCCCTTAAACGGTCTGCGTAGAGGTGTAGAGGTGTTTGTGCGTGTGTGAAGGCACGGTGGAGAGGGGGGACCCTCACTGCGCCGGCTTAGACCGGACGGAGGGCCCTGCCCTCTCCACCGTTAAGGGAGGGGTGGGGGTGGGAATAGGGCTGGCACCGCCGCCCTCTTCCCGCTCCATTGGGGTTCGCTGGGGGGCCCTCCCGGGGGCGGCGTCACGTGCGTCGTCGCCGGGAGGGCCCACCGGCGCGGCTGATGGCTCCCCCTACGGGGGTTTGAGCCGAGCCGAGAAGGAACGGTGGGAAGGGGGGACCCTCACAGCGCCGGCTAGACCGGACAGAGGGTCCCACCCTCCCCACCGTTGAGGAGGTACGCCTCGGGCGGAATCAGCGGCGGGGTAGTTGCCCGGCTGACCCGCCTCGGGGCTTGGGGCGCGGGAGTGCGTACCTAGGGCCCTCTCCCAAGGGGGCCCGACGCACTCCCGCCGTCCCGGTTCGGGCGGCTGGGGCTCGACTTCGGTCGAGTTCTGGCCGCTAACTCCGGAGGGGGGTTCCTGCCTTCGGGTGGGGACCCGTTTGGGCTAGGACGGATCGCGGTGCATGCTTAGTTCGATCCCGCGATCCGTCCCGAGCCCAGATGCCGGAAAAAGTTGGGTTTTAGTGAGTATGTCGGCTAGTCAGGTCGACGAGTCTCACATACCCCGCGTTCCTGTCCCCACAGGACCGGGGACCCATAAAGGCGTTTCTCAACTATAAAAAAAAAAAAAAAAAAAAAAAAAAAAGGTTTGCCTCGCTGGGCTCACTTACATGGGGAGCTGCCCTCCTCCCACGGCTGCGCGTCCCGAAAGCTAGGCCGGCAGCCGCAGGGGAGGAGGGTCGCTCCATAGGGGAGCAGCCTCTGACGACCTTGACCTTGACATATGTTATCAATGGGGAAAGTACTAAGTGACATACAAAAGGTTTTGAGTAATGCTCACTTATTTAAAAAAATATTATCAGAAAAAGAAAAAATAGTTTTTCTTAATTATTTCACTAAATATTCATTTTACGAAAAAAAAAAGGTCATATACATTTTTTATCTAACTTCAATACTTTAGTCGTTATAGTAGAAAAACTGTTTTAAAATATTATTTTTTTTTTTAGTAGTTTTGTGTGAAAAGTAGATGCTTGGGCGGGGGAGGGGTTTTGTCCCTCCTCTGCATTCTCTCCCCGTATTTTTTCTAAGCCAACTTAACCTTATTTTAATTGTAATTTGGCCAAAAATATCTAATTGACGTTGCAATATTAGATTTGAAATTATAGTCCACCTCCTCCCGCCCCGTCATTAGTGGACGTGAGACAAAGTGGGTTGGGTTAGAAAAAATACGATGAAGGGGTGTAGGGGGAGGGGCGAAGCCCCTCCCTCGCCCACGCGTATATTGTAGATAAACTGTTTTGCGTCGAAAACCCTTTTGACGCAAAACAGTTTTTCTACAATAACGAAAGTATTGAAATTAGGTAAAATATGTATATGACCTTTTTTATAGAGCTTATTACTAACTTCATTTTTTGTTTGACCTATTTTTTCGTAAAATGAATATTTTTCGTAAAATGAATATTTTCCGAAATAAATAAGAAAACCGTTTTTTTTTCTGTAATGATATTTTTTAATAAAAAGTAAGCATTACTTAAAAGCTTTTGTATGTTACTCAGTACCTACCCATTGATAACATATGTCAAGGTCAAGGTCGTCAGAAGTTGCTCCACTTTTGTAAGGGTTTACCAAATTTTTGCCTACGGTTTGATAGCCTACGAGCTCTATTGCGCACAAATATAAAATTGAGAAACAAATGTACGTTTGCACACATGATATTATTGCTCCCAAAAATTTTTGCCTATAGTTTGATAGCTTACAAGCTGTATTGCGCATGAATATTAAATTAAGAGATAAAGTTACTTTGATCACACACACACACACACACACACACACACACACACACACACACACACACACACACACACGCACGCACGCACGCACGCACGCACGCACGCGCGCACGCACGCACGCTCGTACACACACGCGTTCCGAGGGGAGTGCAAGGGGGTGGGCCTACGACTCATCCCCTATGTGACTTGTGCGCAATAATGTCATGTGTGCAAACATACATTTGTTTCTTAATTTAATATTTGTGCGCAATGGAGCATGTAGGCTACCGAACTGTAGGCAAAAATTTGTGTGTGCAAACGTACATTCGTTTCTCTATTTTATATTTGTGCGCAATAGACCTTGTAGGCTATCAAACTGTAGGCAAAAGTTTTTGTGTACAATCGATTTTGTGGATAAAAGATTTTGTGTACGAAAGATTTGATGGCAAACGTGCGTTGGCAATCTACGTTGTAGATAATCGATTTTGTAGGCAGTTGGGGCCCTCCCCCTCTAAATCGCACGCGTTTCTTATTAATCTAAGGGAAATGGTGTGACAAGGACAGAGAAATAATAATATTACAATAATTTTTAATATTAATATTTTATATATTTATTTAAAAAAATGTTACAAAAAAATATTTTGAAAAAATTAAAATGAAAAAATTATAAAAAATGGAAAAATTTATAAAATAACCAAAAATTAAACTTATATATATGTTTTTTTTAGAAAAAATTTTTTTACGAGTATAATAATTCCAGTTTCCACAATTCCTCCCACCACAATGGTTCGTTAAAAAGTTTGCACAAGTGCCAGTAATCAATAAGCGGATCGTTCCGTATCCATTTAAAATCGTTGCGCTTGCGGTACCAACGACGTCGAGAGCGTCTGTCAATAGCTTTTGCAATGTTTATGTACTCATCTATTTCAATTTGACATGGAAAGATGCACTAAAAATAAAAAAATTATAAAAAAACACAAAAAAATATTACTAATTATATATAAATCATCTACAGATAATAAAAAATAAAACTTACGAATTTGGGCCCAATTACTTGAAGGTACATTACATGTTTCATAGGCTCAGTATAAGTGTTCTCATTGTGCATTATTAAAGTCTGCAAAAAGTATATAATTATTTATAATTGTTTAAAAAATTGTAACATGCACTGTAAAAAGAAAATAAGTATACTTACTGCTCTTGCGGGGTATGTAACTCGTAGCAAATCGATTATTGAGCGTTCCATTTTAGGCACTGTCAAAGTGAGACTGTCACACGACTGACTGACTGACTTTCTGACTGCAAGCACAGGCCTATGCAGTTCTTTCTCTTCAAAATCTACGTCATATAAACAACTGAAGTATCTCCCGATTACTAATCTAAACTTTCAATTGTCACGTCCGCGACGCCACGGCTGCATTTTTTTTGTTTGGCATTGACATTACACAGACGACGAGTTGGCATTCGGTAGCAATAAATTGACAGATCGCGTTTTTTATATTTTCTTTTCTGGTGCCGGACTGTCGCGACAGAGCAATCTGCATGCACGGCCAGTAAATTATAAAACTCAAAACTTCATAGTACCTTAACCCTCTTTTTTCTTTTCTCGGCGACAGAGCGATTGTATGCGCAGCCAGTAAGTCATAAAAACCTATGTTGCCTTAACAATTTCCAGCGACAGGGTGTCGCGACAGAGAAATCTGCATCGCGACTGTTAAACAATAAAAGGCGAACTGACGTGTTTTTCTGACATTTCCCGGTGCCAAATAGTCGCGACGGAAAGGTCCGCTTGCACGGCACTTAAGAGCCAATAAAATTCGAGTTTCCTTATTAAAGGATTTTGAGTGGTGGACGCACTAGCATCAAACCCCACCGAGAGTGCTGACTTGCCGCAAGTTTTGTTTAAAGAATTGTATAAATAGGGATGCAATTCTCAGTGCAGCACAGTAGAGTTCGTTTGAGATTAGGGCCAGTATAGCCGGAGCAGTTCCGTGTCGCAACCGTAGCGACCGAGTTCTGTCCAAGCTAGTAGTTCGCGATGATCGGTACAGCGATTCATTCTCATTCCATTCCTAATTCGAAATCAAGTTCCAATCCAACGCTAACATTAAGCCGAGCCCACTTCTAATTCTAGTTGAGACTAACCCTAACTCTAATTTCTAATCTAAATTTAATTTTAATCCTAGTATAACGTAGTTGTAGCCCGAATAAGTTGTGTTGCTTATGCTTATGGCAATGAATTGTAATTTACACACTTAAACGGTTTGCTCAATTTCCATCCCTACTTCCACCCATCTTTATGCATGCAATACCGCGAGTGTAGTGCACAAGCAGAAGTATTACGGTCGAGACCCGAGGACAACCGGACAGACAAGAGGGACGAGGACTGTTTGAGAAAATGATATCTTACGGGCCCACTCCACGGACCTCACCCGGTCATCTATATTGCACGGGCCTAAGCCTTGCAACCGGGGCTCTCTAACAGACAGCGCATGCGCCACGCCCCTGCCCGGCATCATTCTACGTGTTACTCTTCTCGAGCTCTCTCTCTGCGGCTGTACACCGTCATGGACACATGTGCTACCAAAGTTTCTTAAGAAGATTGTCATATATACATGCGATGATTCGTGCGCCTCGTCTATCATTTTATGTAACAATTTAACATTAAAGCAAGTCAATACATTTTCGTACAAGGACAATCATCACCTGACCGGTACGGCCACCAAGACACAGCCAACAGTCTCAGAAGCAACCGCCATTTCAAAAGCTAAGTCGCAACGCCCCAATAAGGCACGTCACATAACCCGTACCTCTCAACCGGGACCTCTTATTTCCGCTGGCTATACTCCACGGTTTGTAGCCTAGCTAACTTCTACAAACATCAACTTAGTTAGATTATAATTTGCAACGACTGTTACATTAAAACAGCCGAACGCGACCGTTTATATTACGATTCCATCACGCACCATCGCTTAATTATTGGCGGGGACAAAGACGTATGGTGCCCGTGGTACAGCGCTCTAATCTCGTACCCAAAAACCGCGATCGCCTGCGCCAAATGCTACGAAGCACTGACTGACTTTGCGCGTCATTTATACGATTCAGAAGACAAACCGTATCTTAAAATCGAGCCTACTGTTATAGAGATCGAAGAAACGTGCGCGTGTTTATTCCCCGAAGAGTAATAACCACATACGATAAACTAGAGCATGTGTCCATCGTCGCGTATTGCCATTTATTCGGCTCGTGCCCAACGCGAAGCAAATTGCACGGTACATGGTTACACAGTGCCCGGTGAGTAAGCTCTTTGTATTTTTGCGACGATGAATCAACGGTAGTATGCCTCGAGTGCAAAAGCAAGCATTCGAGCACCAAAAAAGGAGATTACCTCGGGGTAGTTACACACTATATCCATCTGGGCCATTCATATAATCCGCAAAAGTGCGATTCTTGCCACGCACCTGTAGCTGCCCGCCGCCACCCTCTCGATTGTGACCGCTGCCCCCACAAGTTAGAAGAATTCATAACGTATTTAATCCGAGAAGGGGATAGTCCCTGTGACGACCCTGACGCAACCATACTTGCGTTCTCGCAACACACCTTTTAAAGTTATAAAACCCTCCCGTTCTCGGCCGTCGGTCGCGGAGAATTGGGCCCGCCGCCGGACAATCCGGCCACGCGATCCGCTCTTGGGCTGTGGAGCCCTCGAAGCTTAGGCTTTGAAACAACCAGTTTCGCCGAAACGCGCGTATTCTGTCCTACGCTAACCGCGCTCGGTCGGGATGTAACATAATTTGGTGACAGCGGTGGGATCGATCGTTCCGATAATGGAAAGCCGTAACTCTGCGAAAAACGTGGCCAAGACGGCCCTCACCGAGGAGGAGCTAGAAGCGATACGGTTATTGCAAGACAAACACAAGAAACGGTTAAGAGATGAAGTCGCCGCAATAGATCGCGAGAGAGTACAGTTAGAGAAGGAACGTAGGATACTCGAGCGCAATAAAAAAACAGATTCAACTTTGGCATCCGACGTAAGAAATATGTTTACGGCACTAAAGAACGAGATGATGCGCGAGATTAAGTTACTCAGGCAAGAGGTCGAGAACAGATGCGCGGGAGCACCTAGTCCGACCTTACCTCCGGGTCAACCGTTTTTTGAGTCTAACGATCGGCATTCTTCATTCAATGAATCCGCACCCGACGTGCATGCAACGCATACGCCCAAGATATCACTTCGCGAAGCAACCGAAGGTTTGCAACACATTTTGACGGTTACAACGTCCCCCTTTCACAATTCGCGCGTGCATGTCGACGCGCCCGCAATATTGTACCGCCTAATTACGAAAAATCACAAACGAGATTATTAATAAACTTCGAGGTCGTGCATATTCCGCAGTAGAAGACGAGCTCTGCGACACGGTAAGCCAGCTAATTGATCTCTTAAACGGAGCGTTTGTGTCCGCTAATACTATAGCTCAGATTTATTCGGCTCCTCTCTCAGAGTATTGTTTTACGCCAATTACAAAGTAAACTGGCTTGCCCGATAATGTTAACATATCTATAAATTAACCAAATGGTTAACTTATTTCAATTCATTGTTTCATATATAAGCAACAATATAAAATCTTCTTGGAAGAATTTATGATCTTAAACAGACATAATTTGCTTAGATGAAGAAAATTTTTTTCGTGTAAGTGCTGTATTGCCGTGATGACATAATTTTAATTTATTATTAAAAATTGTAATTCTATTAACATTATTTTTCAAACGAATATTCGTATCCTAGTAAATTTCTTCATACAATTAAAAATTACAACAGCGCGCGACGAACCGCGGTATCCCGTATACCAACCGTATAAGCGCAAGGGATACCATTTCTGTCAGTTTCTCGAGCGTCGCGATTCCGTGTCTTCTCTCTCGATCCAGCATCGAGTGAGGAAGATGCGGTATCAAAACGCTCTCCACTACTTTCTGCCGGCACCCCGTCCTCCGCCGCGCTGCCACAAAACACGTACGTGCGCGCCTCGCGTAGATCGCGTGTGTGCGGCAGCCGAGCGTCAGCGCGGAGAGACACCATTTATGCCGGTGCGTGTACATGCAAGTACCACACGACGTCAATTTTACTATAGTTCCATTGCTCACATTTACAACTTATATAGTTAAATTGCAAATGGTGAGTGATGCCGCAGCAGTTGCATGCACAAGTTGCTCGATGTCCGCACGTCTTTGAAGCAATGCCTTCCACGGTTCGTAGAATTATTTGATTGCTTCGGTTGTCTCCGATAATTAATTCGACAAAGAAAATCGGCCCTGCGCTGATCCCAATGTCAAGATATTTATAAGCTGTAGGAGTCAATGCGAATCTCCTTCCCAGAATGCGAGGCGTATACTTTGGTTACAAAGGTGATCTGTAAATAAAAAAATAAGGATGAGTGAGTTGTAGAAAATAAGAAAAAATATAAAAATATTTATGTAAAAGTATGTATAGATACTTACAATTTTTTTTCACACGCTTCAGCCTGGATTGGAACGTAGTAATTCGCCATCTTTTACATTCTTTTTCGTTATTTCATTGACTGATACTCCGATGCTAGATCCGTTCATACGAGCAACTAATGTACGACTAATCGCAAATTTTAACGTTTTTAGAAATAAGGTTTTATGGAATTTGAAGAGGAGGAAAACATTCCTTCTTTTCCCAGGAATTTAATCGTTGCCGCTTAAACATGTTGCAGCACGTATACGGATAATTTTGAACTCGTAAAATGCTTTGTTAATTTTCCTTATAAGCAATATCTCATCTAACACCTTCATAAATATAATGGAAAACCTTTCCGTTTGATCTTTTCGAACAATAGTTTCGTATTTGATCCAAGTAAAAGATCGATGCATCGGTCATCACGAGTTTCCTTCTTTGTAAGAAAACCAAAATTAATCGATATATTTCACACAAACGTTCTTGCAAATTGTGTGTCACTTAAAAAAAAAATCACCTATAATGTTGAAGAGAAGATCCTTTTGACCTACAATAGTTAGTCGCCTTTTGTAGCGAACGCATCGTTTGTGTCAAAAATGAAAACTTTTAAGAGTACAACTGTATGTGACATTTTTGCGTGTAACAGAATGTGCTATTTTAATCGCAAATTTTAAATAAAAGAAATGGAAAATCGTGCAAATATCGACGAAGACGTATTTTTCGAGAATATCGCGAACATAGATCCCGAAAATCACGTAGACAATGATAACGAAGCTTTCGAAGAAGTGAATTTTGAAGACATTTTGGACGAAGAAGAAGAAGAAAAAGAAGAAGAAGAAGAAGAAGACGAGACGTTCTCCGACGATAACGGTTACAACAGTGATCATAGTGAGCACCTTGAGGATTGCATGGAAAGAGATGTGCCATCTGCTATGCAACTCAATGCTCTGCATATGACTACGAAAGTTTGCAAGATATCAGTTTATTATATGTTTACTCTCCATGAAGATTATACTCAAGTAACATGTACTTCATGCATGATGGAAGGTGATCTCGCGGACTTTGGATTAGCGCAAGTCATTCGACTCCATCAAACTGGGCCTTATATTGAGCTGTCTAGCAAGTATTGCGAATGCTGCCGAAAACCAACGTTTATAAACATTCCGTGCAACATGTGCCCAATGTGTATGCCAACCCAATAAAAAACTGAAAAAATGGAAAACATTGAGCAAATGGAACGTGAATTGCTCGAGCAATGCTCGCAGGTTGCGACTTTGGTGGAGTTTTTTGCGTGGCTGCAACGATGTGACGAGTACCTCAAACAGTTTGAAGAACGCTGTAGTGCCAAGTGTCCTCGACTCGCTATTGGGCATAAACAATTTCTAGTTGCAAAAATCACGCGACTCGCTAGTGCAAAGACTTAGTTAGAGAAACGTTTTATACACGTTGATGGTAGTGGTGGATACGCGAGCACTAGTGCCGATGATAAGAAAGCGCTCGTATGGCGTGAGATTAACGCCGCGTTCAAGAGCCGCATTTTGACCGACGCGGTGATTAATATGGACTATATCAAGCCGCGACAATTTTTGGAGGACGCCAGTGATATGGTTATTGAGCATGTGCAAGACGCTATCCAGAAACATGATGATGTAAAAGTGAATACTGTGTTTAACGGTGAGTTTGTGAACACTCATGGTGAACGCGATAATAAAAATATCGCAACAAAAAATAATGAACTTTACCAAACGTCGAATGTGCGTGAGTGGTACGAGCGCGCGTCATCGATGTCACGTTGGCGATGCTCGATGAGTTCCAGGAACGCGAAAGCGGATGGGCTCTCATGCGAATCCAGAATCTAACTGTAAACATTAATAAACTTAATCCCATGCACGCGGGATGTGAAATTGAGTTACCACGCGAAATTATATTGAAGACAGCAGTGGTCAATTTGAAATCTATGGACAATGCGTGTTTCGCATGGTCAGTGCTTGCCGCTTTGTATCCAGCCAAACATCATGTGGATCAAATATCTTCGTATCCGCATTATAAAACAGTGTTAAATCTCGAAGGCATTGAGTTTCCGATGACGCTAAAGTAAATTAAAAAATTTGAACGCTTAAACAATGTATCGATCAACGTATATTGCATCGAGAAGAAAACATATGATATTTTGATTCTTCCAATTTGACTTACTGATAAGAAAATAGACAAGCACGTAAATTTGTTGTACGTGCAAAAAGATAATGACGTGGGCCACTTCGTATGGATCAAGAATCTGTCCCGCCTCGTTAGCTCACAACTCAACAAACATGGTCATAAAAAATATTTTTGCGATCGGTAAGCATATGAATAAATAAAAAAGTATGCAAAAAATTTAAAACATATTTAAATTATTTTCTTTATTTTACAGATGTCTGCACTATTTTGGTTTCAACAAAAAATTGCAATCACACATAGTAGACTGTAGAAAAATGAACGACTGTGCCATCCGACTGCCGAGCGAGAAAGACAAATGGCGAATTTGACAACCCATGCAGCAAGGAGCGTGCACTTTTTATCGTTTACGCCGATTTTGAATGTGCTACAGAAGACAGAACCCGAGAAGAAAGTCATGTCATATTACTATCAACATCATCAGGTATTTAGCGTAGGATATTATGTACACTGCTCATACGACAACACGTTGTCGTATTATCGATTTAGTCGCAATAAAGATTGTATCGCGTGGTACGTTGAGCAATTTCAAGACTAGCGAATTGTACATAGTATTTTATTAATTAATACATCGATGAAATTCACGCAAAACGACTGGGCAAAACATAATAGTGCAACGTGTTGCCATATATGCAAGGAACCGTTCACGCCGGATGAAAAGCGGGTACGCGATCATTGCCACCTTACCGGTCGTTACCGAGGTCCAGCTCATTTAATTTGTAATTTAAATTATAAAGATACGCGTTACATCCCCATAGTTTTTCACAATTTAGCTGGTTATGATGCCCATTTTATAATTGAGAAAATATCTAATGCATTTGAAGGCAATATCAATTTGTTGCCTCTAACGAAAGAAAAATATATTTCATTTACTAAACATGTTAAAAGCACCGAGGATAAAAAAACACAGACATACATAAAATTAAGATTTACTGATTCTTTTAAATTTCTAAGTACTGGTCTCGATAAATTAGCATCGTTTCTCAGCAAGGATAAACTACGTGTAACGACGCGAAATTCACATCGCGCACACACATGCAGATGCAATACGTGCATCATAACGAATAGGCGACGGTCAGATGGCGCGGCATAATAAAGCATCAAAAAAGGGACACAAAATAAACAAAAAGGCGAAACTTGGTCGGTCTCGAGCATTTCCGAGTTGCACGCGGTTATTACCCAACGATAAACATCATCCGGACGATGCGGCGCCGATATTACAATTGCAGAGCTGTTGTAAACAACTGTTCTAGGGCAATATCGGTGTCGCCAGTCCTGGGACCGTCGGCGATCGTTTGTCGGCCGATCGTCCTTATTCGCTGCGCTTGGAAATCGGAATCGCCCAATCGGGACAAAGATCTCGAAAATCGGAACCAAGCGGGGTGAGAACGTGGCAATTCCTAAATTAATAAATAAGGGTCTGGAAGGCTCTCCGGCACCTTTTTCTAGTCCGACTTCATCGCGGTAACGACGAGCAAGTATTCGCTCTTCCTGCCGTGCCTCCGCGAGCCGCAACACGTGCATACGCGAGTGCGCCTATTCGATATCCGCGAAAGGTCGTATCTCTGATATGAGCTCAGCGCAAAATACGCTCCTGAGCCGATAACTAAAGGGTGATCGTTGCATGGCGTCGTCGCTCCTCGTTCGGCGAGAATACTCGGCCCACACGAGTAACGCAATAGTGTAACGCGATAACGTAACACAAAAAATATACTGTAAGTGATAATCATTAAATTAAATAAATAAACGAAAACGCAGTGATGAAGATTAAGTTTTTCCCACTAAACACTACGTATAACGCAATGCGAATATTGTAATTTATCTACCAAAAATTTTGATTTACTAACGCAAAAAGGTGTCTTCCCGTATGAGTACATTGACAGTTTTAAAAACTTGGATGAGCCTCGTTTGCCACCGCGCGATTTACTTTTTAGTTCTTTAACCGGCGATACCGTGTCTGAGAAAGACTATACTCACGCCGTTAACGTGTGGCAGCAGTTCTCTATCAAAACCCTGGGCAAATATAGTGATTTATATTTGAAGACTGATGTCTTGTTATTGGCAGATATTTTCGAGAACTTTCGCGATAGTTGCATTACTAGTTACGGACTCGATCCAGCGCATTATTACACATTGCTCGGTTACACATGGATACAATGTTAAAATATACGTGTATCAAATTTAAATTGCTCACCGACATTGATATGGTAATGTTTATCGAACGTGGAATACGTGGCGGTCTTAGCCAATGTTCTGGCAGATAAGCGCATGCCAATAATAAGTACCTGCAGTCGTACGATCCATTGAAATCATCGTCATATTTAATGTACTTTGATGTAAACAATTTGTACGGCTTTGCGATGTGCCAACCGCTGTCTTACGGCGAATTTCGATGGGTTGAAGACGTTGAGAATTTTGACGTAAACGCGATTTTATCAGATTCGCCCATGGGTTATATTCTAGAGGTTGATTTGGAATATCCACAAAATCTCCACGATGCGCACGCCGATTTACCGTTCTGCCCTATACGCGATAAACCACCCGGCAAGCGACAAGCTTCTCGTGACACTATATGATAAAAAGCGATACGTAATTCATTATCGAAAATTGCAGCAATATACTCGTCACGGTCTTCGCCTAACAAAAATTCACCGCGCGCTACAATTTGTGCAATCTCCATGGCTTCGCGATTATATAGAATTAAACACTAAATTTAGAACTTATGCAACAAATAATTTTGAAAAAAATTTATATAAACTAATGAATAACGCAGTATTCGCAAAACCATGGAAAACGTACGCAATCACGTTGATGTAAAATTATTGACAAAATGGGATAGGAGATTTGGTGCGAAAGCAATGATTTCGAAACCAAATTTTCACAGCCGCAGTGTCTTTGCAGAAAACTTGGTTGTCATCAAAATGAGTAAACTCGAGGTAAAGTTTAACAAGCCGATTTATGTGGGTATGTGTATACTTGACGTATCAAAAGTTTGCTTGTATGAATTTCATCACGAGTACATGTTACCACTGTATCGTGAAAAATGTAAGATTATGTACACCGACACAGATAGTCTTATATATTACGTAGAATGCGATGATATATACAGCATAATGAAACGCGATATCAATAAATTTAATACGAGCGATTATCCATCTAATAATGCATATGATATACCTCTCGCAAATAAAAAAGTACCAGGTTTAATGAAGGACGAGAATAACGGTGCGATTATGACTGAATTCGCAGGATTTAGAGCGAAAATGTACGCGTTGCGCGTCGACGGTAAAAAAGACACGAAAAAAGTCAAAGGTGTCAAAAGTAACGTCGTAACGCGAATAATAACGTTCAATGATTACACGCAATGTCTATTTAACGAGATTGAAATGACTCGTCGCCAATCGTGTATAAGATCGAAATTGCACAATGTATATACTGTATCCGAGACAAAAGTCGCTCTAAGTCCTTACGATGATAAGAGATACATTGTGCCTAATTCTACCGACACATTCCCATGGGGGCATTATAAAATACCATTGTAATACATATATTTCATAAATAAACAACACATTTTTGTATTTTTTATACTTTTTATATTTCACAATGTCGATACATAATATGTTTTTTATATTGTAGTAAACATGAGTATAATAATAATGTAACGTATAATTTATTTTACAACACACTATTCTTGTGTATCCATGAATTGTGTGAATTGTCAAATCCAAGCCATTTCACATAAATCTCATCCCCCCTTTTACGCAACACTTTTTCAACGAGATACACGTCAGGATGAGTAGCACGATGCAACTCGTACTCGTAGAATTCTCCGGCAATAGGTTTTCCCTTGTAATCTTCTAGTAGATAAGTCACAGGATTAGTTATTTGTACTTTGGCAATTTTAAACACCTCGGTTGTCCAATTGGGCGTATATCCTTTCTCAAAAACTGTCTTGTACTTGCTAACGTGTACCGAATCGCCTACTTTGAATTTTGCAGGACCCGCAATCTTAACGTGACTATACACCGTGTCCAACAGCTTTTCAGCAACAGCGGTAGTAACATCGATGGGCCGCATACCGATTGTTCGATGCTTTCGCGCATTATAGTTTGACACGAGGCGTGGTAACAAGTCGATCTATTTATAGTTTCCATTGAGCGTAAATTGTTTCCACATGTCGTTCTTCAAAGTCCGGTTGAACCGTTCAACGATGAATGCTTTCAACACTGAATACGTGGAATAATGGTTGATGTCATGTTCTTCAAGAGTTTCTGCACATCAGCGTTGTAAAACTCCTTGCCCATATCCGTCTGTAAGTTTTTCGGACATCTTCCGCTCTCTCGAATTATTCTGGCGATAGCTTCAACCGTCTCTCTTCCACCCTTGACTTTAAGCGGTATGGTCCATGCAAACTTGCTCAACGCATCGATGACGGTGAGTATGTAGTGATAGCCTCTGTTAGAGCTTGAGTACGAACGCATCTCGACCACATCAGCTTGCCGCATATCGTCGTATCCCCGAATTATAACGCGTCTTCGTGGAAAATTTCTTCTTGTAGAGCAGTTCTTTCACCAGTCGTCGCCTTTTGGCACTAACATTTCGTTTTTCTTTACGCCTATCTGATGACATCATGTTTCACACCCAACTGTGGTTCTTTGACGTTTCGTTCACGTTATATTTAACGTTCATGTACGTTCTTTGGCGTTTTGTTCATGTTTTAGCGATTTGTTTAAGTTATATTTAACGTTCTCTGACGTTTCGTTCATGTTTTTAACATTTAGTTTACGTTATATTTAACGTTCTTGTACGTTTTTTTATCGTTAATGTCAAACGCTAACGTTTGTATTATCGTTCTTTGTAGTTTTTATTATTCATTATTTTTTTCTGTCATCCTTCAATAACCTTTGTTTGTTTTCTGGTTTCTGCTAATGAGATATTTTTTCGTAACTATTTTTGGCCTGATCTACGGCCGTTCGATAACCATCCTTCATCCGTTCTTGAGTTTTTTGATAGCAATCCTGAGCCGATCGATAGTTATCAGACAACTGTTCTTGAACCGTTCGATTTTTATTTAGGAACCGTTTGAAATTATTTGCTAGACGTTCGTAACCGTCTTTTCGACGTTCATTGCCGCTCATCTTCTTTCGTTGTTGTTATTGTTTCTGACTCGGCTTTGATAATTATACGTTGAAGCTCGTTTACCGCAGTCCACAATGCTTGCACTCTTTCTCACACAAAGTCTGCCTCTCGTCTAACTCTTTCTGATGATTCGTCAAGGTTTTAATGTGCTGCTCCACGAATAGTTTGTTGGCGGCGTCGGTATCAGTCTCGGGCAGCGCTAGACGACGAATCTTGTGCAATCTCGCGTCAAAGTCCATAGCAACGCGACACAAAGCGTTTTCGCGCACGTAATTTCTTACTATACTGTTCCAACGTTGAGACGAATCATCGCTTCTCCGTTCGAATTGTCCAAATTTGTTGATTGACATTTTTCCAAAGTGAATGATATCTCTCGACTAGTTCGTTTCGACGATACGTGAGTCAATTTATAATGAGACCAGCCTCGCTAAGTTCTTCGATGATAGACAGTATCTCGTTGTCATGTGCATTGTTACCGGCCTGACGCGAAGCTTCGAGCAATCGTAGACAATCTACTAATTCGTTAGGATCGTCCCAATGAACGTAATCAATCGCGTTGTCGTTTAATATCATAGCGCTAGGTAATCCCTTTCCGGATTTATTCTTTCTCTTTGGTGTAGATTCGATCGACATCAATGGTGCAATCACATATCTGTACTTGTATCCTCTGTTGCTATGTAGTCGACTCTGTATGTCGTAATTGCGTCTATGTACGTTAATAGCCAACAATATGCTCTTGTACTTTTGCGAATCATTTTCTGTATAGATGAAATTATCGGGGAGTCTCTTGAAAATCAATTCGTAAATACCGGGTGTACCCGCATATCGCACGCCATCGATAAATATGTTATCACTACTGTTTACGTCAAACTTTTTATTACCAAGCATCATTCCATCCCTGTCGAGACGAACGCCATACACAGTGTCTATAATTTTTTTTTTTCCGTCCCCGCTGAGGAAATCTCCGATGTACTTTTGACCCAGCGAACCCAAATGCTGCGCCAACGCTTTTCTACCTTCCAACGTTTGCATTTGTTGTTGAACAGACGTTCCGAACGAATCGTCTGTGGTTTTAAAAACGTTCTCGGGAGCCTTATTCGCTAATTTTGCAGCATCGTCGTACGTGTGGACGTTATCTTCGGTGAATCCATCGCATCGTTTAACGTATGCCGCATCAATTTGGATGATTCGCTTAACGCGTGATTCACTGAAATGTCTTTTTGTTTCCTCTTCATATTACGCTCTACCGCATCCTTCTTGGTGAATGGCGTTTCAATGTCAACGTCATCGTCATCATCATCATGCGGTTCGTCTTTTATCGCGTGCCAGCTAGAGTTGTCAACGATCTTTCGCAGTGGCTTAATGATTGGTTTAAAGTGACTCTTGATTGCTATATCAATTATACCAGTCTTCAAAGCGTGATGTTTTTTACAGATCGATTTGGTTGTTTTTTCAATCGTTTTCGCGAGCTTCTCACGTTCGCGTATATCTTTGTTTTCAGCCATGTTAACGTTCACGTTGACATATCAATAGCGACTAACCACGTTACGGTATCGCAAATTCGTTAAATCCTCTTCTGTATCGCCTATTAGTAAGCGCACTGTCCTTGTCTATTACTAGAAATCCATACTTTTGTTGCCAACAAGTACGACACAATTCACAAAATTTCTCATACGACATGTCGGTGTTTACATGATCGTTATATACATGTTTGAGGTTGGTACCATCCTGTTTAAATAAGATTAGCAGATTCGCGTTGTCTCGTATGAGATGTTTCGGTATTCTAGCATACGTCTGACAGAGATAGAAGCAGTCAACGTCCGCATGACAACTCATTGCATAGTACTCTTTTATCGTATCTTGCTTGTCGCATGCCACGTCATCAAAAATAAAAATAGAATTTGGAAGCGTTTCGTTCGTCGGAATAACGTCGCTGTTGTTGGAGAATGTAAAATAGCCAATTTCATCTATTGGCGTCAATAAATTCTCCAAGTATTGATATTTCGGTTGTTGCAGCAACTTTGAGTACACGTACACATTTTCAAAGCGCACACCGTGTGGAGTTTCCAACAAGCTTATCAGCACGTTTGTCTTGCCACAATTTGACGGACCGCAGATAATACCGCGTATAGAAATCGGCAGCATGTTTCCATGCTTGCGCACCTTTCTTTCAGACATTAATTGTATCTTGTTGTCAAAATTTGTCACTTTAATCGCCTGCGACTGTTGCACGAACCGCATTTTCACCCCTCTACAATGACAAAAATGAAGAATGGTACCGAAGCTGGCCCCTATTTATAGAGGCGCGTAGTGCAAAATAGTTCAGTACACAAAATGTTTCTTTTTGTGTCGGATGAGTGTGATATATACAGTTTAACCAACGAGCAGTTACAGTACATACCGAAAATTGTCTTGTTGCGAAAATTTAACAATTGCATCGACCACGTGTGGGACAGATTACCCGAGCATATAAAAGCTGATTAGGAGGTTCAACAATATCGTCGGTGTCTAGAACACTATAATTTGCAGCATCATTAAACGCATGTTAACGGACCGGCACCGCTGAAAAAGAATTGTAGTGAATGTCAACAAAACGTAGGGGCTGCGGCGTGTTAAACAGTGCGATAAAGGCACTTCCTTTTAAATTGCACATCCCCGGATATCAGTTTTGCGGCCCAGGAACGCATTTAAAGAAACGGTTGGCTAGGGGCTATCAAGGTATAAATTCATTGGATGCAGCGTGTCGCGAGCACGACATAGCTTATTCGCAAAGCAAAGATCTTGCCGATAGATACGCGGCTGACAATATACTCGCAGTGTCTCAGCGGAAACGCATTACCGCGAGAAACTCGACTGTTGAAGAGAGAGCTTCTGCTACTGCCGTTTGGACAGCTATGAGGACCAAAACAAAAATGGGTATTGGTTTGAAAACAAAGACGAGAAAAAAGAAGAAGACGGCGATAAAAAAACGAATACTTCAAGTGGCAAAACGCGGTGGTATATTACCAATTCTATCGATGTTGGGCACGCTCGAATCCCTCATCGGTGGAGCGGCCACCGTAACTAAAGCGGTAAAGCTACGTCGTCACAATCGCGCGATGGAACAAGGTCGCGGGTTGTATTTGGCTCCTTACAAACAAGGACAGGGATTGTATTTCAGCCCGTACAAACGTGGACAGGGTGTATCAGCAATGGGGGAAAAAAAAAAAAATCGAAGAAGCGTTAAAAATGTCATCAGGTGTAACAACGAACGTGCAATTGGAACAACTGGCAAAACGTATGCGCATTCCGCATTTCAGAGGTGTTTTTATGCGTAACGCATTGCCGATAAGCGGTATACGTGAAAGCGAGAGCGGTATTATAAATCTGGACGATGTGGTGGGCCCTGGCACTCATTGGGTAGCGTACGCAAAGAAAGACAATCACGTGGTATATTTTGATAGCTTAGGTAATCTTCGACCACCTAAAGAACTCGTAAGATATTTTGGAGACGATGTGATACAAAAATACAGTACAATCACACACCTTATCAACGTTACCATCAAAGCAATTGTGGGCAACTGTGTCTACAGTTTCTTCAAACGGTTTATGCGCGCAAATTTAAAGCCTGGTAGTGCGATATTTAACTCAGTATTCATCGGACAGTTTTTCAATCATGTCGGTGATACTGACACTAACCGGGAAAAGCAGCGTTCTCGCTACAACCTACTTTCCAGCCATAGATTTGAGTGACAATGATTACGAGCTTGGTCTAATGAACTTTGAAACTTACAACATGATAGCGAACGTGACTGCTTCGAATAATAAATTTTATTTTGATGAAGACGATGTTGAAATTACGATTCCCGAGGGATCGTATGAACTGCAAGCCACAAATGAGTTTAAAAGACGCACAATTTGACGAAAACGTTTGCAATATGCGATTCATGATGGTAAAAAACACGACATCGATGGTAACGATGAGAATGAAGATTTTTCCGATAGTACTTCGCGCAAATAACAATACGATGAAGAGCGAGATAAAATGCGCCTATAGAATAAATTTTAGCAAACCTAACAACATTGGATCGCTACTGGGATTTTCTTCAAATCGTATATTACAACCGCGAAAATGGCACAAGTCGGAGGTACCGATTAATATTCTGAACGTAAACGTCATTCTTATAGAATGCAATGTCCTCGAGCGCGTATAGCAACAACAAGCGTGTTCATACGATACATGAATTTTCGCCTAAGGTACCCGGGTATAAATTGTCGGAAACGCCGTTACAGATCATTTATCTGCCAATCACCGTGCAGAGCATTTTGGACTTGACGATACGCATTGTCGACCAATACGGACGGCTGCTAGACTTTCGAGAAGAAGAAATCACCGTCAGATTACACATACGACGGCTACGACGATAAAACGTGTGTATACGTGCAGCGTATGAGATGCTTGTTTTGAAAGGCACAGTCACAGATAACAGTATTTACGAAGCCAATATTTGGTAGCAAATTTCAATCATCCAATTGCATTCATAAGAAGAGAAAGCTCAACGCGTCGAACATTGCATTTTTACAATCTTTGGGATTTGCAGTACGAAACGTGTAAAATGACTGACATTCTCAATATCGGAGATGAGCCAATCTTCGACGATCGTATCGTCAAGATTGAGACTCACTCGTACAATCCATACACCAACACTGCGTTTGGATATAGCGACGAAATAAGGATACATACACAGAAGCAGGATTTATACACGTTGCCGTACGAAAGTTTTCTTTACATCGAGGGAAAACTTAAAATAAAAGAACCAACTGAGGGATCCAATGTGGTGTTAGGAAATAATTACATCGCGTTCATGTTCGATGAGATTCGATATGAACTCAATGGCGTAGAGGTTGATCGCTTCAGAAACGTTGGAATAACCAGCACGCTCAAGAACTATGTTACTATGTCATCCGACAGAAGCGTAATCGCGAGAAATGCCGGCTGGGATCCATGGAATCCTCCAAATGGATATTTTAATTTTTGTGTACCGCTCAACATGCTATTAGGATTTTGCGAAGGTTATAGACGTGTGGTGATTAACACTCGTCACGAGTTGATTTTAATACGATCACGCAATGACAACAATTGTCTAATGGCGATCCAGCGCTGCAGCCGGAAATCGAATTGCTCAAAGTACAGTGGCGAATGCCGCATGTGTCGTTGAGTGAGAAAAATAAACTGTCGATGCTACGTGCACTAGAAAGTGGGAAATACCTGAGCATGGCTTTTCGCTCCTGGGATCTGTACGAGTTTCCACTATTGCAGCTCACAACAAAGCATTCGTGGGCCATCAAGACCGCTACTCAGCTGGAGAAACCGCGATATGTCATCTTCGCTTTGCAGACTGGTCGGAAAAACAATATGTCCGAGAATGCTAGTCGATTTGACCATTGCAAGTTAAACAACGTAAAACTTTACCTGAACTCGGAATGCTACCCCTATGAAGATATGAATCTAGATTTTAATAGAAACAAATGGGCTATTCTCTACGACGCGTATGCACGTTTCTGTAAAACTTATTACAAATATGATTATCTCGAGCCTAATCAAACTGTTACGATGTTTCGACAAAATGGCCCTTTCATAATTATCGATTGTTGTCGGCAAAACGAATCGATCAAGAGCGCAACCGTGGATGTGAGATTGGAATTCGACACTATGGAGAACATACCAGAAAACACCACTGCCTTTTGTTTGATCTTGCATGATCGATTAATCGAATACTGCCCACTGACCAACGTTGTGCGCAAAATCACGTAAAATACGGAGGCATATAAAGATTGAAACGTTTTGCGATGAGAAGCAGTCTTCGTTTCGACATGATTGTGCCAACGTTCGTGGACCTGCAAGGTTTTCCCCTTGGAGGATTACGCAGTTTCATCGTCAAAGAGTTCGCTGCTCTTAGAGAAGGACGAGTTCTTTATCACTACATGTTCAAGAATCAAAGACCTTAGGATTGGCTGATGAAATCCGAAAGATCCTGCTGTTGCTGGCTGACTGCGTGTCACCATGGCTTAAGTTGGGAAGATGGGACAGTTCCGTACAAATCAGCGAAACAGTTGATTACACAAGCAATATATGCCACAATAAAGAACGACGACAACGATGACGACGACGACGACGACGACGACTGTGACGACGACGCCGACGACGCCGACACTGACGACGACGACGACGACGACAACGATGACGATAATGACACCGACAGCGGTGGCGACGGCTGCAAAGATCTCGTATACGTCAAAGGATTTGAAAAAATAGAATGGTTGAAGGATTTGCTCGATGTTGATGCTGGAGATAATGTAATCATCGAGACAATGGATGCTGATTACGAAAACATGAAATCTTGAATAAATTAGATGCTACTAATACTACGCAATATGGAAAACATCGTAATAACAAGAATTGTGCATTATAAAATATATACAAAATGTATAATTGGTGGTCACAACGCCAAAAAGAATTGCAAGATTTTGAAAATTAAAAAATTAAAATAAAGGTTAAAGATTTTTTTCTTTTTCCTTTCCCTGTAATTTAAGAAGATCGACGTATATCTAACAATAAGTTACGTTTCGTCTGTTGGGCAACGCCAAAAAAACGCGAGAGTCTTTGTCTTTTTATTTACATTTTTGACGCATAACCCTTTGTAGTAAGGGGTCTCCAAAAATGAATTTGTTGTCCAGTCGTGAAAATTCTATATTTTGTGGGAGAAAGTCAAGTATAGTTATTCTTTTACATTTTTGAGCTCGAGCACACTTTTCGATCAGTTTTAAAACAGATCGGCAGTGAAAAGCTCAGCAGCAAGAACATTTCTCCAATTGAAATCAACAAGTTTTTTTTTTTTAATGTAGACATGGAGCAATACATGGAGAGACTATACCCATTATTGCAAACATATCTTGCAAATGCTGTAAGTATTTAAGTATAAGTAATTGTTTAAAAAATTATATTTAACATGTTGACTGCCACGCGTGTTTATAATAAAATCCTCGTTAGGTTACACGCGTCGCTATAAGCAAGCTGTCGCACGAAGCGAATAAACCATTTATGATTCAATAGTTTTATTATTACATTCTGTGGAATATCTGTCCATATATTTTCGAAGATTTTTTGTAAATGATTAAATAAGCGTCACCTGAATACGAGAAATGCGACCCAATGAAAACTTTTGTTGTCACCCAAATACGAATGATGTGGCAATCAACGTAATAAATGTACATTTAAAAAATTTCATTTCAAATTTTATGCATCTTATGGTGCATAACGAAGAGGAGTTAATTGTGCCAATTTGGCACATTTGGAATCTGCGCGTGATTGGCCTCCAGGTAAATTATTATTATTATTAATTTATTAGTTTAATATATTACACAAGTGCATTATTAATCTTAGCAATTTTTTAACTTTTTTTAGAATATTCGGCCAGCAGACGTGTCCGTACGAGGACACGTAAAGATTGAAAAAGAAAAAGAGGTGCATTATTTGCGATCGTTAGATCACGATTACAACACATACGAGTACATATGGGAAAGAGATGGCCTGGAGGACAAGTGGGATCTCTTTGGAGAGAAGCCGTACGAGGAGGAAAAGTGATGGGGTAACCCAGGGGAACTTGTACCTTATAAAATTATTTATGAAATTTTATAAAAATAAATAAAAATTTTTGAAATTAAATAAATATTTTATACGATGCTTTAATAAATGCAAAAATGAAAAGTTTTTTAAAATAATGTCTAATATTATTTCTATTATTTACTTTCCCATACTAAGCAGGTATCAAATACTTTTGACCTATTTTTTTTGTGACACGTTCTACCCATTAACAGCGGTCAAGGGTCTCATCTCGTTCGGAGATGAATACCTGATTATTTGTCTTGCCATAAAATTCCATTTTCATGTCAAAATCGCACACAATTTTTTTCGCTATATTTTCGAGCTTGGAGCCGTTCTGTCATCAGTTAGTCTTATTCAAGCTCTCGAAGCAGTTCGAGTTTACAAATATAAAAGCCAAAGATTGCGAAAATGAGTGAGCATGCAATTCTTGACGTGGAAAGCGAATTTGAAGTGCGCGATGAGGGAAGTGATTCTGACCTGGGTGAAGATGAACTAAGAGCAGTTATGCAAAATGTGCTTAGATCTTCCATAATTAATATTCTGGAAGATATCCTCCCTTTCCTCAATAGAAGGACGATAATGCAGATTGTTCGACTTGCGGTGGGGATCCTTCAGCAGCGCGAGAGAAGCGAGAGGAATGTTCCCGAACTTAAGGTGGAAGAGTAACACCGCCAGTAAGTAATATTATTTTTCAATTGCAATTTTTATATGTTAATCACGTTGTGATATTAAATTTTTTCCTATTTTTATGTTACAAAATAAAACTACAAGTAGAAAAACGATGGAGACGAGGGACATCTTTCTAAATCCTTGAAAAACGGCTAGGAGTGATGGAGCTAACACAGGGGATTATTTCACAAAATAAAAGAATTAAATATATTTCGTAGAATTTGTAATTTAAAAAAATAAAAATGTTAAATTTTAATACATACTTTAAATCTAGAAATGATTTCCTTTGTCCGCCTTTCCTGTTTAATATATATATATATATATATATATATATATATATATATATATATATATATATATATATATATATATAAATGCGAGCAAGCGAACAATAGCCGCATCGCGTGCGGCCAAAAGCGAGCGAGAGAATATGCATGCATGGCGTATAGAAATAATACTATTCGTAGTAAAATTGTACTATTCGTAGTATTTGTAGTAAACTGTCCGCAGCGGGGGGTACGAGCAAAAACATTACCCCGTACGGACCCGTAAAGATTCGTCTGCAACGTGGGTGCCATTAATTAAAACATATATTAAATCTAAAAGTTTGCCCTAAAAATGATTTGCACTTTTCCTGCTTAGTATATATAAAAAAAAATGCGAGCGAGCGAACAATAGCCGCAACGCGTGTGGTCGAAAACATGCGACTGACGGAATAGCGTGCCGCAACGGGGGGTGCGAAAACATTACCCAGGTAAAGATTCGTCGTCTACAGCATTGGCGACAAATGTACGGGTTTTAAATGATGGGTCATAAAATATTTCCTGACAACAGAAGAGAAAAAAACGTTTCTTCTTCCTAAAATGCTGAAACAAATTTTTAATACAAAAATTTAAACAATATGTAAAAGAGAGATCGACAAGAGAGGAGAGAGAGAGAGAGAGAGAGAGAGAGAGAGAGAGAGAGAGAGAGAGAGAGCGATACGTTTTTCTAAATATTTGTGAAATAAATATTTTAATACAAAAAAACCTAAACTATATGGGAAAGAGGGAGAGGGAGAAGGAGAAGAATACGTTTTATTCCCAAATAATTGTTAAACTAATTTTAATAAATTGATATAAAATTTATATTAAATTAATATTAGGTTAATATTAACCTAATATAAACATAATAAAAATTTATATTAATTTATTAAAATTAATTTATCAATTATTCGAGAAAAAACACTATGGAAGAGAGAGAAAGAGAGGGAAAAAGAGAGGGAGAGAGAAAGGGATACGTTCTATTCCCACATAATTGTTATTTGCTAAACTACTTTTCAATAAAATTTCATATAAAATTTATATTAAGTTTATATTAGGTTAATATCAACCTAATATAAACATAATAAAAATTCATATTAAATAACAATGATTCGGGGAAAAAGTTATTGGAGAGAGAGAGAGAGAGAGAGAGAGAGAGAGAGAGAGAGAGAGAGAGAGAGAGAGAGAGAGAGAGAGAGAGAGAGAGAGAGAGAGAGAGAGAGAGAGAGAGAGAGAGAGAGAGAGAGAGAAAGAGAGAGAGAGAGAGAGAGAGAGAGAAAGAGAGAGAGAGAGAGAGAGAGAGAGAGAGAGATATCGAATATACCTGACCCTTGTAACGTCCCTCACACACACACACACACACACACACACACACACACACACGCACTCACGCACGCACGCACGCACGCACGCACGCACGCACGCACGCACGCACGCACGCACGCACGCACACACGCACGCACTCACGCACGCACTCACGCACGTACGCACGCACGCACACACACATACGCACGTATACGTATACGCACTAAGGCATATTGGTCCGGAATCGGGCTACTACAACTACTGTCTTAAAATTATTGGCGATCTGTGTGTACCGTCATTATTCACTGAATTTATGATTAAAGTTGAACGACAACTCAATCTTGCGCTTTTGTTCTAGCGTCTCAAAATTTTGATGCTACTTATTATATAAAAATGAAAGTTTTTATCTTTTTAGAAAATCGAATTACTTCCTTATCAAATTTGATAACTGAAGTAGCTAAAATCACGTAGCACTAGTATCAAAACATACATATCCTCAATTAAAATTCTTAGTCTTTCTGCAAATATTATTAGCTTCTACTGCAAAGAAAAAATAGCATAATGGATTTAGCTTAACGTTATTTGATTCTAGCAGCAAGTATATTTCTTGCTGTAGTTGCTACATTTTCATAATTAATAAATAGCTCTAGCAGCAACGATATTAGCTGTCCCTATTGTTACATCCGGAGGATTTCACGATTTCCTTTTTCGCGTCTATCATACAAAATATGAAACGCAAAACAAGTTAAAAGATTGTTTGTAAAATTTATAATACCTATATCTGGAACTCCACGATTTCTCTTTTATAACACTATCACCCGGTTATTATAAAAAAATCAAATATTGTCTTCGGAATATATAATGGCATCTGGAGCAATAAGTCCGTTAAATAAGGAAAAAGAGAGAAATCGTGCGCCAAAACTACAAACAACGGCCTATCCTAATACAATAATCCATATGAACAAATAAAGCCTGGACTTGAGAAAAAAAAAGAAAATCTAAATGCTATCAAAGTCTGGCAACAATCAAAGATAAAATTGAGTCACGACGCCGAACGGAAACTATAAAACTATAAAATCAAAATTTACAACCCCGGCTTTGTTTGTTCGAACATATGTTTCATCACGAACGAAAAGATGATTCACGTGGAAAGCGAGTCCCAAATAAACGGACGCGGCAATATAAAAATCGGGACCAAACGTTCCAAGAAGAGAAACCGTAAGATAACGAATCCCTTAAGCGATTGGGTGATGCGACTGCTCGTCCCTCTTAAAGTTAAGAAAAATCAGGAGAAGATGGAAAATTAGCCAACGAGAGATCATTCGAGAAGATGATTGGTAGTAAGCGTTGGTGAACTACCCAACGAATAAGCTCAAAATTTCGACAACAAAGAATCTTCAAGGAAAGGGAAAAAAGCTCAAAAAGCTTTACCCAATCAAATCTTCATCTCACCCACTAAACTAACCCTACGCCCTTTTCCTAAGCCCTATAAAATGCGCAGTTTCGAACGCCTCGAACATTCAACTTGGCATCCACGCGTTGAAGTATCGAAGCTGTGCGCGTTATTCTCAAAATGGTTCGAACTTAGAATCTGTGCTTAAGAATCACATACATTAAAACTCCGAACGGCCCACCGTTGAAGCATCCTCCAGAGCGGACAGCCTGCGCTGCGTCAAGCACTTTTCAACACGCAGAATTCCATAGTTTCTTCCCTTTCTCTTCTCATCTAACTAACAAGTAAGTTCGTTATTCCTCATTCTCTGGTTCCCTCGGGACTACGAGTAATACTTAAACACGGTTGATAGTGGTCAACCACGGGAGACGTCCCACGATCGGTCGCCGGGCCGCAAGACGTCTCCGCCGCGAGCGGGTCAGACGAGCGCGGATTCTCCTCGACCAAGCATACGAGGAGTATCTTCAGGAATTGAGACGCGAGCCCATGGAACAAGAAATCGCTCCTTCGGAGGAACGCTGCGCTCCTAAAAAAGTAGAAGATTCGCGAGATCCAGAACCCCCTTTTCTCGAGGCTCCTGGAACTCCCCCAGAGCTCCGACCAGAATCCCCTGCCGTCTCAATTTCCTCCCTGCTCACCTACCGGATAGCTCCCGATTCCCCTCCTGAAACCATCTCCAGCATCTCGTATTCTCCAATACCCTTCAATCTCCCAGCATCAAGCCCCCCTCCTTCTCCCGCGAGCTTCACATCCAGTGTGGAGTTCCTGGTCGAGCTCCCTCCCCGTCGCCCACGATACTATCATTTTAACGGCCTTCAAGACTCTCTTGAAGAGATAATCCAACAATTTCCTCTAGAAGCTGTACTCCCTTTTTTATCAGATTTTTGCCTATATTATGATTTAAATTTAGATGTCCTACACTCAATAATTACGGCCCTGAATCCTAATGACCGGATCCCCGTTTTCCTCTCTGACGATCCCTACCAATACTATGTACCCATAGATTTTTTCTATAATTTCTTTCCCCCATCTACGGTTTCCATAACTGAAATTAATTAATTCCATCTCCTCCTGTGTACATAATAATGCGTATAGTTTAAATTTTCAAAACTAATCATTTGCAATACCTATGTTAATTCAATATATATATATATAAATATATATATATATATATATATATATATATATATATATATATATATATATATATATATATATATATATATATATATAGTTTCTAGATCAATTATTCAATATGCACCGTTTAGCTTTTTTCAATTAAAATAGATAATTTACACTAACATTAATTCTTAATTATTTGTATTCTTGATAATTAATCATGTACTATCCTGTAATTCTCAATGTTTCCAAACCTCAAAAATAATGTTAACTTCATAAATTTTCCTATCGATATTAAACAATGTATTTAAATTTTAAACTACTGAATAATCATTACCTAATCGTTTTATATTTTAATTAAGCTAACTGATTACGTACTGCTGTCTTAATTAATAATGATTACTATGTTATATTGTTTTCTTTTTTTTTCTACTAAATAACAATAACCGATTATGTATTTATTTGCTAATTCTTTTGAACAACTTTAACCTTTATGTATGTAAATTTCAAGTATCAGAATATATGTTAAATTCTAGTTAAAAGGAAGCTCCAATGTAAAATTTTATTTCATCAACCCATCTCGTACTCACACACTAACCTCCGACTTGAAAAGATTGCACTCGGTCCGATCCCGAGTTATAGAGATTGAATTCTCTGACTCAAATTAGGACCAACGATTGCACGATTCTGAAAGGGCGTTAAAGCGTGTCATTACACGTTGACGCATAATTTCGGAATCATCAAAAGTGCGTTCGGCTCGTGCCGCACATCCCACGAGAATAAAAGAGTTTTTGTTGCATCCTTCCCTGCCTTCCTCAAGTCCCAGGCATTTTTTGAGAGATAGCCTCCCTTTCCTTAAGGCTGGATGTAACACTTTGAATAAAATTATTTAAATATTTTAATTTATGAATATTATAGTCAAACAGCATTAGTCTATATGTCTATTATTTTTTCATGGCTTATATTTTATATTATATCTTACTTAACCTTCTGATGCAGTAACTTTAAATAGAAAGGAAGATGACTGTAAGCAAGCAAACTTTAGAAATATTAATTTGGGGATTAAATAATATTTCGGATATATATGGAGGAGATACACGGGGACTGGTGCATTCGGGGGAGACCGAGAAAGGAAGGCACAGACCGCTTCGAGGTCGAATTCTTCGGGGCCGATAGAGAACGCGCCAGGAAGGAGTGGGACAGAAGAGGTCGGAAGCATCGAGAGAATTGACTCTAGTGATTGAAGGGGACCAGGGGCAAAATAACAACGTGGGAGAGGTGGAGGTAGCTCCTCCACGAAGTCTACACTAAGCGCGGGGCTAGGAGAACAATCCTCGTCCTCGAAATCATGCGATCCGAGGATCGGAGGGGTGGAGCAAGGTTTTTTCTCCTCCTTGTGGGCCCCTACGTTTGGAAAATCCGCAGGAGGTTGATCTTCCTCCAAATCGTGAATTTTAGGGATCGGAAATCCCGGAGAAGAGAGTGAAATGGGAGAGTCCGGGAAGATCCTATAAGTTATTTGAGAATCGGGGGAGTCGGCGCAAAGAAAATTATCTACTGGGGAGTCGGGGTATTCGGAGGGGGTTAACGGTTCTTCTTCGTCGAGAGGGACTGGAGAGTAAGAGGGTTCAGCGGGAGAATTTGCGGGTGAATTTACGTGTTCGGAGGGGGTTGACGGTTCTTCTTCGTCGAAAGGGACTGGAGAGTAAGAGGGTTCAGCGGGAGAATTTGCGGATGAATTTACGTGTTCGGAGGGGGTTGACGGTTCTTCTTCGTCGAGAGGGACTGGAGAGTAAGAGGGTTCCGCGGGTGAATTGGCGGGTGTATTACCGGAAGTTATCGAAATATTTGTTATCGAAATATAATTGTTTGTTATGTAAGGTTCCTAATTTAAATAAGTTAGCGATAAACGGTATTGCTTCAGAAGGGAGATTGAGCGACGCAGCAAGCTTCCTTGCTCTCCGGTTTCTGCGATTCCGACGGTGGCGAGCTCCGGCGCGAGACTTATTTTTGTGTATTTTTGATGGAATATGGTTATTCACTAGAACGAAAATAACAAAATGTTCGACCCCCTTTTCTCTCTAATATACGAAAGAGGAGAAAATAAATAAAGAATATTTTAGCTGGGGAGAGGGGATGGGAAGGTAGTTGAATTAGAAAACAGTGTAAGTCTGAATCAAATCGGCGGAAGCCGATTCAAATCCAGAAAGTCTAAATTTCTTTGAATCAAAGCGAGCCGAAACTCGATTTAATCCAAAATGGAAATCAAGGTTGAATCGAATCAAACAGAGTTCGATTCAATCCAGAAGAATAAGAATATAGATTTCTTTGAATCAAATCGAACCGAAACTCGATTTAATCCAAAATGGAAATTAAGGTGGAATCAAATCAAACAGAGTTCGATTCGATCCAGGAAAAGTTAAAGGTAATCAGAAATGCTTGGAGGGAAAGTTGTAATGTGAATATGTATAGATCACCCGTAAGAGAGAAAAACCAGTCACGAAAGATAAACTGATGATTGGAACTTACTACTTGTTGGTTAAACTGTTAGAGTTGACAAATGTGATACTCTCGGGGCCGCAGATCTCCAAACTGGGGCCGGACTCAGCGGGAGACGAACAATTCAGCCAAAAGGATTGCAGGTGCGATGGAGAATGGTCGCCAGATCCTAAATATGCCCGTTTTCACTATGACACTTTCCATTCAGCCAAAATTGCGGATGCGATGGAGAATGGTCGCCAGATCCCAAATATGCCCGTTTTCACTTTCTCGACCGAGACTTGTGCTCCGCACGAGTTTAGAGGCCGCGGATCCGAGAGTCGCAGAACTCGGGCATGCAAGATGCCACGGAACTGCGATTCGGACGAGGAATGAAGACTAGACTTGACGCTCCGCTAGAAGACGCACCTATTTATACTATTTTTCATCTATGATTCCCTTTGTCCCATCGAGGGCCGTGTGCATCACTTTATTCATTAATACACCCACGTGCAATATTTGCTTTTACAACTTTTTTATATTCCTCGGTAATTATTATCCGAGAAAGCGGCAGGTTTTACAATTGAACTCTCGGAAGCATTAAATGTCAAAAATTCTTTGATTTGTTGCTATGCGGGTGTCGGACATCAGAACTCAAAGGGGTGCACACGTGCGTCTTCCAGCTCCCTGGTTTTACTATCTTGGGTGTTTCCGGCGTTGAGCAACGGTGTCACCTCAAATCTCCTTAATTGGTAAATTTATAACTACTTAATTCGTGACATTTGTTTATTGCCGTGAGAGTCACCGTATTCTTGGGATCGGGGTGAGATCACCGTCGCTCGGCCCGTTAATTAGAATATCCGCTGGATGCGAAGGAAAGAATGGTTACTCCGCAGGACGTAACAGTAGTATTACTATAAATGTATTATTATGGATTTACAGTGAAACAGAAAAAAATTGTGATTTAAATATATTAAAAAAATTTTTATTGACTATTATATTGGTTATATTGATTTATTTATTAAAAAATAAAGTTAACAGCTTGCAATCGACGAATTGACGCGTATCAAAGATATTGCTCTCGCGTATCACCTTCTCCGGATCTGATACAGTGGACGCGACGTTTGAAAATTGGGTGCATTTGACATCTACTGTATCAACGATTCTAACCAAACGCTTGAACATTATGTCGATACAATCGTGTAGATTGAACAGGTGCCGTAGCGTCGATTCAACCATCGTCACGTATACTTTTGAATTTTCAAGACGTACGAACGTAACGTCATTCATCGCACAAACTTTGATCGTTAACGGTCCGACACTTATAAAATAATCTTTGTAGTCATTTTGAATTAATTTGTAAATATTCCATCGTTGTTCGTAGAGCCCTTTCTGCGTTTCGAGAGAGAGTATTAGTTCTTGTCCTCAATGATCTCCTATGGCGATTTCCACGTAACTCGGTGGACCAACGTTGATTCCAATCTCCAAATACTTGTAACTCGTTGATGTCAGAGCGTAACGTCTGCTCAAGAAGCGCACCGTACGACGCTCCGTCGAAATGCTGTAAAAACAAAATTAACGTTGGATAACTCGCATAACATTGTTAGAATATCGAAACTTACCCGTCATATTCTTTCTTCTTCATTTTGGCATTGTACGATGCGTTGTCCCCCTCGACAAAATACATTGCGAATTGTTAGATTATTCGTTCAACCGTTCGAACGAGCGACTGATTCAAAACTGATCATAAATTGCGACGTTTGTAGGAGGATTAAAGCTTTTGCAATTGTAAAGAAGTGGGGGGGGGGACTCCCCCCTATCAAACAATTTCATCGTTATCGCTCGAACGCGGATTCGGCGATTGCTGCGATTCCGACAATGCTTTGCGGCTGCTCGGGACTTGTTCTTGTGGACTTTGGAGACTTTATCGCTATTCACTAAAATAAAAAAAACACTCCGTTTCTCTCTATGTTTTGCGAAAGATTAGAAACTAGAATTTAGACACTCCTTCAAGTTAACTCAAACAGGATTCGAATAAAACCAGAGAAAGAGATTGAAAGTTTAACAAGTTCGACTAAATCTAAGGAGAGGGGGAGAATGAAACAAGAAATTCCTTTGGATTAACTATTACGAGTAAATTCCATGAAAGAGAAAAAAAAAGGAATAAAGAAATTCTTTCAGATTAACTCTTACGAGTGAATCCCCAGAAAAAAAGGAAATAAAAATTAAAAGATTCTTTCGGATTAACTCTTACGAGTGAATCCCAAGAAAGAAAAGAATGTTGTAGAAAGAGAGAGAGAGAGAGAGAGAGAGAGAGAGTGTGTGTGTATGAGAAGGAGTACGGGAAGGGAAGAGTAATGAACTTAATAAATATTTTATGTTTATAGCAAAGTCGTTCGCAATAGAGAGAAAAGGTGCTCGGAAAACAAGAGCGAAATAAGAACTAAACAGTTAATGCAGGACTTACTGCTTGTTAATTGTAGTGTTAGTGTTGATGTAGGTGAATGTAATACTCTCGGAGCCGCAGGCTTCCAAACTGGGCCGCACTCAGCGGGAGATGGTAGGTCCGGTCGAAGGATTCCGCGTGTGATGCACAATGGTCATCAGATCCCAAGCAGGCACGTTTCAAATGGCACTTTTTCCTTCGACCGACTTGAGTTTCGTACAAGTTTAAAGACCGCGGATCCGAGAGTCACAGAACTCGGATATACAAGATGTCACGGAACTGTGTATCAGATTGTATTAGAATAAGAACTGCACGCTCCGCTAAAAAAAATTTCCTTATTTATACTCTTTTTCGTTTATCGCCCTCCCTTGTTCTAAAGAAGGCCGAGTGCACTAATTTTTATTACCCACGCCTACGCGTGAGATTTAGTTTTACGACTTTTTTTTGTCTTTAATCCTTTGCTCATTGAACACGTGTCAGCCATCGGATTATGCTCTCTGCATGACGAATCTCATGTCATTTCCATATTTCCCGGTAATTATTGAATGATTTACTACTGAGGTTTTTAGAAGCTAACGGAGCCGCGTTTCCTCGTCTTTCAGCTTCTGGACTTTATGTCCGCTGACGGAACTTTGATTTCTTTGGTGTCGAGCAACGGTGTTATCTTAGGCCCCCTTATAAATTAATTTGTTCCGATGGGTTTATTAGCCATCCGCGGATAGCCAGGGCTATCCGCGGTAGAGTACTTGATGCGACATTTCTATTTTAAATTTATGTCAGATCGGCCGCTTCTAGGAGGCTGACATCCTCTCACTGGTTTTAGCCACCTGTTCCTAGTGTCACTGAATCACACTCAACATCGTTGCTCGGCCCCCCTTGTTTTTAATATATCCAATGTTTCATAAAGGAAAAGAATCTTTACTTTGCAGGATGTAACATTATTATTATTATTATTGTTACATTCAGCCTTAAGGAAAAAAAGGCTATCTCTCAAAAGATGCCTGGGACTTGAGGAAGGCAGGGAAGGATGCAACAAAAACTCTTTTATTCTCGCAACCGCACTAGTGGGATGTGCGGCACGAGCCGAACGCACTTTTAATGATTCCGAAATTATGCGTCAACGTGTAATGACACGCTTTAACGCCTTTTCAGAATTGTGCGATCGTTGGTCCTAATTTGAGTCAGAGAATTCAATCTCTATAACTCGGGATCGGACCGAGTGCAATCTTTTTGAGTCGGGAGGTTAGGATGAGTACGAGATGAGTTGATGAAATAAAATTTTACATTTAAACTTTTCCTTTAAACAAGACTTACCATACATTCTGATACTTGAAATTTACATACATAGGTATTAAATTAATTGACGAGGCTTATCGTGAAATTGACAATTATTATTTATTATAAAACGAAATGATTAAATAGTTATTAGAATACATAATAATAAAAGTGAACGAAACGAAAAGTTAATTAAAGGTGATTGGAAAAATTAGTATTATCCATTATCGCTAGGAGTTATAGTATTATTATAAAAAAATAAAAATAAAAACTAAATTCTATTACGTTTGTGTAGGAGAAGATGGAATTGACGCATTTGTAAGTTTCGTTAATTTACTATTTATGTGTGGTAATAATTATAAAATAACGTGGATTTGGTGGGAGGTGGATCGTCAGGATCATGGTCGGAAAGAGAAATTACTTCTTCCAAGAATTCCACGCTGGACGTGGAACTCGCTGGTGAGGGAGGAGGGGCGATTTCCTCTATGAATTCTACGCTAGGCGCAGGACTCAAGGGGGAAGGAGGATCAGAGAGATCTTCTAAGACAGGCGAGTACGAGGGGGAAGGAAGATCAACGAGATCTTCGGGGTCAGGCGAGTACGGAGGGGTATCAGGAGCGATCCTATATGTAAGGAGAGAGGAGATAGAGGGAGCGGGAAACGGAGAAGATGGGGAAGGAGAAGGTGGGTCGCTTTCCTCTGGGATAAGCGGGGGTATTTCCAAAGATGGCGCCCATCCAGGAGCCGGTTCCTGGCGCAAATTCTCACGTCCCCTTATCCTTTGAATTGCCCAGAGGCGCTCGAGGAGAACGACTTGCCTCCTGAAGTATTCCCGGAGACGATTCGGACGGTGACGATGGGGGCGCGATTTTCTCGGGATGTAAATTTTGCCCACTAACCGATAATCAATCAACGAATTAGGAGAATCCGGTAAGTGACTAAATAAAAATAACTTACTCTTTGATCGATAAATATAGAAGGAACGTCAGGTCTCTTTCTGTCTTCAAAGGGCTTTTGTGGTTGAAGTCGGTTCTGGGGCTGACCTCGGAAGCTCGGTGGTTGTTTAATTAAGGCACAGATTCTAAGTTCAAAACGATTTTAACGCGCACAGCTTCGACACTTGCAACGCGTGGATGTGAGTGCGGACTTGAATGCCCGAAGCGTTCAAAATTGCGCATTTTATAGGACTTAGGAAAAGAGCGTGGGGTAAGTTTAATGGGTGAGAAGATTTGATTGGGTAAAACTTTTGAGCTTTTTCCTATCCCTTGGAGATTCCTTGTTGTCGAAATTTTGAGCTTATTCGTTCGTAGTTCACCAACGCTCACTACCAATCATCTTTTCGGATAATCTCTCGTTGGTTAATTTTCTATCTTCTCCTGATTTTTCTTAACTTTAAGAGGGGCGAGCAGTTGCATCACCTAATCGCTTAAGGGATTCGTTATCTTACGGTTTCTCTTCTTGGAAGAGAAGAGTTCGGTCCCGATTTTTTATATCGTCGCGTCCGTTTATTTGGGACTCGCTTTCCACATGAATCATTTTTCCGGTCGTGATGAAACATAGGTTCGAACAAACAAAGCCGGGGTTGTAAATTTTGATTTTATAGTTTTATAGTTTCCGTCCGGCGTCGTGACTCAATCTTATCTCTGATTGTTGCCAGACTTTAATAGCGTTTAGATTTTTTCTCTTTCGAGTCCAGGCTTTGTTCGTTGATATGAATTATTAAATAAGCATCGTTGCTTGTAATTTTGTCGTCGCACGATTTCTCCTTTTTTGCTTCTCTTTATTGCTCCGGATGTAATAGGTGGCCATTATATATGTATTCCGAGAACAATGTTTGATTTTTTCTTATAATAGCCGGGTGATAGTGTTATTTGTAAAAGAGAAATCGTGGAGTTCCGGGTATAAGTATTATAAATTTTACAGGCAATCCCGTAGCTTGTTTCGTATATTTTATATGATGGATGTGAAAAGGGAAATCGTGAAATCCTCCGGATGTAACATAGTACTTTCTCAACTTTTCATAAAAAGCTAGCTAAATTTATAGTATCAAGTATTGTAGTATTCTTTGTCAGAGAATACGTAAATGAAAAATACTTTGTTAAACTTGAAACAGTTATATGTACGTATATATACATGTAATCTTACCTTATATGATGAACTTTGTCCTTCCATTGTATGATATTGTAAAAAATTTCCAAATACAAATTTATAGATTTCTTCACTTATATATAAAATTTGTAATCCTCTAAAATTCTCTGAAACAGAGAATACAGATTAATAAAAGAAATCAAACAATTATTTTATGTAAAACAGCACTAAGCACTAGGCTAATCTACAATGTGCTCTTTGCTTCTTGCTTCTTAGTTTTTTCCTATAATCTTTTTACTTCTTCACGCACGATTTCAACAATCGTGTTTCTTGTCGTGTGTTTCTTATCTTTTTTGAAGTTTGTTAATTTTTATTTCGCCAATTTTAATAGAACAGTGCGCGAAGAAGCAAAAGAACAATAGGCACAATGTTGCAAATAAAAAAACCTAATCTTTCAAGTTAATTAAAGTACGAATAAACATCCCCCATAAAAATTTCTGATAGAAACAATGGAAAAAATGCTATCGTTTTGAATATGGATTTTGCTTCGTAAATTCATAAATATGATAGATCGTTTTCTATTGGAAATTTTTTCCACGGTTTTTACTTGCAAAATAAATTTTACTTACCTGTCACGCTATAAAGAAGTAAAGTCACGAATAAGAAGGAGAATTCACTCAACGCACTTTAATTATGATTTTGGCGTGATGCACTTTGCTCACGTGTCTGCACGTGTCTTCTCATTATCGGCAAATACGCATGATACAACACGTTATATGGAAAACGCGACATCTGTGAAGAATTAATGTTATATGCGCCCAGCGCGGGAAAGACACGCGTTTTCCGTTTGACTTTCAAATGAAATTAATTTATTGCAATCATCTAAATTTACCATCATTGGATGGATCACATATAAATTAAAATATTTTTAAACTACTGCAGATACATATATTGAATTTATCTCAATAAACGTATCATATTAATATTTATGAAATATTTTAAAGAAATATTGAAACATTTGTTAAACATTCGGAAATATCACATTATTTAGGTAATGTTTTAAAAATAATTTTATATTATATAAGAACGTTAAAAAAATATTTGGAACACCATTATCGAAACGAAAAGATGAAGATATTTTTCATGATGTTCTTGTATTAGAACTCCTAATAAGTCACTACATTCCTTCTGAAGAAATTTAGCATTAACAATGTCATGTATCTTACGAAGAATCAAGAAATAGTGCCATACATCATCATGAAGTATATCTTCACCAACAAGAAGAGGAAATAATAATATAAAATTACTCATTTCACTAGCCAAAAATTTTAAATCCTTTTTTCTTATTTCATCATCGGTTATGAGAGGTGGCTTGTTTGTTATGTCATTGCAACTATAATCAAATGCTTTCAGTCGTTCATTTAGACAGGACAAAGAAATTTGTTTTGTGTTAGTAATGTAATGATATAGAATGTGAACCATTCCATATTTATATACGCCCTCATCTAAATCATGCATTTTGTCTACTGCAGCATTAGAAGTTACATGGAAATGATCTATTTTATTCCATATACTGTTTTGTTTAATACCACTATCTTTTAGATTTTTAGTTTCTAAGTCATTATTGTAATTGTCTTCAGTTCGTAAGAGATTTTCTTTTTCAATACAGCACGAATGAGCTTCATGCTGTGACATTTTACATAAACGAGAGTAATATGTAGCGTTAAAACCTCCTGCAAAATCTAATGCTGAATTTAACCCCAAATTGTCCCCCAATATTAGACCTAAAGCAAAAAATATTTGAACAGGACCTATCTCAGTTTGAATATACCTTCTTTCTGTAAGAAATTGATTTCTTTTACGAGAATATCAAAGACATTATTATTTTGAAATTCACTTCTATCCGCAGAGTGGAACAATAAAGCAAGAAAAATGTTACTCAATTGAGAAGAAAATTGAGGAGGCAAACATGGTATAGAATAGAAAACAGCACCAAGTTTTTGAATAGTAGCATGAGAACCGAGTACATTATTAACTTCTAAATTATCAAAAAAAAAAGAAAAAGAGGAATAACAATTTTATCTTTATAATAAAGTTGCATTTTATTTTGCCATATCTCGCCTTGAATAAAATTAGAGAACACTACCATACTTTCTTTTTCTGGAGACTATCCATATAATGAACAATAGTTTCCAATACTGCTGCAAGAGATAGAAATTGTTGCAAAACTGTTCTTATAGGTATAAACTTAGCTTTAATATTGCATATTTCTTTTGTGATATGACCTTGAATAAGTTTCGCATCAAAGCGACTTCCAACTACATAATCTTTTGCTTTTATATAATATCCACTAAACTTCATTTTTTTCAGTCTTTAGTTTCTGTTTCTATATTTTTAAAAGGTTTTTTAAGGATTTCCAATCCTTTCTCTATGGCAGTTAATATATTTTTATTCAAAGGAATATTTTCCAAATTACTTATAATTGAAGGAATAACAAGTGACGAAATGTTATCGAAAAGATTATGTGTCTTATCCACTATGAATGGAACAATATTCCGTGGAAGGCTTGGAGTGGCATAAAGTTTACTTACAAAATGCAAGGCAAAGTCTTGTTGCAAAATACTTTCAACAGTTTCAGAATTCTCATTGTTAATCATATTTTGACGATCAGTGACTATATTTATATCTTGATAATTAGGCATGATATTAATATTAATATCAGGTTTTCTTTTACATCTATGAGCAGAATTTAATGCGGCGGGAACTTTATGAAATGACATCAAGTGTCTAGGAAGTGAAAGGAACGCCAATCTTTAAAATCTCTACAACATTTTTCTTCTTGACACATAATTTTCTCATTTAAATGCCATTGATGACACAATTCAATGTGAAGATAGAGTGCTTTAACGGATGGAAATAGAGCATGGCTACAATTTTTTATAATACAGCGAGGCATGATGACAGTCGTACGACAAATATATGTTTAACTTAAAAATAAAATAAACCTTATCAAAATTTCTAATATTAAACTGTTAATTAAATTGTCTTGTTACAGTAAAGAAACGAATTAAAAAGTATTATTTTTCAGGAAAAGATTTTAATTGTTTACTCACTTGAGGTATTATTTTGTCCCATTGTGTACATAATTTGTACAATGCAAATCGTAAAAAATACCATATTGCCTCACTTTGAGGAGAATATTCAGCATGCAAAGCATGCACGCATTTAAAACATGTATCTACTGCCGTCCGAATGTTATCAAACCTATAGTAATTTTTATCAATTACTACATAAAAATCTTTGCACAGTGACAGAGTAGGTCCTACAGCGACAACAAGCGGTTGAATTTTAGTCTTCAATTGTTGAGCTCTGCTTTTGATTCTCTGGATATTGGACACCAAATTATTCATTACCTGAACAGAATAATTTTATAAGAAGATTAACATAAACATAAAATAAAATAAAATCAATAAAATTGAATAAACATCTTTGTTATTATTAGTCAAAACTAAAAAAATTTTAAATAACTTACCTTCACATGAAGAATGAATCTATCTATCATTTCCTGTGTAGAAGACTTCCATCTCTTTCCATTAATTAGAGGTACAGGAACTGGAGTAAAAAGATATTCTAATTGTAAGAAAATATTTAAATCAGAAATATCTAAAAAAATAAATTTTTAAACAATTAAAGTTAACAAGACAAAAAATACTAATTACGTTCAAAATAAATTAAAAACATTTGCCATGTGAGATGGTGTAATTTTATAATTATCATAAATATATTTAATATTTAGCATAATGAGTAACGTATTGTTTGAAAATAATTTTATATAATGAATGTTACCTTCTAAAGACAACAGTAGTGATACTTTTCTTGCAAACTCTATCCATTTACTCTACATTCGTGTATCATAATCAGGATATAATATCTTAAAATCTGCTAGAAGCTGAAAAAAATAAAAATGACTGAAAACTAACTATTCCTTATCACTAAAATAACATTTCCATATTGCAGATTTATGTAAATATATTGGAACTTATTAATTTGTAGCCAGTTGTCAATTGAAGAGCACCATATTCAATGATGTAATCATAAATGCTATCTGGTTCCCGTCGTAGCTGTGCTAATCTTACTTCGTGAGTAACGTCCCAGTATTCTTTTATTCTTCATATGGTTCTTTATGATTACGAAGCCACTCAAGCTTTCCCATCAAATCGTCGTTTAAAATTACATCTATATAAAATAATGCATTTGTATAGTACTCTTATTTTGTAAATTATCAATTGCGATTATAGAAAATTATCTGCTATTTCGAAAGATTTTTAATTTATTCAGTTACTTTATTTTATATAGTACTAAACCTGATTCAAAATCTGTCGATTTTATCTTTCTTTTTTGCCATCCATTTTTGCGTAAATGTTTAACATAATTTATATACTTGTCATAAAGGTTGCCTTTAGCATTTACTTTTTTATTTTCTAAAATTCTTTTATACGAAATATAATATACCTCCTATAAGAATAAGTATATAAAAGTTTAACATTTAAAGCAACAATCGGACTATGTATATATATTTTTTCCTTTAGAAGTGTTATATATCTCTACATCTTACATTTTCCTCAATTTTTTAACTGTATTTTTTTTTAATTTTAAATCATAAATATTAAGAGCTTGCTAAGAAATTTAAAAAATTTTAATTATATGGAAAGTTGAATTACAAACCTCAACTTCTCCTGGAATTGCATTTTGTATTTGCAAAGCTATTTCTTGAAATCGTTTTTGGGTTATTCTGGTACAGAAATATATTACATTAATATTATTGAAATAATAGTATAGAACAATAACAAAATAATAATAATACAATAATAACAATTATTTTAAAATGTAGATTGAACCCATACAGCACAGCATTGCAAAAACATTGTAAAATATTGTTGCAATGTTTCAGCAATATTTTGCAATGTTTTTGCAATGCTGTGCTGTACGGGAAGTAATCATTTTTGTTTTAGGAACATGATGAATGTATTTCATATGACAATTCCTCAACAAATGATAAAAATAAAAGGTACTTTTTGTTTTCATCTTCTTTCAGTTCATATTTTATAATCGCTGAACGAAGTTTATTTCTTGCCGAGTCTTTTAATTTATTATCCTGTCCATTCAAGACATCTGTAGCAGCTTTTACATCTAAATCTATTTCACAGAGCAGTTGAACAATCTAATATAGAAACACGAAACAAAAAAAAATAAACAACTACAGAAATGCTACAAATATAAAAAGAATATTATTGTTTATAATTACGTAATATCTATAACAACCACATTACAACAAATAGTAGAGTCAATGTAATTAAAAATTGCATTACTTACATTTATTTTTGAATTTTCATCCTGCTTACGCCCCAATACTGCCGTGTTAAATGAAGTCCCAACATAGGCACACATACACCTATACATACACGTATATTTCTAGAAAAAATTGTAAATGGTAACTATTATAAGACAATAGTATTATTGTATTATCTGTTGTAAGCTCAAATTAATTGTATATTCTAATTGTTAATTTAGATAGTATAGTTAAACTCCTTTTTAATCAAATAACATTCACTTTTTAGTACCACAAATCTACTCTGTATTAAACAATTTGAGTTTAATTCAGGTTTTCCCTTTAATTTAACAATATACATACATATATACATATATATATATATATATATATATATATATATATATATATATATATATATAAAGGGGGAAACCAACGTTAATTCAATCTATTCATTTAAATAAGTAATCATGAGAATGAAATGTTAAATTACCCAGTAAGTCGACATTGTATTCTTTATTATTATTCATTAGAATAAACTATTGTATAACAATTAATCTGTCCTAATTTTTCAACCACGATCACCATTCCTCGCTTAGGATAAGCACTAGGTCCGATCCCGAGGTAAAGCAATTAGATTTGTTGCCTCAAAACAGGATCGAGGGACGCGGAACACCCCGAATGTTTGTCATTGGGCCCCCGCTGTGGTCCTATTGACCCATATATTCTGGGTTGTCGACGCGGCCTGCCTGTGCCTCGTGTGCACATTCTCAAGTTGTTACGTCCCTCCTTTCTCTCTCCATATCTTACGTATCCTTCTTCAACCCTGGACGTAACACTACAATAGATATTAAAAAATTTTTAGAAGATAAAAAAGTGAGAGTATAACAAGAGTGAAGTCGGACTGAAAGAAGTAGAGAAGAGTTTCTTTCAATGAAAGTTTTGTTTAAAAAAAGGAGCGCTGTGTCGGTAAAAAAGCATGCTTAGCAATCTGTTAACGCCTAAGGAAGCGCTTCGGTTGCCTCGACGAGGGTGGGGGTAATTCTCGGTTAGCGACTCATAAATCTCGCTTTCTCTCGATGACTTTCATGGCTGGCGGATCGCATCCGAACTTCTCTCTACTGTGAAATTCCTATTGTGCATGCAAGTTTCATTTAAAGGGAATTAGAGATCCTCAAATGACTATATAGAAAGTGGCAAATTTCAATTATCTACGAAAACCTCCCGCAGTAAGATAAAGAAAGAATTGTTCCAATTCTTTCACCAGGTCAGTAGTTCGTTTGCGAACCACGAGGGTCCGACAAACACCTGTCGCCATCTTTCTCATTCGTCTGAAAAACTATACGGTCTTACAAACAAATTACTGCAAATACAAACGTTCGTTAGAAGATCTTATGGTCTTACTAATATTCACTTTTTGAAGAGTTTGTCTGAGGATCTGCAAGATCCGTCAGACATAATTATCAATCTCTCAAAGTTTTCTAGTCGTTTAGATAAGTTCTTGCCACGTGTTTAATCTCGAGATAGAAGTGACGATATCTTAAATCGTTCAAGTGGTCACGTGACTCAAGTTACGAAGTCTCTATCTCTTTTACTCTCACTCTCCTTCACTCACTGGCTTTTGCTCTGCGTGGTTTTACTCTTTTACTTCGCTCTCTCTCTCTTTTAGTTACATTTTGAACGATTCTCGAATAGAACTAATTCTTGAAACTATTATCCTTTTCACTCCTTCTCGCCTTCTTTTTCTCTATTCAGGGAATACTTCTAACCTTCATTGTCATTCTTCTTATAAAAAACTTCGTAAATTTTTCCTTTTGAGCAATTATTATTTTATTTTTTGTTTATTAGAAACTTATCTAGATCAAAATAGTTACTTTATTTTTAGAGTTAATATTTAATATTTTAATAAATTTTTTATAAAGTTTTACTCTGTCTAATTTTTTTTTCCTACGCGGCCTTTTCGTTTTCTCATCTCATTCTGCTTATCTTTAACATTTTGATCCTTCGAGCCGGATACGCCACGCACTCCTAAAAATGAGACTCAGCCACATAGAAGCTCGTTTAGAGCAACAACTTAATTTAAAGGACGTTATTTCAACTCAGATAAAAATCTCGTCAAAATCGGTCTATCAAATGTAACGCCTCAACGCATACGAGCTCGCCTGACCGCGCTTCATGAAACTTGGGAGAAGTTTTCCGTCGTAAACGATGCTATTAATATAGCATTACAAAATTAAACTCAGACGATAGATTGCAACTACTACAAGATCCGTATTTTTCTGAAAACATTTACTTAACAACTTATGAATTGTATCTCGAGGCAGTAGAGAAAATGAATTCAATGATCGAGCATGACTCTGAAAGCCTCACTGAGATACCTTCACTTCAGGCTGCTTTTCAAAATTTAAGTATTCTAGTTTTCTTTCAACATGCTCGCCTTCCGCGCATCGATATCCCAAAGTTCAACGGTTCACCTTCCGATTGGCTCTCTTTCAAAGACTTATTCAATTCTCTCATTTTAGCCAATCCTACACTAAGCTAAGTCGAGAAACTGGAATATCTCAAAACAAGTTTAGTTGGATCTGCTTCTCACTTATTAAAAAACACTGCGCTTACCGCTGATAACTTCTAAAAGGCACGGGACGCACTAGTTTCTTTTTACGAGAACAAGCGCTTTCTTGTACATTCTGCTTTACATTCTCTACTCACACTCAAACGTATGACAAAGAAATCGGCTATTGGGATGGAGCAGCTATACACTAATATTACGCAGATTTATCGCACCCTCAAAACACTAAAGAGACCTGTTCATACGTGGGACGATGTTTTCGTCATCATTGCAGTGCAACGACTTGACTCTGAATCTATCAAGGTTTGAGAGCACCATTTAGGTTCGTCAAAAGATCCGCCTACCTGGACTCAATTCAATGAGTTTCTAATTTTACGGCTTCTTTCTCTCCAAGCCTTTGAAAAATCTCGAACCGGAAAATCTTCCAATTTATTATATCCGACAACGGCAAAATCTCACTTCCAAGGAAAGGTAAAAAATTCTCACTCTTCTAAACCAAGTTCCTGTTTTTTATGCTCCGAGAGTCATTACATTTGCAATTGTCCGCAATATACTGCAAAATTGGTACAGCAACAAATTGCTCTTATTAAACAAAAACAACTCTGTTACAATTGTCTCGGTCAACACAGAGTATCAACTTGTCGGGTGACCAAACGCTGTACTAAATGCGGACAAAAACATCATACTACTACTCACCAAAACAAGATTTCTAAAACTACACCGTCAATTTCTGCAACATCTGCTACTGAAACAAATTCAAAAGAAAATCACGTGCTTCACTCCGCAAGAGAACACCAATCATTTAACGAAACCGTATTGTTAGCGACCGCTCAAGTATCAATTACCAAGGAAAATAGAGAAACCATCCAAGCTCGAGCATTGATTGATCCAGGTTCTGAAATCTCGCTCATATCAGAGCGTCTAGTACAAATTCTTCAAGAAAGCATTCCTCGATTTCTTTAATCGGAGTTGGTGGTGCTAAGTCCTGCCGCACTAAAGGTTCAATTAAATTCACATTTATCAGCATAACTGGCCACATTTACAAGGACTGACTTTAGCTGATAATACTTATATTACTTCTGGACCTATTGATATCATCTTAGGAGCCGCTGTTTACGCTCGCATACTTGAGGACGGCATCGCTCAAGGCGACGAAAATTCACCTATCGCCCAACGCACCAGACTTGGATGGATTGTCTCCGGCCCTACTGGTCCTTACGCACAAAGAAAAGCCGTTCACAGATATCATATACCGCAGTTGATAATGAGCTTCATAATCTTCTTAAATCCTTTTGGAGACTCAAAGAGATATCACCACTGACTTCTTCATCCTTATCCATCAGTAAACAAGCCTGTGAACAACATTACAAAAGGACACATTCACGTGATTCGCAAGGAAGGTACATTATTAGACTTCCGTTCAAACGATCGGCAACTGAATTAGGAAATTCAAGAACTCGAGCGCTTAAGATCCTTACTCACCTTTTTAAAAAATTGTCTAATGATCCCACTCTCTCAAAGGCTTACTCTGAGTTTCTATCAGAATACGAAAAGTTGGATCACATGAGATTGGTTTCTGCTTCTCAATCAGTTCCTGATCTAGTTTATTATCTTCCTCATCACGGAGTCATTCGAGAGAGTAGTATAACCACTAAACTAAGAGTTGTTTTTAACGGCTCCAGTCGTACTTCTACTGACATTTCTCTTAATGACCTTTTATACACTGCAGCAAAACTACAAACAGACGTATTTGATGTCCTGTTATACTTCCGACAATCCCGGTACAGTTTCTCTTGTGACATTGAGAAAATGTATCGGCAAATTCGAATGCACCAAGACGACTGAACCTTTCAACGCATTCTATGGATAAATCAAAATCAGGATATTATCGATTACCAATTAATAACTGTAACTTATGGACTTGTCTGCGCTCCCTTTTTAGCGTTACGCACTTTTGTCCAACTTATAGAAGACGAAGGCGCAAAATTCCCGCTAGCCATTCCTCCTTTAACTCACGGACGATATGTAGATGACATATTTGGCGGCTCTGATTCAATAGCTCAAGTCCAAGAAGTTGTTAAACAGGTAGATTCTTTATGCACGGCTTTCTACTACAAAAATGGACCAGTAATCACACAGAAATTCTCCAATCGATTCCCCTTGAGAGACACGCTAATTCTATGCTCGTACAATTTGATAAATCTCCTATGATTCATGTCTGAGGACTGAACTGAAATCCTTCTACAGATACTTTCCATTTTTCCGTTACTGTCTCAATACCAACAGTCTTAACCAAACGGAATATTTTATCAACCATCGCCCAAATATTCGACCCACTTGGATTACTTTCTTCTGTTATCATTACAGCCAAAATCTTTATTCAGAAACTCTGGTCCATCAAGTTTGGCTGAAACGATCCTTTGCCTTCACCTATTGTAATAAAATGGACTAAATTCGTCAAACTTCTTCAGGATAAACCAAAGTTAAAATTCGCACGATGAATTTATTTCAATTCTGAGCATTCTCTTGAGATTCACGGATTCTGTGACGCTTTCAAAAAAGCTATGTGCGCGGCCATCTATATCCGATCCGTTCATCAACATAAAGAGATTACTACTCAATTAATCTGTTCCAAAACAAAGGTTGCGCCTCTAAAAAGGATAAACATTCCACGTCTGGAACTCGCTGGAGCAATGCTTTTAACCAAACTTACCTCTCGCGTTTTAATTTTGAAGCCTAAAAAAAGCTCTATTTTTCTTTGGACCGATTCCGCTGTTGCCTATACGTGGATTAATAATCACTCTTCTAGATGGAAAGATTTCGTACACAATCGAGTTTGCTACATTCACGAGACCTTACCTCAGGCAACGTGGAAATTTGTCCCCGGAGTGGACAACCCAGCCGATTGTGCCACAAGAGGCTTTTCACCTAGTGAATTGATTAAACACACGAGTTGGTAGTCCGGACCAACTTGGTTTACTCAAGATTCTGCCACATGGCCCCAAGCACCGCTAATTGTACCTCAAAAGGAAAATCTTGAAGAACGTCCAAATCTAGTTCACATTACAAAAGTCAGCCATCCCGAACAGTGGAATCTCATATCTAAATACTCCAGTCTTACTCGATTACTGCGCATTACAGCTTTATGCCTCAGAGCTATATCTCACTTCCGAAAGGCCCCAATAGCAGCCTCAAACACACCTCTCACTACTCAAGAATTTGAAAAGGCACGAACTTATTGGATCAAAAGCACTAAACAATCATGGTTCCATCAAGAACATAAAATACTATTTCTCGGTCACGCTTTTTTTCGTTCTAATCATTTTATCCATCTCACTCCTTTCTTAGACTCAGATGGCCTTCTCCAAGAAGGAGGTCGTCTTCAATATTCTCTCCTATCTGAAAGTAGCAAACATCCAATAATTCTACCTCGACACTCTCCCTTAACTTAACTTAATGATTGCGGATGCTCATCAACACACTGTGCATGGAGGCGTCCAAAGCACTCTTTCGTTCATTCAAGATACCTATTAGATAATTGGAGGACGAGCACCAGTCCGATCCTTTATCTTAAAATATATTCGTTGTGCCCGATATAGGCAAAACCGAGCTAAGCAAATTATGGACAACTTCCTCGTGAAAGAGTGACTCCGTCTCGCCCATTTTTAAATTCGATTATGCTGGCCCACTATACATCAAGAATTGGAAAGAAAAAAACTCAAGAACATACAAGGCTTGAATTTCCCTGTCTGTATGCCTGTCAACAGCCGCAGTTCATCTTGAACTTGTTACGGACTGTACTTCCAAAGCCTTTCTTGCTGCGTTTAAGCGCTACACTTCCAGACGAGGAATTTGTGCGACTCTTACCAGTGACTGCGGAACAAATTTAAAGGGGGCTGATGTCGAGCTCAAAAATCTTTTTAACGCTGCCTCTAAGGAAGCCGGTAAACTCGCTTCATTACTCGCTAATGACGGTACTCAATGGAAGTTCAACCCTCCCTCCGCTCCACATTTCGGTGGAAAATGAGAAGCCGGAGTGAAGTCAGTAAAATACCATATCAGAAGAGTCATTGGAACGCACCTACTAATCTATGAAGAGATGTCAACTTTTCTGACACAGGTAGAAGCTGTTTTGAATTCTCGACCTCTTTGTCCTATGACGGATGACACGGACGATTTACACGTCCTAACACCTGCACACTTTCTAGTTGGACATTTATTGTCCACTATTTCTGAGTCTTCGCTTAAAACCATCAAAGTTTCACATCTTTCTCGCTGGCAGTTGACTCGACAAATGCTCGAAAGCTTCTGGCGTCATTGGTCTAAAGAGTGTCTACAACGTTATCTAGCAATGTACAAATGAAATAAAGAAAATCCTCCACTTCCTGAAGGCGTTCTTGTTCTCGTGATAGATCAGCAATATCCTCCGTCTAAGTGGCCTTTAGGTCGAGTTCTCACTTGTCATCCAGGCAAGGATGGAAAAGTTCGCGTAGTCACAGTCCGCACTCAAACCTCGACTTTTACTCGACCTCTTGTGAAGCTCTGCCCACTTCCCATCTTCATCTCCTTTCTGTAATTCATTCATTAAATTCAATTGTTAATGAAGGCTGGCGGAAATGTTTAAAAAAAAGAGCGCTTCGATGCTGCGTCGGTAAAAAAGCATGCTCAGCAATCTGTTAACGCCTAAAGAGGCGTTTCGGTTGCGACGAGGGTGCGGGTAATTCTCGGTTAGCGACTCATGCCGTCACAAAAATCTCGCTCTCTCTCGATGACTTTCATGGCTGGCGGATCGCATCCGAACTTCTCTCTACTGTAAAATTCCTATTGTGCATGCAAGTTTCATTCAAAAGGAATTAGAGATCCTCAAATGACTATATTGAAGGTGGCAAATTTCAACTATCTACGAAAACCTCCAGCAGTAAGATAAAGAAAGAATTGTTCCAATTCTTTCACCAGGTCAGTAGTTCGTTTGCGAACCACGAGGGTCCGACAAACACCTGTCGCCATCTTTCTCATTCATCTAAAAAACTATACGGTTTTACAGATAAATTACTGCAAATACGAACGTTCGTTAAAAGATCTTACGGTCTTACTAACATTCACTTTTTGAAGAGTTTGTCAGAGGATCTGCAAGATCCGTCAGACGTAATTATCAATCTCTCAAAGTTTTCTAGTCGTTTAGATAAGTTCTTGCCACGTGTTTAATCTCGAGATAGAAGTGACGATATCTTGAATCGTTCAAGCGGTCACGTGACTCAAGTTACGAAGTCTCTATCTCTTTCTCTCTCACTCTCCTTCACTCACTAGCTTTCGCTCTGCGTGGTTTTACTCTTTCACTTCTCTCTCTCTCTCTCTTTTTCTCTCTTTTAGTTGCATTTGGAACGATTCTCGAATAGAACTAATTCTTGAAACTATTATCCTTTTCACTCCTTTTTGCTATTTTTCTCTCTATTCAGGGAATACTTCTAACCTTCATTCTCATTCTTCTTATAAAAGACTTTGTAAATTTTTCCTTTTTAGCAATTATTATTTTATTTTTTGTTTATTAGAAACTTATCTAGATCAAAATAGATACTTTATTTTCAGAGTTAATATTTAATATTTTAATAAATTTTTTATAAAGTTTTACTCTGTCTAATTTTTTTTTTCCTACGCGGCTTTTCCGCTTCATAGTTTTCTCATCTCATTCTGCTTATCTCTAACAAGTTTAAATTAGTAATCGGGAGATACTTCAGTTGTTTATATGACGTAGATTTTGAAGAGAAAGAACTGCACAGGCCTATGCTTACAGTCAGAGAGTCAGTCAGTCGTGTGACAGTCTCACTTTGACAGTGCCTAAAATGGAACGCTCAATAATCGATTTGCTGCGAGTTACATACCTCGCAAGAGCAGTAAGTATACTTATTTTCTTTTTACAGTGCATGTTACAATTGTATATATAACCTTATATATAATTATATACTTTTTTTGCAGATTTTAATGGTGCACAATAAGAGCACTTATACTGAGCATATAAGACATGTAGTGTACTTTCAAGTAATTAACCCTGAATTTGTAAGTTTTATTTTTTATTATCTGTAAATGATTTATATATAATTAGTAATATTACTGTTTTCTTATAATTTTTTTTTATTTTTAGTGCATTTTTCCATCCCAAATAGAAATAGATGAGTACATAAACATTGCAAAAGCTATTGACAGACACTCTTGACGTCGTTGGTACCGCAAGTGCAACGATTTTAAGTGGATGCGGAACAATCCGCTTATTGACTATTGGCACTTGAGCAAACTTTTCAACGAACCATTATGGTGGGAGGAATTATTGTTGAAACCAGAATTATTATACTCATAAAAAAATAGTTTTTTCTAAAAAAAACATATATAAGTTTAATTTTTTGTTATTTTATAAATTTTTCCATTAAAAAAAATTTTTTTATTTTAATTTTTTTAAATATTATAACATTTTTTAAAATAAATATATAAAATATTAATATAAAAAATTACTGTAGTATTATTATTTCTCTGTTCTTGTCACACCATTTTCTTTAGATTAATAAAAAACGCGTGCGATTGAGAGCACAAGATAAGCCGCGTATAGGAGAGCACAAGCGAGGATAGACCGCGCGGGGGAGGGGGGGGGGAATGTCGCATCGCCATGCCACACCGCAGCATCCGCTCAAAGATGTAAAATAAATAAAGATGTAAAATAAATAAAAATTTAAAGTTAAAATTATAATTGTAGCTTAAATATTATTATTTTTTTATATCCCTTATCATTATCAACCACCATCTTTTTAAATAATAAGAAAGTGTATGGGATGAGTGAGTCGCGAGAAGGAGAGCGCGCGAACGAGTGAGGATAGACCGTAAAAACGCGTGCAATTGAGAACGTTGGTATACAAGCAAGAGTACAAGCGTACGAGACGGGAGTGAAAGCGCAATATACGGGTGAGTATATGGGAAGGAGCAAGAAAGATCGCGTACGGGAAAATCGAGCGAGCGAGCAAGCGAGCGAGGGACGGGAGAGCGCATGCGTAAGCGCCAGCGTGTGGCAGCGGCGGTGGGTGGTGGTGAGTAGATGCCGGTGGCGGGTGGCGGACCCCGCGTTAGACCGCGCGTATCCCCTTCATGCATCCGGCGGCGGTAGCGGCGGCGGCGGGCCCCGCGGAAATAGCCGCGCACACCCCACAAAATATTCGCCATCGTATCGCTTATCCCCCCTCCCCCTTTACTTGTGATGACAGACATTTCCGATTTCAAAAGTACAGTCATACCCACCTCCTCGCGGTGTGATTTATTATGTTTATGTAAACAGAGAGACAAGTACATTGTCCATGTTTACATTAAACGATCAGTTGCCTCCACGCGGCACATTTCAAAGGTGTCAGGTTTCGGTCAAGAACATGGTCCTTGTTTATTTATTCATTGATGATGATCGTTGCTAACTCTGCATTATCACTGTTTATTCAAACATTAATTACGCAGAACTACACCAGATATCATCCCTCCCTCGGTTAAGTTCATACACGTGTCCCCGATTACCCCCCCCCTTGCCTTGCCTTCACCCGGTTTGATCCACCCACGTGACATCGTCTCCGGTTAGGATTCCTCGCGCGACCTGAAAAATTTCTCTCCTTCACTCCACCCCCACTCGGTTTGGTCCACCCGCGTGACCTCATTGCCGGTTAGGTCCCCTCGCGCCATGGTGGAAGTATAACATGGTGTGCTCAATTTGGCTAAACCACGCCCCTTTTCACGGCAAAGTGTCTCTTATTCCTGAAGACTGCCAACTGTGAAAAAATGAAATATTTAATGTCGGAAAGTTGCTGAACCTAGATGGTCGCATCTTTGTCACATGTACGAATGCGTCCATTGCGTCTTTTTCTGTCATACCAGCGCCGCCAGCGTCATTGCTCCAATTTCAGCGCCTTTGCTTCATAGCGTCCATAGTAACAACACGTATTTTTAGGTTATTTTTTAAACTTTATTGTAAAATAAAGTGAAAATGGTACGTTGTGTAGTGAAATCGTGTAAAAATTGCAACGAAACGTGCTTGCCGGCGCAAGTAAGCTTTTTCCGATTTCCGGAAAATGCAGTAATGCGTGAAGGCTGAATTCAGAGAATCGGAGAGAGTTTTATGCCGAAAAATATTAAGAATGGTAAGTCTTATTAAATATTATTAGTCAATTTTTTGTAATGACATTATTTCCATTACAATTTGTATTACACACACAGGCACACACACAACATTCCAATACTGTTCCAATAGAAAATATTGTAAATATTCGTATCTTAATAGAGCAACCTAACCTAACACCAATTACTTGATATACATACTAACCAACAACTTTCTATTTAATTATCTTAACTTTTGTAATAATTTTAAAGAATAGTACATTAAACTGATGCAATATGTTTCAAGATAATTAAATGTACATATCATGTATACATTTATACGTATTGTCGAAATTAAAATAATTTAATAGGAAGTTACATAGCACACATCAAGTGCTTGATGTAAACTAGGACAATTGTTAACTTATTAATTGTTAGTTAACTTAACTATTATTCTGTCATTTGAATTTTTAGCAAATATATGCTTAGCACACTTCACAGAAGATTTGTTTGTGAGAAGTAAGAAGATTTGACCTCCTATGGACATTCGAAGACGGTCGCTTTTGCCGAGTGCAGTTCCAACATTATTGTTACCAAAAACGGAAAATAGGTAAACATGAATAAATAATAACACAAGTTTACAAATTCGGGTCAACTTTTGGACCCGAGCAGATGAGAACGATTCTTAACGTTATTTGGTGCCCTGAACTCAGATCTTCAATCCGTTTGTCAAGATTGGTTCTAGTTTTCGAGTTCGCGGATGGTGGCGGTACTGCGCTCTTATAACAGCTATCAGCTGACCACGTTGCATCGAACATCTTTCGGAACTTGTTTTTGTACTGTGATTGTGCTTCGGAACGTGTGAAAATGCAGAGAAGACGTTGCACAGTCGATTCAAAGTGTTTTTGTTACGTTTGTGGATGTTATATGCTCGGAAAACGTGGAAAAATCATGACAAATGCGCTCAAAGATGCGTATTTGCAGTACTTTGGTTTTGCTGTAATAAACACTGACAAGCCATGGGTACCGAAATTGTTTTGTAACGCGTGCAGAACAAAGCTGTACAAGTGGTCACTTTGTGAAAATATATACTTTTCATTTTCTGTGCCAACGTTATGGAGAGAACAGAAAAATCATGTAGATGATTGCTACTTTTGCTCAATGAATGTCGTCGGTATAAATGCAAAGAAACTAGCACGGTATGAATATCCGGACGTATCATCAGTGTCGAAGCCAGTTCCACGTACGGACAGTGATCCATTGCCAATTTGTCCAGGTATAAGCGCAAAAAATGTCCTAAGAACTTTGTCTTCATCACAGTCGAGCAAAGAAAGCGATTTCGTTATGGAAGAAAAGCATTTACTTTCGCAAAGTGAACTGAGTGATTTGATTCGCGATTTGAATTTATCGAAACAAAAAGCAGAGTTGCTTGCATCACGGTTGCAAGAATGGAAACATCTTGACCCTACAACACAAGTCACTATATACAGAAATAGAAATCACGCGATTTTACCTTTCTTCAAAAAAGAAAATGACATGTGTTTCTGCAATGACATCAAAGGTTTATTTGATGTGATGAATACAGCATATGATCAAAATGAATGGCGTTTGTTCATAGATGGTTCTAAATACAGTTTGAAGGCGGCTCTACTCCACATTGGAAATAAAAAACCATCGATTCCGATTGCTCACGCAGTACAAACTAAGGAATGCTATGACACAATGCGTACAATTTTGGCCAAGATCAAATACAATGAGCATCAATGGAAAATTTGTGGCGATCTAAAGGTTGAGAAATAAATTAATTGTACTTAATTTCGAAATAGATATTAATTGATTTACATATTCATTATAGGTTATTGGTCTATTGGTTGGGATGCAATCTGGATTCACGAAATTTTGCTGTTTTTTGTGTCTGTGGGACAGCCGTGCAGTTGATCATCATTATGTGAGAAAGGTGTGGCCGAGTCGTACCCATTATGAGCCAGGACAACAAAATGTGTCCTCTATACCACTTGTGAACCCACAGGACATTTTATTGCCTCTTCATATTAAACTTGGCCTTATTAAGAACTTTGTCAAAGCGCTCAATCGCGAAGGACCGGCTTTCCAGTACTTAATCAAGTTGTTTCCAAAACTGTCATACGCAAAAATCAAAGAAGGAATATTTGTCGGACCTGATATTCGAAAAGTAATGGCTGATGCAAAGTTTACAAAATGTTTAACGCCTGATGAAGCAGCAGCATGGGCATCGTTTAAAAATGTTGTTCACAACTTTCTCGGTAACCACAAATCACCGGATTACAAACAAGTAATCGACAATTTTTTGAAGAATTACCACAAGATTGGAGCTCGAATGTCTCTTAAGATACATTTTCTGCATTCACATCTTGATTTTTTCCCACAAAACTTGGGCGATACGAGCGACGAGCAAGGAGAGCGGCTACATCAAGATATAGCGAAAATCGAAAGGCGATACCAAGGATTTTGGGACGAAGGCATGATGAGCGACTACTGTTGGACCCTAAAGCGTGAAACAGATCCCAAGAAATATAAAAGACTCAGTTCAACCTCTGTTCATTTCTGATTTATACTTTTCAATTCAATAAATGGCCGTTAATGGTCAAAAATACTAAAATAATGAATTTATTGAATATTTCGAAAACTAGAACCAATTTCAAACAACGGGCTGCTGATTTGGATTCAGCCCCCGAATCTACCTTATAAACAGCTTTTGATTGCTCAGGTCCAAAACCGTGTATACTTGTGTAATTGATGTATTAATTACTGAAAAATACATTCCTTTTTTTGCATAACATTATCAAAGTAACATTTATGTTTTCTATTTTAGTGACAATGAAAGTAATATGGACTTCAAAGTCATAGCCGAAGATTTTCCGCTTCCCGTCATCCACGAAAATGTACATGCAGTCTTCCGAGTTACTCGTCAGCCCTGATGATCCATCGAATATACAGGAATGTATGATAGATGTAGAATCACCAGGGTCGATTTAGAAGGTAAGAACAACATTGAACGATTACTGATGATAGTAATTTGCTATCTTAATGTGCCACGAAATTCTTGGTATATACAATAAACAATAATGTTTTGTTTTATTATTACAGTAATTGAAGGCTGGAGGAAACATATGCAATGTGTCGAACGCTACCAAAAACAAGAAAAAAATGAAAAAAATCAAATAGAACTTTTAGCTCTTAGCTTTTTAACTTTGAAATGTATAAAATAATAAATAATTATGTGTATCTAAAAACTATATAATATAAGAATTGTGTATAATAAATTATTATATTTATCATGAAACCTGCATAAAAAATAATGACTTATTTCTACACATTTTGTCGGTAGAGATTGTCTTAGTCAGTTCATTCGAAAACAGCAACATGTACCTCAAGCATAAAATCAATGAATATTATTTTATTTTATTTTATTTAACTATCTCAACTATTTTTTTCTTTTCATTCTTAATGAAACAATATCTTCAATTTTCAATAATTTCTTATTTACAAAAAATTGATATTCTGTAACGATTTGTGGACTTAATAATTCTATTTATTTCTTGTTTTGGAAAAAATTCTTGTATATCAATGGTTGTTTTTAAAATTTTTAAGAACTTTATTTTTTATTATTAAAATTATCGTAAAATTTATTACGATATTTATATTTGTAGTGTTATTTCAAATATTATTTTATTATTAAATACTATTAATCTTTATATTTTACACAAACTGTTTAATTTTTATTAATTTTTTACAATGAGCGCAGTTAGTCTTTCGTGTCGTGTTGTATTTAATAACATTTATTTACAGCGGTAACTATCTACAAGAAAAGAGACAGAGTAAAAATAGAAAACGTCCGACAAAGACAATTATATCAGGTGTACAGACTTTAGAAAGTGAAATACTTCAACTTTTCACAGTTGGCAGCCCTCTGGAATAAGAGGCAGAAAAACGACAGAGAGCGCAGATTTTAGAGAAAGAAGGCTGCAAATTGAGCACACCATGCTATCCCTTCCACCATGCCTCGCGCGACCCAAAAATTCCTCCTCTTTCCCCGCACCCTCCTGAGATTCTTGGGTTAGAATCCGCTATTGCATTCTACTATGATGCATTATCCGCATGCCGGTTTCGTCGCGATCCCAATTGTGTCTCGTGTTTCATCAAAGAATTGAAAAATTAGCGTATAAAGTAAAATCAATTATATCCACCAATATTCCCATAAACACGTTATCGAAGAAACAGTAGGAAGCATACCATAACGCAACACATTGTGTTATGTATACGAGATACCATTCATTCAAGACGATAAACGGGTACGCGATCATTGCCATTTAACCGGCAGATATCGAGGTTCCGCGCATTCAAATTGCAACTTAAATTATAAACAATCGTTTTACGTTCCGGTAATATTTAATAATTTGTCAGGCTACGATTTACATTTTATAATCAAAGAAATAACCACGGCGTTCGAAGGGCAAGTAGACTTCTCATCACAAAAGAAAAATATATTTTATTCACAAAACTAAATCTACAGAGGATCAAAAAACTTGCATAAAATTACGATTTATCGATTCGTATAAATTTCTTAATGTTAGTCTCAACAAACTGGCTTCGTTTTTAAATAACAATAAACTCCAAATTTTACAATCTCAATTTAAAGACATATCAGCTGAAAATTTTAATTTATTGACGGGAAAGGGGGTATTCCCGTACGTTGACGGTGTTGAAAATTGGAGGAAACATGTCTACCATCACGCGAATCATTTTACAGCTCTCTTACCGGTGACACGGTATCTGAGAGTGATTACGCTCATGCCGTCAATGTATGGCAACGGTTTTCTGTTTGAACGATAGGTAAATATAGCCATTTATACCGCAAAATTGATGTTTTGTTGTTAGCAGACATTTTTGAAAATTTACGCAACAAATGTCTCAAAAGTTACATTCTCGATCCCGCACATTATTATACTCTCTCAGGATACACGTGGGAGACTATGTTAAAGTATACAAAAATTACTTTTGAACTTGCTACGGACATTAAAATGGTTATGTTTATAGAACGCGGTACACGCGGCGGTTTAAGTTAATATTCTAGTAGATATGCACAAGCTAACAACAAATACATGCAGTCGTATGATCCATTAAATCCATCGTCATATTTAATGTACTTTGATGTAAATAACGGATGGGCAATGTGTGGTAATCTTTGCCCTATGAAAGTTTTCAATGGGTCAGTGACGTAACAAATTTTGACTTATCATCAATCGCGCTCGAATTATCAATAGGCTATATCCTTGAAGTCGATCTCGTTTATGATGTCATGTAAGGTGTCGCAACACCTTCACGACGCGCACACCGATCTACCCTTCTGTCCAATACGCAATAAACCGCCTGGCAAGCGAGAGGAGAAACTGCTTGCGACAGTTTGCGAAAAAGAGGTACGTCATTTACTACCGCAACCTACAGCAGTGCATGCGCCACGATTTTCGCGTAACAAAAATCCATCGTATATTGAAATTCACACAATCTCCATAGCTTCGCAATTATATACAACTAAATACAAATTTCAGAACTAATACTAAAAACAATTTCGAGAAAAATTTATATAAACTTATGAATAACGCGGTATTTGGGAAAACCATGAAAAATGTACGTAATCGCGTCAATGTGAAATTATTAACTAAATGAGACGAACGGCACGGTGCGGAGACAATGATCGCGAAAACAAACTTCCACAGCAGAAGCGTTTTCTCAGAAAATCTTATTACCGTCAAATTGCGTAAACTTGAGATAAAGTTTAACAAGCAGATTTACATGGGTATGTGTATACTTAACGTATCAAAAGTCTGTTTGTATGAATTTCACCACAAGTACATGTTACCACTGGATTGTGAGAAATGTAAGGTTATGTACACCGATACAAATAGTCTTATATATTACGTAGAATGCGACGATATATACAGCATGATGAAACGTGATATCAATAAATTTGATACGAGCGATTATCCATCTAACAATGCATATGATATACCTCATGCGAATAAAAGAGTACCAGAGTTAATGAAGAACAAGAATAACAGTGCGATTATGACTGAATTCGCCGGACTTAGAGCAAAAATGTACGTGTTGCGCGTCGATGGTAAAAAAGACACGAAAAAAATCAAAGGTATCAAAAGCGACGTTCGATGATTACACGCGATGTCTATTTAACGAGATTGAAATGACTCGTCGTCAATCGTGTATAAGATCGAAATTGCACAAAGTATATACTGTATCCGAGACAAAAGTCGCTCTAAGTCCATACAATAATAAGAGATACATTTTGTCTATTTCTACCGACACACTCCCATGGGGGCATTATAAAATACCATTGTAATACATATATTTCATAAATAAACAACACATTTTTGTATTTTTTATACTTTTTATATTTCAAAATGTCAATACATAATATGTTTTTTATATTGTAATAAACATGAGTATAATAATAATAATGTAGCGTATAATTTATTATACAACACACTATCCTTGTGTATCCATGAATTGTGTGAATTGTCAAATCCAAGCCATTTCACATAAACCTTATCCCCCCTTTTGCGCAATACTTTTTCAACGAGATACACGTCAGGATGAGTAGCACGATGCAACTCGTACTCGTAGAATCCTCCGGCAACAGGTTTTCCCTTGTAATCTTTTAGTAGATAAGTCACAGGATTAGTTATTTGTACTTTGGCAATTTTAAACACCTCGGTTGTCCAATTGGGCGTATATCCTTTCTCAAAGACTGTCTTGTACTTGCTAACGCGTACCGAATCGCCTACTTTGAATTTTGCAGGACCCGCAATCTTAACGTGGCTATACACCGTGTCCAACAGCTTCTTAGCAATAGCGGGAGTAACATCGATGGGCCGCATGTCGATTGTTCGATGCTTTCGCGCATTATAGTTTGACATGAGACGTGGTAACAAGTCGATCTATTTATAGTTTCCATTGAGCGTAAATTGTTTCCACATGTCGTTCTTCAAAGTCCGGTTGAACCGTTCAACGATGAATGCTTTCAACACTGAATACGTGGAATAATGGTTGATGTCATGTTCTTCAAGAGTTTCTGCACATCAGCGTTGTAAAACTCCTTGCCCATATCCGTCTGTAAGTTTTTCGGACATCTTCCGCTCTCTCGAATTATTCTGGCGATAGCTTCAGCCGTTTCTCTTCTACCCTTGACTTTAAGCGGTATGGTCCATGCAAACTTGCTCAACGCATCGATGACGGTGAGTATGTAGTGATAGCCTCTGTTGGAGCTCGAGTACGGACGCATCTCGACCACATCAGCTTGCCACATATCGTCGTATCCCCGAATTATAATGCGTCTTCGTGGAAAATTTCTTCTTGCAGAGGCATGCAGTTCCTCCACCAGTCGTCGCCTCTAGGCACTAATATTTTGTTTTTCTTTACGCCTATCTGATGACATCATGTTTCACACACAACTGTGGTTCTTTGACGTTTCGTTCACGTTATATTTAACGTTCATGTACGTTCTTTGGCGTTTCGTTCATGTTTTAGCGTTTTGTTTACGTTATATTTAACGTTCTCTGAGGTTTCGTTCATGTTATTAACGTTTAGTTTAGGTTAAATTTAACGTTCTTGTACGTTTTTTTATCGTTAATGTCAAACGCTATCGTTTGTATTATCGTTTTTTGTAGTTTGTATTGTCGTTCTTTGTAGTTTTTATTATTCATTATTTTTTTCTGTCATCCTTCTGTTACGTCCAGAATTCTCGAAATAAGTCTCTCGGGTCGGTTAGGAGGTAGAGACTTAAAGAAATAATTCGAGCGAGGTAGGAAGGACGGAACGGGCCTAATCTCTCGCACACATGTCTCCGGGCGAGTGTGACGAGTCGAATGCGTTAGGTGAGTCAGAATGTAGGTCAGGTGTCGAGAATGACGACCTATGACTCTCATTCAGATTGTTGCATTCGTGTAGTCCTTATTTTGCGTAAACGAATTGAATCGCTTTTACGCGGGATCGGACTAAGTGCAATTTTATCGGAGCGGGAATTAGAGGTGATTGAAATAAAGAAAAATGATTGAAATTAAGAATTACAATTTATTTTAACATAATAAAAGAAATAACCAATTACAATGATAGGTGATGACTAAAATAATAATTATTAATTTGCAAATAACATTTTTGCTAGTAGAGAACATGTATAATAAAAAGAAGAAAAATCTTATGATCTTAATAAAAAATGTAATTATAACTTAAATTCTAATTGGTTACATTGGTGCTTAACGAGATATAAATGTGCGTGTGTGGGTGTATATTGTGATCAGGTGATTCTTAGCTATCCAGGTAGGCTTTGAAGCGAGTCGAAGATTTCTTCCAATTCATTGACTACTCTTCGATTCGTTTCGAAATTTTCGTTTACTATATTCTCTATTTGTTCGGGAGTAAATAATGAATAGGAATGCGGGTTTTCTTGAGGAAACTCTAACGCGGGGGAGTATGGATCTTCCGGGGGTCTTCGAACAGGTGAATCGAGATTACGATGAAAAAAATCGGGGGAAGGTGTAGGAGGAAAGTCGGTAGCAGAAAAGGTTGAATCCCGAGGAGATGCTAAGGGCTCTGCAAAAGGATCGAAGGTAGAAGAAGGTGACCCTGGTGATTGTTTAGAATCTGTTTCTAAAGTAGATCCAGGGGAGTAAGAGGGGGAGGGATAACGACAGGGGGAAAGAGACAATGATTCGGGGGACGGATTTGAGACTGGTGGAGATGAATCGGTCGGTTCGCCGGAAGTTCTTAAATTAATTAGAGCGCTAGGCAAAACAGAATTTTCTGCTCGGAGATGGTTCAATTTTCCGTAGAGCGATAACGATGCGCCAAGCTTCCGGAGCTTCTTATTTCGACGACTCCGACAGTTCTTAATAGCTTTTTGCGTTTTCCGCTCAGGGACACGATTACGCACTAGAATGAATTTAAAAATTAAGGCTACGTTCTCTCTTTCTGGTAAAAGGAAATAAAATCTAGATCGTATCTACTCAAAAGAAAGGAAAAGAAAGAGTTTTAATTATGAAAAGAAGAGAATTCTTTGTTCCTGATGGAGGTGAAGAGAGTTGCGGATTCAATCAAAAGAAAATTCGATTGTATCCTGCGGAAGGAAAAGAGAGTTGCGGATTCAATCGAAAGAGCATTCGATTGTATCCTGCAGGAAGTAAAAGAATTGCGGATTCAATCGAAAGAGAATTCGATTGTATCCTGCGGAAAGTAAAGAATTGCGGATTCAATCGAAAAAGAATTCGATTGTATCCTGCGGAAAGAAAAGAGAGTTGCGGATTCAATCGAAGGAGCATTCGATTGTATCCTGCAGGAAGTAAAAGAATTGCGGATTCAATCGAAAGAGAATTCGATTGCATCCTGCAGAAAATAAAGAATTGCGGATTCAATCGAAAAAGAATTCGATTGTATCCTGCAGGAAGAAAAGAGAGTTGCGGATTCAATCGAAAGAGCATTCGATTGTATCCTGCGGAAAGTAAAGAGAGTGAGAGTAATAGAGGGAGGAAAGGAAGGGTGGTGCAATAATACTGAGTATATGAGTGTTTTGAAAAATATAATAAATATCTTATTAGAGAGAGAAGGTAGTCTTATGAAGAGTAAAAATAAAAAAATAATAATAATGGACGGCTGAGACTTACTGTTGGGTGAAGTTTTGAAGGTGCGAACGATTTAGTGGTTGGCGGAGCGGATTCAGCTTACAACGGCGGACGGTTGGTCGACGGTTGGCACTCAGAGTGTTTGGATCTCACAATGCCGCGTCAAATTTAAGTACGATAAATACGAATCCGAACGTCACAAACTCGGACATATAATGTCACGGAATGTGCGCCGGATCGAACTAGAGTGAATCGCGAACGAAAAATGAGCGATTGATCAAAATGAAAAAGGTGCGGTATGTGCTCGTAAGTGACTGTAAATGACTGTAAGTAAGTAAGTAAGTCCTCGCGGGCTCCGGAGCTCCTTCCTTTTATACCTGATTCTGCCTATGATTTCTATGGGATTTTAATCCGCAGGTGTACTGCCTCTTATTATTTCCCGCGCGCTACCTATTAATTGCGCGACAAGTGTTTCGTGTCGATGGGGTCAATCATCCGCCAAAATCGGCACGTGTCAAGGGTGGACCAGCCGTATTGACTTGACTTTAGCGTACCTGCGCGGTTAAGATAGATCATCTTTTTCGAAATTTTTGGTTGCTTGGCTGCATCGTTTTCGAAAGAAAAGAATTGTTACTCCGCAGGACGTAACACTTCAATAACCTTTCTTTGTCTTCTGGTTTCTGCCAATGAGATACTTTTTCGTAACCATCCCTCACCCGTTCTTGAGTTTTTTGATAGCAATCCTGAGCCGATCGATAGTTATCAGACAACCGTTCTTGAACCGTTCGATTTTTATTTAGGAACCGTTCGAAATTATTTGCTAGACGTTTGTAACCGTCTTTTCGACGTTCATTGCCGCTCATCTTCTTTCGTTGTTGTTGTTGTTGTTTCCGACTCGGCTTTGATAATTATACGTTGAAGTTCGTTTACTGTAGTCCACAATGTTTGCACGTTTTTCTCACACAAAGTCTGCCTCTTGTCTGATTCTTTCTGATGATTTGTCAAGGTTTTAATGTGCTGCTCCACGAATAGTTTGTTGGCGGCGTCGGTATCAGTCTCGGGCAGCGCTAGACGACGAATCTTGTGCAATCTCGCGTCAAAGTCCATAGCAACGCGACACAAAGCGTTTTCGCGCACGTAATTTTTTACTGTTCCAACGTTGAGACGAATCATCGCTTCTCCGTTCGAATTGTCCATATTTGTTGATTGACATTTTTCCAAAGTGAATGATATCGCTCGACTGGTTCGTTTCGACGATACGTGAGTTAATTTATAATGAGACCAGCCTCACAAAGTTCTTCGCTGATAGACAGTATCTCGTTGTCATGTGCATTGTTACCGGCCTGACGCGAAGCATCGAGCAATCGTAGGCGATCTACTAATTCGTTAGGATCGTCCCAATGAACGTAATCAATCGCATTTTCGTTTAATATCATAGCGCTAGGTAATCCCTTTCCGGATTTATTCTTTCTCTTTGGTGTAGATTCGATCGACATCAATGGTGCGATCACATATCTGTACTTGTATCCTCTGTTGCTACGTAGTCGACTCTGTGTGTTGTAATTGCGTCTATGTACGTTAGTAGCCAACAATATGCTCTTGTACTTTTGCAAATCATTTTCCGTATAGATGAAATCGGCTGGGTGCCGATAGCGCACATCCCGATAGCCCACCAACCAATCATATTGACTTATCTAACCCAACCTACGGAAAATCTCTAGGCATCTACCATTGTGAGTGGTTTGTGTGCTATCGGGATGTGGGACCCACTCGATGAAATCATCGGGGAGTCTCTTAAAAATCAATTCGTAAAGACCGGGTGTACCCGCATATCGCACGCCATCGATAAATATGTTATCACTACTGTCCATGTCGAACTTTTTATTATCAAGCATCATTCCATCCCTGTCGAGACAAACGCCATACAAAGTGTCTATAATTTTTTCTTTTCCGTCCCCGCTGAGAAAATCTCCGATGTACTTTTGACCCAGCGAACTCAAATGCTGCGCCAACGCTTTTCTACCTTCCAACGTTTGCATCTGTTGTTGAACAGACATTCGGAACGAATCGTCTGTGGTTTCAAAAACGTTCTCAGGAGCCTTATTCGTTAATTTTGCAGCTCCGATCGTCGTACGCGGTGTGGACGTTATCGTCGGTGAATTCATCGCGTCGTTTAACGTATGCCGCATCAATATGGGTGATTCGCTTAACGTGTGATCCACTGAAATGTCTTTTTGTTTCCTCTTCATATTATGCTGTTTCGCATCCTTCTGGGTGAATGGCGTTTCAATGTCAACGTCATCGTCATCATCATCATGCGGTTCGTCTTTTATCGCGTGCCAGCTAGAGTTGTCAACGATCTTTCGCAGTGGCTCAATGATTGGTTTAAAGTGACTTTTGATCGTTATATCTTCCTCAATCTTGCCAGTATTCAAAGCGCGATGTTTTTTACGGATCGACTCGGTCGTTTTTTCAATCGCTTTCGCGATCTTCTCACGTTCGCGTATATCTTTGTTTTCAGCCATGTTAACGTTCACGTTGACGTATCAATAGCGACTAACCACGTTACGGTACCGCAAATTCGTTAAATCCTCTTCTGTATCGCCCATTAGTAAGCGCATTGTCCTTGTTTATTACTATAAAACCATACTTTTGTTGCCAACAAGTACGACACAATTCACAAAATTTCTCATACGACATATCGGTGTTTACATGATCGTTATATACATGTTTGAGGTTGGTACCATCCTGTTTAAATAAGATTAGCAGATTCGCGTTGTCTCGTATGAGATGTTTCGGTATTCTAGCATACGTCTGACAGAGATAGAAGCAGTCAACGTCCGCGTGACGACCCATTGCAAAACACTCTCTTATCGTATCTTGCTTGTTGCATGCCACGTCATCAAAAATAAAAATAGAATTCGGAAGCGCCTCGTTCGTCGGAATAACGTCACCGTTGTTGGAGAATGTAAAATAGCCAATTTCATCTATTGGCGTCAATAAATTTGTAGTAATATCTTCGCCGGGAGTAGGATGCAATACGCCGAATGAACAGTACACACACCTTTGATATGAAAAACTCTTTATTTAACTGATACAAGAATCACTTGATCTCCGCTCAAGACGCGATCTCAGAAGAAGTGAACACACGACGGTTGCTCACGTTCAGGCGCATCGAGAGATACGCACGAGAGGCGCTCGGCACACATGCCATCGCAGCTGCCATCTCTAATGGCGGGAGCGCATCGCTCGTTCAAAGCTCTGCTCTCAACACTCCCTCCCTTTGTGCGAGCGATCCGCGGCACTTCTCTGACTCTAGTCTCTATCTGAAACATAACAAAAATCAGTTTATAAATAAGTATTGATCTCTAATTTTGTTCAGACTCTACATTCATTATCTTGTCTCTTAGATACGCTAATGCTTCTAAAGGCAAAGGTTTTGTCATTATGTCTGCCAAATTCTCTTTGGTCTCGACCCATTCGACTTTCACCTTCCCTTGGTCAACACACTGTTTGACAAAATCTCCATGAGTGTCAGCCATATGTTTTCTGTTTCCAGTCTCTTCTCTTTCTCTCAAATCTCTATGTATTTCATCTAAGTCGTCATCAAACGTTTTAAGTTTGTGACTTCCATCCTTCTTAGTGCAGTTTCCCGCTGCTCTATTGTCACACCAGATTGTTACAGGCAAGAATGTTCTTCCAACAACATATCTGAGTGATTTGTCCAACGAGATTACTTCTTGACAGGCCTCGCTCATCGCTAGATATTCTGCTTGACAAGTAGAGAGTGTAACATAATTCTGCTTATAGCTTCTCCATGCTATCACATCTCCATACAGTTTGATTATATATCCTCCAGTGGATGTAGAATCAATGCAATCTCTAAAACTAGCATCTGTCAATGACTCTAACTCGTCTGTTTTACCTCTAAATGTTAATCCTCGATTTGCAGTTCCTCTAAGATATCTGAAGACTCTTTTCATATCTTGCCAGTCTTCTTCTGTAGGCTCTAACTGTTTTCTCGCCAAATAATTTACTGCAAAAGCTATGTCAGATCGTGTAGCATTAGCCAGATACATTAAACTTCCTATCGCCTCTCTATAGGGTACTCTTGTAGCTTCTTTTTCAGAATTCTTTTCTTCTAATTTACTCTTTTTGTTGCTCTGCCTTCTAGTGACCATAGGAGTACTCTGAGGCTTGCATTCATTCATATGAAACTTTTCAAGTACTCTCTCAGTATATTGCGTCTGATGAATGCTCATATATCTTTCTTCTTTGTTTCGCTCTATTGTTATTCCCAGAAAAGTCTTGGGTTCTCCAAGATTCTTCATCTCAAAGGTTTCACTCAACTTTTCTGTAATTTCCTCTAATTTCTTCTGGTCGTTGCTTGCAACCAGCATGTCATCTACATAAAGTAATATGGTCACTATTATGCCTTCTTTCCTCTATGTGAACAGGCATGGATCGTGTAGATCACTCTCTAATCCAAGTTTCTTGGCTTCCTCTGAAAACCTCTTATTCCATCTTTTCGGACTTATCTTCAATCCGTACAAGGCTCTATTCAATTTACACACCTTCGTCTTCTCGGTGTTTTTATTCACTTCTAATCCGTCTGGAATTTCCATATATATTTCTTCTTCTATAGTTCCATTCAGGAATGCAGTTTTCACATCTAGTTGGCGGGTATATAGATTATGCTTGTTTATTATTGCCAATATGGATCTGACCAAAGACAATCTTGAAACCGGTGCATATGTCTCTTTCAAGTCATACACATTCTTGTCTTTACATCCTCTTATCACCAGTCTCGCTTTATATCTGGTTGATCCATCTGCTTCTAGTTTTCTCTTAAATACCCATCTTGAATCTATAATATTAGCTCGTTTACCGTCCATCGTCTCTTTTGGTCTATCAACAAGCCTCCATACTTGATTGATCTGCATAGATTTAAGTTCTTCTATTACAGCATTTTTCCAATTTTCTCTTTCGCTGCTTGTCATCGCCTCTTCATATGTCGAGGGTTCTCTATGTAATGATGCCAGAAGACATCGACTCAGTTCATCTTCAATCTCTATATTCTGTCCAATATTTTTAACAGTAATATGCTTAGTGAAACTAGTATCTTCTATCAGTCTCCGCACGTTAGTGTCTCTTTCATCCTCTAATTTTCTCTTGCTTTTGCTTCTAGTTATTGGAGCTTTGCTCTTCTTTTGTTCGACCTTCTGTTTCTGTTCTTCTAACTGGGCTGTTTGTTTTCTTGGTCTTCCTCTTTTCCTTTTCTCAGGAATCTCCAAGTTTTCTTTTCCCTTTTCCTCATCTTCTACAAATTCTTTCATCCAGTCTGAGTCTTTTTCTTTTTCTATTTGACTGTTTTTATATGTACTTCTATATGTTGCCTTTTCATTAAACCGAATGTGTCGGGACTCTATGAACTTTCTTGTGCTTGGATGCCAGAGTATATATCCAGTGTCGGTGTAGCCCACCAACACGCCTCTAATAGCTCTCTTGTCGAATTTCGACGTGGACTTTGGTACTCTTGCATATCCAATACATCCGAATCTCTTCACTTGCTCAAAGTGACAATTCGTTTCCGGTGAAAACTTCTTCAACGGGATTTCATACTCTATAGTTTTGTGTGGAGATCTGTTGTACGCATGCACAGCAGCGTCAACCGCCAACTCCCACATACTCTTTGGTAATCCCGAGTCGAACATATATGTTCTTACTTTCTCTTGTAATGTTCTGTTGAATCTCTCTGCAACTCCATTGTGTTCCGGAGTGTATGGTGGTGCAAATATAGCTTCTATCTTTTCTCTTTTCAGCACTTCTCTAAATGTACCTCCCGTGAATTCCTTGCCTTGATCTGACTTCACGTAACACAGTTTTTCTTCTTTTCCTAATAGATTTCTGGCGGATATTAGATATTTCTCTAGAGCTTCTCCTGATTCATCTTTCGTCTTCAAAGAATAAGCTTTCGCCAATCTGGAATAGTCGTCTATAAAAGTTATTATAAATCTCTTTTGTCCTGGATAGGATGTAGGTTTGATTGGTCCCATGATGTCCGTATGTATTACCTGTAATGGTCTCTGAGCTCTACTTCTATTCTCTTTAAACGGCAGTTTTGTCATCTTTGCCATTATACAGACTTCACACTCTAATATGGAATTATCAAACTTGACATTCTCTAATCTCTTTTCTACCTTTTGTAATTGTTTTAAATAGTTTAGCGATGCGTGACCTAGTCTAACATGCCATAACATTGCCTCATTTATTTTCTCTAATTTCTTTACTTCTTCGGTTACTGAGCTTTCAAACATTTCTTCTATATTTTCTATTGTTTGTATGTCCTCTAACTTAATGGCTTGCTCAGATTCAGTATTGCTGTTGTTCACATTTGTGAGCTCTCCTTCATTCTCCCTCCCAATCGCAGAGTCAACATTATTTCTCTCATCTAATTCTCCCTCCGAAATTGATATCTCATTATTTTGAATGTTTGCTCGCGATTGTTCAGGAAACTCACAATGTGGAACAATTGCTGCTCTACATTTATACACAGCACACTCAACATTATCTTTGTCCTCTATATATTTGTTTTTGACTTCGAATTGAATAATCCAATTTGGCTTCTCATATTTTCCTTCGAAAACTGTTTTATTTGTTAATTTATTGTAAACTTTAAGCAATTTATCATCTAAATAAATACTGAACCCTGCATCAGCCAGTTTTCTTAAAGACAATAGATTTTCAGATACTTCTTTCGTTGCCATAACATTTGTTAATTTAATGACTTTATTTTCTTTTGTATTCGATATTAATAGAAGATCTCCTTTACCATCTATTGAAATGTCTGCAAGCTCATTTTTATTCGCGCATTTAATAACTCTATCATTACATTTTTCAAAATTTGACAAAATCATACTTTTATTCACAATATGATCTGTTGCGCCCGAGTCTGCAATAAAATTAACCAACTCTTTTGCACTATTTCTATCTTTTATTAATCTAACCACACCTATTTTACCTTCTTTTGATTTATCTTCTGTTGCTGTCTTCGTTGAAGTTTTCTTGAAGTTTTGCAGCTTAGTTATTTTCCCTTTGTCGTTAACTCTTTTAGTGCCTCTAGGTTCAAATTTACCCTTTTTCTTTATATTTTTATTAACAACTTTATCTGCATACCTTTTTCCTCTAAATCTGTTCGCCTCTTTTCCGGAATTGGGGCAGCTATCCCATTTATGGCCTCGTACTTCCTGGCAATAATAGCAGAACCATGCCCCATGTTCTGCTAGCGGGCAATCCTTTGCCATGTGGCCCAGCTTGTTGCATCTGAAGCATTTTGTTTCCTCTATGGTTGCTCTCTGTGCTCTAATCTCTGGTTTGTCTATCTTCTCTACTTTCTCGTTCTTCTTTTCTGCCTCTAACTGCATCATAAAAGATTTTATTTCGTCTACATTCATTTCTTTAAGACTTGATTGTCTTCTAATCAAATCCACATTTCTCAGTTCCGGTACATTGATTGACACGGCCTGATATAATGCGGATCTGATTTCTTGTTCTGCGAGAGGCACTGCATCCTCGCATGACTCATATTCTCTAATTATCGAATCAAAGCGTTCGCAAAAATCACTTACTTTTTCATCTTTTCTCATTTTAATTTGATAAAGCTTAGCTCTTACAGATGTATGAGTTACATTTATTTCGCTCTTTTTATATCCTCTTAATTTCTTTAATATCTCTATCGGCTCTTTTTCATATAAAATTCTCTTATGATAGCTTTCATCCAAATGATTTATAATAATATCTCTGACTAAAGCTTTTCTTTTAATGATTTTTGATTCGGAAAGATTTTCAGGACTTGTAACACTCAAATCTATTACATCTAATAAATCGTTATTCGTTAATTCAGATTTTAAATAGTCCATCCAAAGATCAAAATTGTATTTTTGCGTCAGCTTGTATTCTCTTTTGATATGCAGTCTTTGTTTATTTAATTCTAACTCTATCGTGTTTTTAAATGTCTCTAAACTTTTATCTTTTTCGGCGGAACAGACTTTTATTTCATCTAACTTTTTCTTTTTAGATTCTACTTCTGATTCTCTAACCGTTGTTATGCTGTTATTTATTGAACCATGCACATTTTTATTGTTTACCTCTAAGCTTCTAAGTTTTACCCTTTCTCTCTCTAGATTGAGTCGGGTAACTTCCACCATGTTTTCCATCATATCGGTGGCTTTCGACATGATTTTGTCCATCAGCTTCATGGAATTTTCCATTTTGGTGACTAATTTCTCCTGCTTCTCATATATCATTCTGCTTCCGATCGGCAGCATCGGAAGGTTTTCCACCCACGCTTTAGTCACCTCGATGTTCTCGGTGACGACAGGCAGCTTCTTTTTCGGAATCGCTCCTGTACTTTCCGTCTTTTTCTTTTTCTCCCTCTTCTCGCCGTCTGCGCTGTCGCTCTCGATCACGGTAATCATGCTGCTATCGCTGTCGTAGTTGACCAGCGCTTCCGGAATCTCATCCTCTAACGAGATATTCTCTACCTTGTCGTCCATTCTCTAATCGGGATTTAGCTGTTGATATATCATTAGTGTATTAATTTACAATACTATTATCTAGTCTCTAAATTACAAAAAAAATTGTATGCTTGTAAGATCATATAGAACGCACTGCAATTCACAATAATCTCAAAGCGGGAAAACCACGCGCCTCTGCAGGGCTATCCGCGCGCGCACACCGCTGTCCGTTGCGATCTCCAGCACTGCTGAAAAGATCTATGGGAGCTCGGGTTGATCACGCACGCGCACGGGGCCCATACAAATTTACGCGGCCTCCCTGAACAGTAATCAAGCTACACCGCACCGCAAGTTTCGCTCGATCACCGACCCGATCCACACCGATTTTAAAAAAAAATTGACTCCTACAGATTTTTATTCGTACGCATATCATGTTTGCACATATATCGTTATCTAACCATCTAACACCGGTGCTGTATTAGTCGAAATCGGTTATATGGTTGTGCGCGCCCAGCAACAAGATTCGCGCGCCAAAACAAAAGGCTCTCGCCATACACGCTCGGACTTGCACGCGCACGTCGCCGCTTCGTTCCCAAGCGACATCTCTCTCTCTCTAATATACATCTTTCTCTACTTCTATCAAAAAGACAAAGAAGTTTGTCTCCTTCTAACTTCTAACAGCATTTCTCGAACGTTCTTATTAGCCGGAAAACTCTACTTCTATGTTATACTCTATCTCTATCTCTCAAAGGTAAAACCTTCTTCTATCCTCTTCTAGCGGTATATATCGGACGTTCTTATTAGCTGAAATTTTTCTCGTTTTGCTCGTCAGCATCGAGAGATGTTATTTACTTACCCTCTAATCTTCTAATCGCTCTAATCTCTCACTGCCCTTCACCGGCGTCTCACAAAACTTCCGGTTGAGATATTCACGTGTATCTTTCCTCTTACGCAGTGGACACGTGCACTGGGCCCGTAACCTGTAGTAATATCTTCGCCGGGAGTAGGATGCAATACGCCGAATGAACAGTACACACCTTTGATATGAAAAACTCTTTATTTAACGAACACAAGAAACTTGATCTCCGCTCAAGACGCGATCTCAGAAGAAGTGAACACACGACGGTTGCTCACGTTCAGGCGCATCGAGAGATACGCACGAGAGGCGCTCGGCACACATGCCATCGCAGCTGCCATCTCTAATGGCGGGAGCGCATCGCTCGTTCAAAGCTCTGCTCTCAACAAAATTCTCCAAATATTGATATTTCGGCTGTTGCAGCGATTTCGAGTACACGTACACATTTTCAAAGCGCACGCCGTGTGGACTTTCCAGCAAGCTTATCAGCACGTTTGTCTTGCCACAATTTGACGGACCGCAGATAATACCGCGTATAGAAATCGGCAGCATGTTTCCATGCTTGCGCACCTTTTTTTCAGACATTAATTGTATCTTGTCGTCAAAATTTGTCACTTTAATCGCCTGCGACTGTTGCACAAACCGCATTTTCACCCCTCTACAATGACAAAAATGAAGAATGGTGCCGAAGCTGGCCCCTATTTATAGAGGCGCGTAGAGCAAAATAGTTCAGTACACAAAATGTTTCTCTTTGTGTCGGATGAGTGTGATATATACGGTTTAACCAACGAGCAGTTACAGTACATACCGAAAATTGTCTTGTTGCGAAAATTTAACAATTGCATCGACCACGTGTGGGACAGATTACTCGAGCATATAAAAGCTGATTGGGAGATTCAACAATATTGTCGGTGTCTAGAACACTATAATTTGCAGTGTCATCAAACGCACGTTGACGGACCGGCACCGCTGAAAAAGAATTGTAGTGAATGTCAACAAAACGTAGGGGCTGCGGCGTGTTAAACAGTGCGATAAATGCACTTCCTTTTAAATTGCACATCCCCGGATATCAGTTTTGCGGCCCAGGAACGCATTTAAAGAAACGATTGGCCAGGGGCGATCGAGGTATAAATCCACTGGATGCAGCGTGTTGCGAGCACGACATAGCTTATTCGCAAAGCAAAGATCTCGCCGATAGACACGCGGCTGACAATATACTCGCAGTGTCTGCGCGGAAACGCATTACCGCGAGAGACTCGACTCTTGGAGAGAGAGCTGCTGCTGCTGCCGTTTGGGCAGCTATGAGGACCAAAACAAAAATGGGTATGGGTATGAAAACAAAGACGAGAAAGAAGAAGAAGACGACGATAAAAAAACGAATACTTCAAGTGGCAAAACGTGGTGGTATAATACCAATTTTACCGATGTTGGGCACGCTCGGATCCCTCATCGGTGGAGCGGCCACCGTAGCGAAAGCGGTAAACGTTAACAAAACTGTGCAACGTCAGCTCGATGAGCTACGGCGTCACAATCGCGTGATGGAACAAGGTCGCGTCTTGTATTTGGCTCTTTACAAACAAGGACACGGATTGTATCTCAGCCCGTACAAACGTGGACAAGGTGTATCAGCAAAGAAAAAAAAAAAAACGTCAAAGAAGCGTTAAAAATGCCATCAGGTGTAATAACAAACGTGCAATTGGAACAACTGGCGAAACGTATGCACATTCCACATTTCAGAGGTGTTTTTATGCGTAACGCATTGCCGATAAGCGGTGTACGTCAAAGCGAGAGCGGTATCATAAATCTGGACGATGTGGTGGGCCCTGGCACTCATTGGGTAGCGTACGCAAAGAGACAATCACGTGGTATATTTCAATAGCTTTGGTAATCTTCGACCACCTAAAGAACTCGTAAGATATTTCGGAGACGGTGTGACAAAAATACAGTACAATCATACACCTTATCAAAGCAATTGTGGGCAACTGTGCCTACAGTTTCTCCAAACGGTTTATGCGCGCGAATTTAAAGCCTGGTAGTGCGATATTTAACTCAGTATTCATCGGACAGTTTTTCAATCATGTCGCTGATACTGACGCTAATCAGGAAAGCAGCGTTCTCGCTACAACCTACTTTCCAGCCATAGATTTGAGTGACGATGATTACGAGGTCTAATGAACTTTGAAACTTACAACACGATAGCGAACGTGACTGCTTCGAATAATAAATTTTATTTTGATGAAAACGATGTGGAAATTACGATTCCCGAGGGATCGTATAAACTGCAATAAATGAGTTTTTGAGACGCACAATTCCACGAAAACGTTTGCAATATGCGATTCATGATGATAATGGTAAAAAACATGACATCGATGGTAACGATGAGAATGAAGACTTCCCGATAGTACTTATCGCGCGAATAACAATACGATGAAGAGCGAGATAAAATGCGCCTATAGAATAAATTTTAGCAAACCTAACAACATTGGATCGCTGCTGGGATTTTCTTCAAATCGTATATTACAACCGCAAAAATGGCACAAGTCGGAGGTACCGATTAATATTCTGAACGTAAACGTCATTCTTATAGAATGCAATGTCCTCGAGCGCGTATAGCAACAACAAGCGTGTTCATACGATACATGAATTTTCGCCTAAGGTACCCGGGTATAAATTGTCGGAAACGCCGTTACAGATCATTTATCTGCCAATCACCGTGCAGAGCATTTTGGACTTGACGATACGCATTGTCGACCAATACGGACGGCTGCTAGACTTTCGAGAAGAAGAAATCACCGTCAGATTACACATACGACGGCTACGGCGATAAAACGTGTGTATACGTGCTGCGTATGAGATGCTTGTTTTGAAAGGCACAGTCACAGATAACACAGTATTTACGAAGCCAATATTTGGTAGCAAATTTCAATCATCCAATTGCATTCATAAGAAGAGAAAGCTCAATGCGTCGAACATTGCATTTTTACAATCTTTGGGATTTGCAGTACGAAACGTGTAAAATGACTGACATTCTCAATATCGGAGATGAGCCAATCTTCGACGATCGTATCGTCAAGATTGAGACTCACTCGTACAATCCATACACCAACACTGCGTTATATAGCGACGAAATAAGGATACATACACAGAAGCAGGATTTATACACGTTGCCGTACTAAAGTTTTCTTTACATCGAGGGAAAACTTAAAATAAAAGAACCAACTGAGGGATCCAATGTGGTGTTAGGAAATAATTGCATCGCGTTCATGTTCGATGAGATTCGATATGAACTCAATGGCGTGGAGATTGATTGCTTCAGAAACGTTGGAATAACCAGCACGCTCAAGAACTATGTTACTATGTCATCCTACAGAAGCGTAATCGCGAGAAATGCCGGCTGGGATCCATGGAATCCTCCAAATGGATATTTTAATTTTTGTGTACCGCTCAACATGCTATTAGGATTTTGCGAAGATTATAGACGTGTGGTGATTAACGCTCGTCACGAGTTGATTTTAATACGATCACGCAATGACAACAATTGTCTAATTGGCGATCCAGCGCTGCAGCCGGAAATCGAATTGCTCAAAGTACAGTGGCGAATGCCGCATGTGTCGTTGAGTGAGAAAAATAAACTGTCGATGCTATGTGCACTAGAAAGTGGGAAATACCTGAGCATAGCTTTTCGCTCCTGGGATCTGTACGAGTTTCCACTATTGCAGCTCACAACAAAGCATTCGTGGGCCATCAAGACCGCTACTCAGCTCGAGAAACCGCGATATGTCATCTTCGCTTTGCAGACTGGTCGGAAAAACAACATGTCCGAGAATGCTAGTCGATTCGACCATTGCAAGTTAAACAATGTAAAACTTTACCTGAACTCGGAATGCTACCCCTATGAAGATATAAATCTGGATTTTGATAGAAACAAATGGGCTATTCTCTACGCGTTCGCACGTTTCTGTAAAACTTATTACGGATACGATTATCTCGAGCCTAATCAAACTGTTACAATGTTTCGACAAAATGGCCCTTTCATAATTATCGATTGTTGTCGGCAAAACAAATCGATCAAGAGCGCAACTGTGGATGTGAGATTGGAATTCGACACTATGGAGAACGTACAGTGCCTTGCGTTGATGCCTGGGGTACCGATTTTAGGGATCACGTTTCTTTCCTGATTATTTTTATGTTTATGACTGAATGCTGCGGTGATTGTTGACAGCAGCATTTAGTCATGAACGTAAAAATAACTATGAAAGAAACGTGGTCCTTAAAATTGGTACCCCAGGCATCAATGCAACGCACTGTACATACATACAGACCGTGCCATTAATGCCTGGGTCACCCATTTTGGGGACTTTATTTCTTTCTTGGTCATTTTTACGTTCATGACCGAATGTTGCGCACGGGGGTAAAACTAATAGCGTTTTTCATTGGGAAAACTAGTGCGCACTGAGTGTGCACTTGCCGCTGGCAATTGGACGTTTTGGTTTGCGCGATGACGGTGCCAACGGAAACGCTCAATTACCTGTAGCAAGTGCACATTCAGTGCGCACTAGTTTTCCAATGAAAAACGCTATAATATAGCGGTTTCCGGTAACACGGAAAAAGTGGGGCCCACATGAAAGTGGGAGTTGAAATGACCAATCAGAATGCCTTGATGTAAGTTGGTAGGAATGAGTATCTGCTCACTATTTTCGTATAGTAGCATTTGGTCTTTCCGGTCTTTCCAACAATACAGAATAATATATACGAATTCCGATCATTTCAATTTGTAAGTATATCTTATAAAAATAATTAAGCAGTTACTCAAATGATAGCCTATAAAAGATATACAAACTCACTTAACATATTATTGATCTTACTATCAATTTTGTTCAAAATTGTTTATGGCAACATAACCTTAACCCGGTGAATTTGTATTTGCAATTGTCAAGATCAAATAATATAAGTTTTTATATAAAGTTTAAAGAAAAAAAATTACAGTAATGTAAATTTTATTTCAGATTACTCTTATTTTGATACAATAATTTATTATATCTTTACTGGACACAGAACGTGCATCTCCAAATCAGAAAGTTTTATTGCAAGATGTGTTATATATCATTTATGCGAAGGTCTTGCTTCATAAATGGTGAGAAAATAAAGATAAATACCTTTTTTATCTAGAAAGAAAAAAAAGTAATATTTTCTTGTCTCTGATTTTATAGAAAAATCAAAGATTTGCAGCCACTGTTAGAAGAAGTGTGTTTTCACATGATTTTACTATATCCAACGTAGCTACATAGCTACATAAGAGGCAAGGAAGTGAAATATCATTTATGCGAAGGTCTTGCTTTATAAGTGGTGAGAAAATAAAGATAAATACCTTTTTTATTTAGAAAGAAAGAAAAGTAATATTTTTATCTCTTATTTTACAGAAAAATTAAAGATTTGCAGCCCCCGTCAAAAGAAGTGTTTTTATATGATTTCACTACATCCAACATAGCTACATGGCTACTAGGAGGCATTGACTACGATGTAGTTAAACGACTGTGATATACAACAGCATATAGGTTAGCAATAGGATTATTTTTGTGATAATTCTTGTGATGATTATTGTAATACATATTTTGTAATAAGTACGAAGCATGGCATCTCTATTAATAGGTACATGGAAATATCCCACATAGCATACAATACATATGATAAATATTAATAAACGTTTATCATAAATATTTTTTATAAATTTTATAGAAATATTTTATAAATATTTTATATATATGACGGAAAAGATTATAAAAATCTTTATCTAAAATATTGTTAAAATATTTATTAAATATTTTCCAAAATATTTATGATAAATAAAAAATAAATATTTACAAAAATATTTATGTAAATATTTATGATAAATACAAATAAAATAATTAGTGGTATCGTTGCGTAGCTTTTCTTATTCTTTTTTATACTGTTTCGATGTGTGTATGTACTATCGGTTTCTCTTTACTGTCCTAGTTTACACCAAGCACTTGATATGCGTACTATTATAGTAATTTTCTATTAAATTATCTTAATTTTAACAATGAATTTAAAAAATAGTATACTAAACTGGTACAATATGAATCGAGATTATTAAATATATGTATCATGAATACACGCATCGTCGAAAGTAAGATTTAATAGAAAGAATTTAATAGAAAGTTACGAGTTATAGTACGCGTATCAAGTGCTTGATGTAAGCTAGGCCACTATCGAAGTTCCTGGTCTGTTCTTTTCAACTGCATTTAAAGTAAAACTGAAAAGAACATACCAACAGCGTCACGTGAACGATCTGTGGCCGACCGGCGACCGGCGACTGAGTAGTTACTTCCTGTTCCTGTTGAGCCACGTTGAGCGAGCCATGCCGAGGTGTGTCTATGTCTATAGAATAGATCTGAAAGCCCTTGAGACCCTTAAGTAAATTGAGTATAATCCATTAGTAATCCTTGAGGAGGTTTAGTACATTAAATAGGCGGTGTATGCCGGGTATATATATTCCTCAAAAAAATAAATTTAAGAGAGTTGTGGCGCCTGAACTTTGTCTGCCGGCGGCGTTTTTATTGATATCTACGCACGAATTAAGTCCCAGAATATGTGGAAGGAACCTTTGAATACCTTTTCTCGCTAACGTCTAACCGAGAATAATAAGAATTGTCTATGTATATTAATATTGTAATTATTAAACAATAAATAAAATTAAAATTAATTCATAATTTTTAGTTGGATTCTACTATTCCCAATCAGCAGACAATGTTTTTTTAAATATTTAAAATACACAACAATAAATATTTAAAAAATATTGTTTGCTGATGCGATTTTTAATACTAAAAAATTTTATATAAATTTAATAAAAAAAGTAAAATTTTACAAATCTTTATCATAATAATTAATAAACATTTTCAAAATATTTACCATAATATTTATCATAATAATTAATAAACATTTTAAAAATATTTATTATAATATTTATCATAATAATTAATAAACGTGTTCAAAACATTTACCATAATATTTATTATAAATATTTTTGAAACGTTTATGATAAATATATATGATCAGTCCAATTTACGGCCATAAAAACATTTATTAAATGTTTATGATAAATGTTTATAAAATATTAAAATAAATATTATAAATATTTAGTAAATGTTTTATAAATATTTTGTGCTATTTGGGATCGATGTAAATATCCAGAATGCACAAATGCATATTACACTAACATAGTAGATAATTTTTATCGAAACAAGCATTTTTATACATTTCTTAAAAAAATTGAATTTAAAAATGAATGGAAGAGAATTTGTAAGATTAGCGAACATGTCAAATGTGATAATTTTCGAATCTGCGAAGAACATTTTGAATCTAAACATTTTGCAAATATGTCAAAGCATAAATTGAATTGGAATGCAATTCCTCTGAAAAATGCCATAAATTGTACACCTTTAAATACACAGTCTGAAATACCTTCAACTAATGAACATGAAAATATTCGATGCAGGACTCCTTTATATAATAGTAGTGATTTAACTCTTAATTCTGACTTTGCTTCTTCTTTAGTTATACAAAATATAGACATAACTGAAAATCATGAAAATGATATAGAAATGCTTGCTTCAGATAAAAATGCACAATTTTTAGTCGAAGATGAGATGCATAATAAAACAAAGGGATATTTGAAAGGCATTAGCTTATCACAAAAACAACTGTCACCAAGGAAACAAAAAATGTATAAAATACATCGTTACACAATTACCAAATTATCTAAATTAAGAAAACTTCTAAAAAATGAAAGACAACATGTCGCAATTTTGAAAGATTTATAGGAAAAAATTTCAATTAATTGATGATTCTTTAAACGTAGTAACAAAAAATTTTATACTGTCTCAACTTAGAAATGTTAATAAAAAGCACAATGGAAGACGATGGACAGTTGAGGATAACACTTTTGCACTTTCAATTTATAAACGCAGTCCTCACTTATATAAATATTTAGCTTCTTATTTTCAATTGCCTTCTACCAGATTGTTGAAATATATGCTTTCAAAGATCCCTTTTGAGACTGGTTTAAATGATGCAATTCTAGAAAATTTAAGAGCAAGAATACAGAAAATGCATCCACTAGACCGTTGTTGTGCATTAATATTTGATGAGATGTCGTTAAGTAATGGGTTTCATTACGAAGCCAGCTAACAGAAGATTTCTGGATTTGAAGATTTAGGACACTTAGGTCGTACAATTAAATCAGCAAACCACGCATTAGTTCTAATGCTGAGAGGCATTCATAAATCTTGGAAACAAGTTATAGCCTATTACTTTGTAGCAAATACAATTTCCACTATGGCTTTGAAAGATATAATTATTACAGTAATTTCACGTTTACAAAAAGAAGGATTTAATGTAATGTCAACGATTTGTGATCAAAGTGCTACAAACCGAGGGGCATTGGCTCAATTATGTAATGAGAGTGCCGAGAGCCTCAAAGCTCAGAACTATTTTTTAGTTAATAACAAGCGCATATTTATTATTTTTGACGTTCCTCATCTTTTAAAAAATACTAGAAATGCCATGCTTCGTTGTAAAATTTAATTTTCTGAGAACAAAGAGGCTGATTTTAATTACATAAGAACTGCTTTTGATTTAGATCAAAAAAGAATGTTTAAGACTTTACCAAAACTTAAAAGTGAATATTTTAAATTTCAAGATTCGTATATAAAAATGAAAGTTAAGATAGCTGCTAAACAACTTAGTAGTTCTGTTGCTGCAGCGATCGAGAGTTTTGTTGCGGCACAAACTATGCCAGCTGCTTCTCTACACTGCCTAATTTGCTCAAAAAATTGACGATTTGTTTGATTCGATGAATAGTTCATGTTTAAAATCTCGAAATAATAAAAAATACGCATGTGCTTTGGCTGAAAATTCTCCACATTTCTCCTTATGGAATGCAATGCTCGAAGAATTGTCGCAATGGCGTTTAATTGATAAACGTAATAGTAAAGACGTTACAAGTCAATATGCATTTATTAATGGATGGATTATCACAATTCAATCTGTAAAAGAATTATGGATATCTTTGTATGATTTGGGGTTTAACTTTCTTTCTTTACGATCATTAAATCAAGATCCTGTAGAAAATCTTTTTTGTACAATTAGGCAACATGGCATAGCAAATACGAATCCAACTTGTCATCAATTTATTGCAACTTTGAAAACATCTGTATTAAATAATCTTGTTTTATCGGTAAATAATGGCAATTGTGAAGATGATGGCTGCCAGCCATTAGACAATTTATGTACATTGTTGACAACAGCTCATAATGATAACGATAATAATAATAATAATTGTTCTTTAGAAGAGAATGATATTCCGTTAACTCTAAGTGATATAATAACAAATAATGAAGATGAATTGCTCACAGAAAATTGTCAGGCATTAGCATATGTTGCAGGGTATATATTAAAAAAAAAAACCATTCCACAGGATTGTGAGACTTGTCAGCGCAACTTATTTTCAGAAAGTACAGAGAAACATATTTCTTTCTTTCAAAGAGCATGATGATGTTACTCGATTAACATATCCAAGCGAAAATGTAATGCAACTTATTAAAAACATACATGAATATTTATATAAATTTTTGGACGAAAACGGGCATACTTTTATGTTAGTTGATCGTTTTCAAACTTATTTTGAAAATTCTGATACGTTTATTCACTTATGTCCATATACACAATTGCGAGCGTTCAATCTTAAACAAATGTGTGCCATTTTTAATTTACAAATACATTAAACATAAAAATCCAGAAAAACCGATTTCACAAAAACATTTAAATAAAATAAAGAAATGGTCAATTATGAAACCAAAGTGAGTCAGTCATTAATGATAAAAAATCTTCTTTTATAATTTCTCTTATAATGCCACGTTAACTCTTTGTATTATTTATTTTACTTTTATTTTTATTGTATTTTTTATTTTATTTTTTATTGTATTTTAATTTTAGTTTTCAGTTATTCTTGTCAAGAGATATATTTTCTAAAAAAAAAATTCTTTATCACGCCGTAAAAACCACATGTGCAATCGAATTTTTTCTACATCACAGATAAGAGTAATCGTACATTTTTTATATATTATTTATGTAAAAAATGTTTGTTTTATTCTTGTACTATGGAATGTAATCTGTTAGGGATAGTCGGGCAGTATTACGCATAAGATGAATATTCTTGTATCATTTATTTTATTCTTAGTTTTTTTTAAATGCTATTACTGTGTTATTACTACAGCTGTGTCGTATTTTAAGTATGTTGTACTGTTATACGCGTAGAGTATTTTTATCAAAAAATTTTGATGTAGGTATAATATAAACATTTCTTATTATATTTGCGACATGTATTTTGTTTTATAATAAATGTTTTGTAAATACTATTTATACTTTGTATTCATTAATTTTACATATGTACATTATTATTACTTATTTCAAATTCCAATATCTAGGCCACATTTATTTTTTTTTCAGTTTTAACAATTAGAAAAAGATAAAATGTAACTTAACCAAGATTAAAGTTCAAATTTATATTGGCGCAAAAAACAAGTCTTAACCCTGCTGGTCTGTTCGGTCAAATAGACCCGGACAGACCAGCAGGGTTAAAAGAATTGTATTTTCTCTCCTGATTTTTACAGACCATTTTATTTCCCACTTCACCACCAGATAGCAGTGATTGCTTTTCGTTTCCCATGTTAAGTACAGAGCTTTCATTTCTCATAGTATATGTTCTGTGAGCAGCATTTGGTCATGAACGCAAAAATAACTAAGAAAGAAACGTGGTCCTTAAAATCGGTACCCCAGGCATCAATGCAACGCACTGTACCAGCAAACACCACTGCCTTTTGTTTGATCTTGCATGATCGTTTTATCGAATACTGCCCATTGACCAACGTTGTGCGCAAAATCACGTAAAATACGGAGGCATATAAAGATTGAAACGTTTTGCGATGAGAAGCAGTCTTCGTTTCGACATGAGTGTGCCAACGTTCGTGGACCTGCAAGGTTTTCCCCTTGGAGGATTAAGCGGTTTCATCGTCAAAGAGTTTGCCGCTCTTAGAGAAGGAAGAGTTCTTTATCACTACATGTTTAAGAATCAAAGACCATGGGATTGGCTGATGAAATCCGAAAGATCCTGCTGTTGCTGCTTGACTGTGTGTCACCATGGCTTAAGATGGGAAGATGGGACAGTTCGGTACAAGTCAGCGAAACAGTTGATTACACAAGTTGTATATAGCACGATAAAGAACGACGACAACGACGACAACGACGACGACTACGACGACGATGGCGACTGTGACGAAAGTGATGACGACGCCGACGACGCCGACGCTGACGATGACGATGATGACACCGACAGCGGTGGCGACGGCTGCAAAGATCTCGTATACGTCAAAGGATTTGAAAAAATAGAATGGTTGAAGGATTTGCTCGATGCTGATGCTGGAGATAATGTAATCATCGAGACAATGGATGCTGATTACGAAGACATGGAATCTTTGAATAAATTAGATGCTACTAATACTACGCAATGTGGAAAACATCGTAATAACAAGAATTGTGCGTTACAAAATGTATACAAAGTGTATTGGTGGTCACAACGCCAAAAAGAATTGCAAGATTTTGAAAAATAAAAAAAGTAAAATAAATGTTAAAGATTTTATTTCTTTTTCCTTTCCCTGTAGTTTAAGAAGATAGACGTGTATTTAAGTTACGTTTCGTCTGTTGGGCAACGACAAAAAAAAACGCTAGAGTCTCTGCCTTTTCATTTACATTTTTCATGCATAACCCTTTGCAGCAAGGGGTCTCTGAAGGTGAATTTTTTGTACAGTCGTGAAAATTCTATATTTTTGTGGGAGAAAGTCAAGTACAGTTATTCTTTTACATTTTCGAGCTCGAGCACACCTTTCGATCAGTTTTAAAACAGATCGGCAGCGAGAAGCTCAGCAGCAAGAACATCTCTCCAACTGAAATCGCCAAGTTTTTTAAAAAAGTAGTGTAACATGGAGCAATACATGGAGAGACTATACCCATTATTGCGGGTGACATATCCTGCAAATGCTGTAAGTATTTAAGTATAAGTAATTGTTTAAAATATATTTAACACGTTGACTGTCACGCGGGTTTATAATGAAATCCTCGTTAAATCACACGCGTTGCTGTACGAAACGAATAAACCATTTATAAATTAATAGTTTTATCATTACATTCTGTGAAATATCTGTCCAAATATTTTCAAAGATTCTTTGTAAATAATCAAATAAGCGTCACCTGAATACGAGAAAATGCGGCCCGATGAAAACTTTTGCTGTCACTCAAATACGAATGATGTGGTTGTCAATGTAATAAATGTACATTTAAAAAATTTTATTTAAAATTTTCAGCAACTTATGGTGCATAACGAAGGGGAGCTGATTGTGCCAATTCGGCACATTTTAAATCTACGCGTGATTGGCCCCCAGGTAATTTTTTTTATTTTTGTTATTATTAATTTATTAGTTTAATATATTACACAAGTGCATTATTAATCTTACTAACTTTTTAACTTTTTAGAATATTTGGCCAGCAGACGTGGGCACATAAATGTTGAAAAAAAGAAAGATGTGCATTATTTGCGATCGATAGATCGCGATTACAATATGTATGGGAGAGAGACTGCGTGGAGAACGAGTGGGATCTCCGGATTCTCTTTGGAGAGAAGCCATATGAAGAGGAAGAGTGGGGTAACCCAGGAGAACTAATTGTGTATAAAGTTATTCATGAAATTTCATAAAAATAAATAAAAAATTTTTGAAATCAAATAAATAAATATTGTATACGATACCTTAATAAATGCAACAAGTTTTTAAAAATAATAATGTCTAATATTACTTCTATTATTCACCTTCCCATACTAAGCATGTATCAAATATTTTTGACCCATTTTTTGTGACACGTTCTACCCACAAGCAGCGGTCAAGGGTCTCATCTCTTTCGGAGATGAATACCCGATTATTTGCCTTGCCATAAAATTTCGTTTTCGTGTCAAAATTCTTTTTAGTGTTATAATACGCGAGCGAATATGCATGCATAGCGTATGTAAATAGTATTATTCGTAATAAAATTGTACTACTGGTAGTATTCGTAGTAAACTGTCCGCAGCGGGGGGTACGAGCGAAAAAACATTATCCCGTACGGACCCGTAAAGATTCGTCTGCAACGTGGGTGTCATTAATTGAAACATATATTAAATTTAAAAATGATTTGCCCTGTCCACTTTTCCTCTTTAGTATATATAAAAAAGAAAATGCAAGCGAGCAAACAATAGCCGCAACGCGTGCGGCCAAAAACATGCGACTGACGCAATAGCGTGCCGCAACGGGGGGTGCGAAAACATTACCCCAGGTAAAGATTCGTCGGCTACAATGTCGACGACAAGTGTACGGGTTTTAAATGATGGGTCATAAAATATTTCTTGACAATGGAAGAGAAAAAAACGTTTCTTCTTCCTAAAAGGTTGAAACGAATTTTTAATACAAAAATTTAAACAATATGTAAAAGAGAGATCGACAATAGAGAGAGAGAGAGAGAGAGAGAGAGAGAGAGAGAGAGAGAGAGAGAGCGATACGTTTTTCTAAATATTTGTTAAATAAATATTTGAACACGAGAAAAACCTAAACTATATGGGAAAGAGGAAGAGGGAGAAGAAGAGGGATACGTTTTACTCCCAAATAATTGTTAAACTAATTTTAATAAATTGATATAAAATTTATATTAAATTGATATTAGGTTAATATTAACGTAATATAAACATAATAAAAATTTATATCAATTTATTAAAATTAGTTTATCAATTATTCGAGAAAAAACGCTATGGGAGAGAGAGAGAGAGAGAGAGAGAGAGGGAAAGAGAGAGGGAGAGAGAAAGGGATACGTTTTATTCCCAAATAATTGTTATTTGCTAAACTACTTTTTAATAAAATTGATATAAAATTTATATTAAGTTTATATTAGGTTAATATCAACCTAATATATAAACATAATAAAAATTCATATCAATTTTATTAAAAATTAGTTTAGCATATAACAATGATTCGGGAAAAACCGTTATTGGAAAGAGAGGGAAAGAGAGAGGGAGAAAGACAGCAAATATACCTGACCCTTGTAACGTCCCTCACACACACACACACATACACGTATACGTATACACTAACACATAGTGGTCCGGAATCGGCTTATAACAACTACTCTAATCCGTTAACGCGGGAGGATGTCGCCAAACGGTCCATACTAGAAATAATAAGTGATGATAATTTGTGTTTTCCTCGTTCGCTCGTAGTCGCAAAAGTCCACTGCAAACTTAGAAATTTACGGACAGGGCCTCGTCACGAAATGTGGGAAGCCGTAAGATTCTAGCGTTCCTTGTTACAATGGGATTACGCGATAGAATTAACGAGGAATGTTGGCATTGTGATGAGAAAGGATGCGGGATCTATAAAATCCAGCAATTCCAACAGTATCTCGCCAATGAAAATATCACTATAATGGTTTACGGTTTTAAAAATTTCGGGCGTGGCGGGAACCCGATCTACAATGGTCGCGTGTTACTCGCCTCTCTTGACCGCTAACCGTAGCATACCTTAAATATTATGTATTACGAGCATAGGCAACATTACAATCCAATATTAAATTTAAAAGCTGCTGCGGATTCACGAGAAAGAGTTTTGAGAGAGGGCTATTGCGTAGCGTGTAAAATCGGTTATCGTCCAGACAGAGAGCATCGTTACTCTAAAAAATATCCACGTTGCTACGCTATATTCTCCTGTGAACGTCACGACGCAGAGATGATTAGGTGTGAAGCGTGTAACCGTATGTTCTTCGGTAATACGTGTTTTGAGCGTTATTGTGCCGAAAAATCATACGAAGGAAAATCAACGATTTGTTATTTGATTAAAATTTGTGACATGTGCAATTGATTTATAAAATCAAACTCACAACAGAAACGTAATAGTGCCTATTGTAGGACATGTCGAACTCAGCAACCCGTGAATCATTCGTGTTTCATGCAACCTTTTCGTCGCAGAGTCGTGATAGAAGACCCTGAAGAAGGTACAAGTGCTGCTGCGACGATACAAGAAGAAGCACAAAGAAACGTTAATAACCTTGCGAGTGAAAACGGAAATGTCGCCAAAGGAGCTGTCGCATTCGTGCTTTACAATTTTGAAACGCGGCAAGACGAGACCATTGAAGGAACCGAGAACGTAAAGTTACACGTTTCGACTCTCTGCGTAGCACAACAAATTTGCGCGATTTGCGTATCGATAGACGACATGACGGTGCAATGTCGGTGTAGAACGCGCGAATTTATATTTAACATCAATCCGATAAAGCAGTTTATAGAGTTTGTGACACGACCGTCGAAACATTTTAAAAGTATTATATGTATCGCTCATAATGCAAAGGCGTTCGACGAGCAATTTATTTTAAAATACTTAGTTGAAAAATTGACAATAAGGGAAAAACTGAGGGTAACTTTGAACGGAACAAAGATCATCGTGATGACGGTCGGACATACAAAGTTCATCGACAGTTTTAATTATATGCTAATGCAATTATCCGACCTACCTAAAGTTTTCAGGCTGAGGGATACAATAGATAAAGGTGTTTTTCCGCATTTATTTAACTGTGGAAAATCAAACGTATGTCGGTCTTTTACCTGAGGCGCGATTTTATTCTGCCGAATGAAACCCGATGAACGCGAACGATTTCTAGAATGGCATACGGAAATGACAAGTAATAACGTTATTTTCAATTTCCAGCGAGAAATCGTACGTTATTGTCAAAATGACGTAGACATTTGACGACGTGCTTGTGTAGCTTTTCAGAAAATATTTTTAGAGCGTGGTGGTGTGTGTTCTTTCGAGGAATGCACGACTATCGCTTCCACGTGTATAAAAGTTTTTTGAAAAAACTTTCTGCGCAAGGGGGAAATAGGAATCATTCCTTCGGGAGGATACAGAAACGCCAATAGACAATTACGAAAAGCTCTGCAATGGTTAGTGTGAAAGGAGCGTGAGTTCGGTCATCTCATAATCCATGCAGAGCGAGGACGTAAGCGTTTGATTGCCGCTAGTCGCGTTGACGGCTATTATGAAACAAAAATTGTGCATCGCGCCCTTCAGCTGTATTCGACCGAGTTATCTGCTTCCGCTGTGCACAGGCCAGATTGGAGACCTGCGGCCCCGAGCGTTTCACACAGCACTAATACTACAATATAGCACTACTATCAAACAGTAAGTTCACATTTAACTTCTTTCCTCCATTTCCTGCCTAAATATGTATCTTTTTCTCTCTCGAGTAAGGTTGTTTTACATATTCATCCCTATAAAAGTTACAGCTGTTTGTATTTTGATACCCCCCCCCTCCCTCTCTTTCTCTTTCTCTATTCTACTCTTTCTTCTGTCCTACTTTTGCGAATTTTAACGAGCAAGTCTCGAATAGATTGGAAGTTCTTATTCTTCACTCCATTTAAGAATTTAATCGAGTTTATCGATTAGAATCAATTCTACTCTTCCTTCCGCTCTTCTTTTGCAAATTTTAACGAGCAAGTCTCGAATAGATTCGAAGTTCTTATTCTTTGCTTTATTTGAGAATTTAATCGAGTTTATTGATTAAATTCAATTTCACTCTTATTCTAACTCTCTTTCGAGAATTCATTCAAACTTGTTTCAACTAGATTTAACCCACTCAATTTTCCATTCTTTTCCTCATTGCACTCCTTTTGGGAGGGTATTTTTGTCTAATTTTTTTTGTGTTATTTATTTATAATGATTTCCAAACTACAGAGAGAAATAGGTTCTTATTGTTAACATTAATTTTAGTGGATAAAATTCTCCAACGACCCACCCACAAGTGGAAATTGTGAGCAGCTGTGGCTCATTGGCGGAATCGCCGCAATCGTCGCATCCAAAAAGTCGAAGTCTTGCACAAGTTCTTCGCGGAAAGATGCAAAATCCTCGGCGCAGAACTTAACGATGCCATATTAGCTGCTAACATTCCACATCCAGCTCCACTACCTGAAAGCTCTAATAATTTAATAATTTCCCCCGAATCACGCTCTCACTTTCCCCTTGATTTTTCTGTTAACCAACATTCTCTTTCTCCCGTTCCCCCCTCTGAGGAACCGCCCTCATCCTCCTCCAAGCACTCCTTAGACCCCCTTGAATCACTCACTCACTCCCCTCCCGATTTTTTCCTTGAACCCTCTTACTCACCGGTCGAACGACCCCCGTCCTCCCCCGAACACCATCCTGACTCCTCTGATTCATCATCTAGTGCTCTCACAAACAGAATTTTTCCCGATACCCCTACTTCTCTCCCTCCGTCTTCCCCTGAATTCCCAATTCTTGATCTTGCTGATGAATACCAATTCCCACAGTAGATACAAACGCATACACACATACATATACACTGTTTGTCATACAATTATAATTAAAGACCAAAAATTACAAAATATAACGAATGTAAATATACAGGGTGATTCAGAATAACCCGTTGTCTTTCAAGGAACGTAATCCTGGTCGAATTCTAAGACGATTTTTCTTCTGCCAAAAATTTGTCAGACGCTTAGATTTTGAAATATCACCCGATTAAGTTAGCGTATCACGGGTCGAATATAGATGGTACGCAGGGGCGGCGCATTCACCGTTACGCGCGGGTGTGGTGCCTGCTACACTCAGCTAATACAACACACAAGTCTTTCTCCCCTCTCACTCTCTCTCTCTCTTTCTGTCACATCACAATGCTAGCTTTAACTTAAAAATGTAATTAATTTTCTACTTAATTTTAATGATTTTAATAAGAGAAGTGCCAGGAAATTCTTTATACAGTCGAAGAATTGAACAAAGAATTGCACGAAATCTAGATATTTAATTACATTTAATAAATTATGTCATTGCAAGTATTCAAACAAATATTAATTAAAATTTAATAACTTTTTTTCTCAGTGTAGAATCTCTTGATATAAAAAAATAATTTTAATAAAATAAATAGAAAAATATTTTTCAATAAATTTTATTATTAAAAACAATATTAATCACTACTTTACTTTTAAATTGCCGCGTTTTAACTTCTGTTCGACCAATCACGCATTCATATTCGATCATAACGTATCCCATAAAATCAGTCGGCTCTTTCCTGTTGTCGAATAAACACGTGTTGTCTGTTCGTCGCGCGTAAACACGGGTTTTATCGAGCTACATATTTTCGCACGCCGAATGACTAATAATTATTTACAGTGATCGTTACTCGAAGTGATCGTTAATTAGTTACTCAAGTTTTATTGATCAAGTGAATAAATTGTGTATTATGATATTAAAGTGATAATTTACGAGAGGATCAAGGAAACTTTGGTCTGTCTCATTGTGGAGACAATTAATTGATCGCTGTACAGAATAATACGTAAGTAAATGCATGTCCAAACTTGTTCACGCAAGCACGCGTGCACGTGCGCGCGTGCGTTTGCTTTCTCTCTCTCTCTCCCTCCCCCCCTCTCTCTCTGTAACAAAAAAAGTACTACTATTTCTAAAAACTCGAGATGTAAATACTTTTGCAGATTTCGTCCAATTCTTTGTTCAATTCTTCGACTGTACAAAGAATTTCCTGGCACTTCTCTTATTAAAATCATTAAAATTAAGATAAAAATTAATTACATTTTTAAGTTAAAGCTAACATTGTGATGTGATAGAGAGAGAGAGAGAGAGAGAGAGAGAGAGAGAGAGAGAGAGAGAGAGAGAGTGAGAAAGGAGAAATACTTGTGTTGTATTAGTTGAGCGCAGCAGGCACCTCACGACACACCCGCACGTAACGGTGAGTGTGCCGCCCCTGCGCACCATCTGTATTCGACCCTTGATACGCTAACTTAATCGGTTGATATTTTAAAATCTAAGCGTCTGACAAATTTTTGGCAAAAGAAAAATCGTTTTAGAATTCGACCAGGAATACGTCCCTTAAAAGACAACGGGTTATTCTGAATCACCCTGTATAGAGATAAATATATAACCGTAGTTGTTAATCCTCATCGTTTTATCAAGAGTTTTTATGAACCTCTCTAAACATTACTTTTTATTAGTTAATTACTAATTTTCATCTGTAATAATTTATTGTGTTTTGTACATTTTTGTCTTAAGTTACCAAAATTATAATAGAGACAAATATGTAGATAAGTATAAACATAATTATCAATTACAAATCATTGTCAAAGTTATTGAACTTTTCTTGTTAATTTGTAACGATAGCATCGTTACGCAAGTAAATTATATCTCTTTCTCGCTCGCACGCCGGATCATAATATATCGTTCCGTCCCTGTTTCTCGCACACCCGATCACGTGACGTCAGTACTCTCCGTCTCGCTCACTCGCACGCGCGGCCACGTGACGTCGGTTCCGTCCTCCATCTCGCTCGCTCTTGCGCCCGGTTGCGTGACGTCACACGTAGCATCGCGCGGGCACGTGCGCGTAGGTACACGCCGAAAAGTGGGGTAAACACGTGGTTCCGACTGCGTGGGCGGCTGGAGGGTATAAATACGGAGCCACACCAGGAAGGAGGAACCAGTCGGTTCCAAATCACCGGTACCGACACTCCGGGAGTACTCGGAGCTCCTTGGCTGGGTGTTCTCGGCTTCCTGATACCGGGCGTACTCGGTTACCCGTTTCTTTACCTGTTACCTGTCCTATAATTTCGATTCTTAATTTTCGTTTTATTTTCGGAGCAGATTTAGAATAATTTCACTCGGTCGGCGACGACGCGTTTACCCAGAGTTACAACTTCCTCGCCGGATTTTCCTTGGATATCCTCCGTCCCGAGCGTTCCGTCCGAACAAGCGCCCTCCTAACAAAGCAAGCGTATCCCCCTTCCTCAGGCGAGCGATAGTTATTAAGTTGCGTTAGCATTAAGTCCGCGTTACTTGTATTTTCCGAGCGTTAGTCTGTAAGATCCGCGTCTCGCATTTAGATTTAAGATTTCAATTGACGCCGCGAGCGCTTAATTTAGTTTAAGTTTTCTACGTGTTCTCTATGCGTGTACGTTATAATTAGTTTTAAGTTCTTTCAGCGTGTGAACAAACGTTCCGGGGAACACGAGTTCCGAAGGTGTTAACTTCCTCTTTTCTTAATAAATTTATTTTTTTTGTATCACGGAGTGTGAGGAGATATTGATTTAAAATAAATATTTTGTTAATTTCTTTTCAAATCGGAGTTCCTTCTTTTCTCGACCCTGGCACCGGCGAGCTAATCCGCAACCGCGAGAAAAGTCGCACCGTTACAAATTAATTAATTAGTATTAAGCGTTCCGTTCTCTCTGTTTTACATTAATAAATATTCATTATAATTTCTTGTTCGATCCTAAACAAACAACTTGTAACGAACTACATTAAAATATTATTATTCTTTACTTTTTTTTCTCTTTTATAAACCAATGATTTAAATATAAGGGAATTTGATTGATTTTGCGACCTAATCCACCATCCCACGCTCTAATAAGTTAAGCACTAGGTCTGATCTCGAGGTAAAGCAATTAAATTTGTTGTCTCAAAACAGAACCGAGAGACGCGGATCACCCGGATATTTTGTCATTGGATCCGCCTCTGTGGGCCACTGACCCATATATCTCGGATTGTAACGCGGTCTGTTCGTGCCACAGCTGCACGTTCTCAAGTTGTTACGTCCCTCCCTTCTCTCTCCACATCTTGCTTACCTGTTTTCAAACCTGGATGTAACAAGAATAAAAAGCAAAAAAGCACGATACCTTCAAGAATACAAGAAAATCGAAGGTATTGTACTAAATAGAAGCAACATCTTTTGTAAGCCATGCTTACGTTTGGTCGCGAAGCTCTGTTTAAATTCGTTCTGAGGAAAATTCGGCCAACGATCCAATTTTTCTACCGAGATCGTAGAATCGCCTCAGTGTTTCGCAAATTTACAGTAGCCCTGAGCACGAGATAACTGATATATTACCTGTCAATGACGAGGTACTATAAGGGTGATTTAGAACGACCCATGTGTCCCTGTAAAGACGTGTTTTTGGATAAATTCTGAGACAATTTTTTCTGGAGGCACTCGTGTCGGACGATGATTTACGCCGCCTTTGTTTACCATGTGTATACATGCCCGTGATTTGCTAACTTTATCCTTTTACAATTTAAAAAGTAAGCGTCAGATAAAATTTTCGTACAGGAAAAATCGGCGATTACAATAAGAAGCGATCGTAGCTTCTCCGATTACTAACATTGTGATCGCAGCTTACACAACGGCACAGGCAAGATTAACATTGTATTATTATTTAGAAAAGTTAGATAGGCTTCTATTATATTGAAATACCGATTCATGTATATATTTGAGTAGCGGTGATCTAAACGAATACAAACCACGTATTGAGAATTTTCTGGGCGACATGACACGAGCTCGATAGCTGCAACAACGGTAGATACAGCGAGTCGTTTGTGTCAGGTGGTCCAAAATTTTATGCGTATGTGGTTCGTACGCCGAATGGAATCACACATGAAACTTGTAAAGTTAAGGGAATAACATTAAATTATAATAATTCTAGGTTTGTATTGTTATTTCCATAGCATAAAGAATTTAATATTAGAGAGAGAAAGACAAAAGAAGGAGAAAATGAAGAAAACCAAGGAAGGGATAAATCTGCGTTTCAGTGCAATTTGTTGCAACGCTTTTCACGAAATCGTGATGAGAGAAGAGAAAAAAACATGTGCGACGGTATGAGTAAAACGAAAATTTATTAATAATTGTTATTCCCTTCCATACGGTTTTGTTGAATAATTACCTTTTTCTTGCTCAAGCTTTTTTTTCTTGCTTATATTTAAGTTTTAAATCCTCGATTTTTCCGCCCGTTGCGTTTTGTTGTAAAAAAATTCTAGCTGTAAATAATTTTGCAAAAACGCATTAATTATAAATCGTTGATTAGTTTTAGTATTGTAAAACATAAAAATTGTAAATATTTTTGTAATATAAAATTTGAACAAAAATGAGAAAAATAAAAAACGTTTTGTGGCAATCAATTGCTACAATCCTCATACTAAAGCAAAAAAAAGAAAAAAAGAGACAAATTCATGTACTGGGCATATGGTCTTCGAATGTTAGACCTAAATTTTCTAACATTCGGTAATCATAAAAATTCGTCTATTGTGTTGGCGTTAGAGCATGTTCGTTCTACAATAGATCAGAAGTGGTTGGCCCGGACAAGACAAGAAGAGCAGAACTGCGATACCAATCACATCTCCGGCGCGGTTAAGATTGTTATTTAACTTATTCTGTTGAGAGAAATATATAGTTTCATTCAATTGCTTCGTTAATTAATCACTCCTCACGCACTAACATAATTTCTTACTTCCAAAGTTTTTAATAAAAAAAAATTTTTTTAAATAAAAACAAATACCTTTTTTTTATTTAAAATTCGCGAGTTTATTTCCAATCCTAATCACGTACCTTTTCTTAGTTGTAAATTTTTTCCCCTTCGGCATTGCCTATTAGCTTATTAGCAGCGATGCCGATACAAGAGTAAAGGTGAATGGGGTAAGCTTATGGCTGTGCCGCATCGCGGCGAGTATCAGCTTTTCGCCGGCTGCGGTGCTCTTTGTTGGCTAGCCCACGTGGCGGTACGCTTGCGCGAACGTGCAGGAGCTGCCGCTGCCGCCACGTTAATGGGCTTATGCCCTCCTTTTAAAATTTACTGTTAAATTAATATTGTCAAAAATTATTATTATTATCTTTGGTCGCCATTTTTTTTCTTTTTGTTTTAGAAGCAGCGTACGGTAATTGAGTCAATCATTTCGCGAAATGGATGTCCGCTGGTAACATTCCTGGACGTCGATCGTATGCGGTTCCACCAGATGTGGGAAAACGATCTTTGTAAAGACTTTTCTCAAGCAACTATCACACATGTCCGATGTACGTTTCGAGAGAGTTTTATTTTATTACGCAGTGTGGCAAGAAGCTTATCGCCAATTACCATACGAAACAAGCGTACGTGGGTCAGAAAAAAGAAGAGGAGTGTCAGCATGAGGATTCACTAATAACGGTGTTACACCAACGACGACAAAGAAAAATGTAATCGAATTTTGTGAGAGATTACCTCGTCTGGATGATTATTTAAACGATCCGCTTATCCCAAAGTTGGTGATAATCGACGACCTTATGAGAGAATCGTTGTCAAGTGACGCTATCGTAGATCTTTCTATCAAAGGCAGTTATCATAAGAATCTTAGTGTAATTCTTATTTCACAAAATCTTTTTTATTTAGGGCGCGGACAACGTGACATATCTCTCAACTCAAATTACATCGTGGTTTTCAAAAATACTCGTGATCGCGCACAAATTCGCCATTTAATACGACAAATCTATCCTGACAATCCAAAGTTTTTAGAAGAAGCATATTATGATGCTACATCAAGGCTACACGGATATTTACCGCTCTGCTACTGATCTGAAACAATCAACTTCTGATAAATATCGATTTCGTACGTGCATCTTTCTTGATGATACGAGACATTACGTCTACGTACCGCGTAGATCGTTTTCTAGCATATAAAAGCTGAGTAATGCTGCTTGCAAAGGTCAGACATACTGTTCTCTCATGATGAAAGAAGACAACATGAGATCGAGTAACGTATCGAAAATCGCTAGACATTTGATCGGAAAGAGAAACGCTTGTCTTTTCGAAGCACTGTGCCATTTGAACAATAAGAGTAGAATGTAGTGGCCGGTTCAAACCCAAGGATCTCAGGGGGGTGCGGCGAAGGGGGGGAATATTTTGGGTCGCGCGGGGGGACCTAACCGGCGATAAGGTCCCGCGGGTGGACTAAACCGGGTGGAGGAGGGGGAGGGGGGCTTAAAACGGGAGCACACGTGTAAACCTAACCGGTAGTTCTGCGTAATCAATGTTTATATAAACAGTGATAACGATTTGAGGACCATGTTTTTGACTGATGTTTAAATAAATTTGACACCTTTGAAATGTGCCGCGTGTAGGCAACTGACCATTTAATGTAAACATGGACCATGTACTTGTCACTCTGTTTACATAAACATAATAAATCACACCGCGAATGGACCATGTACTTGTCACTCTGTTTACATAAACATAATAAATCACACCGCGAGGAGGTGTGTATGTGACTGTACTTTTAAAATCGGAAATGTCTGTCATCACGAGGGGGATAAGCGATACGATGGCGAATATTTTGTGGGGTGTGCGCGGCTATTTCCGCGGGGCCCGCCGCCGCCGCCGCCGCCGCCGCCACCGCTCGCTATCCACTAATAATTTTTTGGTCAAGGTGGATGCAAGAGAGAGAGAGAGAGAGAGAGAAAAGCGCTAAACAGCTCTTTCGGCTGTGCTAATAACGCGTTGAAATATTTTTTAGATTTGTTTACGTTATTTAGATTTGTTTACTCTCTTTCGTGCGCGGTTGTTGCCCAGTGGCATATCTAATCTCGCAAGATATCTTTCTTAGTAAAGAGAAGCGCCGATAATCCGGCTTCTAATGACACGTGTAAATGATATTTAGATTTGTTTACGTGAGCTCTTTTTCATGTACGGTTGCCACCCAGTGGCATGTCTAATCTTGCAAGGTATCTTTCTTAGTAAAGATAAGCGCCGATAATCCGGCTGCTGCACGTTGAAATATTTAGATGATGCAAGAGAGAAGCGTTAATATTTCAATCGATTAAACAAAACTCATGTTTGGGTTATAAGTCTGGCGAATGTATTATACGATCAGTCTCGATGTGAACACCAAATCAGTCGTAATAGTTACTCTCTAAAAAATGGTTGATCATATTGCAGACGACGAGTTTATGGACATAGTGAATGATGTATTTGAAAATGCAGAAATAAATTTTGAAGATTTAATAGACGAAGAAAGTGACGAAGAGATGTCAAACGATAGCGGATGTGACAGTGATCTAAGTGAGCATCCTGAGATTCGTGTTGTATCAGTTGCTGAACTACGCGCTTTGAATCGCACGAAACATTGCATGATACAATTTTACTACTCGGGTGGTGCCCTTGCCGTTTGCACATCGTGCATGATTGAACTTTCTGACATCGAATTGAACTCAATGGACGCCGTTCAAATCCACGAAACAGATTTTCTTGAACGACTTGACGGACGTATCTGCTCCAAATGTCATTAGCCTATGTTTGTGTATATTCCAGCTAACATGTGCAGAGTATGCTTACATTGACAATTATTATTTTTAATACGCTCAGTGAAAAAAGAGCATGGAAACCACTAATCATTCTTGTTTGTTAGTGCATCTCCTTCGTGGTCGAGAACTTGGATTTGATAACGCGCTTGCCTCTGATACAAGTAAATACTGTGCTACCTTAACACATCAACATGAAAATAGATTGTTTCGTTGTTCTCTACATGGCAGATACCATTATCGTACATTTATTGATATATCAAATTATAATGGTAATTGTAATGATGAAATAATCTCAAAGCTTTATACGTGCAATCACATGATTCGTGGCAAGCTTTCTGACAAACATAGTGAAATTTCACCAGTGGAACTTCGTTATGATGCTATACTTCCTTAACATGAAAATATTGTGATAAACATTTTTGAAAAATGGAAAATAGTGAGCGAGTAGAACGTGAACTGCTCGAGCAATGCTCGCAGATTGCAAATTTAGCTGAATGTTTCGAGTGGTTGCAACGATGAGACGAGTACCTCGCGCAGCTCGAAGAACATTGTAGTGCCAAACGTCCTTGACTCGCCGTGGGAAAAAGACAATCACTTGTGTCAAGAATTGCGCGACTCAAAGGTGAAAAAGCGCAGTTAGAAAGACGTTTCATGCACGTTGGTGGCAATTATGCAAGTATTAGCGCCGGTGATAAGAAATCGCTCGTATGGCGCGAGATCGAGGCCGCGTTCAAGAATCGCATTGTGACTGGCGCTGTTATTAACATTGATTATATCGAGCCACGACATTTTTTGGAGGACGCCAGTGATTTGGTGATTGAGCGAGTGCAAGACGCTATCGCGAAACATGATAGTGTAAAGGTAAACACCGTATTTAATGGTGAATATGTTAATAATCATGATGAACGTAATATTAAAAATATCGCTACGAGGAACAATGAACTTTATCGATCGTCAAATTTGCGCGAGTGGTATCAGCAGAGTGTCATCGATGTCACGTTGGCGATGCTCGACGAGTTCCAAGAACGTGATAGTGGTTGGGCTCTTACGCGAATACTGAATTTAACGGTAAACATTAATAAACATAATCCCATGCACGCGGGATGTTGCATCGAATTGCCGCGGGGAATAAAGAATAAACGTGCCGAGATTAATGTGCAATCGAAACACTAACATGCGTGTTTCGCGTGGTCGGTAGTGGCCGCTCTGTACCCTGTCGAAAGACATGCAGACCGGGAGTCGTCATATCCGCATTATTCGACTGTTTTAAATGTTAGTGACATAACATTTCCAATGAACATAAAAGACATTGGAAAATTTGAACGTTTGAACGTCGTGTCGGTAAATGTGTACGGTACCGAATTCGACAGAAAAGAAAAGAAACTACGCGTATTCCCGATAAGGCTCACCAAGGATAAGAAGGAGAAGCATGCCAATCTACTGTACTTGGAAGATGAACGTGATAACAGCCTCGGCCATTTTGCGTGGATTAAGAACCTGTCACGACTAATCAGTTCATAGCTGAGCAAAAACGAACACAAGAAATTCATCTGTGATCGGTAAGTGTAATAATAAAATCTGTTAAAAAAATATTTCTCACTTATAAAAATTGTTTTAATTTTAAAAAATCGTCTTCTATTTTTATTGTCTGCATTACTTCAGCTCAGAAGAAAAGTTGCAGTCACACAAAGTGGATTGTCAGCAATTAAACGACTGCGCCGTTTTACTACCGAGCGAGGATAACAAGTGGCTTGAATTCGATAATTACAACAACAAGGAGCGTGTACCCTTTGTTGTTTATTCAGATTTGGAGTGCATACTGCGGAAGATTGACCCAGGAACAGAGAACACTTCAAATTTCTCGTATCAGCATCACGAGATATTTAGTATAGCACATTATGTTAAGTGCTCATACGACGACGTGTTGTCAGAGTATCACTTTCATCGCGATAACGATTGCGTCGTGTGATTCGCGAAAGAACTCGAAAACCTGGCGCATAGCGTGAAAGCCAGAATATCCGCCAATGTTCCTATGGAATCATTAACTAAAGAGCAGCAAGAGGCATACAGTAACGCGAGGAATTGTCATATCTGTGAAAAACCGTTCGCACCGAATAGTATACGTGTGCGCGATCATTTGACAGGGTCTTACCGTGGCCCAGCTCATTCAGATTGTAATTTAAATTACAAAAATTCATACGTTATTCCGATTGTATTTCATAATTTATCTGGTTACGATGCACATTTCATCATAAAAAAAATTGCCATCACGTTCGAAGGCAAAATCGATTTACTACCGATAAATAAAGAAAAATATGTATCTTTTACCAAATATGTCGAAAATACTTGTGATAAAGACATAATTTTCAAAAATGCACGAAATTATATACGGCTACGGTTCATCGATTCGTACAAGTTTTTAAGTTCAAGTCTTGACAAATTGGCATCGTTTTTAAGTCTTGATAAATTAAAAATTTCTCATTTGGAATTTTCTTCGTTATCAAATGAAGACTTTGAATTGTTGACACGCAAAGGTGTCTTTCCATACGAATACGTGGATAATGTTGACAAACTGTATGAAACGCAACTGCCACAGCGTGAATCATTTTATAGTTCTCTTACCAAGCAGACGGTATCACAGACAGATTATGCTCATGCTCAGAAAGTTTGGCAGCGGTTCTCAATCAAAACCCTTGGTGAATACAGCGATCTATATCTCAAGACCGATGTCTTATTATTGGCTGATATTTTTCAAAACTTCCGCGAAAGTAGCATTAATAGTTATGGTCTTGATCCCGCGCATTATTACACATTGCCAGGCTACACTTGGGATGCAATGTTGAAACTAACACGCGTAAGATTTGAGTTGCTCACCGATATAGACATGATCTTATTTATAGAACGTGGTATACGCGGTGGTTTGAGTCAATGCTCCGGTAGATATGCTAAAGCCAATAATAAGTACATGCGTTCTTACGATCCATCGTCTTATCTAATGTATTTTGACATAAACAATATGTATGGTTTTGCGATGTGTCAACCATTACCATACGGTGAGTTTCAATGGATCGAAAACGTTGACAATTTTGACGTGAACGCGATCGCTTCGGATTCGCCCACTGGGTATGTGCTAGAAGTCGATCTTACATATCCACAATGTCTGCACGATCGACACATTGACTTACCTTTCTGCCCTACACACGATAAACCGCCAGGATCACGGCAGAAAAAACTTCTCGCAACGTTGTACGATAAAAAGCGGTATGTGATACATTACCGTTATTTGCAAAATGCACGCGCAATGGGCTTCGCGTAACAAAAATTCATCGCGTATTACAGTTTGCTCAATCTCCATGGCTTCGCGATTATATAGAATTGAACACAAAATTTAGAATGAGCGCAAAAAATGATTTCGCAAAGAATTTGTACAAATTGATGAACAACGCCGTGTTTGGAAAAACTATGGAAAACGTACGTAATCACGTAGACGTAAAATTATTGACAAAATGGGAAGGACGTTACGGTGCAGAGGCAATGATCGCTAAACCAAATTTTCACAGCCGCAGCGTCTTTGCGGAAAATTTAGTTGCTGTCGAACTGCGTAAACTCGAGGTGAAGTTTAACAAGCCGATTTATGTGGGTATGTGCATACTTGACATATCAAAAATCTGCTTGTACGAATTTCATCACGAATATATGTTTCCGCTATATAAAGACAAGTGCAAATTGTTATATTCAGATACTGATAGTCTTGTTTATTTCCTCGAGTGCGATGATATTTATTCAACGATGAAACGTGATATAGCGAGATATGATACAAGCGATTATCCCGCAGACAACCCGTACGGTATGCCTCTCGCGAATAAAAAAGTCCTCGGTCTAATGAAAGATGAAAACAACGGTGCGATCATGACCGAATTTGTAGGGCTTAGAGCAAAGATGTACGCGATCAAAGTAGATGGCAAAAAGGATACCAAAAAAGCGAAAGATGTGAAAAACAATGTAGTAGCGCGAACTATTACTTTTGAAGATTATATGCGATGTTTGAACGATGAAATAGAAATAACTCGTAGCCAATCGTGTATACGTTCGAAGCTGCATCAAGTGTTTACGGTTTCAGAATCCAAAGTGGCGCTCTCGCCATATGATGATAAAAGATACCTTGTTCCATCATCATTAACAAATACATTACCATGGGGACATTGGCAGATACAATTATAATCATAAGATGTTCTCACATTTTTACAAATATTATGCATTTTAATCTTTTATTGTATTACATTTTTTTGTATTTCTTACACGTTTAATATGCTAGTAATATTTTATATAAGTACGTTATTCATACTTTATACTTTGTTTTATATTCTGTATGCTTCATTTTATACATCTTATGTATTGTTTCATATATGTTACACGCTTAATATATATTTGACGTTTTATGAATAAGATATTTTTGATATTTTTTCAAATTTTAGATATACGCTTTTTAATAAAACTTTTTATATGATATTTTGTATTAATAAGGACAGAAGAAGAAGAATAAAGATCTAAAAATTGTTTGTATTCATTTTATATATTTTGTAAACGCTTATATAAATGATATAAAATATATACATATTTAATTGAAATAAATCAAATAACATCTTTTTTATTTATCCATGAGTTGTGCGAATCATCAAATCCCAGCCACTTGACGTAAACCTTGTTTTCTTTCTTCTTTATTATCTTCTCTACCAGGTACACATTTGGATGAGTCGTGCGATGCAACTCGTACTCATAGAAGGCACCCGCTATTTGTTTACCGCGATAATCTTCTAGGAGATAAGTTATGGGATTAGTGCGCTGTACTTTAACGATCTTAAACACCTCGGTGGTCCAATTGGGAGTGTACCCCTTAGAGAATGTCGTTTTGTGCTTGCTCACGCGCACCGAATCGTTTACTTTGAATTTCGCGGGTCCCATGATCTTTATGTGAGAGTATACAGTGCCCAGGAGTTTTTCAGCAACTTCCGAATTAACGTCGACTGGTCGCATGCCGATAGTACGATGCCTGCGGTTGTTGTAATCCGACACCAGACGCGGCAGCTCGTTGACCCACTTGTGCGACCCGTTAAGTGTAAACATACGCCACATATCGTTCTTAAGTGTGCGATTCCATCTCTCTATTATCGATGCTTTTAAAACCGAATATGTAGAATAATGTTTAATGTCATGCTTTTTCAAGACTTTTTGCACATCGGCGTTATAAAATTCCTTTCCCATATCCGTTTGCAAATTTTTCGGGCATCTTCCGCTCTCTCGAATTATCTTGGCGATTGCGTCTCGCGCCCGGCCTTGCTCTTGAGCGGTACTGCCCAGGCGTATTTACTCAACGCATCGATGACGGTAAGTATGTAATTATGACCTCTATTATACTTTGAATAGGGACGCATCTCGACGATATCAGCTTGCCAAAGATCGTTGAATCCTTTGATTATAACACGTCTTCTAGGAAAATTGCGTCTAGCTGACGCAAGTAATTCTTCGACGATTCGTTGCCTCTCGGAGCTTATTGTTTTCTTCGATGAACTCATATTTCGGCGCGTAAACGAATTGCATTACGACTGACTCGTTCAGCGGTTACACGATGTAATTTATAATGTCGGCATTGCAAAGTTCCTCTACTTTTGTTTAAAAAAAAAAACGTTTTTTCTCCATTTATCAGTATTTTCTGTCTTCCTTTAATAACTTTTCTTTGTCTTCAGGTTTCTGACGATTAGATAATTTTTCATACTCATTCTTGACTCGATCTGCGGCCATTTGATAACCATCCTTCACTCGTTCTTGTGTCTTTTCATAGCGATCCTGAGCCGATCGATAATTGTCTGACAACCGTTTTTGAAACGTCCGATTTTTATTTAAGAATCGTCCAAAGTCATTCGTTAAACGTTCGTAACCGTCTTTTCGATGTTCATTGCTGCTCATTTTTGTCGTCTATCGCACGTCCTTTTCAAACAAAATCAACCTCTCGTCTGACTCGTTTCGTGGGTATACGATTTAATTTATAATTATGCCAGCTTCACGAAGTTCTTCCACGATGGACAACATCTCGTTGCCGTGAGCGTCGTTGCCCGCTCGATGTGAAGCGTCTAGCAATCGTAGACGATCTACTAATTCGTTGGGATCGTCCCAGTGCACGTAATCAATCGCGTTGTCGTTTAGTATCATAGCGCAAGGTAATCCCTTTCCGAATTTATTCGTTCTCTTTGGTATAGATTCGATTGACATCAATGGTGCGATCACGTATCTATACTTGTATCCTTTGTTGCCTCGTAGTCGACTCTCCGCGGTGTAATTACGTCTATGTACGTTTGTAGTCAACAATATGCTCTTGTACTTTTGCAAATCGTCCTCCTTATAGAGAAAATCATCGGGGAGTCTCTTAAAAATCAACTCGTAAAGACCAGGTGTGCCAGCGTATCGCACGCCATCGATAATTATGTTATCATTGATGTCCACGTCAAACTTTTTATTACCAAGCATCATTCCATCCTTGTCGAGACGAACACCATACACGGGGTCTATAACTTTCTCTTTTCCAACACCGCTGAAGAAATCTCCAATGTACTTTTGACCGAGCGGACCTAAATGCTCAGACAACGTTTTTCGACCTTCCTACGTTTGCATCTGATGTTGAACAGACGTTCCAAACGAATCGTCTGTGGTTTCGAAAACGTTCTCGAGAGCCTTGTTAGATAATGTTGCAGGACCAATCATCGTACGCGGTCCTGACGTTATCGCTGTTGAATCCATTGCGTTGTACGCTTGTTCAAAACGTTGCTTTTTGCTCGATGTTGCTTTCGACAATTCGTAAGATGCACCATCGTCGTCATCGTCGTCGCTCGGTCTTTTCTTAATTATTCTTTCTTCCTTGATTTCTTCTTTTCTTTTAATCGGCTGAGATTCCTCGGCAATCTGTTTCAGAGGTGCGACGATGGGCTTGAAACGTCTCTCCATTGCAATTTCCTCCTCGATCCTGCCGGTTTTTAAAGCGCGATGTTTCTTGCGGATCGCATCGCTCGTTTTTTCAATCTCCCTCGCGAGTTGCTCACGCTTGCGTATATCTTTGTTATTTTCCGCCATGTTAACGTTCAACGTTGACGTATCGATAATGACTAATCGTTTTGCGGTACCGCGAACTCGTTAAATCCTTTTCTGTATCGTCCGTTACTAAGCGCGCTGTCCTTGTCTATCACTAGAAATCCATACTTTTGTTGCCAACAAGCACGGCACAAAGCACAAAATTCGTCGTACGACATGTCGGTGTTTACGTGATCGTTGTAAACGTGTTTGAGGTTGGTACCATCCTGTTTAAACAGAATTAGGAGATTGACGTTATCACGTATCAGATGTTTAGGTATCCTCGCGTACGTTTGACAAAGATAAAAGCAGTCGACATTCGAGTGGCGGCCCATTGAAAAGTATTCTCTCACCGCATCCTGCTTATCGCACGCAACGTCGTCGAAGACGAAGATTGAATTCGGAAGCGCCTCGCTCGGTGGAATAACGTCGCTATTATTGGAGAACGTAAAGTAGCCGATTTCATCGATCGATTTCAACAGATTTTCGAGATATTGATATTTAGGCTGCTGCAGCGACTTGGAATAAATATAAACATTCTCGAAACGTACACCATGCGGACTCTCGAGCAGGCTTATCAGAACATTAGTTTTGCCGCACGAAGATGGTCCCGCAATTATTGCGCGGATGGTACTCGGCAGCATTTCACCGTGTTTCCGCAACTGCGCGTTGTCCCCCATCATTCGCAATTTCTCGTCGCAGTTTGTGACGCGTATCGTCAGCGACTGCCGCACGAATTTCATGTTTCACACTAAACTCGCGTGACGCGTCGAGGGCCTATTTATAGATGTGTGAAATCTTGAGTAGCTCAGTATCAAAAATGTTTCTCGCGCTGTCACATCCCAGCGATATTCTGGACCTAAGCGCTGAGCAGTTGCAATATATACCTAAAGTCGTACTGTTACGCGTGTACGGTAATTACATCGACCACGTTTGGGAACGGCTTCCGAAACATATACAGGTGGACCCGGTAGTTCAAACTTATCGTCGCTGCGACGAGCATTATAATCAACCTTGGCAGCGTACGCACATCGACGGCCCTGCACCGAGGATAAAAGATTGCAGCGAATGTCAGCGTCGAACAAAACCGGAAGTTTGCTGAATCGAGCGATAAACGCGCTTCCTTTCGAGTTACATATCCCCGGTTACCAGTTTTGCGGTCCGGGCACTCGGCTGAAGAAACGATTAGCCAGAGGCGACACGGGCGTAAATCCATTGGACGCAGCGTGCCGCGAACACGATATTGCGTATTCTAAGAGTAACAAACTAACGTCGATAGACACGCTGCTGACGATATACTCGCAGCGTCAGCACGGAAACGCATTACCGCGAGAGACTCGACTTTGGGCGAGAGAGCCGCCGCTGCAGCCATCTGGGCAGCGATGAAGGCCAAGACCAAGATCGGCATGGGTATGAATGCAAAGACGAGAAAGAGGAAAACGACGACGACGAAAAAAAAAAACGAGTACTTCCGTCGGCAAAACGAGGCGGCATGTTACCGATTCTGCCAATGTTGGGCGTTCTAGGATCTTTGATCGGTGGAGCTGCAAATGTAGCGAAAGCGGTAAGCGCCCGCAAAGATGCGCGACGTCAACTTGAAGAACTGCAACGTCACAATCGCGCGATGGAACAAGGTCGCGGTCTATACTTGACACCTTATAAATACGGACGAGGAATTTATCTCGGGCCGTATAAACGCGGACAGGGCGTATCAACTAAGAGAAAAAAAAAACGTCGAAAAGACGATAAAAATGCCTGCGGGCGTGACCACCGACGTGCAATTGAACCAGCTGGCGAGACGTATGCGCATACCGTATTTTAGAGGTGTGTACATGCGTAATGCTTTACCGACGAGTGGCGTACGTCGAAACGAGAGCGGTATCGTTAATTTGGACGATACCACGGGCCCTGGCACGCACTGGGTGGCTTACGCAAAGAGGGGCAACCGCGTTGTGTATTTCGACAGCTTTGGCAATCTTCGACCGCCTCGAGAGTTGGTGCGATATTTCGGAAGCAATGTTACGATAGAGTACAATCAAACGTCCTATCAGACGTACAATCAAAATTTCTGCGGACAAATGTGCCTGAGATTTTTACAAACTGTTGACTTTTAAAAAGATCGATGAGGTGTCGAAGAGTCTCAGTATTCGTCGAACGCTTTTTCCATCATGTCGTTTACGCTAACGCTAAGCGGAAAGAGCAGCGTTCTCGCTGCAAATTACTCTCCGGCGATAGATTTGACCGATGCCGAATACGAACTCAGTTTAACGCTTTTTGAAACTTATAACACAATACCGAACGTAAATGCCTCAAACAATAAATTTTATTTCGGCAAAGACGATGTGGAGATTACGATACCCGAGGGATCATACGAGTTGCCGGCCATTAACGAATTTTTGAAACGCGCAATCTCGCAGAAACGTCCACGACGCAACGCGCCAGATGCCGGTGACACGCTAGTTGTCCGCGGCGATATCGGCGTGATCAATGATGACAACGAGGAAGCGATAGTGATTCGAGCTAATCATAACACGATGAAATGTGAAATTAAATGCGCTTACAAAATAAACTTTAACAAAGCCAACAGCATTGGATCGCTGCTGGGATTCTCGAAGCGTATACTGCAACCACGTAGATGGCACGAATCGGACATGTCAATTAATATTATGAACGTAAATATTATCCGCGTCGAATGTAGTATCACCGCAGGTGCATACAATAACGGTGCGCGTGTGCATACGATCCATGAATTTTCTCCAAGCGTGCCTTCAGGATATAAGCTCAGTGAAAGGCCTGCAACAGTCATTTACTTGCCAGTGATCATACGAAGCGTTACGGATCTTACCATACGCAGTGTCGATCAAAACGGACGATTGCTGGATTTTCGAGGGAAGGAAATTACCGTCAGGTTGCACGTTCGAAAACGATAACGCGACACATGAGATGCTTGTGTTGAGTGGAGCTGAGCGAGCAAAGAGAGATAACGCATTCTTTACAAGACCGGTGACATCATCATCATCATCATCATCATCATCATCATCATCGATTGATAATCCGACTCGATCAACTGAGAAGCGAAAGAAGCTCAGTGTATCAAACGTTAAATTTTTACAATTACTGAGATTCGCGGTACGACAATCTTGATTAAAAAAAAAAAAGAAAAAAATGACTGATATTCTAAATATCGGAGATGAGCCAATCTTTGACGATCGAATTGTCAAGATTGAGACCCATGCTTATTCGCCGTATGAAAACATAACATACGGGCACAGCGACGAGATAAGAATACCCATACAGCAACAGGATTTGTATACATTGCCGTACGAGAGCTTTCTATATGTCGAAGGGAGGCTGACAAAAAAGAAGAAACCTGAAGAGGTCAGCGGTGACGTGGTTTTGGGAAATAATTGTGTAGCGTTTATGTTTGATGAGATAAGATAGGAACTCGACGGTGTCGAGATTGATCGTAATAGAAACGTGGGTATAACTAGCTCACTCAAAAATGTAACGCTGTCATCCGACAAAAGCGTGATTTTGCGAAATGCTGGCTGGGAAGAACAGTTAACTACCGCTGATGGCTACTTCAACTTTTGCATTCTGCTGTACGTGCTGTTGGGATTCTGTGAGGATTACCGTCGAGTAGTGATCAACGCTCGTCACGAATTGATCTTGATACGAGCGCGCAACGATAACAATTGCCTAAAGGGCAATTCAGCGGTAGAGCCTGTGATAGAATTGTTTAAGATTCAGTGGCGAATGCCGCACGTAATACTGAATGAAATAAATAAACTTTCGATGCTGCGCACATTGGAGAGCGGACGATACCTCAGCATGGCTTTTCGCTCGTGGGATCTTTACGAGTATCCGCTTTTGCAACGTACGACCAAGCACTCGTGGGCTATCAAGACCGCTACTCAACTCGAGAAGCCGCGATATGTCATCTTTGCTCTGCAAACCGGTCGAAAAAACGTCATGTCCGAGGACACGAGCCGATTCGACCATTGCAATTTAATCAACGTGAAACTGTACTTGAACTCTGATAGTTATCCTTATGAAGATATGAATTTAGATATTAGTAAAAATAGATGGGCTATTCTGTACGACATGTATGCACGTTTCTGCAAAACTTATCTCGGATACGAGTATCTCGAGCCGAATCTCACAGTGACAAATTTTATACGTCACGGTCCTTTCATAATAATAGATTGTAGTCGGCAAGTTGAATCAATCAAGAGCGCAACCGTTGACGTGCGATTGGAATTTGAGACAAAGGATAACGTACCAGAAAATACTAGTGCCTATTGCTTGATAATACACGATCGCGTGATTCAATACAACCCGTTGACAAACATTGTGCGCAAAATCACTTAATTCCACGCATATATATTATACGATACATCGACGTAGACCACAGTCTTCGTTTCGACCGCGACATGTCCGTGTCGACGTTCGTGGATCTGCAAGGTTTCCCCCTTGGACGATTGAGAGGTTTCGTCGTAAAAGAATTTGCTGCTCTTAGAGGGGGAAACGTTCTCGCGCATTATATCTTTGACAGCCCCTAGCCATGGGATTGGCTGATGAAATCCGAAAGATCTTACGCCTCCTGGCTCACTGCCATGCATCATGGGCTAAGATGGGGCACCGACGGGGTGGTTCCGTACCGGAAAGCGAGACAAGTGATTACAACTGCAGTATTGGGTACTGAAAATTTTGACAACAAGGAGATTGTATACGTCAAAGGACATGAGAAACGAGAATGGCTGGGAGAATTGATTCTGGACAGTCGGCGAGAATACGCATACATCGAGAGCCTGGATGTGGATTACGAAGACGTGGATAATCTGAATAATCTAGATGGTGCTAATACTTTTCAATGTGGGTAACACCGTACAAATAAACATTGTGCTTTACAAAATGTATCCAAACTTTACAATTGGTGGACACAATTGCATAAATAAACATACGTAATATACGAGATACATTTTTTTTTCCCCTCCATTACATCTACGTTTCTCCAACGTTTTTTTCATGTTTCTCACGTTTAGTTTAACGTTTTTCATGTTTAGTTTAACGTTATTTCATGTTTTTTTCACGTTTAGTTTAACGTTTTTCATGTTTAGATGGGTGACATTCTTTTGGACACAGCACGATTGGACACCAACCAATCATCTTGACTTATCTAACCAAACCAACGGAAAAACTCTAGGCATCGGCCGCTGTGAGTGGTGGTGTCCAATCGTGCGGTGTCCAATCGTGCGCACCCCGTTTAGATTAACGTTTTTTTCATATTTCACGTTTCATGTACGTCATGTTTCATGTATGTCATGTTTTACGTTTCATGTACGTCATGTTTCATGTATGTCATATTTCACGTTTCATGTACGTCATGTTTCACGTTTCATGTACGTCACGTTTCATGTACGTCAGGTTTCACGTTTCATGTACGTAACGTTTCACGTTTCATGTACGTAACATTTCACGTTTCATGTTTCTCACGTTTAATTTAACGTTTTTCATGTTTAGTTTAACGTTTTTCATGTTTTTTCACGTTTAGTTTAATGTTTTTCATGTTTAGATTAACGTTTTTTTCATGTTTCACGTTTCATGTACGTCATGTTTCATGTATGTCATGTTTTACGTTTCATGTACGTCATGTTTCATGTATGTCATATTTCACGTTTCATGTACAACGTTGCCAGACCGCGAAAATGTGTCGTGACACGTTCGAGCGATAACGATGATGATGAAATTGTTTGATAGAGGGGAAAAGTATCCCCCACTCCTTTACAATTGCAGAAGCATAAACGTGTCGTGACATGTGAAAGCGATAACGACGACAATGATGAAATTGTTGAAAGAGGGAGGGAAGCCTCCCCTCTCCTTAAAAGTGCAGAAGCATTAATCTTTAAATAAGCATCATAATTTCTTGCAACATCAGTATTGCATCAGAGGTTCGAACGAACAAACGATTCGCAATGTACTTTGCCGAGGGAGGTAACACATTGTACAGTGGTGAAGTGAAGAAGGAATGCAATGGGTAAGTTTCGATATTCTAATAGCGTTTATGCAACGTTGTGTGATAAACTTTTGATTTTCTTTTACAGCATTTCGACGGAGCGTCGTACAGCGCGCTTATTGAGCAGACGTTACGCTTTGACAGCTACGAGTTACAAGTATTTGGAGATTGGAATTAACGTCGGTCCACCGAGTTACGTGGAGATCGCCATAGGAGATCATCAAGGACGAGAATTGATACTGTCTGTCGAAACGTGGAAAGGTCTCTACGAGCAACGATGGAATATTTCCAAATTAATTCGGAATGACTACAAGGACAATTTTATAAGCGTCGGATCCTTAACAATCAAAGTTAGTGTGATGAATGACGTTAGGTTCATACGTCTCGAATCTTCTAACGTGTATGTGACAGTGATTGAATCCACGTTACACCGTATGTTCAGTTTGTACGAGTGTATCAACGTAATGTTCGAGAGCTTAGTTAGAATCGTTGATACAGTCGATGTTAAGTACACACAATTCTTAAACATCGCGTCCAATGTAATGAATCAAGAAAAAGCGATACGCGAGAACAATATTTTCGATATGCGTCAACTCGTCGATTGTGAGCTGTTAGCTTTATTTTTTACTGCATAAACAATGTATTCAAAACAGACAATAAATTGTTTATTATTAAATTTAAATTGCAACCTTTTTTTATTTTTCCTCTTCCAAAAAAATCCACAGTTATACATTAGTATCAATACCACGATATTAAGTTTTTTGAAATATTTTAAAAAGAATGTGCGAAGATACGAGAGTAAAGTCAGGCTAAAAAAGATGTGAGTATATGAGAGTAAAGTCAGGCTAAAAAAACGTGTGTTTCAAATGCTCAGTCGTAGGCTAAAAAGATGCGAGTATACAAGAGTAAAGTCAGGCTAAAAAAAACATGTGTTTCAAATGCTTAGTCGTAGGCTAAAAAGATGCGAGTATACGAGAGTAAAGTCAGCCTAAAAAAAACATGTGTTTCAAATGCTCAGTCATAGGCTAAAAAGATGCGAGTATACGAGAATAAAGTCAGGCTAAAAAAAGAACATGTGTTTCAAATGCTCAGTCGTAGGCTAAAAAGATGCGAGTATACGAGAGTAAAGTCAGGTTTTAGCGACAGAGAATGCTCTAGCTCTTCAGTCTCAGTCGAGCTCGCGCGACTGTAACAACACAAAAATGGGTTACGGTCCAAATATTCCCGTGCAAATATCGCTTCCGGAAATAGATTTAGGTTTAGTGGTGCCTGAGCCTCTTCAACCTATAAGTTTCCGGGAGTTGGTAATACGTTTTCGTGAGCTGGGTGCCCGTTACCGTTTCTTTAGGCTGGAAGAACCAGCCGTTCGCCGTCGTGCTGCGGTTGTGCCCATAGACAATTATGTAAATTGGTGGCCCGATGGACCAATTTTCCATGGTGGTCGCGGGAATGGCCGCTTGTTGCCCTTCCCCGGTATGGACTTGCAGCCTATACGCCGACCTCATCTCGATCGCTACAACGCGCTTCTAGGTGGTCGCGGGGGTGGTCGATTAAACATCCCCTGTCTAGACCTGTCCATACGCCCGCCTCGTCATCTACATGATGCTGCCGAAGCTGCTCCTCGTGGTCCGGGGGCAGCTTTATTAGATTTTATGCGACGTGAGAGGGCTCAAGGTCAAGCTGGACCTTCACGAGATCGGGCTCCGGACGAGAAGGAGGAGCAGGAGCAGGAGGAGGACAAGGAGGAGGACAAGGAGGAGGACAAGGAGGAGCAGGAGAAGGAGAAGGATGAGAGGGCTCAAGATCAGTCCGGACCTTCTCAAGATCGGGCTCCGGATGAGGAGGAGGAGGACGAGCAGGAGGAGGAGAAGGACAAGGACAAGGACAAGGACAAGGAAGAACAATAGTGATAGTGGTGGTGGTGGTGGTGGTGCCAGCGGCGGGTGGCGGATCGCCCCAGCGGACCCCGCGTTAGACAGCGCGCATCCCCTCCACGCACGCGGCGGCGGCGGCTGCGGCGGGCCCCGCGGAAATAGCCGCACACACCCCACAAAATATTCGCCATCGTATCGCTTATCCTCCTCGTGATGACAGACATTTCCGATTTTAAAAGTACAGTCATATACACACCTCCTCGCGGTGTGATTTATTATGTTTATGTAAACAGAGTGACAAGTACATGGTCCATTCGCGGTGTGATTTATTATGTTTATGTAAACAGAGTGACAAGTACATGGTCCATGTTTACATTAAATGGTCAGTTGCCTACACGCGGCACATTTCAAAGGTGTCACATTTATTTAAACATCAGTCAAAAACATGGTCCTCAAATCGTTATCATTGTTTATATAAACATTGATTACGCAGAACTACCGGTTAGGTTTACACGTGTGCTCCCGTTTTAAGCCCCCCTCCCCCTCCTCCACCCGGTTTAGTCCACCCGCGGGACCTTATCGCCGGTTAGGTCCCCCCGCGCGACCCAAAATATTCCCCCCCTTCGCCGCACCCTCCTGAGATCCCTGGGTTTGAACCGGCCACTACATTCTACTAATAAGTAGCGAACAAACTTTCTTCGAAACGCGGACGACAAATTTATTCGATGTATTTGTGAATGTTTTTAATACTCTCAAAGGTAACATTACACTTGAACAACGAGAAAAAGAACAACTAAGTAAATGTAAAACAACTTTGCGCCAAATCGCGGCAAAACGAGAAAATTGGAAGGAAAAGAAAAAACTTTTGGTATAACGTGGAGGATTTTTACTCTATATTATTGGACTCGTATTGTCGGTTTTATTATCGCAAATCATCGGAAGAGTATCAAATTCATGAGCAAAATGAAAAGAGTGAAAAAGATGGTTTTGATTTTTACGGAAAATCTTGAGAGAATGCAGCAGCAACAGCAAAAATCGGCATCGATTCGCGTAGAGTTAAAGAAAAATACCTCATCGAGAAATCCAGAGTAAATGAAAATCTGGATGAGAGTAAAAATAATTCCGTGCAAACTCCTTTCTGACACGACTCGATGTGGAAATGAGCCGCATTCTTAATTCTACCTACCCTCGTAACAAAGGCGAAAGATGGAAAATGTACAGAGAGGTGCTTTGGCGGTATCTTCACTATATCCGTAAAGCGAGAAGACAAAATGTAGCCAACAAAACTAAAATCGTAGACAATAAAGCATGATTTCCGGAGGAGATCAACAACGCTATTGACAACGCTATTGACAGTGAATCGACACTCGTTTTTCATGATATCTCACGAAAATCGCAAACTTTTGATAAACTATCTCATTTATCCGCTATCGACGACATCGTGTTGGAAAAAAATTACAGCATTCAATTGCTAAAGAGCTCCAGTAAAATAGTAAGAAAGTGTCCTAAAATTATATCGTACACAAGCACGCTTATTGATGAAACATTTGCTAAATAATGCGATGCCTAATGGAGTTAATTGGAACGAGGATGGAGTCGTGACTATAAATGGCAACATTGTAAAGGATTCGAATATCGAGCTGATAAACGATGCGCTGCGAGAAAGGAAAACCGTAGAACCACCGTCAGAAAGAACTCAGTTTGCGCGATTACTGCGCAGTTTAAACACGCGTTTGTCACTGATAGGAAATAAACATCTGTTAAACGCAACCTCCGCTTTTTTGTCTCCGATTATCGAGAAACTACGGCCTACCGTGAATTCCACGCCGAGACCGCGTCCAACGGTGTTGAAAAAACGAAGAGCGAGAAAACGCAAGAAGTGCAAGCAGGAAAAAAAGAGCCTCTAATTGTACATTGTTTCTATCCTCCCGCTTTCGTAAAGTTTATCCACCTACAACTTTTATGAAAAACGTAGATTTACTTCCAGCAAGAAAAAGACGTTTGCTAGATTAGAGTACGCTAAAGAAATAAGTGATAACGTCGGAATTTGAAATATTATGATCTCACACATTACGCAGGTTTCTCAGTAGTGGAAAACCTGACACGCGCCACTAAACCAAATTTCACACGTGACAAAGTCGTTCGTTGGTTGGAATCGCAAGACGCGTACTCACTGCATCGTCTGCTGTGTCGAAAGTTTCTTTGGCTACATTACAACGTAACGAATATCACTGATGTGTGGGAGAGTGATTTGATTGAACTACGAAATCTGAAAAGTTACAATGACGGATATTATCTTATATTCTCGTGATTATCGATGCACTCAGTAAATTTGTCTGGGTGGAACCATTACGGGACAAAACGACCGCATACGTAACAAAGGCCTTCCAATGTATACTCTTGAGAAGCAACGGGTACCTGTATATCTGCAAACCGACAAAAATAAAGAATTTGTCGGGCGTGCGATGCAAAAATTTCTGAAAGAAAACGATATACGTTTCAGAGTAATGCGCAACCCCGACATCAAAACTGCCATCATCGAGCGTTTTAACAGAACGTTAAGAAAGCAGATGTGGTGGTATTTTATTCATAAAAACACACGACGTTACATTGATGTTTTGCAGGATATCGTGCACGCGTACAATCACATGTGCCATTTGACCATTAGAATGCAGCCTGCGGTTGTAACAAGAAAAAATGCAAGTATCACCCGTGAAAATATAAGTCGTCGATGGAAAGACATTAACAAAGTATCAAGAATCGTGAGCGAAAGACTAAATATTACGTCAGCGATCTCGTTTGCATCAGTAGAGCAAAAGGTACCTTCGAGAAAGGATACAAAGTAAACTGGAGCGAGGAGATATTTAGAATTCACCGTATTCTCGAATGGCAAAATCCTCGTGCGTACGAATTGAGTGATTTACCGGGAGAAGTCATAGCCAGGATTTTTTACAAGCAAAAATTGGGGAAAGTTGACAAAGATCTGCAAGAGAAAGAGTTTATCGTCGATTATGTGATAAAAAGGAGGGGACGTGAATCTAATAAACAGCTACTAGTTAGTTGGCGAGGTTATCCTAGAAAATTCGACTCTTAGATCCCAGCTTCGAGTTTAACTCGACTACGAGATGTCGCCACCAGAGCAATTTCACGATTCTTCCGAGCAATAGCAGTATGAAGTATTTTCCGGAAAATGCTACCTCTTCTCTTATCACTGAATTACCTCAAACTGTAGAATTGCACGAAGAATAAAAAGTTGCGCTTAGTGAGATTCAATTTCTCTTTTTTTTCACGTACGTCAGTTTCCCAAAAATGAGATTAGATTTCTTTATTCACCGGATGATGTATACGAAATAAAGGGAGCACGTGAACATGCTGGACCGTACGTGATGCAACATAGGGTGTATTCTGAAAGTTCTATCAAAAATATCCCTTTTAGTCATAAGGTTGATAGCGCTGTAATTACGTTGTGTTCCTTAACGTAAGTTGAGTTTATGATTGGCTCACGTTGGTTTGCAGAGATCAGCAAAAAAGTTAGTTTAATTTCTTATATTTCAATTATTCATAAAATAATTATAATCATGTAATATTGATTAAAACATTATTTATTGACAATAATTTTGATTTTAAAATAAGAATTAAAAAGCGGAAAAGGGATTTCCAAGAATTCCGTGAAGATAAAAATCGTAAGTTTTGACTATTAATGAATATTAATTTATTAATTGTAAGTAAATGAGATTATGTCCGTTTTTGTGCACTAATAGTGCATAATAAAGTTTATTCTATTTAAGTAGTTGGAGAAGTTATAGTAGTTTAGCTGGCATGCTTGTTTTAATATTTCACGCTTTTAGATAAGAACAGAGAAATAACTTATTGGATTTAATTGTTTACAGAACAGCTTCAATCACAAAATGTTAATGTAAATACAATTAAACAATTAACATTATTTGATGGTGTATCCAGTTATACATTATATGTGTTACATCCTGAGGAGTAACGATTCTTTTCTTTCAAGAATAGATACACCGTTGCTCAACGCACCTGCAGTTGACCAGGAAGCGCTTAAGACAAGAGAGGAAGGCAACCAAAAAAGCGGGGACACATAATCCATAATCATAAAAATTAATGTGCCTGGTATCATAAAGTATTTAAAACTGTCTCCGAGGTTTGCCGACAGATCAGCTCCACTAGGCGAATAGATAAATTAAAATACAAAGGGTCTTAAGAACATAACGCTTTTGACACCGGAGACGGGTGCGCTGTGTAAGCAAGCGCCAGAGATAGGAAAGGCCAGGACACCGAATCCCCCTCCCCACGACCGCAACTTTCTCTCTGTGCCAAAAATTTAAGTGCATGGCGCAATAAACATGCCAACCCTTACCGAATAAGTGATTTCCTAAGGGTCGCCAGCATTAGCTGACAAACGTTAAAATTGAAACGCAAAGCCTCTCAAAAAAATGACGCCTAACATAAGGTCGAACTTAAATAGGTAACATCTGGGGACGCTAAACATTTGATACCCAGAAATCGTAATTCTCATGACCGCTACCCTCTTGACGCTAAGAATCAGTGCACATGGCACAAATAAACATGTCACACGTATCAAATAAGCGATACTCTAAGAGTCGCCTACATTGTCTAAAAGAAAATAAAATCAATTTATGAGATTGTTCCAAGAAGTAGTGCTTTGCGGCATTATGCAGAAGCGCGTCTCTTTGGCAAACATTAGAGGTAATGGGACACTGAGAACCGATATTCTGGGAGTGCGTGGGCAGACTTAACAAAAAACAGAATACCCAGGCCTTAAAAAATGTAAGAATTATGGGCCAAAATCGGTATATAAGTCGGAGAATTCACTCTTGTTCAATCGGTGGCACAGTCCGTGACAGTCTTGTTGTTTGAGAATTTAGCCCACATAACTTATCCCCGTACTCTCCGGCTAATTCGGTTGTCGTCAAAGAGTACTATAAACACTTCTGCCGCCTAACTCCTCCACAACCCGATATTTCTCACTCGGATTCCTTCAAGTTTGCTTGGCGCACTTCCCTCTCTCCTACGCCAAGCATAGAAGATATCTCATTCCCTTCTTCTCCAGCACCTCTACGAGAGTGAAGACAATATTCCGTTTCTTTCTCTCCAGCACCTCTACGAGAGTGCAAAGAATATTCCACTTCTTTCTTTCCAGCAACTCTTTGAGTGTGCGAAGAGTTCACTATTCCTTTTTCTCCAGCACCTTTACGAGAGTGCGGAGAATATCCTCCCTCCCCCCCTCTTTCTTCAGCATCTCTTCGAGTGTGCAAAGAGTTTGCTATACCATCTTCTTCAGCACCTCCACGAGTGTGCGAAGAAGATCCCATTCCATCTTCTTCAGCACCTCCACGAGTGTGCAAAGAATCCTCTCCACACACCTCCTCCCTTTTTTCCTTAGCACCTCCTCGAGGGTGCGAGGAGGCGTGCTCACCAGAACTCGAAGAAGTCCCCGCTTTCCCTTTTCCTCCTTCGTCCTTCTCACACGATTTTGAGGAGATCTCTCCACTTCCTTCATGTCCATTCTCTTGGAATTGAGCAAGTGATCCCAGAATGTTTTACTTCCCCAACATATAATGCCCGCCTCCATCCCCATGTCTTCTGCATTGGTTCCGGTCCTGTAGACCTTGAATCATTAAGAGACTCCGTCGCTCGGGCTCTACAGGGCGCGGCTATTCCATTCTTTTACCCTGGTCATCCGGATCCCTACCTAGTCTCCGTTACCAAATTCCATTCCAAGTTCCCCCCACCTACGGTGGAGATAGAGGAACTGTGACTCACCCACACATGTACATCCGCCCCAACATAATCATCAGGGTTCTCTGCTCCAGAGCAAACACCATCATATAATCATACATACACCAATACACACACCGCTATACATACATATGTTAACGGTTAATACAATGAAACTTAAATTTGTCAATAATATTTGGAAGATTAGTTAAAAATAAAGTAGTTAAATATAGGGTTAATTAAATATAAAGTACTTAAATATAAAGTTAGTTAAATATAATGTTGGTTAAATATAATGCGTTAATTAAATATAAAATCCTTTTTATACGTACTCTGACAATGTTTTAAATAAACTTTTATAAAATTTAATTGTATCAAATATTTTTCCTCATTAAATTAAGTTTTTTTTTAAATTTGAATTGATTTTTTGACCATAAACCTCACCACCATCCCTAGCTTTTAGTAGATTTCAACACATGGTCCGATCCTAGGGAGAGCGTTCAAATATTTACGACAAATGTCTCCAATTTTCGCTGTTTGGTTTCGCGTCTGTATTCTATCACGAGTAAAGAGGTTTTGAGTAAAGCTCTTTTTCATTCACGACGACCCTTACAATTCTTCTGTTTTTTAAGGTACAAGTATGTGGAGTCCATATATTTACTATGCAGATCATTGTCCGACGATGGATCGTCGAATTCGTCCTTGTTTGGTAGATATAATTTAAAGTGTTCGTCTTTTTCATTTGTCTCTTCTAACATCTCGGCTATAATTTCTGCGTTTTTTGGATTGTCAGAATTTAAAATTTTATTATGTCTAATTATGTTGCAAATTATCACATTGTAATCCACCGGATTTTTTGACAGGTCATCGGTATTTACGTTAGTTTTGCCTGTTTTGTATACTACATCGTAATTATATTCTGCTAATTTAAGTCTCCAGCGGAGTATTCGCATATTTGCATCTTGTGCATTCTTGAACCAGAGTAAAGGTTTATGATCTATGCTCAGCAAAAATTTACGTCCGTATAAATATGGTTGGAAGTGTTTGACACAATACACGATCTTTAGAGCTTCCTTTTTATACGTGTTGTATTTTATTTCATTATCGGTTAAAGTTCGAGATGCATATGCTACCGGTCGATTTTTGTTTACTTCTCTTTGTGACAAAATGTTTCTTACTTCTCTTTGTTTTACTTTTCTTTGTGACAAAATGTTTCTTACGGCTATGCCAGATGCGTCAGTAGTTAAAATGAATGATTTAGAAAAATCGGGATATTGCAATACTGGTTCCTCGCTTAATTTTTCTATCAATGCTTTAAATGAATCCTCCTGAGCGGATGTCCATTCAAAACAAACATCGTTTTTTAAAAGGTTTGTTAGCGGTATAGCTAGCGCCAAGAAATTTGGTATAAATGTCTGTAATATCCTGCCAATCTCAGAAATTGTTTAATATTCTTTAGAGTCCTTGGTCAAAGGAATTGTCTTACGGCTTCTAATTTTTTTGAATTAGACCTAACGTTTTTGCTTATTATATGTTCTAAATAAGTTACTTCAGATTTTAGAAATTCACATTTATCAGGTTGCAATTTTAAATTAGTTTTGCAGAGTCAATCTATTAATAGTTTATACCTTTTTCATGCTCTTCCAATGAGGTAGCATAAATAACTATATTGTCCATGTAGACGAATAATTCCTTGCCTTGTAAGCCTGACAATACTAGATCCATCAAACATTGGAAAGTTGTCGGCGCATTTTTTAATGGCACTTTTTCGAATTCATAATGTCCGAAAAACGTAGTAAATGCAGTTTTGTGGTTGTCAACAGGATTCATTTTTATTTGGTGAAACCAGAATGCTAGATCGCATACAGAGAAGTATTATGCTCTGCTCAATTGATTCAAAATGTCAACGATGTTTGGTAAAAGATAAGCGTCGCCGACGGTTTTGTCATTTAAAGTGCGGAAATCTAAAACCATTCTCCAGCGAGAATGTTTCCTTTGAATCTTCTTTTGACTCTTCTTTTTTTGACACTATCCATATGGGCGTATTGTAAGGCGACTGAGATAATTTTACTAAGCTCCTTCTAACAATTCTCCGATTCGTCTATTTATTTCTTCCTTATAAATATGTGGAACTCGATATTGTCTGGTATTGATGAGTCGGTCATCTGTTGTCGATATTTGATGTCGTAACACGTGAGTTGCTTTTAATGTTTCTCCAAGTATATGAAATCTGTCTTGGCTACAGGATATGAGATTCATTACGCCATTTTTTTCTTGCGTATTTAAATGATCGCAATAATTCCGTAATTTCTACGAGCCTGTTTTGTTCTACTTTTTCAGAGATTTTTTAAACATTCGCGAGGTATTTTAATACGCAACTCTCGCTTCTCTTCTTCTGCTGGAATTTGTTCACTTTCAAATTTTTCAATTGTTTGTTAAATTGAAGCAGTATACTCTGAGGATGGTTTATTTTCTTTAGAGCGTAAATTATTTATTTCAGGGACTTTAATTCTGCTTTCTTTTGCAAATGTTTTTATAATAAAACAAAAGATGCCATTTTTTATGAGCGTTTTGTTGCTAGAAAAATTTATTTTTTTTTCAAGAATATAGAAAAACTCTTTTCTTTCGGCTCCTTTAAAATAAAAACCGCATCGCGGGCCGAGGTTTGGTAACTTCCCTCTCCACGAACGGCAAAAATGGGGTGATTTGGAAGAAGTTTGGAAACTTCCGTTCGTAATGATTTTTAGATCCTTGGACAATCCAGGAGAAATTTGATAACTCTCCTTTTCATGAGTTTTTAGATCACGGGATATTTCCGGAGATCTAGAAATTTTCCTCTTCACATTTCAAGAATTAGAATTCTCATTTAATACTTTATTCCCCATGAAAATCTTATATTTGTTGTTTTCTTTAATTTTTGCCTCGTTTTTAAATTGATTTTTCTTTGTCTTCATTTCTTGGTATACATGTTTTTCATGTTTTCTTGTTTCTATTTTTACATGCTTATTTAAAATTTTAGTTCTACCATCAATTAATTTGACATTCTCATAATGCGTGTTATTTCCGCATATTAATTCAACAATTTTTCTGGTTTATTTTGCATTTCATCACCGAGTATATCATTTAAAAGTTTAAGATGCAGGGTCGGTATTTGAACTTCTACTTCTTCGTCCAAAGTATTGTACTTACTATATGACATTAAGGTAGGTTTTTCCATCAATATTTTCTGCAACGGTTTCTTTTGAATAAATTCCATGGGCAATTTTTTATTTTGGGATATATCCATTTTTTATGCCTACTCTTACATAAAATAATGATTCAGACCGCGGTGCTGCGGTAATAAATTCTGGGGAAAAGAAAGAAATGTTAGTGCCCGCTACGTCTAAATAATCTTTAGCATAATATATTTTAGAAAAAGTTTGTTTAAAAAAGTCGTTACTGTTAAAATAAGTAATCTAAATTGTAGGACAATAGCTTAAAAAAAGGGGTTAGTCTCAAATAAGTGGGGGTAAAATTCAGGCAAAATGCGTAGACACGGATAAAGCAACAGGTAGGGAAAATGAGTAAAAAAGTTGTGGGCTCACTTGTGCGCGAGTCTTTTTTGAGTGAACATGAACAGCGATTTATTTTTACTTTTTACTTTAAACGTTATATTGTAAGCTAACACAACGAATTCAATTATTTGTACTCTTCTATTAAAAGATCACTAAATTAATTAAACTTATAATATTTTCACATTCATGCGTTTATCATTCAGTGCGCTTAAGATCTCTCATCAGGTTATAGGTCCAGGTCACCAGAGGTTAAACGGATGATAAGATTTTGTGAAAATTGTAAATCTGCAGACAATAGATTTTTCAATTGTGTAAGAAATTAAAAACGAGTGCGGCATCAAATATATTTGGCACATTCAAGAACGTTGATAAGCTGAAGGATGCAGATGGCTATCCACTTTGGAAATTTCAGATAGAAATTCATTTTGAGGCAGTGGAACTTCTTGATATCAAAATGGAATCAAAGACTGAGTCACAGCAAACGACGAAATGGAAGAAGAAAGATGCCAAGGCCAAGCGGATTATCGTAAGCACTATTGAAAAACATACATTGATACATATAGTTACATGTACCACAAGTTATGAAATGTGGCATAAATTAAAAAACATTTATGAAAGAGATTGCAACATCAAAATGGGATGCAGGAATTTTTTGAATATAAAAAGAAAAACGATTTCGATATGGCGTTAAATATATAACTAAATTAAAAAATTTAGCTTTCAAACTTAAAAGTCTTAGAAAAGCAATAAATGATACTATGGTCATTTCCAAGATATTACAGCTCTGCCAGAAAATTACAAATATTTTGTCAGTGCATGGGAGTCAACACCGTTTGCAGAAAGAACATTAACAAATTTAAGGGTAAGACTTTTGGCTGAGGAAACAAGGACTCAATCGGATCAAGAGGAAGCAGTGGCATTCAAGGCTGATGAAAGAAAATACTACAAATGTAAAAGAAAAAGTTATCTGGCGCACATGTGTAAAAAGGGAAATGGCATTAAAAGGGATAACAATGTAAAATGTTTTAATTACCACAAAACTAGTGTAAGAAATGAGTAATGCTACTGCAATCGTTAGCTTAAAAAACAGTATATTTGAACATTACTTTTCTTACAAAAGGATTGTTGGCTCGACAAGGTCGATGTACATTACACGGCTGACGGCGCTGGACAGAGAGCAAGCGCTCACTCTACGCTCGCTATATAGCGTCGTTTCCCTTAAAATCTAGGGGCGCTGATTAACACAAAATGGCTTTACATGCCGCGCGTAATCAAATAAAGAAAATGTTACTAACGCCTTTTAGTAAAATAATATAGAAAAAAATGTGTTTAGTATAACAAGAATATTATACATCTCGCCTGCGTTGCAAACCGATGACTTGTGAGAAACAAAATATAAACTTAATTAATTTGTGAATCAATTGGTAAAATACAGATTTTCGGAATTCTGCGGTGTAATATTCCGTTTACTGTTTTTACATCAACTATCCGAATCAATCCATTCTTTCCAGAATGTACGTCGATAACTCTTCCTAGGCGCCATTGCAAAGGAGGTGTGTTGTCATCTTGTATCACTACCATTGTGCCTACTTTTATGTTGACCTTTGTATGTGTTCACCTTTGGTGTTGCTGAAGCTGAGTCAAATACTCTTTAGACCATCTGGTTTAAAAATGTTGTCGCATCTAGATTAACAATTGATGTCTGGTTAGACGGTTGATTGGCGTGTTGAATACATCCAATTCTGGAAGCAACGTCAAAGCCACTCCAATTATAAAGTGACCTGAAGTCAAAACAGCCAAATCTATGCCATTGTTGGATATCGGATACAGAGGTCTCAAGTTTAGGCATGCTTCAATTTGTACCAGTATAGTATATAATTCTTCATAGCTAAGTGGTGTGGTTCGAATTATTTTTTGTAAGTGAGCCTTTGCAGATTTGATGGACGCCTCCCAAAGACTTCCCATGTGTAGAGAGAATAGTGAGGGAGAATAAGAATCCATCTAATAAAATTTTTAGCTAAAAAATCCGAGATCTTCGCGTGATGCTCTGGTTTCCGTAACATATCGGCGACTTCTTGCAACTCGTTGTTTGTTTCTACGAAGTTCTTCGTATTATCCGAATATATACTTGCGCATTTGCTCCGATAAGCTATAAATCTTTGTAAAGCTCTCATGAATGCTGTTGTACTTAAATCTACAACTAACTCTAAATGTTGCGTCGAACAACATACAAAAATATACATATATGCCTTGTCAGTTTTATTTCGTGAAATTTGTATAAAAAAGGGTCCGCCGTAGTCGATTCCTATATTTAAAAATGCCTACTTGTTGTAGTACATGTTGTCGGTAAATCACTCATTCGTTGGTGTAAAATCGGAGATTTTGTACAAAAACAAATCACACACTTTCGCAAGACATCCTTTACAACGCTTCGCGTGTTAATTGATCAGAATTGAATTTGAATTGTTGCTAAGAGATCTTGAGGCCCTGCACGTAAATGCTTGTAATGTTCATGTAAAATTTTTAAACGTGTTAAAGGATGTCTTGATGACAAAATAATTGGATATTTTTAAGCGGATGGATGCATTAGATATCCACCCTACCCCACGCGCATAACGTTATGTTTATCTAAAAACAAGAGTAATGAGCGTAGTTTACTTGTTATACTGACTTGGCCGCAAAATTTTAAACTTTCTATCTCGTCCACGAAATCATGCTGTTGAGCAATCAAAACTAGCATGGTCATTGCACTTTCTAGCTCTACTACCGTCAACGGTCTTGCAGTCCTAAACTCATGATGCAATACGTTTTCTTTAAGTCGCAAACAATATGCGATAATTCGTTTTAATTTTAATGATGAGAATCTCAAGAACAACTCGTTTTCTTCGTTGACTCGAGTATAAAATATCTTCGTAATAATAGATCTTTGTTTTTCAAGTAGACTTCCATCGGGATTGACACTCTCGTTACGTGATGGCTAATTTTTCGTCTTTAGCCACTTTGGTCTGTTCCATCAGAGAAGACAATTGTTTAACTGTTCGGAATTCATTTCCTTGGATATAATATCTGCAGGATCCTTTCGAATCGACGTAATACCACTCTATTTGATCGGTTAGTTTTTGAATTTCAGTGACTCTATTTGCCGCAAATGGTACCCATCTAAAGGGTTCACCCATTATCCATGCGAGCGTAATCGCTCCATAAATACGTTGATGTCAGCTTAATTGTCAAAGCTTTAGTTACTTGTTGATACAGTCGGGCAAGCAACAATGCTGCCAAAAGCTCTAGTCTTGGTAATGAAACAGATTTTACTGGTGCTACTCTCGACTTCGCACACAATAAATTTACAGTTGCATCTCCCCGTGAGTTTTCAGTTTTGATGTAAACACAACAACCATAAGCGAGCTCTGAAGCGTCGCAAAAACCATGCAACTCTGAAGAAATGCAATCGTTGCTAAAAGCATATCGTAGAATTGGGATTTTAGAGATGCTCTGAAGTTGAGCACAAAAAATGTATTCATTTTGATTGCAGTTCAGCAGAAACGGGATTGTCTCATCTAATCTTGGACCGCCAAAAATTTTGAAGTAGTAATTTGGACTGAACGGTTATTGATCCAATCAATTCTAATGGATCGAATATTTGCGAAGAGACTGAAAACATAACTCTCTTGGTGAGTTTTGACGAATGCGGTTTTAAATTGATTCGATACTAAAAGGTATTTTATTTTGGATTCCATATGATGCTTAATGTGTCTACTTCTTTATTGAAGTTTACATATTCTGAGGTCTTTTCGTTGTCCTAGTTGGAGATCAAATTCTTATTTGAATGCCACTTGTGCATCTCAAAGCCTCCACCGCGCAAAATCCTCGTGACGTCTTCCTTTAAAGTTTTTAATTGATTTAAATCATTTCCGCCTGTGATCAAATTATCAATGTAAAAATCTTGTAGGATCGCCGCACTTGCTTCAGGTAACGTGTCTTTATGCTCAATCGCTAGTTGATGTAGACATCATATTGCAAGAAATGATGCACTGGCTAAACCATATGTGACCGTGTTTAAACAGTATGCTTGAATTTGTCCTGAAGTTGTTCGTTATAAAATTCGCTGCAGATCACGTTGATCAAAATTCAATAAAATCTGTCGATACATCTTATGAATATTGTCGGTGATAACATAACTATGTTGCTGGAATCGTAACATGATATCAAATAATGAATTTTGAATTGTGGGTCCTACTGACAGTATGTCATTGAACGACTTGCCGGACGACGTTTTGCAGGACGCGTCAAAGACCACACGTGGTAGTACTCATTGCCTTAACAACCGCGTGATGTGAAATGTAGTTTGCATTTTTATCATCACTTGTAGACTTCTCCACCGCGCTCATGTGTCCTAGTCTCTCATATTCCTATATGAAATTGATATATGCTTCCTTTAACTCAGGATTTTTCTTTCAATTGACCTCAGATGTTTCTCTGCAATTTCCCGAGATTCTCGAAGCGAAGAAACTTTGTCCTTTAATGGTAGTTGCACGATGAATCGTCTTGATCACGTTGATGTGTGGAGACAAAATGATCCTTCTTCTTTTGCATACGGAGTTAAATGCTCGATCTCTTCTAACTTCTAGAATTGTTCGAGCTGTTCTTGGATTTGTGAATTCAGACAAATGACACTGCGACGTAGTGCATTGAGTCGAGGACTTACAAGGAGCAAATGGATCACCGATAATCCAACCTAATTTCGTTTCCAGTAATATCGGTTGGTTATTACCTAGATTTATTCCTGTAATAATTCATAGAATAATGTAACGCCAATTAATAAATCAATTCTCGCAGGAATATTGTATTTCGAGTCTGTTAAAAAAAGACATTTTTAGGAACTGTAATTTGCCGTGCATCAATTTCGTCTGGTGGCAGCACTCCAGTAATAGACTCTACTACAAAAACAGACCATGTCTGCATGATAATTATTATATTTCGATTTTATCATCGCGATAGCTTTATGGTTTACGGAAACATTTGTCTGGCTAAAACCGTTAATTAAATGATTCGTTTTATATGTCTTTAATTGCAATCGTTGACATAAGTTTTCTGTCATAAAATGACTTTAAGACGCCGAATCAAGTAAGGCTCAACACTCTTGGTACTCGTTCTTACTGTGGCGTATAAAAACAATTGACGTGGATAATAATGCGTGTACTACACCCTTGGTAGTGCAATGTGACGTTGTGACTGTATTGCTTGCCTGTGACAAAACATTAACATTTGTGGCTTTTAAAGATTCCGATTCTTCAACGTTAATTGTCTTAACGCTTGAACTATCATTAGTATCAAAATGTATCATAATATTGTGTCTTTATTTGCACCGTTGACAACTATCGAACTAACATTCGCAATCGGTATGCCGCAAACAATTTAAGCAGACCTTTAGTCGTTTTGCTTCTCGTGCTCGCTCTTGTGGCAATAATTTCTGAATCGATGGACATGAATACAACCAATGAATATTTTTGCATAATAGATACTGCTTGTCCGTTGATTGTACAGTTAAAGTTACGGATTTTTTATACAATTTTGTGTCGGGCAGCACAGTGTCCTTTGCTTGGTTAGATGATAATAATGTTTTCAAAATGGAACATCGTTTATTCAAGAAATCCATAAATTCCCTCATCGTTGATAATGGCCCAAAGTTGCGTTTAAATTCCCATTTCCGATTGGATTTGAAATCCAGTTTAGGCAAAATTAAATACATTAACAGCGTGTCCCACAGGCTGCTCGAGTTTAATAAAAGCACATAAGTGCCGTTGTACATCATCAATTAATTTTCTGAAACTTACACACGAAATTATTGATAAATCAAGTAACGCTTGTATATGATGATGCACTATATCCCAAGCAGAACAGGGAGTCATTACGACGTCAAAATGATGTCAAAGTGACTGTAAAATGATAATCAATAGTCACTTTTTAATCAATTACGATTTATTTTGATGTTATTTTGACACAATTGTGAATCACTTTGATGTCATTTTGACTTGTTGCTCTGCTTGGGTATGTCTTTTATTTTAGAATTGTGCCTTTAATAATCTCCACGCCGCGTCGTAATTTTTGTTTAATAAACTTAAAGACTGAAGCACTGTGCTGCACGACCTTTCACCGCCGACTATAAATAATAAAACTTCTGAATTTTTGTTAAATTCGTGTTAGAATCAATAATGGCTTTAAACGTATTGCGAAAGGTAACCCATTGGTCGTACTCATCACTGAATGTCGGAAAATCTGTATTCGGCAATTTCAGTAATGAATTTGCATGTGTTGTTATATCGGTCGTGATCGTGGTCATTAGTGTGACAGATGGTTTTTGTGACAAACTAGGTCGTAATCTAGCCGCTAATTCTCTTGCCAACATAATGACCGTAAAGAAATTGTCTTCAAATTTTGTACGCTCATCATTATCAACGTTGGTAATTTCCTCGATTTGTTGCTGAATCTTTTCAAACTCGGACAATATTTTTTCGGCGCGTTCAAACCTCAATGGTAACTTTTGAGCTTTAGACGGATTGATTTCAGCCTTTTTCAAAAACGTATAAAATGTAATTAACTTTACCTTTACAGTGCTTTTTTATTAACGCTTTTGAGGACATCGTGAACAATGATCGTGTATACTGATTGAAAGTGAAGTGACAATAATTATGCATTCACAAACTGAAGCACACGAGTTAGCTTCCGAGAAATAAAAAAATTCAGTGAGTTGACTTTCAAATAATGAGAAGTACAATGAGTTAACTTCTAAGTAATGAAAAGTACAGTAAGTTGACTTCTAAAAACGAATAAGTTTTACGTTTTATATGGAACAGACTTACAGTTCGTTGCTGCAATAGTCGCATCAAAGTACATCTAACCTCAAAGTTGCACACCGACGCCGTAGTCGAGCCCGCAATTTTCGCAATTCGGCAAAAAATCCGGCTCGAATGACCAAAATGTACACAAAATGAGTAATGCTACTGCAATCGTTAGCTTAAAAAAACAGTATATTTGAAGATTACTTTTCTTACAAAAGGATTGTTGGCTCGATAAGGTCGATGTGCATTACACGGCTGACGGTGCTGGATAGAGAGCGAGCGCTCACTCTACGGTCGCTATACGAGGTGTGTTCAAAAAGTATCGCGAATTTTTTGTTTTTTCAAAAATTATTTATTTATTCATGAATATCTATTTTGTCCTCTTCAAAGTAATCCCCATGAGATAGTATACACTTGTGCCAACGGTTTTTCCAATCTTCGAAACACTTCAAAAAATCATTATTTTTTATCTTGTTCAGCTCCTCCTTCGATGCCGTCTTTATCTCGTCAAGCGTAGCGTAACGTCGTCCTTTCATGGGCCTCTTCAGTTTAGGGAACAAGAAAAAGTCACAGGGGGCCAGATCTGGGGAATACGGTGGCTGCGGCATCATTAGTGTGTTGTTTTTGGCCAAAAAGTCGCGCACAAGCAACGATGTGTGAGCAGGGGCGTTATCGTGGTGCAAAAGCCAATTTTTGTTCTTCCACAAATCCGGGCGTTTCTGGCGGATTGCTTCGCGCAAATTGCGCATAACTTGCAGGTAATATTCCTTATTGACCGTTCTACCCTGTGGCAAGAACTCATGATGCACCACGCCCCTGCAATCGAAGAAAACTGTCAGCAAAACTTTCACATTCGACCGAACTTGGCGCGCTTTTTTCGGTCTTGGTTCGTGCGGCAGCTTCCATTGAGATGATTGAGCTTTGGTTTCCACGTCATAACCATAAACCCACGATTCGTCACCAGTTATGACCCTCTGGAGCAAATTTGGGTCGTCGCGGACAGAGTCCAACATCTCATTAGCAATGTTCATGCGATGCTGTTTTTGGTCGCAATTGAGCAATTTTGGTACGAATTTCGCGGCGACCCGTCTCATGCCCAAATCATTGATAAAAATCGAATGGCACGAGCCAATCGATATGTTTAGGTCCTCAGCAACTTCTCTAACGGTGATTCGACGATTGGCCAATACCATTTTCTCCACTTCATTAATTTTTTCGTCTGTTGTTGAAGTGCTCGGGCGTCCGGCACGCTCTTCGTCGTTCACATCTTCTCGGCCTTCTGAGAACATTTTGTACCACCGATAAACGTTGCTTCGGTCCAAGGTAGCTTCTCCGTATGCCACAGTCAACATTCGGAATGCATCCGCGCACTTAATTTCGTTTTTCACACAAAATTTGATACAGGTTCTTTGATCCATTTTTTTGAATAGGTAAAAATCGAAGACGATCCAAAACACGTGCAAGCAAAGCAGCTGTCAACAATTAAGTGAACATTCAAAATGGCCGAGCTTGTCGGCATAAGTGAGAGACATGAGTACCAACATAACGCCACAAAAAGATCGAAATTCGAATATACGTAACCCGCGAAAATTCAAAATTCGCGATACTTTTTGAACACACCTCGTATAGCGTCGTTTCCCCTAGAATCTAGAGGTGCTGGTTAACACAAAATGGCTTCACATGCCGCGCGTAATTAAATGTTACTAACGCCTTTTAGTAAAATTATATAGAAATAAATGTGTTTAGTAATAACAAGATAATTATACAACTGGACATATGGCAAAAGAGTGCAAAAAGGATTCAAAATCATGTAAAATATGTAAGAAGACAAATTATTCAGAGAAGGACTGTTTCTTTAGAAAAAAAATGACTCAACAAAGGATGATAGTAATAAAGTAGCTTTTCTAACAAGCCATGACAAAGGCGATGAATGGATTGATTCGGGTTTGACAGCACACATGACGAATAACTTAACCAAACTAAAAGAAAATCAGGAAGTAACGACAGTGTTAGGAGTAGCAAACAAAGAAAGAAACATAATAGCAAAAAAGACAGGAACGGTTGATCTCGACGCTTGTAAGCTAAACAACGTTCTGTATGTACCAAATTTGAGGAAAAATCTTTTATCTGCACGGAAAAAACAAACATAATTGAATTAACAAGCTATATTTAGTTAAACAAATTTTGGTATTTGTAAACCGAATTTCAGGTTATTATAATCAAGTATGCAACCAGAACATTTAGTTATGATATTAATTAGAATTTGGTTAATGCTTATATAATAAAATCCAATTGTCTGGTTATTATGACTACTAAGGAAAAAGAACACGATAGAATTAACATGACATGTCTGGTTAAAAAGATATTGGTGAAATTAAACAGAAGTTATCGTAATTAAATAAGCTTATATTCACACTGTTTAGATGGAGCGTGTCCTTTCTCCCGCGTTTTGAATGTGGCAACAGTGCTCAAAAGCTGATGTTTCACGATCGTGTGCGCGTATGTGCGACTATCTTTTTGTTTCTTCTGAACGTGCAAGACATTAAAAGCTTATACGATTTATACAAATAAAGTGATGCATAAAAAATAAATAAGAAGACGTCGGACTTACTTCGTAAATGGGGATTTGAAGAATATATTGAAATCTTCGAAGGTTCGTATAGTTTAATATATTTACGAGAATTCGGTTTCTGATGCATGCTATTCATTTGGTATGTTGTATGTTAATGGTTGTGATATAATTTACATTATGTATATTCCTAGATAGCACGATATCTTTGACAGATTTGTGTTTTTGGGGTTATGTAACCTTAACAATCATTATTATAGGCAAATGAAATTTTTGTACTCGTAGTGTACATCCAAACACAGCCTTTGTCTTACACAGCCACGTACTAAAAGCGTGTTCCACTTAAAGCTCGCAACGGTTACAAGCACTATTTGTCTGTTTAAGATTTGATAAACAACAAGGATGAAATGATACGTTGCGAATGTTAAGTGGAATGCGCCCTAAGCAATCTAGTTTTGCATTTTTTAATATTATTAAATTAAAGCTATTAATTTTATAGACAACGAAATTGATTATGAAGCTATGACAATTATGAAGGCATCCGATTTTCAGAATATAATACCAAAGGCAGGGCCTAGAGCCAAGTTTTGTGATAAACTTGAAAATCACAAGCTTTAGTTGCTATCTACAAAGGTAATATTTGTTGTAATAATCGAATTTACATTTTAAGAATCATATAAAAATTAAGACACTCTTAAAATATCTTAAGTTTTTTTACAATGTTTATGATAATTACTTTAAATATTTTTAGCCATTAACTTGTTCAGCGTCAACTTCTTCCTGTATAGTGCAAAAAAAAAATAAATGCAGATGAAGTTTATTTTTCTATTTTAAATAACGAGCCTGTTATTATTTTTGATAAAATTGTCACAGATATCATAGATGAAGAAGAAGCAACACCAAAGTGAATAAAATAAAATTATATAGATTTTTAGCTTATAAAAGTTATTCTATTCTTTCAAATTTAAAATATTTTTTATATTGTGTTGTACCAACATAAGAGCCTTTAATATTTTAAAAGTCTGACTATAACTTTTGTTACAACCGGAGGATTTTACGATTTCCCTTTTCGCGTCCATCATACAAAATATGACACGCAAAACAAGTTAAAAGATTGTTTGTAAAATTTATAATACCTATATCTGGAACTCCACGATTTCTCTTTTATAACACTATCACTCGGTTACTATAAGAAAATCAAATATTGTCTTCGGAATATATAATGGCATCCGGAGCAATAAGTCCGTTAAATAAGGAAAAAGAGAGAAATCGTACGAGGACAAAACTACAAACAACGGCCTATCCTAATACAATAATCCATATGAACAAACAAAGCCTGGACAGAAAAAAAAAGAAAATCTAAATGCTATCAAAGTCTGGCAACAATCAAAGATAAGATTGAGTCGCGACGCCAAACGGAAACTATAAAATTATAAAATCAAAATTTACAACCCCGGCTTTGTTTGTTCGAACATATGTTTCATCACGAACGGAAAGATGATTCATGTGGTAAGCAAGTCCCAAATAAACGGACGCGGCGATATAAAAATCGGGACCGAACGTTCCAAGAAGGAAAACCGTAAGATAACGAATCCCTTAAGCGATTGGGTGATGCGACTGCTCGCCCCTCTTAAAGTTAAGAAAAATCAGAAGAAGATGGAAAATTAGTCAACGAGAGATTATCCGAGAAGATGATTGGTGGTGAGCGTTGGTGAACTACCCAACGAATAAGCTCCAAATTTCGACAACAAGGAATCTCCAAGGAAAGGGAAAAAAGCTCAAAAAGCTTTACCCAATCAAATCTTCATCTCACCCACTAAACTAACCCCACGCCCTTTTCCTAAGTCCTATAAAATGCGCAGTTTCGAACGCCTCGAACATTTAACTTGGCACTCACATCCATGCGTTGAAGTATCGAAGCTGTGTGCGTTATTCTCAAAATCGTTCAAACTTAGAATCTGTGCTTAAGAATCATATACATTAAAACTCCGAACGGTCCACCGTTGAAGCACCCCCAGAGCGGACAGCCTGCGCTGCGTCAAGCACTTTTCAACCCGCAGAATTCCATAGTTTCTTCCCTTTCTCTTCTCATCTAACTAACAAGTAAGTTCGTTATTCCTCATTCTCTGGTTCCCTCGGGACTACGAGTAATACTTAAACACGGTTGATAGTGGTCAACCACGGGAGACGTCCCACGATCGGTCGCCGGGCCTCGAGGCTCCTGGAACTCCCCAGAGCTTCGACCAGAATCCCATGCCGTCTCAATTTCCTGCTCACCTACCGGATAGCTCCCGATTTCCCTCCTGAAACTGTCTCCAGCATCTTGTATTTTCCAATACCCTTCGATCTCCCAGCATCAAGCCCCCCTCCTTCTCCCGCAAGCTCCACATCCAGTGTGGAGTTCCTGGAAGAGGTCGAGCTCCCTCCCCGTCGCCCACGATACTATCATTTTATCTATCATCGGCCTTCAAGACTCTCTTGAAGAGATAATCCAACAATTTCCTCTAAAAGCTATACTCCCTTTTTATCAGAGTTTTGTCTATACTATGATTTAAATTTAGATGTCCTACAATCAATAATTACGGCCCTGAATCCTAATGACCGGATCCCCGTTTTCCTCCCTGACGATCCCTACCAATACTATGTACCCATAGATTTTTTCTATAATTTCTTTCCCCCATCTACGGTTTCCATAACTGAAATTAATTAATTCCATCTCCTCCTGTGTACATAATAATGCGTATAGTTTAAATTTTCAAAACTAATCATTTGCAATACCTATGTTAATTCAATATATATATATATATATATATATATATATATATATAGTTTCTAGATCAATTATTCAATATGCACTGTTTTTTCAATTAAAATAGATAATTTACACTAACATTAATTCTTAATTATTTGTATTCTTGATAATTAATCATGTACTATCCTGTAATTCTCAATGTTTCCAAACCTCAAAAATAATGTTAACTTCATAGATTTTCCTATCGATATTAACAATGTATTTAAATTTTAAACTTCTGAATAATCATTACCTAATCGTTTTATATTTTAATTAAGCTAACTGATTACGTACTGCTGTCTTAATTAATAATGATTACCTTGTTATATTGTTTTCTTTTTTTTTCTACTAAATAACAATAACCGATTATGTATTTATTTGCTAATTCTTTTGAACAACTTTAACCTTTATGTATGTAAATTTCAAATATCAGAATATATGTTAAATTCTAGTTAAAAGGAAGCTCCAATGTAAAATTTTATTTCATCAACCCATCTCGTATTCATACACTAACCTCCGACTTGAAAAGATTGCACTCGGTCCGATCCCGAGTTATAGAGATTGAATTCTCTGACTCAAATTAGGACCAACGATCGCACGATTCTGAAAAGGCGTTAAAGCGTGTCATTACACGTTGACGCATAATTTCGGAATCATCAAAAGTGCGTTCGGCTCGTGCCGCACATCCCACTAGTGCGGTCACGAGAATAAAAGAGTTTTTGTTGCATCCTTCCCGGCCTTCCTTTCCTTAAGGCTGGATGTAACAGATTAATATTAGAAATTTTCATAAGATTTATTTTATTTTTAAGTTAAACATATATTTGTTGTACGACTGTCATCATGCCTCGCTGTATTATAAAAAATTGTAGCCATGCTCTATTTCCATCCGTTAAAGCACTCTATCTTCACATTGAAATGTGTTATCAATGGCATTTAAATGAGAAAATTATGTGTCAAGAAGAAAAATATTGTAGAGATTTGAAAGGTTGGCGTTCCTTTCGTAGACACTTGATGTCATTTCATAAAGTTCCCGCCGCTCAAATTCTGCTCATAGATGTAAAAAAAAACCTGATATTAATATTAATATTAATATCATGCCTAATTATCAAGATATAAATATAGTCACTGATCGTCAAAATGTGATTAACAATGAGAATTCTGAAACTGTTGAAAGTATTTTGCAACAAGACTTTGCCTTGTATTTATTAAGTAAACTTTATGCTAAGCCTTCCACGGAATATTGTTCAATTTATAGTGGATGAGACACATGATCTTTTCGATAACATTTCGTCACTTGTTATTCCTTCAATTATAAGTAATTTGGAAAATATTCCTTTGAATAAAAATATATTAATTGCCATAAAGAAAGGATTGGAAATCTTTAAAGAACCTTTTAAAAATATGGAAACAGAATACCAAAGACTGAAAAAAATGAAGTTTAGTGGATATTATATAGAGGCAAAAGATTATGTAGTTGGAAGTCGCTTTGGTGAGAAACTTATTCAAGGTCACATCACAAAAGAAATGTGCGATATTAAAGCTAAGTTTATACCTATAAGAACAGTTTTGCAACAATTTATATCTCTTCCAGCAGTATTGGAAACTATTCTTCATTATATGGATAGTGTCCAGAAAGAGAAAGGAGTGTTCTCTAATTTTATTCAAGGCGAGATATGGCAAAATAAAATGCAATTTTATTATAAAGATAAAATTATTATTCCTCTTTTTTTTTTTTTTTTTTTTGATGGTTTAGAAGTTAATAATGTACTCGGTTCTCATGCTACTATTCAAAAACTTGGTGATGTTTTCTATTCTATACCATGTTTGCCTCCTCAATTTTCTTCTCAATTGAGTAACATTTTCCTTGCTTTATTGTTCCACTCTGCGGATAGAAGTGAATTTCAAAATAATAATGTCTTTGATATTCTCGTAAAAGAAATCAATTCCTTACAGAAAAAAGGTTTGTATATTCAAACTGAGACAGGTCCTGTTCAAATATTTTTTGCTTTAGGTCTAATATTGGGGGACAATTTGGGGTTAAATTCAGCATTAGATTTTGCAGGAGATTTTAACGCTACATATTACTGTTGTTTATGTAAAGTGTCACAGCATGAAACTCATTCGTGCTGTATTGAAAAAGAAAATCTCTTACGAACTGAAGACAATAATGACTTAGAAACTAAAAATCTAAAAGATAGTAGTATTAAACAAAACAGTATAAGGAATAAAATAGATCATTTCATATAACTTTTAATGCTGCAGTAGACAAAATGCATGATTTAGATGAGGGCGTATATAAATATGAAATGGTTCACATTCTATATCATTACGTTATTAACACAAAACGAATTTCTTTGTCCTGTCTAAATGAACGACTGAAAGCATTTGATTATGGTTGCAATGACATAAAAAACAAGCCACCTCTCATAACCGATGATGAAATAAGGAAAAAGGATTAAAAATTTTCGGCTAGTGAAATGAGTAATTTTATATTATTATTTCCTTTTCTTGTTGGTGAAGATATACTTCATGATGATGTATGGCACTATTTCTTGATTCTTCGTAAGATACATGACATTGTTAATGCTGAATTTCTTCAGAAGGAATTTAGTGACTTATTAGGAGTTCTAATACAAGAAAAATATCTTCATCTTTTCCATGACAATCTAAATGTAAGCATCATAATATGACTCATTATAAAACAATAATGAAAAAAAGCAGTCCTCTGTCTCATTTGAGTGTTATGCGTTTTGAATCAAAAAATCGTTTACTTAAACTTGCCGCAAATGCAACTTGTTTCCGTAAAAATATTACTCATACATTAGCCATAAAAGAACAGCTAAATTTATGTCACAGATTGTTATCTAAAGCAACATTATATGAAAATCAGAAAATGGGGCCTGTCCTTTTTGCTGATCACATTTCTCAAATTCATGGATTTGATTCGTTTAAAATTTCTTTATCTCCTGATTTCATGGGAAAATTTATAGAGGTTGCATGGGTACATCATAGAGGTGTAATATACAAACCTAATTTCTGTGTAGTTATTGATATTTTAGATAATCTTCCCAAATTTGGCGTTATACAAAAAATTTTGTTTAATGAAAACAATGATTTATGTTTAATCTGTCAAAATATGTATACTATAAGCTTTAACGAAAACCTTCATGGTTTTGAAGTTGAGATTGTTACAAGTTTAACAGCAGTTAATGTAAATAATTTGTTTCATCCTTTTCCTGCAATTGTGGCACGTTTACCACTGAGTGGAATTCTTTTAGTAGCGTCTAAATTTGCTTTGTAAGTTTTGCCATGCTTATATTTTATTAATTGCATACACTATAAACGAAATCGCATAGGAAAATTGTTTTTTTTTATTTATTCTGATAAGTTGTAATAACTTTAATTTACATTAATTGAATAGAGAGAAGCGCCCTAAAATAGTCAGAGCTAGATTTTATAGAGCTTGCAAGTTTTAAGACGTTTCTTTTAACTGTGAAATGTTATTTTCTTTACTTATTTGTAATACTATATATTGTAAAAAAAGATATGAAAGACATTGTAAAGGAGACAAGAAATAAGTACTTTCTTGCTACTATTATATAAAAATGCTCTAATTTATTTATATACAGAAGAAAATTAGTATCATATCAATAATTCATTGTTTTATACATGAACAAGAATATCAAATTTTCTTGAAAGAATTTGATAATCTTAAACAAACATAATTTACTTATATAAAGAAACAAAATTTAACAAATTATATCTGTTTAAGATTATTAAATTTTTCAAGAAGACTTTATTTGAAGATTCCTACTTATATATGAAACAATAAAGTGTTGATTTGATATTAACTTTTTCCTGTGTAGATATAAAATCTGGTTACGTTACTAAAATATTGTTATGGTACTGCAAACAAAAATTTGGTTGCTTTTAGCATATGCATGCAACCAAATGTACTTGGTTGTCGTAACTTGACTATGTGCAATCAAATTTGTCTGGTTATTTTAATCAGAATGCAAGTAACCAAATTTGTCTGGTTACTTTAATAAAAAATATGGATCATTCATTTTTCACCAAACAGTCTGGTTACTTGATCCATTTTTCAGTTCAATTCAACCAATTTTTTTTTCCGTGTGTAAATGCAATAATACAAAAAGGAGGAAAGGTAAAATTTGATGAAGATAAAGTAATAATTAGTAAAAATAAAAATATTATTCTTGAAAGGATAAGACATAACACCAGATTGTATGTCGTAAAAAATGATAATATTGCAGAGAGAGAGCAATGACTGTTAAAAAAGAAACCTTCAGTAAAAATATGGCACGAAATATTAGATCACTTAAGCACTAATAACATGATTAAGTTATTAAAACTTTCGGAAGGAATTAAATTAACAAAAGATGAAATAGAAAAGCAACTTTCAGATAGCGATATGTGCATACAAGTAAATCAAGTGAGAATGCCTTTCGGAGATCACAGAAGAAGAGCGTCACGACCATTGAAAATTATCCACATGGACGTTTGCGGCCCAATTACTCCAGCGACATGGGATAAAAACATATATTATGTCATTTTTTTTAGATGAATATACTAATCACGTAACAATATATCTCATGAAAGAGAAAGGGGAGACGTTTGTTAGATTGAAGAAATACTTGGCATGCGCAGAGGTAAAATAGAACAAAAAATTGCGGAAATACGTTGCGACAACAGGAAAGAATATTCCAGTAAAGAAATGCAAGCTTGGTGCAAGAGAAGAGGTATAACCATAAGTTATACTCCACCTTATACTCCTCAATTAAACGGTAAGGCCGAACGCCTAAACAGAACTTTGACTAAAAAATCAGAGCAATGATTTTAGGAGCCAAAGAAAATAAAATACTCTGAGGAGAAGCAGTGAAAGTCGCCACCTATCTACATACTAGAAGTCAAGAACGACAAGATCGACTACATAAACAGCATATGAAATATAGAATGGCGAAAAGCTGAACTTAAAAAAATTACAAATTTTTGGATGTACTGCATACGTCAAAGAACTAGGACAATTACGGAAATTAGACAATAGAAGTAAGATGGTTAAATTCGTTGGTTACATGCCGATTGGATATTGATTATGGGATCCTGTAAAAAGAAAAATAATTGTTTCAAGAGAAGTACATTTTAGCGAGAATGAAAATAAATATATTAAATTAACTGAGAAAAAAGATAAAGTGTGCACAATACAAAAAGAAGAGACAAACAGCGATGAAGAAGAGGATACAGGTGTCAGGCATCAAGATATATAGGATGAAAATAAAGATGCAACAGTAACGGATGACAAGATATCGGAAAAAGAATAAAAAGGAGAAGAGAACACAGTAAGATCTCAAAGAGAAAAAAAATTTCCAGACAGATACAAGGTTGACGCATTTCTAATATATAAAGAGGCTGTGAATGGTAAGAAAAAGAAAAAATGGATGTAAGTTACATAAGTAGAAAAGAATTCTTTGAAAGAAAATAAAACCTGGGAATTAGTAAATGCAAATGACGTAAAAAGAAAAAAATGTTTAACGAGCAGATGAGTTTTTCTAATTAAAGAAAATGGAAGAAGCTTGTCGCAAGAGGATGCGAACAAAGAAATAATATAAACTACGAAAAACTATACAGCCCTGTAATTAACAGCGCTGCATTAAGAATATTATTTGCATTGGCAGCACATCACAATTGGAAATACATAAAATTTGATGTGAAAACCGCTTTTCTCTACGGAGAATTAGAAGAGAAAGTATTCATGTATTTACCTAAGGCATAGAAAAAAGTAGAAGAAAAAATTTGTAAAAAAGGCATACGGTCTCAAACAAGCATCACATAGCTGTAATACAAAATTTACAGAGGTACTTAAAAAACATGAATTCAAACAACTGTTGACCGATAAATGCATATTTAAGAGAGAATATAATTCTACATTCCTAGCAATCCATGTCGATGATGGTATCATATTTGGCAAAAACATACAAGATCTACAAAATCTGCTATTAAAACTTAAAAATATTTTCAAAATAATAATTGTTGAAAATTTGAGATATTTTTTAGGTCTAGAGATCAAGTAAGAGGATAATGGTATCAAGCTTCACCAACAAAACTATGCGGAAAAAGTTCTGGAGATGTATGGCATGATTAATGTAAAAGCGGTGGATACACCTATCCTGACCAATAACAAGATCAATGACAAAGGGAGCAGGACAGGATCTTTTCCATTCAGAGACAATAGGAATCCTACTTTACCTCACCACAAAAACTAGACCTGACCTGAGTTACGTAGTAACGTATAATAGTCGTTATGTACAAAAACTTTCTAATATGAATGTATCTTGCGTTAAAAGAATTTTAAGATATTTACAAAGAACTAGATAATTAGGGATAGCGTATAAAAAACTAGTAATATCGGATTGCTTAAAGCCTATTGTGATGCAGATTATGCAGGGGATGCAGAGAGTAGAAAAAGTATATCAGGATATGTAATAGAATTTTGTGGAGGACCAATAAATTGGGCATCGCGAAAACAGTCTATTGTTGCGTTGTCGAGCACGGAGGCAAAATTTATTTCAGCTGAGGATGTAAAAAATTATTATATTTGAAGAATGTATTAGAAAAACTTGTAAATAAAACTGTAAGAGCTGATATGTGTATTAATAATCAAAGCGCAATCAAACTTATTAAAACAGGAATATTTAATCGAAGATCAAGACATATAGATGTACGGTATCATTTCATAAATGAGAAAGTTAAAGAAAATAATATAAATATTGTCTATTGTAACACTAACGATCAAACTGCCAATGTATTTATAAAATTGTTATGCGCAACAAAATTTAGAAAATTTAGAGATGTGTTAATGAAATAGAATCTATATTTTGTGCGGTCATTATTAGATTTTTCTTTTGTCAATTCATTCTTAGGTGTATAAGAAAACAATTAAAATAAACGGGGGATGTTAGAATACCATTGGTATATCATTAAAAATTGTTGATTATTGTAATACTTACACCTTTGACTATATACCTCTGGACTGCTAATACCTCCACTTTTCCATAAGATAGAAGGAAAGGTTCAAGAATCTACCCAGTAAACAAGAAACATTAAATAAACGTTTTGAAACATTGATTTCTTGTGACTTTTATCAACGTTCTTATATAATATTGTATATATGTTTTTAAAACATTATTTAATAATGTGATAATTTCGAATGTTTAAAAAACGTTTTAATAATGTTGTTCCAAATATTTTTTTAACGTTTTTATATAATGTTATAAAAATGTTTTTAAAACATTACCCAAATAATGTAATATTTTTGTATGTTTAAAAAACGTTTCAATAATGTTCCAAATATTTTTTTAACGTTCTTATATAATATTATAAAATTATTTTTAAAACATTATCTAAATAATGTGATATTTCCGAATGTTTAACAAATGTTTTAATATTTCTTGAAATATTTCATAAATGTTAATATGGTACGTTTATTGAGGTAAATTCAATATATGTATCTGCAGTAGTTTAAAAATATTTTAATTTATATGTGATCCATCCAATGATGGTAAATTTAGATGATTGCAATAAATTAATTTCATTTGGAAGTCAAACGGAAAACGCGTGTCTTTCTCGCGCTGGGCGCATGTAACATTAATTCTTCACAGATGTCGCGTTTTCCATGTAACGTGTTGTATCATGTGTATTTGCCGATAACGAGAAGACACGTGCAGACACGTGAACGAAGTGCATCACATGTGATTGAAAATCATAATTAAAGTGCGTTGAGTGAATTCTCCTTCTTATTTGTGACTTTACTTCTTTATAGCGTGACAGGTAAGTAAAATTCATTTTGCAAGTAAAAACCGTGGAAAAAATTTCCGATAGAAAACGATCTATCATATTTATGAATTTACGAATCAAAGTCCATATTCAAAACGACAGCATTTTTTCCATTGTTTTTTATCGGAAATTTTTATGAGGGATGTTTATTCGTACTTTAATTAACTTGAAAGGTTAGGTTTTTTTATTTGCAACATTGTGCTTATAGTTTTTTTGCTTCTTCGCGCACTGTTTTATTAAAATTGGCAAAATAAAAATTAACGAACTTCGAAAAAGATAAGAAACACACGACAAGAAACACATTGTTGAAATCGTGCGTGAAGAAGTAAAAAGATTATAGGTAAAAACTAAGAAGCAAGAAGAAAAGAGTACATTAGTAGTATATGGTTAGCCATTGGGCGTCAAAACAAATGACGTCACAGGGGAGAAGGGGGGAAAACTGACGCCAGTCTTATCAGTGAAGTGGTGGGGGTAGGGTGACGCGCTAGCAGTAAAAGGGCTAAGTGGAGCGGAGGACCTGACGAAATTTGGAGCGGGGCAAGGAGGACCTGACGATATCAGGACCGGGGGGAGGGGCGGGGAAGACCTGACGATATCAGGAGCGTTTTTATTGGGAAGTAAAGGGGATGGCTCAGGGAGGAATTAGAGTGTGCTTATTGGTTTCCACCACGGCTGCCCCAGGAGCGGATTGGTTGAAAAACAGGTATTTTGGGAAAAATTTAGCATCAAAGTGGGGAACTGGTAAAAAAGGCCTGAGAAGTCGAAAAGCCTTATCTGGAAATTACGATAGAAAGGACGGAAACGTCTTTTACGATATACATATGCTTTCAAAGGAATAGTACGTTTAGAAAAAGATAATTATGAAAAGGAAGCATTTTTACGATTTTAGCGTTACTACGTACAGGAGATAGAGTCTTGGCATTAGACAGGTCGTGTGAAAAAATAATTCGGTTTTAAAAGTTACAAAAGAGTATTTATTGAAACATTCAACTTTTTTTTATACATCTACGAGTATATTTTTACATTTTTAAATTACATGATTGAATGGGGTAGCATACAGATGATTTCATCACGCATTTTCTTTTATTATAAAGAAAAAATTTGTGAAAACTATTATTATTGTTACATTAATCTTACAAACTATTTATTATTATTCTTACATTAATCATACGAAGATTTATACTTTTAAAAAATGCATGATTAAATATGACTACAAAAGAGTGTGTTTATATCATAAAATTGTACAAATTATGACCCGTGATTTGACAGAATTATATGGACGATTTCGTCGAAGCGCAGTAAAGTTATTTCTAAAAATATTATATTAAAGTACATATCAAGAAGAGTTAAATCCTTAATTTGAGTACGTACATCGCGTTCGATTTCACTATAGTTTCCTTTTAATGTTAGTTTTATAATATCGCGATCTACATAACTTTTCGGAAGTTTCAATTCTATTTCTTTGATTAAATAGTGAGCGCACTTGTTGACGATATTGCTTAAAGTTTTTAAATGTTCTAAATAAGCATCCACGCACTTCGTTACGTTCTCCAGACCCAGGAAGGTAGTTTTCTGCATCACGATTGCTACGGCATAAAGTTTCCGTTTCTTCATCGATGGTGCTGAATCTTTGCCTTCCTCGTTGGTATTTTCCGCAGAATCTGACTTTTCTTTCTCCTTGTACGTCAACAATAGCGACTTTAATCCGTAGGATAAGGTAAAGATGACTGAGATATTTTTTATTACTACAGGTTCCGGTTTGAATTTGTTATTCGCGTTCAAGTAGTCGCTCATAAGTTCCATGTTTTCTTGAAATTGCAGCCACGATTCTGCATCAAAATATACTCCGTCAGCGTTGCTCCCGCTTAATTTCACTACAGGCTCAAAGATTCCCTTTTTAGTAGTTTACAGTCCCACGAGTATCCTTTTCGTATGTGAATTGTTGAGTCCATACGCTGTTCTCAGTAACATGGGAAAGCGTTCGCTTCTCCTCTCGTCGTTATGCATCTCGCTGATATCGGGAATCCCTGTTCGTTTTGCAGAGTTATTACTAGCTTGCTGGTTAGCCATCTTCTTCTTCTTACTTTGTTCTATCGAACGGCAAAACTGATGAAAAGTAACAGGACTAACAGTAATAAAAACACAAGGTTACTCTCTAACGAAGTTAACACTTCGAACGAGGAGACTTGAATGATTTTCACTACGTGGTATCGTTGACCACGTCGACTCTGTTTGCGACGTTGCAACAATATAGACATGAGTCTGCGCGCGCAGCTAAGAAATTAAAAACATTTTTAAATTTTTCTAAATTTTCTAACAGAAATAATTTTACAGCGATATGATTTAAAACGATCATATCACGAGGATATGTCTAATACGACAAAGACGTGAGCGTGCGCACATACGATAAGTTGTTCGGACATGTGATAACTTGCACTTCCTGACTTTTTCCAGATAAATGACTTCCTTCACTTCCGTTATCAAAAGTATCATCCTTTGCGGTGAGCGTAATTTTTTCTAGTATAGGGAGTCAAAGATTAAACTTTTATCGAGCCTTTCGTTTTATCGACAGGAAAGAATGTCAAAAATATGTTTTTGTTAGAAGAATTTTTAAGGTTTGGCTTTTAGCCTGATTTTTTTCAAATGTCAACTTTTGACGAGAGTATGATTTTTTTCTAATCGAAGAATAGGGAACATTATCTACTATAAGATTAATCTACGAAACGAGGGTTTTGTCTAGCAACAAAACGAGGGTTTTGTCTAGCAACAGAACAGTAGATAGGACTAACTAGAAAAATCAGAGTCAAAAGAAGACGGAGTTGTCGAGATAAATTCATTTTCTTTTTCCTCGCTTTTGAAATATTTGGAAGATGCAACGTATAAATGTTAAGTTTCACGAAAGCTAAGCGTTAGTTCGGCTTTCATACTTTCCAGTTATAAGTCGAGAGTTTTTCGTTGTACTATGACAAACGTTGTTGTAAGTGCAATTTTTATTGCGAATGAAAAAGTGAAAATAGTGAAGTTTAAATAGTGAAAATGTTGCGCGACGATATTGTTAAATTTTTTATCGTGGCGTGTAATTTTAATAATAAAATAGTGAAGGGTCACTATTTTAAGAAGGTAGCGCGTGACAATGACGCGTCGAACTACGCATTGTTCGACAAGTTCGCTAAGGAGTGTTCCAGCACATTGCTGTGCGTTATGCACAGGCTGGGGCACTGTAATGGCAACGTGACGTTGGAAAATATAATTCGACGTCACGTTGAAACGCGACGACAGAACAAAGCGTTTTTCGAAAATGATGCGGGGGGTCATATAGCTGACTTCTTGCGTCAAAGAGAAGGTAAGTAAATTTGAAATTGAGCGTATTAATGTAAGTGTTTTTAGATATTATTTAATTATATTTATTTTTACAGTTGTAAGACACGTAGCCAGGGTTGAGCCGCTACCACCTCGTCGTGCGTCGCCTCTTGAGTGAAACTACGGGGCGAGACGACGATGCGCAGAAGAGGAGCTTCAAGGTGTCGTAGCAGCCCGTAAGTAACTCTACGTACAGTAAGCATGAGACACGCGTCGTCTCGTGGAGAAAATTAAATATTCAAAGTTTTATCAAATATTACATATAGAAAATTTTCTAGGAAGACCGCGAATTGAAATCGCGGACTTAGTTGCGGAGGCACCATCACCTCGATACACCCCCGACGGTGAATCATCAGGTAAATTTAAAAATATCGTGTTATAAAGTTATTGTAATAATAGTAATAATAATAACAATAGTTATTATATATTTAGATGACGACGACGATACTCGAGGTAATTTTGACAGAGTTCCATCCTCAGCCGATGAGGCTATATTTACTTCAGGTAAGTTTTAAAAAATAGAGTTGGAGAAACTAACATATAGTTATTTAGCATAATTAATAACAAAAAAAAATATTATTTTTAGTGCAAGCAAACGAGACGGAGGACGAAGAAGAAAGAGGAGGAAGAAGAAAGAGAGGAAAGAGCGACGCAGGAGGAGGAAGAGGAGGAAACCGAAAAAGAAGCATTAAGAGAAGATGAGGAGGAGGATACAGACGAAGATGAAGAAGAGGAGGCAGAAGATCAAGAGGAAGAGTAAAATGAAATAGAAGAAGAAGAAGAAGAAGAAGAAGAAGAGCAGCAGGAAGCGATGGAAGATGCGGAAGAAGGAGATGAAGAGGAATCGGATGAAGGCGTTGAAGTGGAGGATAATGAAGAGGGGGCAGAAATAGAAAATGATGCCGAGGAAAGAGAAGTCAGAGTTGCTTCGCCAGAGTATGATGGTAACTATTATTAATATTATTATTAAATTATTTTTTTTCGAAGTAATATAAAACAAAATAATTTTAGATGATATACATTATGCCAATACCTTACCATGGAGAGCATAATTAATATCACTGGGCGGGGAAATATCGGGGTAACTTGGTGAGTTAGTTAGTATATTATATCTTTGTCTGCGTTTTCGTGTATTAGTAAAAAAGAAAAAATAAAACAGAATATAAGACAGCAATGATTAATAAAAATATTTTATCTTTCAGTTCAAACTGGCGTTGGACTTGCTGAAGCTGTAATTGGAGGAAACGCTAGTGGGGAAGAATTTCTCCACAATGCTGCGGAGAATGTAGCTGACCAAAGGCCTCAACGGCAGCAACATCGGTCGCAGCAACCACAGGCGCAACATTTTCAGCAACAGGAGCAAGACCCACAATCGCAGCAGCAGCAGCAGCAGTCGCAGCAGCAACAACATCGGGCTGGTGATAGATTTAATTATACAGAGCTGCAGACGGAAAACGCGCGTAGATTTAGGAATTTTGCTATACTCGGGAGAGAGGCGAGTTTCGCGATATGTCTAGTGCCACAGGGTGCCGATACCGCGCGTTGGCTAGAAAACGCGTTCCGCGAAATCCATGCGTACGCGATAAGCTCGAGTGAACCGACGGATTACGTAGGACTATCTTTTGATTCCGAAAGTTTGACGCTCGGATCGGCGGGATTGTCGTTTCGTCCGGCGCGCGACTTGACTTACAAGGACATATGGGAACTCGTAAGTTTGGTAGCGCTGTTATGTACACACACACCGTCGTGCACGACCCACACATACACGCATATATAAAATAACGTCATAGCTATGACTCACGTTATACACGTTCGTCACGAAGGGCGAACGATAGAATTCCTAGCCGAGGAGAGATCGGACGAGTTTCGGACAATAGCCGAATATTTAAATACAGGCGACATCCTCTGTAAACAGGAAGGGACTCGACGCCGTGGCGTCGATGTCCTAGTCATAAAACGATAACCCGACTATTGTCACGTTATCTACCTGGGCGCGGCGAACACGATTTTAGCTGTTCGACGTTAATTCGTCGAGCTCAAAATTTCTTGAATCCGATTCGGTATCCTGGACGAGCGCCTACTCGATCCGAATCGCCAACCATGCCGAAGGCTCAGTAATCAGAAGCTAAGAGTGACGCGCCCACGGTACAACGTTACCATTCCGAAAAGGTCACGATTCGTGCAAGGTTCGATCGTCCTGGTATCCCTCGGCTACGAATAAAGACGAGATCGCGACTCGGGACAGCTTCCCCAAGGCGTCGTCTTTAAGACTCAGGGCTGCTGCTTCCTCGAAACGTTGTCGCGACAAAGCGTGTTATTCACGCACACATTGAATATTACCACGCGTGTTCCGTCACGCACTTACGAGTATCCGCGAGCGGATTGGAAACATCGTCCGTGAGACCTACGCGCATAAGTAATCGCGAGTGTACAATATTAAACAGAAATAAAAACTTATAACTTCCCAAACACAGTGTGGATATTAATTTCTCCACACTGATACACAAAACAAGCGCAAAGTAACGAAATTGAAGTCACGGAAACTTTTAACATCAGGGTTTTCAATGTCGCAGTACCGGTGGGACGTGGAAGGGTATCAAATCCATTGACGCTCGAGGATGTCGTCAAACGATCGATATTGGAAATAGTAAATGACGATAGTTTATGCTTTCCTTGTTCAGTTGTAGCCGCGCGAATCCACTGCGAACGTGAAAATCTTCGGACGGGGCCGCGTCATGAAATGTGGGAAGCCGTAAGATTCCGACGTTACAACACGATTTAGCGTTAAAATTAACGATGAACGCCGGTATCGTGATACCGGAGGAGGGATGTGAGATTTACGAAATCCAGCAATTCCAACGGTATCTCGCCGCTGAAAATCTGGCAATAATGGTTACGGTTTTAAAGATTTCGGACGCGGGGGGAACCTAATCTACGACGGGCGTACGATACTCGCCTCACTAGGACGCAAACCAAATCATTGCTTAAATATTATGTATTATAAGGGTAGACGCCATTATAATACCATTTTAAATTTAAAAGCCGCTTCGGGTTCATAAGGTGGATATTGCGTTGCGTGTAACGTTGGTTATCGCCCCATCAGAGGGCTTCGTTGTTCTAAAAGATGCTCACGCTGCTACGCTATACCCTCGTGTGAACATCACGACGCAGAGAAAGTCAGGTGCGATACGTGTAATCGTACGTTCTTCGGAAATTCATGTTTCGAGCGTCATCGTACCGAAAAATCTTATGAAGGAAAATCAACTGTTTGCCATTCGGTTAAAATTTGTAACAATTGTGGGCGATTTATAAAATCAAGCTCACGGCACGAATGTAATAACGCCTATTGTAGGATATGTCATTCTCTGCAACCCGTGAATCATTCGTGTTTTATGCAACCTCTTCGACGCAGAGTCAAAGCTGAAGACCCTGGAGAGGGTACGAGTGCTGCGGCGATACGTGAAGAGGCACAAAGAAACGCTAATAACCTCGAGGGTGAGAACGTCAATGAAGTCAAGGGAGCTGTCGCATTCGTGTTTTACGATTTTGAAACGCGGCAGGACGAGACGTACGAAGGAACCGAGAACGTAAAGTTACACGTTCCGACTCTCTGCGTAGCACAGCAAATTTGCGCTGCTTGCGTGGCGATAGACGACATGACGGTGCGATGTCGTTGGTGCGGAACGCGCGAATTTGTATTTAATATCGATCCGGTAAAGCAGTTTATAGAGTTTGTGACACGACCGACAAAACATTTTAAAAGTATTATTTGTATCGTTCACAACGCAAAGGCGTTCGACGCGTAATTTATTTTAAAATATCCAGTCGAAAAATCGTTAATAACGGAAAAGCCACGGATAATTCTGAATGGGACGAAGATTATCGTGATGACGATCGGTCATACAAAATTCATCGACAGCGTTAGTTATATGCCGATGCGATTATCTGATCTACCTAAAGCTTTCGGGCTAAGAGATACGGCAGATAAAGACATTTTTCCGCATTTATTTAACACTGTGGAGAATTAATTGTATGTCGGTCCATTACCCGAGGCTCGATTTTATTCTCCCAATCAAATGAAACCTGATGAGCGCGAGCGATTTCTTGCATGGCATACGGAAATGACAAATAAAAATGTCATCTTCGACTTCCAGCGCTAGATCGTACGTTATTGTCGAAATGACGTAGAAATTTTACGACGTGCCTGTGTAGCTTTCCAAAAAATATTTTTAGAGCGCGGCGGTGTGTGTCCTTTCAAAGAATGCACGACTATCGCTTCCACGTGTATGAAAGTTTTTCGAAAAAACTTTCTTCGCGAGGGGGAAATAGGAATCATCCCGCCGGGCGGATACAAAAACGCCGATAGACAATCGCGCAAAGCTTTACAATGGTTAGTGTGGAAGGAGCGTGAGCTCGAACATCCCATAAACCATGCCGGGAGAGGTCGCGAGCGTTTAATCGGCGGTAGCCACGTAGACGGATATTACGAGACAAAATTGGGGACTGAAACTCAGCGTTTCTCCAATTTCACGGGTGCTTCTGGCACGGATGCCTTACTTGCTTCCAAGTGAATTGTGACAGTAAGCTTTCAACTGCTAACCGCAACGATACGATAGAATCGCGTTACGAACAAACTATCGCAACGACATGGCATCTTCGCCGGCAAGGATATCAGGTGATTGAAAAATGGGAGTGCGCTTTCGACTGAGAGATGAGGGCAAATAACGAGATGCGTAATTTTCTCGAACATCACCCTATACTAAAATCTGCGCCTCTCGATCCGCGTGACGCGTTTTTTGGTGGCCGCACGGAAAATATCGTAACTCGACTCGAAGTAGCGGGGTACGCGGAGAAAATACGTTACGTAGACGTGTGTTCTCTGTACCCGTATTAAAGACAGGCGTTTTTCCGATCGGCCACCCTGAAATCTATATCGGAGCGGAATGCTCGTCGTTAATCGGTGACGGACCAGGGTATAATTTCGACCCGGTCGAAGGTCTTGTACGTTGTCGAGTACTCCCACCGCGCAATCTCTTTCACCCGGTACTCCCGTATCGTGTGCGCGGAAAATTGCTGTTTGCGTTGTGCCGGAGTTGCTGCGAAATGTTCTCGCAGTCCGCGTGCACTCACGAACATCCTGACGAACGTGAATTCGAGGGTACTTGGGTATCATGCGAATTACGTAAAACCATCGAGAAAGGTTATTTTGTGAGGCAAGTAAATGAAATTTGGCAATACAAAGTTGCTCGCTACGATCGCGATACGCGGCAGGGCAAATTGTTCACTGGATATATAAATTCCTTTTTGCAATTAAAGCAGGAAGCTAGTGGATGGCCGAGCGAATGTGTAGATGACGAGAGTAAAGCACGATACCTTCATGAATATGAGGAAATCGAAGGTATTACACTCGATAGAAACAACATCTCACGTAATCCTGGCTTGCGCTCGGTCGCGAAGCTCTGTTTAAATTCCTTCTGGGGAAAATTCGGCCAACGATCGAATCTTCCTAGTACCGAGATCGTAGAATCGCCTCAGCGTTTCACAACTTTGCTCACTAGCCCTGAGCACGAAATAACTGACATATTACCAGTCAACGACGAGGTATTGTATGTCTCGTGGCGACTGCGAGAAGAGGCAATCGTAGCTTCTCCGATTACCAACGTTGTGATCGCGGCATACACGACGGCACAAGCTAGGTTAAAATTGTATGATTATTTAGAAAAGTTAAATAGGCGCGTATTATATTGCGATACCGATTTTGTTATATATTTGAGTAGTGGTGATCCAAACGAGTACGAACCACGTACTGGGAATTTTCTGGGCGACATGATGAACGAACTCGAAAGCTACGGCAACGGTAGCTACATCGAGTCGTTTGTGTCGGGAGGCCCAAAATTTTATGCGTATGTGGTTCGTACAGCGGATGGAATCACTCGTGAAACTTGTAAAGTGAAAGGAATAACTTTAAATTATAATAATTCTAGATTTGTAAATTTCCATAGTATAAGAAATTTAACATTAGAAAGAGAAAGGCAAGAGGAAGGAGAAGATGAAGAAAACCGTGGAAGGGAACCCGTGAAAAAAATCTGCGCTTTAGCGCAAATGCAATTCGTCGCAATGCTTTTCACGAAATTGTAACAAGAAAAGAGAGGAAAACATGTTCGGCGGTATTAGTAAAGCGCAGATTTATTAATAATCGTTATTCGGTTCCATACGGTTTTGTCGAATAATCATCTTTTCTTACTCGAGCTTTGTTCTCGCTTAAATAAGTTTCGAGTCGTCAATTTTTTCGTCCGCAGCGCATAAGTATCATTGTAAAAATTCTATAAAAGCGTATTAATCATAAGTCATTCATTAGTTTTAGCATTGTAAAATATAAAATGTAAATATTTTTACAATATAAAATTAGGACAAAAACGTGCTAAAATAAAAAAAAAACGTTTTAATTAATTTTTCATAAAAAATTTTATTATACATTTCCAATCCGAATCCTGTTTTGTTTCCCGTGTACTTTTTCCCTTGTTTCTTTTTCGTGAATTATTTTCCCCCTCCCCAGCGGCATCGTCTATCAGCTCATTAAAACGATGCCGACCTAAGCGCTAAGTGAGTGGGATAAACCTGTATGCACCCCGCGCCGCGGCACGGATCAGCTCGTTGTTGGCCGCGGTTGGCTAACGAACCAGTGGGGGGTACGTTCACGCGAGCGCGCGAACGCCGCAGCCGCCGACGCCGCCGCGTTGATGCGCTTATCTCTGCCTTCGAAAATTTAACTCCGCGAATTATTAATATCGATATTGTCGACGATTAGTATTATTATTAGCATCGACCGCCATTTTTTCTTTTTTGTTTTTGAAGCAACGCACCGGAATCGAGTCAATCATTTCGCAAAATGGATGTGCGTTGGAAACATCCCTGGACATCGATTATATGGGACATCGCGGTCCCAGGGGGGTGTGGGAAAACGATCTTTGTAAAGTCTTTTATCAAATATCTATCGAGCATGTCCGACGTGAGTTTCGAGAGAGTTTTATTTTATTACGCTGAGTGGCAAGAAACTTATCGACAATTAAAATACGACGTGAGTATAAGCGAGGCAGAAGAGTCAGCACGGGGATACGACGTTAAAGTGGTGACGACAACAATGACGAAGAAAAATATAATCGAATTTCGCGAGGGATTACCTCGCCCGGAAGATTATTCGAACGATCCGTTTACCCCGAAACTCATGATAATCGATGACCTTATGAGAGAATCGTCGTCGAACGACGCGATCGTGGATCTTTTTACCAAAGGAAGTCATCATAAGAATCTCAGTGTCATTCTTATCTTGCAGAATCTTTTCCATCAGGGAACAACGCGGACAACGCGATATATCTTTCAACGCGAATTACATCGTGGTTTTCAAAAATCCTCGCGATCGCGCTCAAATTCGCCATTTAGTGCGACAAGTCTATCCCGATGATCCGAAATTTTTAGAAGAGGCTTATTACGACGCTACTTCGAGACCTCACGGATACTTGTTGCTCGATCTGAAGCAATCGACTCCGGACGAATATCGATTTCGTACGTGCGTCTTTCCCGATGATACTAGACATTACGTTTACGTACCGCGTAGATCGTTTTCCATTGCATAAAAATCGCGTAACGAGGCTCGTGGAGGCCAGTCGCGTTGTTCTCTCACGCGACAAAGGAGGACAACATGAGTTCGGACAGCGTGACGAAAATTGCCAGACGTTCAATCGGAAAGAGAAACGTTTGTCTTCTCAAGGCGCTGTGTCATCTGAACAATAAGCAGCGAATGATCTTTCTTCGAATCGCGGACGATAAATTTATTCATTGTATTTGCGAGCGCGTTTTTAATACACTTAAAGGCAACGTCCCGCTCAAACGACGTGAAAAAGATCGACTGAGTAAATACATATCGACACTGCGACGTATTGCGACAAAACGCGGAAATTGGAAGGATAAGAGACAACTTTTGATACAACGAGGCGGATTTTTACCCTATATTATAGGACCCATATTGTCAGCCTTATTAACTCGAATCATCGGAGGCACGGAATCATAAGAATAAATCGCAATGGAAAGTGCAAAAATGATGGTTTTAATTTCTACAGAAAATCTTGAGAGAATGCAGCAACAGCAGCAACAACAGAATAAATCAATTGCTGTAGAGCCGAAGGAAAATATCACGACGGAGAAAACGGTGAAAACGATAATAATAATAATTCCGTACAAACTCCTGGTACCCTTCTGACACGACTCAATGCGGAAATGAGTCGTATTCTTAATTCACCTTACCCGCGTAACGAGGATGAGAGATGGAAAATGTACAGAGAGGTACTTTGGCGGTATCTTTACTATATCCAAGAAGCGCGAAAACAAAATGCAACCAGCGTAACCGAAATTGTCGACAACGAAACACCACTCCTGGAGGAGATCAGCAACAATAGCGACGGCGAATCGACGCTCGTTTCTGACGATATCCCCCGAAAATCGCAAATTTCTGCTAATCTTTCTTATTTATCCGATATCGACAATACCGTGATAAGAAGAGAACATAGCCTTCGATTGCTGAAAAGTGCCGGAAAAATAGTAGAAACTGTCCCGAAATCGTATCGCGCTCAAGCTCGCTTACTGATGAAACATTTGCTCAATAAAGCGGTGCCTGACAGAATTAATTGGAACGAGAATGGAGTCGTGACTATAGATGGCAGCATTGTAAAAGATTTGAATATCAGCGAGCTGATGAACGAGATGATGCGAGAAAGAAAAACCGTAAAACCACCAGTAGGAAGAGTTCAGATTGCTCGATTACTACGCAGCTTAAACACGCGTTCGACACTGGTAGGGAATAAGCGACTGTTAAATGGCACCCTCGCTTTTTCTTCCCCGATTAATGTGAAACATCGGCCTTTGTCAAGTTCCACGCCGATTGCAACGAAAACATATTCAACGAGATCGACAAAACGTCAATCGGAAAAACGCAAGAAGCAGGAACGAGAAGAAGAAAGAGCCCCTGATTACGCATTGTATCTGTCCCCTTACTTTCGTAAAGCCTATCCATCTACAACTTTTATGAAAAACATGGATTCGCTTCCTGCGCGAAAAAGGCGTTTGCTAGATTGGAATACACTGAAGAAATAATCGATAATGTCGGAACTTGAAAAATTATACTACGATCCCGCGCATTACGCCGGCTTCTTAGCAGTGGAAAATCTGACACGTGCCGCTAAGCCGAATTTCACACGTAACAATGTCGCTCGCTGGCTGGAATCGCAAGATGCGTATTCGCTGCACCGTCCACTGCGCCGAAAGTTTCTTCGATTGCATTACAACGTAACGAATATCGACGATGTGTGGGAGGGCGATTTGATTGAGGTGCGAAATCTTAAAAGTTATAATGACGGATATTCTTATATTCTCGTGATTATCGATGTACTCAGTAAATTCGTTTGGGTGGAACCATTACGTGACAAAACGAGCGTATGCGTGACAAAAGCTTTTCAACGTGTACTCGCGAGAAGCAAAGGACGAATACCTATATACTTGCAAACTGACAAGGGTAAAGAATTTGTCGGGCGTGCGACGCAAAAGTTTTTGAAAGGAAACGATATTCGTTTTAGAGTAACGCGCAATCCCGACATCAAAGCAGCCGTCGTCGAACGCTTTACCAGAACGTTAAAGGAACGAATGTGGCAGTATTTTACGCATAAAAATACGCGTCAATATATCGATGTTTTGCAGGATATTGTGCGTGTGTACAATCACACTCGTCATTCGATCACCAAAATGCAACCACCGGTTGTAACGAGAGAAAATGCTCGTATGGCGCGTGAAAATATAACTCGACGGTGGAAAGACGTTAACAAAATTAAGAATGCTAAATACCATGCTGGCGATCTCGTCCGCGTCAGTAGAGCGAAAGGCACCTTCGAGAAAGGATACGAGGCGAATTGGACCGAGGAGATATTTTGAATTCATCGTGTTCTTGAATGGCGAAAACCTCGTGTGTACGAATTAAGCGATTTAACGGGGGAGGTCATAGACGGGATCTTTTACGAACAAGAATTAGCTCGAATCGAGAAAAACCTGCAGGAGGAAGAATTTATTGTGGATCGCGTGATAAGGAGTAAAGAACGTGGTGCTAATAAGCAACTGCTAGTTAGCTGGCGCGGATATCCTAGCAAATTCGACTCTTGGATCCCAGCTTCGAGTTTATCGAATCTCCGAGATGACGGCAACGGACCAATTTCACATGATTCTTCCAAGCAATAGCAGTATGCAGTATTTTCCGGAAAATACTACTTCCTCCTTCATCACGCAGTTACCTCAAACTGTAGAATTGCATGGAGAATGGGAAGTTGCACCAAGCGAGATTCAATTTCCCTGTAGTTTTTTTCACGTACGTCAGTTTCCCGAAAATGAGCTCAAATATTTCTTTTCCACAGAAGATATATAGAAGATACGCAATGGATCATATGTGTTGCATCATAGAATAATACAGAATGGTATTTACGAGACTATCGAGAATCTTATCCATGAAATTAATGTAGCGTGCCGAGATTCACATTTTGTTTTCGAAATACAAAAAGAGGGTGGTAAACTCGAAATAGGACTTAGCTGCGACGTGGAAAAATGTCGTGCTAATCATTATATTAACTTTTCCGATAATCTTTTTCGAATATTAGGATGCGAAACGGAATTAGGCATAAAAGATAATTTATACTTTCGTAAGATTATGATAAACGATTCCGGTGAATGCATGAGTTTTCTCAAACTCGGATTTAAAACGGAAAACGGTAATCGAATTTATTATTATCAGAGTAAAGAGCCTTGTAGCTTGTGGCGTGGTATTCCAGATAAGCTGTTCGTTTATTGTGATATTTGTGAATCTTATATAACCGGTGATGTACAAACCTCGCTTCTCCGAATAGTCCCGGTCGAGTCACGCGAAAGTAATTACGCGTACGGGACGAATCAAGTGAAACATTTCTCTTTTCCATTTTATATTCCGTTGCGACAAACCCGTTTCCGCAGAATCGAAATAGATATACTACTGTGTCCAAAAAGTAAGGTGACATTGCATTTATTTCGAAAATTCTTTATTTATTCTTGCAAATCAATTTCGTCCCCTTCAAAGTAATCCCCCCCTGATATAATACACTTATTCCAACGGATTTTCCAATCTTCGAAACAGTTGTAATAATCGATTTCAGGAATGGAAGAATCTCTTCTATCGACTTGCTTGAGTTTGCTGAATAGCCAGAAGTCGCATGGAGCCAAATCAGGTGAATACGGTGGTTGTGGAACGATATTAGTCGAGTTTTTGGTTAAAAAATCACGAATCACCGTTTCGAGTCGATAGAAGAGATTCAAGCCGCTGCGAAGAAGGAGCTAAAGGCCATTCCTGAAATCGATTATTACAACTGTTTCGAAGATTGGAAAATCCGTTGGAATAAGTGTATTATATCAGGGGGGGGATTACTTTGAAGGGGACGAAATTGATTTGCAAGAATAAATAAAGAATTTTCGAAATAAATGCAATGTCACCTTACTTTTTGGACACAGTAGTAAAAGATCAGCTCGGAAAAAAAATACCATTTGAATCGGGAACCTTAACGGTGACATTGAACTTCAGACGTGCTCGATAATTTACATTAGAATACAGTTGAAATAAACGTAAGTCTGCGATAAACAAAAGAGAGAAAATCAATTTCACCATGGACTATGAGGAATATTACGAGGTGCAAAGCGGAGGTGCCGGCGGAAGGGGTGGGGGAATTCCGCGGGTTTTTGTCGGCTCGCCCTATCAACGCGGACATGGTAACGGAAGTTTTCTCGGTGGATTATTTAGAAAAATTTTACCTTATCTAAAGAGGGGTGCGCGGGCTGTCGGTAAGGAGGCTTTACGCGCAGGCATCAACGTAATGGAGGATGTCGACAACCATACCCCGTTGAATGTGGCATTCAAAAATCGCTTCGCGGAATCGAGGAAAAACCTCAAAAGAAAAGCCACAGAAAAAATAAAAGACTTGATGAAAGGATCGGGATATAAAGTAGCCGTAACAACTCCAATGCTTCAGTTTCCTCACGGTTACCACGATCCTCGCATCGCTAAGAGAACGTCGCTTTGTAAACGTAATCGTTCAGTCAAAAGAAAATCGAAAAAAAGTGTACGCAGAAAAGGCGCTAAAAAATCGAAGAAGAAGAAAAGTCACGGAACAACTCGAAAAACTAAAAAGTCATCCGGCACGAAACGCCGCAACAGCAAGAAGCGCAGTGTATCCGACATATTCTCGTAATCCTCGCACGAATTAGCGTTATCCATAGTGCGTCGTGATAAGTATGTCCTTCCTTCATACCCATTCGAGCGAGTGTTTGAAGAGTGAACTCGATCTCTTCGCTTTATCGCGTACTTAGATTAGTATCGAGAGTGTTCAATGGATTTATTACAAGCCCGTAACATCGCTCGCAGACGACGCATCAATAAAATTTGTTATACCCGGTCATGGAGAAGACTACCTGGATCTCACGCACACTATGCTAAGTCTCCGTATACGTGTAGAAACGGGAACAAATACCGCCACCGCCGCCGCCGTCGCCGCGCCCAAAGTAGGCCCTGTAAATCAACTGCTGCATTCCATGTTCAATCAAATCGACGTGTATTTCAATCAAAAACTCGTGTCACCTCCAAACAACGCTTACGCTTACCGCGCATACATAGAGGCGTTATTAAATTATGCTTCACCCGCAAAAACTTTCCATCTCACCTCTTGTCTGTGGGACACGGATACTCCCGGTTTCATGGACGTGCCGGTAGATTCGCCAACGAATCAGGCTCTCGTAAGACGCGCTCGTTACATTCAAGGAGGACGCGCGTTGGATCTCGTAGGACATCTTCACTGCGACGTTTTTAATCAAGATAAATTCTTAATTAACGGGGTGGAAGTTAGAATGAGACTCGTACGTCTCCAAAGATACGTTTTGTCTAATGGAAACAAATTCCACGTCGAAAATCCGCATTCTAGACGCTAGCCTACTTGTAAGAAGAGCAAAAATAACTCCCGGAGTATTACTAGCGTATGCAAGAATGCTGAGTAAAACCACTGCTAAGTATCTCCTTACGAGAGTCGAAGTTAAAACGTTCACGATACATTCTGGTCTCGTGGGAGAATCGTTAGACAATGTAATACTTGGACAACTACCGAAACGAATAATAGTTGGCTTTGTTGATAACAAATCGTTTAACGGCGACAGAAAATTAAACCCGTTTAACTTTAAGAATTACGGCATAAATTTCCTTTCGCTCTGACGGAATGCAGATTTCAAGTAGACTGTTACAGCAGAGCTTTAAGAAAGATGAACCGCTCTACATCGAAGCGTATCACACCCTCTTTTCCGGAACAGGCATACATTTTTTGAACGAGGGAAATTCTATAAGCAGAGACGATTACTCTAACGGATATTGCCTCTTCGCTTTTGATCTTACACCCGATCTATCGGCTAATTGTGCTGGGCATTGGAATCTCGTGAAACATGGAAGCTTACGACTAGAAGTGAGATTCGAAAAGGCACTTACCGCGACCGTTAATTGCATCGTGTATGCCGAGTTCGATAATGTTCTAGAAATCGATTCATCTCGGCAAGTCATAGTCGATTTTTCTAGATAGTTTCTTATAACACAGATGGATCAACAACAAGAACATTGTCTGTAAAATGTTCACCCCCATCATCTTTATCGTCACCACCATCATTAAACTACCGTATGCCTAAAAGAGAATTCAGTTTGGAACGAGACTCGGACGTAGCCGGTTCGATTAAGAAAGCTTGCGTAAAGTATAAAACTATGGACATAGTCATCGACATTCAAGGTTTTCGCGATGCTGAGGAACAATTTATTCCGAAAGAAGTCGCGGTTGTCGCTGTTAACACTCCAATTATCGGACAATGGATTATAATTTGACCTTGCCTGTTTGACGAGTTGCCTGTAAATTCGAGACGTGAAAACAACTGGCTTACGCGCAATTATCACGGTATCGAGTGGTTCGACGGCAAAGTTAATCTCAAATATTTCAAGCAACATCTACAAGAAATTACTCGACAAGCACGCTACATCTATAGCAGGGAACATGAAAAGGCGCGTTACCTACGCAATCTGCTATCCAGAAACGTATATAATCTGGAAGGCGTTTCTCCAGCCTTCAAAAATTTACCCGATGTCGAGGAGAGTGGTCATCGATGCACGTATCACGGATTTCGCGCAAAAGCAAATTTTCACTGCGCGTTGCGCAATGCTTACAATTTGAAACACTGGTTAATCGAGCAAAATAGTAGTAGCTCGAGCCGCAGTAGTCTTCCTTCCGACGAAAACGACAGCGAAGAAGAAGAAGAAGAAGAAATAACATACAAAACAGCGTCGGCTATAGCCGAAGACGAGAAAATAATCCCATTGCCGTATGAATTCACTCGAAATTTTACATTTTTCGTATGAATTCACTCGAAATTTTACATGCGCTGCGCCAATTGAACGCAGAATGCACGGGAGTCTATCCAGCCGACAAGCTATCGAAGGTGTGGACGAGGTCGACCGCCATCGTTGCCAACACGGATGATCACAATCAACCTGGCCAACATTCGTCGCCTTTTACATCGACAAACTTGGAAATGGAACATATTTCGATAGCTATGGATTACCTCCCTCGGATTCTAGATTTCTTCTGCGATTGCGACGAAACTCTATCACGCATCAATGGAACTCCACACAGTTACAAGGAGCGCTTTCCCAAACTTGCGGGCAATACTGCTATGTTTTTTTATATTTCATGTGTAACGGCTATAATCTTAATCAATTTCTCAATTTATTTTCTGTCGAACACACATACAACGACCGACTAATCACAGAATTATTTCACAAATTTGTTCTTTATAATAAAAGAAAATGCGTGATAAAATCATCTGTGTGCTACCCCATTCAATCATGTACCTTAAAAATGTAAGAATATACTCGTAGATGTATGAAAAAAAGTTGAATGTTTCAATAAATACTCTTTTGTAACTTTTAAAACCGAATTATTTTTTCACACGACCTGCCTAATGCCAAGACTCTATCTCCTGTACGTAGTAACGCTAAAATCGTAAAAATGCTTCCTTTTCATAATTATCTTTTTCTAAACGTACTATTCCTTTGAAAGCATATGTATATCGTAAAAGACGTTTCCGTCCTTTCTATCGTAATTTCCAGATAAGGCTTTTCGACTTCTCAGGCCTTTTTTACCAGTTCCCCACTTTGATGCTAAATTTTTCCCAGAATACCTGTTTTTCAACCAATCCGCTCCTGGGGCAGCCGTGGAGGAAACCAATAAGCACACTCTAATTCCTCCCTGAGCCATCCCCTTTACTTCCCAATAAAAACGCTCCTGATATCGTCCTCCTGACAGGTTTTCCCCGCCCCTCCCTCCGGTCCTGATATCAGATCCTCCCCGCCCCGCTCCAAATTTCGTCAGGCCCCTCCACTTGGCCCTTTTACTGCTAGCGCGTCACCCTACCCCCACCACTTCACTGATAAGACTGGCGCCAGTTTTCCCCCTTCACCCCTGTGACGTCATTTGTTTTGACGTCCCATGGCTAACCATATACTACTTACATTGTAGATTAGCCTTGTGCTTAGTGCTGTTTTACATGAAATAATTGTTTGATTTCTTTTATTAATCTGTATTTTCTGTTTCAGAGAATTTTAGAGGATTACCAATTTTATATATAAGTGAAGAAATCTATAAATTTGTATTTGGAAATTTTTTACAATATCATACAATGGAAGGACAAAGTTCATCATATAAAGTAAGATTACATGTATGTATACGTACATATAACTGTTTCAAGTTTAACAAAGTATCTTTCATTCACGTATTCTTTGACAAAGAATACTATAATACTTGATACTACAAATTTAGCTAGTTTTTTATGAAAAGTTGAGAAAGTACTATATCAATAGTGACCATAGCTTACATATCTTAATTAATAATATATATAATCAACATATATATCAATTTTTTATTGGAAAGAATTAAAAAAAAATTGCAAATTGAAATATTGTGTAAACAAAGTTAAGACTTATTATAATTTTGTGGATTACAAAATAAATTATAATTACATTTGAATATCATTCTTTTCAATTTTATAAAACAAGTCATAATGAAAAGTATTTGAAGAAAATGATACATCGAAATATTAAAAAGAATATTAGAAAGAATTGTCAGAAAGAAATAAATCCTCAAGAAAGAGAAATACAAGAAGTAGTTTTTACGCCTCCAGTAGAACATTCAATGTGTAATCTAGTAGAACAAGGAATAGTTCCTACCTTCAATAGTTTTCTATCTTCTCAAAATTTATTAGAAATCAATCAGCTTCCAAATAATCAATTTCATATATCATCTGAAACATCATCTGCATCTTACAATTTCGAATTGTCACTTGAAAAATTTTAAGATCATCTCAGATGTTGGGCAATTGGGTATCATGTCGTACAAACAGCTCTTAGCGATTTATTGAAAATATTAAAATCAAATTTACAAATTCACTACCTTTAGATGCACGAACTCTTTTTAAAACTCAAAATATTTAACATAAAATATGTAATTTAGCTCCCGGAAAATATTTTCATTTTGGACTAAAATCAAAATTATTTTTAAAATTAATTCAAAACGACTTCAAAGATGATGAGGTGAACATATCAATTAATATAGCTGGACTTCCTTTCACAAAAAGTAGTGGTAACCAATTTTGGCCTATTTTAATAAAAATCGATAACTTAGAAAATAAGCCATTTCCAATAGGTGTATACCATGGAGAAACAAAACCAAAAAATTCTAACCTCTTTCTCTCTCAATTTGTTAATAAAATGTAAATTTTACAAAAAGAAGGTTTACGCTTGAATGATAAAATTATAAAAATAAAAATTAGTAAAATCTTATGTGTTGCACCTGCAAAATCATTTGTATTGTGTATTAAAAATTTTAATTCTTATAGCAGCTGCACCAAATGTTATGCAGAAGAATCATTTATAAAAAATAGAATGACTTTTTCCGAGTTAAATTTCAAATTAAGAACGACTGAAAAATTCTACTCTCGAATTGATGAAGATTATCATAAAGAAGTATCTATACTATGTGATTTGAAAATTGATTTTATAAAAAGTATTTCATTGGATTATATGCACTTAATATTATTAGGAATAATAAAACGTTTATTAGCATTTTGGGTGAAAGGAAATCAGGAAGTCCGTCTGTCGAAAGATAATATTGATCTTATTAATGAAAATTTAAAAATAATATACAAATCAATACCCCACAAATTCTCCAGAAAACCAAGATTAATAACAGATTATGATAAATGGAAAGCAGTTGAATTAAGAACGTTTTTATTATGGTCCATGGTTAATGAAACCATTTTTACTAAATTAATATTTTCTTCATTTTTCGTCTCTGCATTGTGCAATTAGAATTATGGTTTGCCAAAATTTAGTTAATAAATATCTTGATTATACTAACAAATTAATAATATACTTTGTTACAAAATTTGGTGATTTATATGGCCAAGAATATATTAATCATAACGTGCATAATCTCATTCATCTAACATCAGATGTAAAGATATTTGGTCCGTTAGATAATTTTAGTTGTTTTCCATTCGAAAACTATATGCATACAATTAAAATGATGCTTAAAACGTCAAACAAATCACTATAACAGTTTATAAAAAAAGTTCATAAATCCGAGAAATATTATTTATTTGAGGCTAACAAAAAAACTTTTTTTTAAAGAAAATGATTTTCGATTAATAAACAACGAATGGGTACAAGGGTTTTTAGCAATAACCTATAATAATTATAGAGTAGAAACTAAAGAACCTAATTGTAATTTTATTTTGAAAAATAATGAACCTATCAAAATAATTGATATTTTTCGGAATAACAACATATTTTACATCAAATATAAAAAATATAGACTAACATCTTATTTTGACAATTTGATGGATAGCTGTATATTTTGGTGTGGTTTTGTTGAAATCATTGATGAAAAACATATTATTTCTGCTAACAATATATTACGGAAGGCTTTCAAAGTAAATAATTGCTTCTTATCGATATTACACTCTGATTGATGTTTGTATGTAAGTATATAATGCTTGTTGTATTATAGTGTATTACACATTATAAAAATATTTGTCCTTTTATTTTTTAAATTGCTTTAAAGTTGAATTGTTGTTATAGTGATTTAATGTTGTCAAATGTAATCATCGATGATTTCAAAACTCTCTCTCTCTCTCTCTCTCTCTGTTTTGTATTACAGAAAAAAATAGACAAATAAATTTCTATAATATAAAATGTTATTCATGTTTCAGTTTGCCGTAGTACAATTTGACAATTCTGACTTTTTTGTGGTTCCCATAATTTGGTTACAAGAACCAAATCATTGTTATTGGCCAAACACATTAAAAAATATTAGAACTGCAATAATAAAAGAAATACCAGTTACAGACAATTTTGTGAAATATAAATGTAAAATTTTTAGTAAACACAGTATTATAAGTATAAATTATAATGTATATACTGTTCAAACTGAGCACAAAAGCAAAAGCTATTGAAAATATCAAAAAATATTTTATACACAAGTTGTCTCTCTATCCATTCACGTCAAAAATATTTTTTAAAAACAATTATTTATAAAATATTAAAAAATTTTTTAAATAAATAATTTTTGATATTTTATAGTTTTTGACATATAACGAAACAAAGTTTGAAACCGTTTTACACATAAGAAGTGATTTTATCCCTTAAAATTATTTTTGGGCCGCAACTAATATTTTCTAAATTCATCTATTTACTTAACTTACATGTATACAAAATTTTATTCAATCAGAATTTAAACTTTGTGAGGTAATACCTTGTAAGTCAATGATTATTAATAATTAATAACTTGTTAAACATTGTGAATTTTGCAATATAGTACAGAACTTTTCTGTTCAGTTTGACTTGCTGTATTAAACTGCGAAAGGTGACACACAGGGATATACATAATTCAAAATAAACATGTGTCCTTTTACAGGCGTATTCGTAATCGAATTCTGAGTTCTAAGCTCCGGACAAATTTTTGCCAAAGGAAAAATCGTCTCAGAATTCGCGTACGAATATGCCTGTGATAGGACGAATGTTTATTCTGAATCACCCTGTATATAGGGTATCCGGTCATTACCCTGTATATACATACGTGTATATAAATGAAAATATATAAAATATATAAAATAATTATTAAACAAAGTTATATAATTATTTTTATATTTTTAAATACTTATAAATTGGTTTTAGAGGCAGAAAAAGAAATTGTGGCAACATCAGAATCTGAATGTGAATCAAGAAAAGGAAAAAGAAAAATAAAAAGTAACAAATATGAGGATTATGTCAGTTATCCTGGTCCTCCAAGGTTAGTTTTATCATGCAACGAAGTTCCAATGTAACCACACACTCACATCCACATATGTACACTTAGGTAAAATTAGAAATTGTAACGTGAACATCTAGTATTATAAGTAAATTGTATCAACCGCTATAATTATAAACTAACTGTATTCGACCCCGTAATTATTATTTTAAATAAAATAACTATAATAATAAAACCATTAGGTCAATTCTTCTTTTTTCTTAGTTTTAATAATATAATTGTATCACCAATCTGTTCTTGTTCAACAAATTCTAGATTTTCTCTAATTTAAATAATATAAAGAAAGGTGGAGACGTTAGTTCGATCAATCAAACAACGTCATTGAAATTCTTCTTCATTTCATCTTAGGTATCGTAAATATACGTATAAATGTTAAATTATCCACTAAGTTAAATCCCATTGTATTCGTCACTATTATAAATTTAGAATAAATCGTGTGTAATAACTGATTTGCCCTGATTTCTTAACCGCAACCATTCCCCGCTCCTAAGATAAGTACTAGGTCCGATCCCGAGGTAAAACAATTAGATTCGTTGCCTCAAAACTGAACCGAGGGACGCGGAACTTCCGGACATTTTGTCATTGAGCCCCCGTTGTGGCCCCACTGACCCCGGGTTGTCGATGCGCCCCAGTGGTGCCGCTTGCCCTAACCAAGCGTGCACCTTCTCAACTCGTTGCGTCCTTCCCTTCCACACTCAGAGCCTATTCACCCATTATTCGGGTTGGATGTAACAATATCATTGTAAATAATTTAAGATATATTACTAATATTTTTATTTGTGTGTAATATTATATTACATTATGTTGTGTCGCATTGTAGGTAAAAATAATAAACATGAGCAAAGAAAAAAACCCCTATTATATTATTGAATTTGGTGACAGAATTCAACTTATACCGTACACTTGGTTCACTACAGCTAAAACTAAGGCATACTGGCCTAATTTCACAGACATATCAAAATATGACAAAGCTGTGAAAAACATGTATCTTGTTGGAAAGAATTGGACTTTGTATGACGTTACAAGAATATTACGTAGTGCTCGTAAGTAAAAAATTAATTTTTTAAAATATATGTTCAGATATCTTTATGTGAATTTTTTGTATAGTGATATTAGAGTTATTAGTATCGATAAACCTATAAAAAATAATCCATTTTATCATTTTAGAAACTTTCGAATCTGGAAAAAAAAATTAAAATTAGCAGAAACCACCTCAGAATTAAATACCAATATTAGTGACGCATAAAAAAAAGAAAGAAAAATAAGAGCTGCTAAAAAATTTAATAGTGATACAGATTCTGATTCACAAATTGTAGAATCTGTGATAAAACTATTTCCAAAAATTAATTTGCATAAAATTGCTCAGAATACGAAAAAGAGTGATAGTAAATGCAAAAATTCACAATATGTAGACGATCATTCGGCATCATCATCATCATCATCATCATCATCAATATCATCCCAGTCAGATAATAATATTGTAGCCTAAGCTAACACCAGTGCATAGCAACAAAAAGCGATGTCGTTGCTATGCATATTAAGATTCGCTAAACGCAAATACGCGGATCGTCTTTCGAGACTTCCTCTCGAAAGACGTGCAGAAAACGCGACAACGACGATAGACAAAATAGTCTTTCGCCGGATGTCGCACCGCCGCCGATTCAACATGTAGCCGACCTGCATATTAGCGTCAGCAATATCGGAGGATAAAAAGGGCCTCCGAATCGGGAAACTGGGGAGAATAACTCGAACAACCGCCAGAGCAACTTGACGGCCGTGCGTAATTCATACGTCAAGCCGTGAAGCGATAGGAGATAACGCGCACCGCAGCCCGTCGTAACAGGGCATCTAAGTGTAAGCAACCACTGTATAAGAAGAAGTATCGAGAATAAATCTACATTATATTGCGACAAGAAAGGTGTTTCTTGATTGACAACCCGTCTGAGCTGCTGCTGTCCCGTGAGTTCTAACTCTTTGGGCAAAAGCGAATCCCGAAATATCTACCGACGTACCTGGACCACCACCGGGCACAACAATATGTTGACAGACACTCATATGTCTATAAATGTATCAAAAAGTAAACAAAGAGATATAATAACATAAATTAATCTAAAAAATAAGAGAATAAGAAGAGATAATAGTGAAGAAAATGTTGAAAGTAATTTGGACTCGTGTATATCAAATAGTACGTGTATTTGTATAGTTATACCTGTATATATTTTATGATTATACAAGGTATAAAATTAAAAGTGTTACAAGCTTTACTTCTTATGCGATTAATATTTATTGTCGGAATCTGTGATTAAACCTTGTTCTTCTGTTTTAATAATTTTGTTTTCAATAGAAAATTGGCTACAATTTTAAGTATAAAAAATATTTTATTATTTTAAAATGTCCTTCAAATGACATATAAAGTTAATTTGTTTGTAATTCTTTCAAAAATAATTTTATCATATCTTTGATACAAAATTGCTGAAAAGTAATTTTATTAAATCTCTATTATTAAATATTAAAGTCTCTATTATTAAATATTAAAATATGCAACACTTTTTGACATCTTGTATAATATATTTCATTATATTATAAATTTATTAGCACACAAATGTTTTGTTACAAAATAAAAATTAAATGTCCTTCATGTGTAGAAAAATTTGAACAATTTATGGTGACGGAGATGGTACGTTCATAAGTCGCACTACGGTGTTGCAAGAGCATGTTGCAAAATATATTGAATAGACTTGAAACTTCAAATTTATCACAGGCAGAGGCTAATTCTACTTTTACAAATAAAACACTAGATGAATTGCCTATAAAAGATTCTGAAATGTTACACAAAATGGAAGACCGTTTGAAAACAGATGAATCTTATAAAAATTTATTGGTAAGAAATAATTTCTTAGCTAATATGTACACTATATATTTTTATAAGTATGAATATAAGTCATTTAATATATTGGTTGTAATCAATGTAAATTTATATTTAATTAATATGTATTTTATATAATTATAATTTTTTTTTCTAGATAAAAATGCTGAGTATGGTGGGAGACAATGATATAAAGTCAATAATGGTGAATATTTTAACGTGCACATTAACAAACAGTATTGCAGCAAAATACAGCTGGCTTGGCGGGAAAAAAAAACTTATATTTTCTAATTTATATTTATAGAAAATTATATTGTGTAAGAAAAATTTCTTTTATATCAATAAAAGAGATATAAATGTATATCGCATGTGAGTCGAAAAAGTGATACAATCTCAAAATTATTAATCCATTTATCGAAATTCTTAATATATTACTAATCTATAACATTGAAGTAATGTCATAACATAATTTACATTTTAAAACCTTTTTAAGACTAATTTATTTTTCTAAATTTTACACAATTTATAGGTTTAAACAATTGCACAATTTACAAAATTAATAGATTTTATTTTCACTCCTATTTTTTTAATGCAATATTTATTTTTATTTGTTTATTTTCATTTGTTTATTTCTTTTTAACTATTTTAAAAACGTTTTTATATTAACAGGTGTTGTCAGGTGACGTATGCCAAATGCCATCGAATCAGAAATTTCAAAGCACATAAAATTATGGTTAGCGCACGCATCAGAACGATTGCAAAGATAGGAAAAGTAACGATAAACACTTTTCATATAATTTATTGAAGGTGAAAGTATCAATAAATGCCTGAACATTTATTTAATTTTGAACATTTTTATTTTATCTTTAAATATGAATGTATATTTTCACAAAATATACGCGTGCATGTACATATACACGTGCACGCACGCACACATACATATTCCACGTTGAAGCTTTAAATATTCGTATTTATAAGTTAAACAATAAGAACATCAAGGATTAAAAATGTGTCCACATACTGATACTTTCGTACGTCTTAATTACCAAAGTCGTAATTTTAATAATGAAATTTATTATTTTAGGAAAAATAAGAGTGCAGAACTCATTGTTGAAGAGCTTTTACCTCCTGAGGATCTTTTGGAAATTGTGTTGCAACATGATATAATAACATAAGCAGCTATATAAAGCTCAGATCTGATGCAATATTATAAAGTATTATGTATGCAATGTTATTATAAAGTACAAAGTATTGTGCAATGTTATGAAGTATTATGCAATTATTATATTATTTTATATTTCTTAGTTTATAAAGTATTTTACATTCCTTAATATTATCTATTATTTTATGTTTATTAATATTACATTATTTTATCATTAGTATACTTCTACCATAATACTTATAAAATATTTGTTTAACATGTTTATTTCAAAAAATATATTTTAATATTGTGTAACTTTATTTTATTGTGTATATTTTTATAGATTTAATAATATCAATTCTTAGTTTTATTGATTATTTATAGTTGATGTGCATATTAAATAATCGATGAAAATTTCACATTGTTATTAAAAACATTCTGCCAGATACTACATCTCGATTACAACCCTAAAATATATCATACGAATACACACACACACACACACACACACACACACACACACACACACACACACACACGCACACACGCGCACACGCGCACACACGCACACACGCACACACGCACACACGCACACACGCACACACGCACACACGCACACACGCACACACGCACGCACACACACACACACACACACACACACACACACACACACACACACACACACATATAGACATCATGATGTCGTACAAATATTCGTACGGTATAAGGATATCATGTGTTATTAGGAAATCATCTCTAGTATATCTTCATAATATACCTACGATATACATCAAAAGTTTTAGATTAGGAACAATATCTCATGAATATCTCGGATATCTTAGGGATATCTCATATATCTCAGGAATAACGTTGAGATATATTTCACTTAACCTTCTGATATCACTACGTTTTGTTAAGTGCTGACATTAGTATATCTTATTAATATCTCTCGTACATACAGCCCTTACAAAAAAGAACTATTGCCGGCCGTGTGATTATTACACGTGGCTATGTGATTACTACTGGTGGCTCTGTAGGAGCCTGTGGCTAGCTGTGTTTGTTGGGTAGTAATATCACTTTATTAAATTAAAAATGAATTTACTAATTAATGATGCTAACTCGCATCAAAATGTGAACACCCTTCTCCTAATAAAATTGTAAAGAAATTATTGTAAAAAATAATACCTCAGCCAGGTGAAAATTTATTCGGTGCACAGTTTAACGAACTTGAAAAGCTATATAAAATCACACAATAAATATTAATACTAATAAAGAGAATCCGGCGATATCTATATAATTGCTGATTTTATTAAAATTTTAATAAAATTTAATGAGTTTGGTAGTATTCATTGAAACATTTATTACAGTGAAGCCACAGGTGCAAAAATATAAAAATATAGTAACGAATTGCAAGACACTCACTCCTCAATTTCGCTGGTCTCCATGGAAGAGGAATAGCGTAATGCTATATTTATATTTATTTTTATATTTTTAATATAATTATTTATATATTTAATATAACTTATTAGTTTAATACTATTAGTTTAATATTATACAATGTTATATACGGAAATTTATACTGTATATATTTGCTGTGAGGGAAACATATATTAATAAGTAATAATTATTAATGTTCTGTATTTATTTAAAATTATATTATAAAGAATTGTGTAATTATTTTGAAGAATATTTTATATTTTATAAAATTAGATAAAGGATTAATCTTTGGTGGATCGATTCTTCGAACGGCGATTTTTTATCGAATCAATTCTTAAGTGACAATTTGAAAAATTGATTTTTTTGAAAAATTCGCCCATCTCTAGTATGTAATGCCGCGTGATACTGTTATAAGAGCTAAATCAAAAGAGATTTATTTTTGTTGATCTCGTCATAAATAATAAAATTAGTTAGTCCGGTGTCGATAAAAGAATGCGATACAACAAAGATATCTAGTCAACATTGATAAGGCGTTTTCAGAATCGAAAAAGTATGTTTTATTATATTATCTCGTATAGAAGGCATATGTTATTTATCTGCTAGAATTGATTTTTACGATCTCGGAAGTCATAATTTATAATGGCATGCGAAAGCAAAGAAAGAATTCGTGCACGCGGTGCAACAGCGTTGCCGAGAAAATAACGCATAGACAAACACGTGGCGTGGTAGAATAGCATTGTTTAAGATGGCGACGCGTGGGTAAACGTGTGGCGCGTTTAGGTAGCTTAAGATAGTGGCGCATGGGTGAACGCATGGCGCGTCGAGATAGCGTTGTTCAAGATGGTGGCGCGTAGGTCGGAGCACGTGGCGTATTGAGGTAGCGTCGTTCAAGATGGCGGCGCGTAGGTCGGAACACGTGGCGTAATGAAATTCCGGTTGTCACAAAAAATTACGCAAATAACTTGATGCCGGGCGAATTAGAATAAATTCGGTGGAATAAATGGTTTTACTCTAATAATACGGAGTAATGAATTTTGTCGGATACTTACCTCATGACTCAGCCATGGTATCATCTGTTATGTGGACGTTTTGTGCAACGACGCAATGCTCGATCAACTCGGTCCAGTTCTTGAGTGCGGCAGCGCCGGACACACCGTAGCAGTTCGTTTTATTGGTTTATTTATTGTAGCGTTGCGTGTTAAAGTTAAAAGATATCATTAAAAAAACCACCAAGAATAATGTAGTAAATGCACACCGTCGTATGTATATAATATGTATTATATTCTAACACAATTATTTGGTTTATACTAGTAATTTGAAGTTTTACTTAGTACTAGATTCTAATATTTAGTTTAGACTCTTTTACAAGAAATGTACAAAATTGAAACGGAAGTAAAAATTGACTTAACGAATTGACAGAGAAACCGCCTGAGCAGCCTGACTGTGAGACTGTGAACGTCCGCGTGAATGATGCGAGTTGTTCCATCAAGCACATTGCGCGTCACTTCGGTGGTAGGTGAAAAGGTTGTGTGGTAGGAGAAATCAGTAGCGCCGCGAGCGGAGGAACACGCTAACAGTGGCGGCGCAAGCGGGGAAACTTTTGACTACTAAGGGCTCGTTCGTAAACGTTACCCACAGAATAAAAGTTCCTCGGAACTCGTTCAGAATGTCGAAAGGTAACAGTAAGGAAAAATTTACTTTTACCCATAAGCGTTCAGAAAGCTAGGGAAAAATGACTCTGAGTACTCCTCAACGTACCCTGTTTACGACTGTGGTAAAGTTTACCTGTCATGCGCAGAAACACACTTTTCACGCATAAGTATCAAATTTGAGAGACTCACTGACGACTGACGATATCCAGCAAACGAGAAATAATTAAAAAATATTTAGGATTATTAAATGGAACAAAATTAAATCTAGTTTTTGGATTTTTTGAATCCGTTTTCTATCCGTAATCTATTTGAATCAATAATTACCGATTGGCTATTTGCTTTCTGTATCTTATTCAATATACATAAAAGTAAAACGTGCTATTCATTTGAATCCGTAATTGTGGATTGGTTGTTTGTTTTTGATATCATATTCAATATTCAATGCAATGAACGTGAGTCTATTCGTTTGAATTTGTAATTGCGGATTAGCTATTTGCTTTTGGTATCATATTCAATGTAATTGTGGATTAGCTATTTGCTTTTGGTATCATATTCAATGTACAATGCAATGAATTATATTTAACTACCCTAACAGCACAACCATCTATATGTCAACTGTAAATCGACTTTTCTAAGTCAGGTTTTCGTTGACTGCAAGTTGACTTTGCATAAACGTCTGCAAATATTGACTTTACGACGTTTAGAAAAAGGCATGCGGTCCTGTAGTCCTGTGTGCATCATGTATTGTTGAGAAACATAAATATTCATATCAATAGACAAAATAAGTCCATACATGAAGAAACCTTGATCTACATCCCAATGAGCAAACAATATTTTTTAATTGAATTTTTAATAAAAATTTTTTTATATTTAATTTAATTATTGTATTATATTGATATATATTTTCTAATTGCATTCTTATTTAAACAAATAACAGAAAAATTATTCCAGATATTTTACATTTGCGAAATTAGTAAAAAAACTATAATTTTATATTTGTTTATATAAATAATATGCTTTAATTATACATATTTCATTTTTTCGATAACGTATATTGCCCTGATCTAACAATTATATACACATATCAGTATAAAGTATTAAGGCGATGCTGAACCGGTCTGTATACGTGCATATTTTTGGACAGGCATTTCTCTTAATTGGCTTTATAGATCGTAAAATCCTTCTCCACAATTAAAGTAGTAACAAAAACATACACGGGAAACTATAATTTAGTACGAAAAACGAAAGTAAATTAAAAAATTATAGTTTAATTATCGGCTTCTGCAGCCGACTCGTGACAACATGTGCCCCATATAAAAATTTTAGACTTTGTATATATGAAATAAATAGTTTACTGCGTATGAATTAAATAAAAGAACAATATGGCGCTTGCAGAATGGTCCTAGAGGCTCTAGTATGAAAGAAATGGATGTCTGAAAATTGTTTATGTAATTTGCACATGGAATTGATGCAGAGAGCTCTAGTTTAGTTGCTCGATATTCTGAGAGCGCCGCTGTAATCGAATTTGCAGCGAAGCGTATCGCTGGATCATTACAACGACCTAATTTATCGACCTTACTCAGGCTCGTAAAACTTTTTTAGTGCCCTGAGAAAAATTTTTGCATCTAGCGTAACAATGCCGTTGATCGTAAAATCATTATAAAAATATATAACGGCTATAAAGTCTGTATCAGATTACGCATTAGATATAGAGAATTGCGAGTTGAAAATTAGAATCCAACCAGTCAAAACAAAACGCAAAATTCAAATTATCTGACTGGTCAAATTCTAATTTTCAACTTGCAATTCTCAATAATTTGATGCAACCTTTAAATTCTTTTTAAGAGAAATATTCAAATTGATATTCACTTAGATTATAAAATGTATCATAATAAAAGCAATCACATTTTATAATCTATGTGAATGCTTTGAATATTTGTTTACACACACACACACACACACACACACACACACACACACACACACACACACACACACACGTATGTATATATAAATGCTCGAAATCATGTTTTGTTGCCAGAAAAAAACGTTGAAAATATAATACTAAAAGAAAATAATACTATAAGAAAATATAATACTATAAGAAAATAAATCGTTCTTTTGCAGATAGACTTTCGAAAAAATTTTATTTTGGTATACTTTTATGAATTATACGTTATTATACAAATTAGGAATACAATATTAGGAAATTTAAAAATGCTCTTCTACTATCAATTCAATTAAAATTTCTCAAGAACACAAAAAATAGATTTGCCATGAAAATTTACAATGAGTGTTTTAAAAACGTCAACAAAAGTTTAATAATTTTTACATATGTTTTTACATATATTTTGTGTCCAATTTTAAGTTAATTTTATTGTAGAAGAGCATTTTTGAATTTCTGATTTTCTTTTAATACATTTTACAAAAAAAAAATTTTTGACCCGAGGAATCGAACCTGGAATCGAACCTTCAGCATAATAGTCAAGAATCATGACCGTCCAACCACAAAGGTCAATTTACGATTCTTCTTCCGTAATGGTACTACAGCTGCTAAAAGTATTTGATCTTTTTCTCAAAAATGCTTGAACAACGGATTCTATCGCAGTAAGTGTATGAATGAATATTACAATCATATCAAATTTTATAAAATCAATGACTAGAAACCGAGTTCCTCTCGTTAACGCAATACTGAAAAATTTTCGTCGCATGGTCGGTAAATCGAGATCGGAAATTACGTATTTACAGCTGTAACGAGAGAAAAGCAGACAGCTCGAAATGTTAGAGGATAGTTGGAGAGAGAAAGGGAACGCTTGAGAGAGAAGGAAACAGAAGAGTCTTCTCGGACTCAACGGCGCGCCGTTGCTTGTATGTACGATCACGTCGTATGCTTTCTCTCTTAATCCAGCGTCAAGCGAGAAAGATGCGTGGGGAGCTCTTCTGTCTCCTTCTTTCTCAAGCGGTTTCTCTCCTTCTCGACTATCCTCTTCTGTCTCGAGAGTTCTCGCTTTCTCTGCAGTGTTGCCGGCTTGTCCTGTAATGAGGACAAGCCGGCAACACTGCATAGCTTAGTGAAACGATTTCAGATTTTCGTCTTGCGGAACCGAGTTGCGACGCGCGCGCGCGCGCGACATATTACTATTCTATGTTCTCTTATTACATATATATATATATATATATATATATATTTATATATGTATATATATATATATATGTATATATGTATATATGTATATATATGTATATATATATATATATGTGTGTGTATATATATATATATATATATATATATATATATATATATATACATGAATAATTATACGTATATTGAACATACGTTCAATTTATATGTGTGTGTATATATGTATATATATATATATATTTTTTTTTTTTCCAATCTCGATTTCCGACCATGCGACGAAAATTTTTCAGTATTGCGTTAACGAAAGAAACTCGGTTTTTAGTCACCGATTTTATGAAATTTGATATAATTGTAATATTTATTCATACATTTACTGCGATAGAACTCGTTCAAGCATTTTTGAGAAAAAGATCAACACTTTTAGCAGCTATAGTACTATTATGGAAGAAAAATTCTAAATTGACCTTTGTAGTTGGACGGTCATGATTCTTGATTACTATGCTGAAGGTTCCAGGTTCAATTCCTCGGGACAAAATTTTTTTTTGCAAAATGTAGTATTGAAAAAAACCAGAAATTCAAAAATGTTCTTCTACAATTAAATTAACTTAAAATTGGACACACAGTTAAAAAATTTAACACTTTTTCTGACGTTCTTAAAACACTCATTGAAAATTTTCATGGCAAATATATCATTTGTTTTATGTTAATATCATTTGTGTTCTTGAGAAATTTTAATTTAATTGATAATACAAAAGCATTTCTAAACTTCCTAATATTTTGGTATAATAACGTACTTAGCATAAAATATTTAAAAATGATTTACAAATTATATATGTTACTGTAAAAGCTCCATTGGCGAATAGATAAATTAAAAGTTATTTGTAGTGGCGGGTTCTCGCTGATAAACCTGTTGTTTCTTTCCTGACCTTTCTGGTTTAAAATTTCACTTTTTTGACTGGGAACGATAACTTTCATATATGAGTAATTCTGAACATTGTCGTGATTCTAACGCTCTGTGTGCTTACCTGTGAGGAAATTTTTGTACATTACTAAGTTTCTAATCATAAAATGTTGAATTGGCTACCTTTTTTTTATTACTAAAGCTCTTAATTAAAATTTTAACCCATATAATATCCCAAAACTAAAAAGTTCTGTAAAATGTAAAGTATAAATGAGAGTGAAGACTCCGTGAATTGTAATGTTTAATGAATGGAGGCAATTTTAGCGTACATAATATTTATGTTTAAAAAAAAATATTTATCTTTAAAAAATATGTTTAAAAAATTTAAACGTAAATACATTAAAATGTAAATTTTATTTTAGTTTTCAGAACATAATAATGTAAAGTACACACAAGTATATATGTATAATGATACACATATATAGTGGTTATAATAAAACGTAATAATATTTATTATTATTTTCACATTTTACATATGAGAGGACGAAAGATGGTCTACAGGACAAGAGTTATTAATGAACAATACTAATAAATATTATTACATTGCATTATGAATACTATAAATATTAAATTATTATTATAGTTTAAAATTTTTTTTATTTTAGTATTAAAAATGTAATGAAATTATAAATTATATTAAAAATATAAATATTTTATGGCACACCATTTTCTTTTTCTATAGCATAAAACAATAATATATTCCGAGGCTATTATAATATTGAAAAACTAAAATTATTAACTATTGAATTAAAATTATGTTTTCGACATAAAAGTAATTCCATATTTTTATTATGATTTGTCATATAATTTTAATTAATTAATAAAATTCATGACTTTTTTTAAATTATTAAAAAAATTTTTTTATAATACAGAAATTGTTTATATGCTATTGAAAGATTAAATGATTTGCTATAATGTTTAATTTACAATATTACATGTAAATTTTTATATTTTTTTGTACACTTATATATACACATATATAACATGTATACGACAGTGAAAAGAATTCTTGAGCGCTTGGGCCATCGAGATTATCGCGCGCGAGCGAGCGGAGGGAGTGAGAGGAAAAGACTAGTTCTATTGCATGATCTTCGAAACGAGCCGAGGCGTGACACGGCGCGCGCGACGATTCGGTCAGCGCGACATGTTTCGTGGCCAGGCGAGCGCGTGGCCGCGGGAGAAACGCGCGCACGTACATGTCTCGGTACCGCTGCGGAAATCGGAGAGAGGGAAAGGAAAGTGATAGGGCGCAAAATTACGGTGAAGTTATAGTTGACATAAAAATTTTAGTGTGTGTTTAAATGTCGTCAACCTAACCTAACCTGTCCCTGTCCAAAAGAGGATATAATGCAGAGGTTTAGGATACATATAATGACAATATAATGTCAAAAGGTTTCTGTCATCACAGACTGTTTACAGTGGTAAGCTGTACTTTTATTAATCATTTACTGTCAGGGGCGTTTATCGTGAGCTGACTATCAACCCTTTCCAGGTACACATGTGTACCAGGTACACATGTATACCATCCTGAAAGGGTTAATTAATTATCAGAGGCGTTTATCGTGTGCTGACTATTATTAATTAAATATCAGAGGCGTTTACCGTGGGCTGATTATTTTTAATTAATTATCAGAGGCGTTTACCGTGGGCTGATTATTTTTAATTAATTATCAGAGGCGTTTATCGTGTGCTGACTATTATTAATTAAATATCAGAGGCGTTTACCGTGGGCTGACTATTATTAATTAAATATCAGAGGCGTTTACCGTGGGCTGATTATTTTTAATTAATTATCAGAGGCGTTTATCGTGTGCTGACTATTATTAATTAAATATCAGAGGGGTTTACCGTGGGCTGACTATTATTAATTAAATATCAGAGGCGTTTACCGTGGGCTGATTATTTTTAATTAATTATCAGAGGCGTTTATCGTGTGCTGACTATTATTAATTAAATATCAGAGGCGTTTACCGTGGGCTGACTATTATTAATTAAATATCAGAGGCGTTTACCGTGGGCTGACTATTATTAATTAAATATCAGAGGCGTTTACCGTGTGCTGACTATTATTAATTAGATATCAGAGGCGTTTACCATGGGCTGACTATTTTTAATTAATTATCAGAAGCGTTTATCGTGGGCTGACTATTTTAAGTTTGTATTTGCCCATCTTATAGGCAAACATAAGCAAACGAGAATAGAGAAACTATGAAAAATTTTTGCGTTTTATAAAAATGGGCGATGAGAATGAAGAATTCATTCCATATTGCCTACAAAATATTGCCATATTCATGTTTGACATGAAAATATAATTTTAGTATTATGTATTATATACATCATTTTCTAATGAAATGGCAATAATGTGCTAAACATTTAGTCTGACTGACGTCAATCTCTTTTTGTTACTTGCAGCGAAAAGAGATAGCGTAGTGTCAAAGTGCAATGTATATTGCCAACACATTACGTCCTTATTCAACAGCAGAAACCCAACAGGTCGGACAAAAAATTGTTTCGCGTAAACTCATCCGCCTACAAGACGGCCCGAGCGTGCCTGTCGAAATATACGGTACTTAGTTGGGCGGTTTCGCTTGTTGAAAAGACAAGGATGAGTGCAGAACTCAAATGATAATGGATCTAAAAATATCGATATTATCGACATTTTTAGTTCCACTTAGTAGATGGCGCAGGACCGTCGGAGTTCGGCCATCACTCCAGCATCGCCTTAACAGGTCATCATGAGGGATTAGTTCGCAGCAATCACGGAGGTCAAGCAACGTTCATCGGAGTCGCTACTTGGATGGGTGACCGCTTGAAAATTTCCGGAAAAAATTCCTAAGAAATTGATTTTTTTTTTGCAAAAATTGTTTTTGAAACTATTACAAAAATGTTGTTTTGCTCACGTAGATTCCATTTGAATGATTTACGTAAAAAAAATGCAATGAATTATATTTAATTAGGGATATAGGAAACGGATTCAATGTGTTCAGTTTCTATATAATTCAATACTTTTTTGCGGATTCAGAAACATGATTCATATGGATTTATCCAATCCAATCATTTCTCGTTTGCTGGGTACTGACTGACTGCGACACGCAACGGTAACAATTATCAACAATTTTTTTTGGAAAAATTGACTATGTCACAATTCCACTACAAAGTTATAGAAGGCCGCGATGGTATAATTATATTAATGGCCTAAATTATTTTCAGATTTGCATCTAACTAAATTTTTATATACTTTAGTAAAACCGCGTTTTTTTCCATTAGACCAAACGTTCTATTATATATACCAAATAAATGTAAAAACTGATAGTTTAAAACAGAGCGAAATAGTTACCTAAATGCGGTAACATACAGTGCACGTGAATTTTTTAATTTTTCATTACCAAAGGTTTACATTACGATAGAAAAAGTCCTCGTGCAAACTTAAAAAAATGTTTGCTTAAGTCAACGAAAGCAACACGTCGCAAAAAGAATTAGAAAATTTTTTGCACAAGATAAATATTTTTAAAATGTATAAATGTAAATATACTTTGTACGTTGAAAATGTATGTTTTTAAAACATTTATACTAAATCCAAGGATGTTTGAACCAGATTAAAACCAAATCTATTATTAATGTCAATGCTATTAATATAGCTGTATCAATCTCATTTGCGTCATATTATATTATATATATATATATGCAGGGTGTATGATAATGGTTGTCCCTACGTTTTACCGAACGAGTTGACTTACCGCCTTGCACTTGTAGTTCACTAAACGCTCCTTAGATGGCAGATGCTTCGGTACAGGTGTAGCCACTTATTGTATAAATCACTAGATTTATATTTGATAAAGAGATATTTATTAAGACGTATAAACTCTTTGACAGGCAGAATAATAATAAAGAAGTAAATGTTAATAACAAAAGATGTTTAGTTTGTTGCTAAGTAACAAGTGTAGAAAGTGTAAGTGTAAGAATAAAAGTGTAAGTGAAAGAGTGTAAGAACGCCACAGTACTCCCCCCAAAGCGACGACTACGTTGCGAAATGAACTTTCTTCTTAGCCGGGTAAGTTCTTAAAGGTCTTGAAACAGGAACAGAAATAGAAGCGGGAACATCCAAACTGGTAACAGGTTCCGTAGAAGAAGAGCAAGGTAAGGAAGTAGAAACTGCGGAGAAATCTTCTCTCGGAAGAAAAGCTGGTTTAAGCCGTTCCGTAGAAACATTAACAATATTACCTGAAACGTTTATAGAGAACAAATAATCAGAAATACGTTTGACAACCAGAAAAGGCCCAGAATAAGGAGGTTGAAGAGACTTCTTGACAGCATCATCACGAATCCAAACGTGAGTACAATCAAAAAGATTTTTATGTACAAAAGGAGATTTCTTGATGTGATGACTGGTTGGTGAAGATCTAACATTCCTCATATGAATTCTGTGTTTTTCTAAAAAGATTTCAGGATCCGCAGGAAAATCCTCTTCAATAAAAAATTCTCCAGGAATCCGAAGAGTGGTTCCATAGAGTAGTTCCGCAGGTGAAGCTTTTAAATCTTCTTTAAACGAAGACCATGAACGAAGACCAAGAAGAACTGAAGGAAGAGATTCTAACCAATTCTTCGTCTGATGACACATAATGGCAGTCTTGAGAGTCCTATGCCATCTTTCCAAAATGCCATTTGAAGCAGGATGATAAGCAGAAGTTCTTTTCCGGTCACAACCAATCAAATTGGTTAAAGCCTTGAAAAGAGATGCTTCAAACTGCGATCCTTGATCCGTGGTGATGGTTAAAGGAGAACCGTATCTAGCTACCCAATGAGTATAAAAAGCTGTAGAAACAGTGTCAGCAGAAATTTCCTTAAGAGGGATAGCTTCAGGCCATCGTGAAAAACGGTCAATAATCGTGAGGCAATAACGAAAATCTTGACAAGATGGAAGGGGACCAATCAAATCTAAATGGACATGTTGAAAACGCTGATCAGGAATTGCGATTTTAACAGGAACATTCTTCGTGTGTCTTGAAATCTTAGAGCGTTGACAAGATAGACACGTACGAGTCCATTCTTTAATGTCCTTTTTTAAAGATGGCCAAATAAATTTTTGCAAAAGTTGTTTAGCTGTTGATCTACCACTGGGATGAGCAAGACCATGAACAACATCAAAAATTCTCTTGCGAAGAGGTTTAGGCACATAAGGACGAATTAGTTCAGAAGAACAATCGCAATAAATAGGAGAAGTTGAGCCAGAAAGAATAAGTTTCCTTAATTGAAGAGAAGAGTTCGAAGAAAGTAAGTCTTGAAGTTCTTCATCTTCTTTTTGAAAATCAGCCAACTCATCAAGAGAAACTATAATTGGCATTGAAACTGATTCAATTCTTGAAAGAGCATCGGCTACAGAATTTAACTTGCCTGAAATATAAACAATATCAGTAGAAAATTGGGCTATAAAATCCAATTGTCTGATCTGTCTAGGAGATGCTTTATCAAGTTTCTGCCGAAAAGCATAAATCAAAGGCTTGTGATCTGTTCTAATAATCAGTTGACGTCCTTCAAGTAAGTATTTAAAGTGCTTGATAGCTAAATAAATACTAAGTAGTTCTCGATCATAGGTGCTATAATTCTTCTGAGTTTGATCAAGTTTTTTAGAAAAGAATGCAATAGGTTTATTAACATTATCAATGGTTTGTTCTAGAGACGCTCCAACAGCAAAATTAGAGGCATCACAAGTTAAAATCAAAGGAACGTGAGGTGCAGGATGAGAAAGAGTAGTAACTCGAAGAAGTTCTTCTTTGCAATTTTCAAAGGCTGTTTCAGATTCATTATTCCAAGTGATAACTCTTCTATCTCTCTTGCGACTATCCTTTAAAAATTCAGTAAGTAAAGCTTGATGTTCGGCTGCATTTTTAAGACAGCGACGATAATAATTGATAATGCCAATAAATCTGCGCATATCATGAATTGTCTTAGGTCTAGGATAATCAATAATAGATTTTACTTTTTCCGTTGAAGGTTTAATACCTTGACTTGAAACTAGGTATCCAAGGAAAGAAAGTTCTTTTTGTCCGAAAAGACATTTGGCTACATTAATTGACATTCCGGCCTGTAATAAACGATTAAAAATAATGCGCAAATGGGCAATATGTTCTTGTTCATTTTTGGAAGCTATAAGAATGTCGTCAAGATAGCAAAAAGCAAAATCTAAATCACTGAGCAGTGAGTTCATTAATCTCTGGAAAGTTTGAGCCGCGTTACGAAGACCAAAAGGCATGACTAAAAATTCAAAAAGTCCAAAAGGTGTGGTAACGGCGGTCTTGTGAATATCCTCTTTGGCGACGGGTACTTGATAGTACGCTTTTACTAAGTCAATCTTGGAGAAGATATTCTTACCATAAAGTCCAGAGGTAAAATCTTGAATATGAGGCAGTGGGTAACGATCAGGAATAGTAACCGAATTTAACGCACGATAATCGCCACAAAGTCTCCAAACATTTTCCGATTTGGGAACCATATGTAAAGGAGCTGCCCAAGTACTACTCGAAGGTCTACAAATTCCTTGTTCCATCATGAACTTGAATTCCTCCTTGGCGAACTTGAGTTTTTCCGGAGAAAGTCTTCTGGGAACTGAAAATTTAGGAGATCCTTCCGTGATGATACGATGTTCAATTCCATGAGACTTCACCGAAGAAAGAGGAGCAAATCGAGTAAGTCCAGGAAAATCTGCTAAAATCCTGTGATAGGGAGAGTCAGGAGACGTGGTACATATAGATAATTGTGAAACTTCTTGGATCTTTCCAAAATGTTTAAGGCCAGTAACAGAGTCAATCAAACGTTTGTTTTTAATATCAACTAGGAGATTAAAATATCCGAGGAAATCTGCACCTAAAATGGGACGTTGAATATCCGCGATGCAAAATTTCCAACGGAAATTTCTCCTGAGGCCAAGATCCAAAGAAAGAGTTTTAGAACCGAAAGTATGAATTTGAGTACCGTTAGCAGCAAAAAGTTTAAAATTAGCTGGTAATGATTTAAACAAAACTCTCTTAGGTAATAAGGAAATATCAGCGCCAGTATCAATAAGAAAATGTAAATTAGTTGATTTGTCAAAAATTACGAGGCGGTGACAAGGTAAACCGTTGTAAGCAGCCTCAATCTTCAACGGCGCTTCTAGTTTTCCTGAGAGTCAGTAAGAGTTTTTGACATCGTGCAAGGAATGGTACATTTCTTTGCTTTATCACCAAATTTTTTATGATAAAAACAAATTGACTGATCTTTAGAAATAGTTTTTTTATTCCGTGAATGTGATCTAAATTTTGATTTGCTTCTAGAACGGCTAGAAGATCTGCCACGACGATGAGAAACTTCAAGCGCAGTAATTCTTCGTTCCAATTCAGAAAAATCCGGTTGTTTAGAGGTTGATTGCGTATTAACTTCCGCGACTTGAAAACCAGTATCACGTTCAACAATTTTATCCGCAAGTTCCGAGAGCTTGACTAAAGGTACGTTTTCAACAACAGCAAGAGTCGCTTGAACTCTATATGGTAAGCGTTGTAGCCAAATCGAATGTAAAATGTTGTCTGCTAAAGAACCACCGGATAATTGACGGATTTCGCGTAAAAGTTCTGAAGGTTTCTTGTCATTTAATTCAATACCGGCTAATAATTGTCTCAAACGTTTTTCTTCAGAATCCGTGAAACGGTGAATTAGAGCTTTCTTTAATTGATTATATTTATCAATTTCAGGCGGATTTTCAACAATTTCCGATATCGCGACTAAAGCTTGTTCATCGAGATGACGAATAACAGAACTATATTTAATATCTTCGGAACGGATACGGTATACAGTAAATTCACTCTCAATCTGAGCAAACCACAGTTTAGGTTGCTTATGCCAAAAGGTTGGAAGTTTCAACAGGCGAAATTCATTAGAATGGATCTGAGTGGACTCACCCAATAACTGATGTTCTATACCAGAAGATAAATCTAAATTTTCCGTTCCGACCTGTTGTTGAAGGCTCACAGTTGATGCTGTAGTCGAAGTCGACGGAGTCAACTCAGATTTAACAGGAGTTCTGTCCACAGGCATTTTATCAATGATTTGATGTTTCCAGAGAAGAGCCAAGACGATCCAGGAATCAAAATTCGAAGATTCTTGTTGACACCAAATGACACTTCGGAAATCAAACTTCCCGCGTCAAGAGATATTCCAGCTCACACCGTGATCACGTCGGGGTCACCAAAAATGTAGCCACTTATTGTATAAATCACTAGATTTATATTTGATAAAGAGATATTTATTAAGACGTATAAACTCTTTGACAGGCAGAATAATAATAAAGAAGTAAATGTTAATAACAAAAGATGTTTAGTTTGTTGCTAAGTAACAAGTGTAGAAAGTGTAAGTGTAAGAATAAAAGTGTAAGTGAAAGAGTGTAAGAACGCCACACAGGTGTGGGGATTTCCACCACATTTCTTCCCTAGCGCTGAGCGGTACAAACTAGTTCTAAGGTTGGTACTATGCTGCCTGCGAGCAGCTCTAAAAAGATTCAGATTCTCTCTGACGCTAGTCCTGTACACACGTTGTACCTTGACAATATATCCGTTCTACTAATTACGTGGTGTGTTTAATTAATCAGTCTTCCCTTCCGTACGTCGTTAGTGGGTACGTCTCGAGGACTCGAGCCATCATTCCCCACATTGGTGACCCCGACGTGATCTAAGGAAGCAACTGATTTCGGCCGCCGGCCGATCATCCACGTGTTCCTCGAAACGAGAAAAACTGAGGAAAGGCACGCAGCCACGTGCCCATCGACTGCACGCCCTTACTTACATCCTAAAGGAGGGCCGTGCACAGAACGAGCGTCACTGCCCAAGGTATTAGTCTCGCCAAGGGCACGACAATAACTGCGATCATCGCAGTAGGCGTAACCGCCAGTAAGTGCGCCACAGCAAAAGGCGTGCGCCGAACGAGACTTCGGCATCCAAGGAGACGTCGTCGCCGTGAAGGCGATTCCACCAGGACCGTCGCCGTGAAGGCGATTGCACCAAGGCACCGTCGCCGGGAAGGCGATAGTACCGGCACACGTCATTGTTAAGGCGATCGCACCGTGACACTGTCATCAAGGGTGCGAGCAGACCCGGACATCATCGCCAGGTGCGCGGCTGCACGCGGCATCACCGCTGGAGGCGTCAAGCCGCAGCTGCGGTCTCATCATTGGCATCAGCCGTCGAGGTACCCTTCCGCGCGGCGAAGCGCGCCCATCGTCGGGTTCGTGCGTGTCCCATCCGTGAATCGTACATCGACAGCCATTACGGCCATTTGTTTTCGCGCGTGTCCCATTCGTGATTCGCGCATCGACCGCCATTACGGCCATTCGTTTTCGCGCTCGCACGCGAGCTCGCGCAACGCCATTTTCGCGCCGTTCGCGCCTGTCTTCTTTCCCGCCGAACGCCATATTGAAATTTATTTGCTTTTGTTCGCTACGCATCGTTTTAAGTCTAACACGTAGCACGTTGCGTTGAGTACGGCGCATGCATTTCGGCTCAACATTCATGCAATTTAAAATCGCTATATTTCCGATAACCAATACAAGCCGCGAGCGTCGTGGTAAATTAACTCTGTAACGCGTCTTAGTAACAATGCCTCCGCCCACGGTCGAAGAGTTGCAAGTACAATTGGCGCAGATGCAGACCACCTTGCAGCAGATGCAAGGGCAGGCCGGAGTTCCGCGCGTGGATTCTTATCGAATTCCTAAAATCCCACCCTTCTTGATCAAAGATCCCGTCATCTGGTTCATTCAGGTTGAGGCGTCTTTTGGGACCGCCCGCATCTCGGACCAAAAGACCAAAGCACATCATGTCATCAGTGCGCTAGATGCCGAAGCAATCGCGTGCTGTCGTGACTTGATCGCGGACCCTGACGAAACAGAACCGTATACCCAGCTGAAAGAGCGCATTATCGAAAGCTTTTCCGCGTCAGCCGAAGCTCAGCTTCGACAATTATTAAAAGGCCAAGTGCTTACTTCCGGAAAACCGTCGCAAATTCTTAGCCGGCTGCGTAACCTTAATGCAGATAAACGTTGCGATGACGCCGTCATTAAAACTATTTTTTGCGAACATTTAACGCCCTACATGCGTGGTATACTTGCGGTTTCGGACTGCGCGGATTTAGATAAATTAGCGAAAATGGCCGATAAGATCGCGGAGACGGCCAACGAATCGGCACAGTGTGCAGCCTCCTCTGCAAAACAATCACAGCCATCGGACCTCGAAAGCAAGGTCGATCGCCTTGCTGCAGAGCTCGCTACCCTCTCGGCTCAACTTAAACGATCTAGCAGGTCGCGAAGTAGAGATAAATCACGGCACCGCGAACGTTCTAACAGTAGGCAGCCTAAAGTCTGTTGGCCGCACAGAACTTTTGGCGAGGCAGCGCGGGCGTGCAAAGGCACAGATAAGTCCCCGTGCTCCTGGAAACAAAACAAAGCCGCAGTTACTGAGAAGGGGGAATAAACAGGTCCACCATTACGGAGGCTAGCATGGTGGACCCCAATTTTTCTAAACGCCTCCACGTGCGCGATCGACTCACAGGAGAGTTATTCTTGATTGACACGGGGGCGGAGATTTCATTGCTTCCCGCTGGCGATACCTCTAATAAAACGCCCGGTAATCTCAAGTTATACGCGGCTAATGACACCGTGATTAACACATATGGGCAATTATTTCGCACGTTGAATATCGGTTTACGTCCACTCACGTGGAACTTTTGTGTGGCAAAGATTCCGTACCCGATCATTGGGGCCGACTTCTTGAAACACTACGGTCTTCTGCCAGACCTCGAAGGTCGCAGACTAATCGACGCGCGCAACAACGCATATACTTCGGGTATTATTAGGGCAACGCCTTTCCATAAAGCCAGCACTGTCAATCCAGACACGAAATTCGCGCATATTCTCGCGGACTTTCCGAAAGTCACTGGCCTCAAGCAGGCTACGCTACCAAGTAACAGCGACGTACAACATCGTATCATTACTACTGGCCAACCGGTGGCCGAGCCTCCCAGAAGGCTAAACTCGGAGAAAGTTAACATAGCCAAAAAAGAGTTCAAACGGCTTACAGAGCTGGGCATTTGCCAACCCTCCAGCAGTCCATGGGCGAGTCCCATCCACATGGTGCCCAAAAAAGACGGATCGTGGAGAGTATGCGGTGATTACCGTCGCCTCAATGCCATAACCACTCCAGACAGATTCCCTGTCCCTCACCTACACGATTGTTCCTCCATCCTTCGGGGTAAAAACGTGTTTACCAAGCTTGACCTCTTTCAAGCGTATAACCAGATCCCGGTTGCGCCCGAGGATGTGCCCAAAACAGCAGTAATTACGCCTTTTGGTCTGTTTGAATATAAATTCATGACTTACGGTCTGAGAAATGCCAGTCAAACATTCCAGCGACACATCTTTCGCGCACTGGGGGATTTAGAGTTCGTTTTCGCGTTTATTGACGACATACTCATTGCATCCTCGTCTTCCGAGCAGCACGAGAAGCATCTGCGCATTGTCTTGCAACGCTTAAAAAACTATAACTTGCGACTTAACGTCGAGAAATGCCAGTTCAGTCAGTCAGAAATGGAATTTCTCGGCTACGTAATCAATAGCGAAGGATGCAAGCCACCCCCTTCCAAAGTTCAAGCCATCGTTAATTTTCCCAAACCGCGCACAATCGTCGAATTGCGTCGTTTCTTAGGTTTAGTAAACTTCTATCGTAGACTTCTGCGTAACGCCGCCAGCGAGCAAGCGCCGCTTAACGAGTACCTCCGTGACTCCCGAAAAAACGATAAACGCGTAATTGCGTGGACGCCAGAGGCGGAGGAGGCGTTTGTCAAATGTAAAAATAGTCTGGCCAGCGCGACAATGCTCTCGCATCCGGATGAGTCCGCCGAAATGCGCATCATTAGCGACGCGTCGGATTTCTCCATGGGAGCCGTGCTCGAGCAATTGCTTGACGATGCGTGGAAACCCCTCGCATTCTTTACGCGCAAGTTTACGCCCGCACAGTGTAAATACAGTGCTTACGACCGCGAGCTTACAGCAATATTTGAAGCTATCAAGTACTTCCGTCATCATTTAGAAGGTCGGGATTTCAAGATTGTTACGGACCACAAACCACTCATTTACGCGTTCCTGCAACGCTCGGGAAAAGCGTCACCGCGTCAGCAAAGACAGCTCTCTTTCATTTCCCAATTTACAACTCGAATCGAACACGTCTCGGGTAGCGACAACGTAGTCGCCGACTCATTGTCACGCGTTGAAACCATTCGTTTGCCCACCGAAATCGAGCTCGTCGAACTCGCTGAGCATCAGGAACGCGACGATGAGTTACGAACTATTCGCGAAACACCGGACTTCCCGCTTTCATTAAAACGTATTCAGTGGGGTCCTACTCACACCACAGTATTTTGTGAGATCACCGGTGAGGCCATCCGACCTTACATTCCGAGCTCATTACGAAACCGTGTGTTTAACTTGTTCCACAACACGGCTCATCCAGGCCCAAAAGTCACAGACCGCTTAATAAGACAACGCTACGTGTGGCCAAACATGCACCGCGATATCACCAAGTGGTGTAAGCACTGTATACAATGTCAACAAGCAAAAATTTCGCGGCACGTCCATTCTGTTCCGGAAAAGTTTATCGCGCCGGATTGCAGGTTCGAGCACGTGCACTTAGATTTATTGGGCCCTCTGCCCGAATCAGACGGCTATAAATATTGCCTGACGCTCGTCGATAGATTCTCGCGTTGGCCTGTGGCAATTCCGCTCAAAAATATTGAAGCCCTCACAGTCGCGCGAGCGTTTTACGATGGTTGGATCGCCAACTTCGGGGCACCTCAGACTCTCACCACCGATCAGGGTAGCCAGTTTGAGTCCCAACTGTTTGCAGCGCTCCTCCAGCTAATTGGGTGTCAGCGTATTCGCACCACTGCGTACCACCCGGCGGCGAACGGTCTCATTGAAAGATGGCACAGGAGTTTTAAAGCGGCGATTATGTGCCACGCCGATAAAGAATGGTCGCGCGCGCTGTCAACAGTTCTGTTAGGTTTACGGATCCATGTCCGCCTTGACACTGGCATGTCGCAGCCGAATTCGTGTACGGTACTACACTGCGGATTCCGGGTGAACTTGTGCTTCCCGAAGATTTCACGCCGAACCCTCATGCGTTCGTGGAAGAATTCCGTGAGTACATGCGCAAAGTGAAACCTGTTCCCGTGGAACACAAATTTAAAAAGCGCGCATTTTGTTTTAAAAATTTAAACTCATGCTCGCACGTTTTTCTTCGCGTAGGAGCCGCCAAAAAATCGCTTGAACGTCCGTACACTGGTCCCCATCGCATAATCAAACGCGTATCCGACCGGATCTATGACATAGATGTAAACGGCACCAAGCGCAGTGTGTCCGTCGAGAACCTCAAGCCGGCATTTTGTATTCGTGACGATCTCACCGACTCTATTTTAAGTAATAATCCAACTTGTCAACCATCCAGCAACGAACGTCCGCTGATAAAAACGTATACACGTCCAAAGAAAAAAGTTACGTTCCAGTTGTAATATCGATATCTAATATAGCATTTATTTACTGTCACTCGGGGGGGAGTATGTGGGGATTTCCACCACATTTCTTCCCTAGCGCTGAGCGGTACAAACTAGTTCTAAGGTTGGTACTATGCTGCCTGCGAGCAGCTCTAAAAAGATTCAGATTCTCTCTGACGCTAGTCCTGTACACACGTTGTACCTTGACAATATATCCGTTCTACTAATTACGTGGTGTGTTTAATTAATCAGTCTTCCCTTCCGTACGTCGTTAGTGGGTACGTCTCGAGGACTCGAGCCATCATTCCCCACACAGGACCGAGTTACACGTACAGACGGGCATCTGGTAAAACCTTTTCAGATTTTGTTCGTATCATTTTTCAGAACATGTGTATAATTTTTTATAAAACATTATAAAATCTAAAAAGTTAAAAAAGTATTTTTTTTAAATCGTGAAATAAGAAATCTCAGAATATTTTAGAATTTACATGAAAATTTCTAAGAAAAGATATAGACTTTTTAAGTATTTCTAATTGTATTTTCAAAAAATGTTCCAATTCGTATAAAAATTATGAAAAAAACTTTAACCAGGGATGTTTTCAGGAAAAATATGAATAAAATATAAACAATTTTTTATAATTATGGAATTGTTTTGAGAAATTATAAATTTTTTATTTTTTGTTGAAAAAAAATGTAAGAAAATATGAGACAATCTAAAGAATTTCACATGCAATCATTCTGAGAAACTATAAAATTTATTATTTCATATTATTTGGGAAAAGTGTTAAGAAATATTAGATAATCTGAACAATTTTTCAGAATTTATAATAGGATCGTTCTGATCGAGATATTATATTTTACGTTTTGGTGAAAAAAATGTGAGAAAATTTGAAAAAAATTTTTTATAAGTTCACATAATTACTTACGAATTGTTAACATGAAAAATTATAAGAATTTTATAAAAAAATTATGAGAAAAGTTTTTACTAAGGAAAACTGTGCATGGTTAGTTATATTAGATTTATTACTAAGATTACTACTTCTATTTATTAATCAGATTAATAAATAAAAGTAGTAAATAGAAACGTAGAAAAAATACTAACAAGAGGAGGATCAGGTGAGTCACCCTGGGATTTTGATCCCAATTCTTTTAGTTATTCTGGAGACGAAAAAAAAGTTTACGTCTCCCGGCGTTTGATCGAATAGGCCTTAGTTTCGAAATAATAAATTTGTGAAAATTGGCCATACCGCGGCGCATGAGTTTTCCCGGTAACTGTTTCCCCAACCAGTGTAGTCGGCTCCATGCGTTAGGTGCTTGCTTCACAATCGTCAGATCTGGGTTCGCTCCCGAATGTGTGTAATATTTTTTTTATTTTTTTTTAATAAGTGTATTTATTTATCTTGATGATATTGATATCGTATGCAAATTTCTAAAATAAAAAATTTATATTTAATATTACTTTCTAAACATTAATTTAAATTTAATTTGAAGGATATTTGAATTCAAGTAATAATATTTGAAATAATAAATAGGTAGTAATAATAATAATATATAAGTTATTTGAAATGGATAACATATAAAGGCAACGTATCTAAATTTTCAAATTGTTTAAATTTAACACTGGTATTCTTCTTCTACGATTAATTATTTTAAAAACTAGAATTTTAAAATACTGTTAATATTATTTCCAATTAAATTTTAAATTAAACAATTTGAAAATTTAAATACGTTGCACTTATATGTTATCTATTTCAAATAACTTATATATTATTATTATTATTACTTATTTATTATTTCAAATATTATTACTTGAATTCAAATTAAATTTAAATTAATGTTTAGAAAATGATATTAAATTAAGTTTTCTTATTTAAAAATTTGCATACTAAATCAATATCATCAAGATAAATACACTTATTAAAAAAAAATTGTTGCACACATCCGGGAGCGAACCCGGATCTTACGATTGTGAAGTAACATAAGCACCTAACGCACGGAGCCGACTGCACTGGTTGGGAAAACAGTTACCCGATAATTTATGCGATGATATGAAAAAAATTGAATATGTTAATAAAGTAGAATTCAAACATATCAAATTAGGTCTATTTGACATTATCGCGTTTATATCAATTAAATTACCGATTTACATTTTTAATAGTTAAAAATGTAAATAAATTATTGATATTATCGATATGTTACCATAAAAGTTCTTATCATATGAACATGGTAATGAATTTATTTTGACAGCTAACCCAACGGCTATCGTAACATCTTGTTATTGAATTGATATTTTGTTGAAAACATTAATTGTGCATATGTAATGTACAAATATGTTTCCTATAGTAGTAATTTCTTAATATAAATGTTACTGCGTATTTATATGACAATCTCAATATCGAGAGGTACCCTTGTGGTACCTTTGTCATGTCACCATGCCTGAGCGCGCGAAATGTCAGTTCAGTGATTCGTAAATTTTAATCGCGAATAATTTGAAAACCATTATACCCTCAACATTTTTGTATTAGGATTTTTTTCTTAGAATTTTCCAAAGAATCCGCTCTTAAAATGGGATGCGAGCTTTCTGGGACACCCTGTATATCAGCAAACACAATATAGAAAATAATAGTTATATAACTTGTGTGTGTCACGTTATATAACAAATTTTTACATTCTAGCAATAATATAGTTATGTAAAATTGAATTTTTGATATTACTACATCATAACTTACAAGAGTTATATAACTGCCATTAATTAGGTTTATATAACAAACATTTTATTTTAATAATATAACTGTTATAAAACTGAATTATTATAATGACTCCTGTATAACAAATATGATACAACTGTTATGTAGCTGTTATTTTTCTTATGAGTAGGAAATTACAACTAACATGGATATTACATGTAACGAGCATGTTATATTGCATGTTACTTTCGATTTTATTCTATTAACATTGCTGTTATGCAATTGTGTTTGCTGGGATATATATATATATATGTATGTGTGTGTGTGTGTGTGTGTGTGTGTGTGTGTGTGTGTGTGTGTGTGCGCGCGTGTGTGTGCGTGTGTGTGTGTGTGTGTGTATATATATATATATATATACAAGGTGTCAGGTAACTACCGCCCGTGGTTTCGTGGATTAATAGATCAAGTAAAACTGAGCAGAAAAGTCCTGTACCATTTTTTAATATTTGCCATAGTTAACGAAAAAAAAAATTAATAAAGTCTGCAAATAAGCGCGTATCACCGCGCGCAAGGATCGCCCGCCGGTCGCCGAGACGTAGGCAGCCGCGGCTGTAAGCGCGGTGAGGAGGCAAAAGCAGCAGTAGCTGTGGCCTGCGAGCGGCGCGGCAAGGAGGGAGAAGTAGCAATGGGTACTCGCAGGCCGCAGCTACTGCGGCTTTTCCCTCCTCACCGTACAGCGCCGCGCCTACAGCCTACGTCTCGGCGACCGGCGGGCGGTCCTTGCGCGCGGTGATACGCGCTTATTCGCAGATTTTATTAATTTTTTTTTTTTGTTAACTATGGCAAATATTAAAAAATGATAAAGGACTTTTCTGCTCAGTTTTACTTGATCTATCAATCCACGAAACCACGGTAGTTACCTGACACCCTGTATATACAGGATGTAACAAAACTATCGCACCTGAAGTATACCATAGGATAAAGGACATGAATCCAAGTCAAAAAATCTTAAATCATTTTTTTATCTAAGCTTTCTGTTAGATATCATACGATGTTAAAGTTAACGTATCACCGCCCGTCTATATAGGAAAAGCAGAGATGGATAATAGACAGGCGCGCGGGCGGAGCGGAACTGACAAATTACGCGACGAAAGAACAACGATAAACAGCGAAACAGCTGCACACACGCACGCACGCACGCACGCACGCACGCACGCACTGTTTCTCTCTCTCTTTCGCTCTTTCTCTCTCTTTCCCTCTCTCTTTCTTCACTTTGTGTTTAAAAAAATCTTAAACATCCTAAAATGCACTAAAATAAACGTTTCGGCGTTTTTGTAATAATTTATCAATTTAGTGCGAATTAATTAATTGTTTATTTCATTATAGTTACAATACATGTTCGAAGTGTACTCCTTCTACTTCGATACATATTCTTGCTCTTTTTTGTACATATTTAACGTTACATTGTCTAAATTATTTTTCATTAAGACTAGTAAATTTGGCAGATTGTTTTTTAAAAAATTAAGATATTCTTGAGAATTTAACCGTTCTGGTAGTATAACAGGCAAAAATAGACGAGCTACAATATTTATGCACGATGGCATACCTGCTCATTCTGCACGTAAGATATCTTTTTTGTTATAAAAATGTTTATTACTAATAAAATTTAAAATCTATTGAAATTAGTTAAAGATTGCTTTCTCAGTTACGATACTATCGTACATCTTTAAAGATTAATCATAAAAATTTTACTAACAATAGTTATTATTACAATAGGAAAAAAATTTTCGCGATTTAAGTAAATATGTTATTAGAACTATTCAAGCAAATTATTTACTTCACGTAAGTAAATATTACTTCAAAGAAGTAAGTAATACTTCAAAGAAATAATATTTTCTACAAGTAAGATTTATTTACGTAAAGTAAATAATTTGCTTAAATTATTTTAATAACATATTTACTTGAACCACAAAAATTTTTTTCACAGTGTACGTACATAGAATGACTTGCTTTTATACAATAAATTCTTGTTAATTAGATTAATTATAATTAATATTAAAAACATATTGTTTGTTTGAAACAAACTTTACATTCAAGTGTAATTATCCAAACTAAACTACTTTTAATATCAACTTCAATAAATCTTATTTAAAAGCATAGTTCGCCTAGTTTATCTCGATGAAACTTTCACCCAATGGTTCGGAAGAGGTTTAATAACTTCATGGCCTGCTCGATCTCCGGATTACAATCCATGTGATTTTTTTTTTGGGGAGAAATAAAAAAAAACATTAATGCGCACCAACATTGAGAAAGCTGACGAGATGATGGAATTAATATTCCGCACTATTAAAAGAATTGACAATGATCAAGTTCGAAGAGCTACGCAAAATGTACGAAAAAGAGCGAGAAAGTGTATCGAAGTAGAAGGAGCACACTTCAAACAAGTATTGTAACTGTAATAAAATAAACAATCAATTAATTCACTAAATTGATAAATTATTACAAAAACGCTGAAACTTTTATTTTAATTACGCATTTTAGGATGTTTAAGATTTTTTTAAACAAGGTGAAGAGAGAGAGAAAGAGAGAGAGAGAGAGAGAGAGAGAGAGAGAGAGAGTGTGTGTGTGTGTGTGCGTGCGTGCGTGCGTGCGTGCGTGCGTGCGTGTGTGTGCGTGTGTGTGTGTGTGTGTGTGTGTGTAATTACACTCACAATCAGTCGACGCAGTCACACAGAACATATATAAAGTTACACGCAGTCACACGCAGCGTGCGATATTAGTATGTACCGTCGCCATTTTGTTTCAGGACCAAACATTTGCCAGACTCTTACTTCTAGTGATACTATTTTTTCATTTTGAAAAAATAAGCAGCGTAGATAGCGCGGTAACAGAGGCTATAAGTAGTTATATAAATTAGAGATAAATTTATTTGAATTTTAAAAAAGGAAAAAATTAAAGAAAAAAAAATTATGATTGATTATAAAATTTATTGTAACAAAATTCTAAACAAATTTATGCTATAATAAAATTCTTCTATTATAATAAAAATTCTTTCTATTTAACTCCAAATTTTTTCAAAATCCTATGAAAGAAATATTTCAACTAAATAGTGAAATATTTCATAAAAGTTGAAAAGTGTATCTGCAATATTGCTGAGATAGCTCTAGTGTTGTCAAAATGTATACGATTCTTGCAAATCTTATAGACAAACTACTAAAAGTTATATATTGAAAAGATCTGTAATGTTTTTGAAATAACATATTCAAAGAAAAAAATATTCTAAAAAAGTTTTAATACAAGAAATATTTACTTGCCTTAACAGTTAAGTTAACAGCCAACGATACTTGTTTTAATAGTTTGTTTACTTGTAATGAAGTTAAAAGTTTCTTAATTGAAATATTCAAGTAAATGAAATAAGATAATTTTTAATGAAGTAATGTTCTCTTGTAATTTTAAATAATATTTATTGTTAGATTATTTTTATGTTCACAATAATCAGACTTTTTAATCTAAAAAATCAATTTAAATAATATTTATAATATTATTATTCATTTGTAAATTCACTATCTAAATATATGTAAAGACCCGTTTTTCTTGGATAGAAAATCGGACGTAGCTTGTCGGGAATTACCAGAGATATAGACAATTAAAGAGATATAGACAAACGTTTTAGAATTGAAAGATATATATATATATATATATATGTATAAAGATTACTACGATGAGGTAGAAGGATTGAGATAAATCAAAAAGTCTAATAACAGTTTGCGATATTTGCAATAATTTTCGTGTAATAAAATATTAAAGTCAACCAAATAAGAGCGCGCGGAGAGGCAAACGGTTGGTCGCCTGAGTCGTAAGACCGCCCGTCTCGACGCGGTACGGTGCCAAGCTATCCTTTTCCTTGCCGCGCGCTACTTAACGTCGCCTGCAATCGGGCCGTAGTGGGTGGTCCTACGGCTCAGACGAGCGACCGCTTGTCTCTCCGCGCGCTCTTATTCGGCTAATCTCAATATTTTATTACTCAAAAATTATTGCAAATATCGCAAAATGGTATTAGACTTTTTCATTTATCTCGATCTCTTCTATCTCATCATGATAATCTTTATACATTGGTCTGGGACACCCTGTATATATATACACATATTTATTTTAAAGAAAGATGCAGATAATTATGTACAAAACCTGGCGGCTCAAAGAATGCACAAACAAGAAAACTCGCAAGAACAGAATATAAGCTATTTACAAAATAAATGTAAAAGTAGTACCAATAAATTTATGTTATCGGTCGTATAATTTATTGGTGGCGTTTGACGTGCGGCAAGTGCACGGCGAATTCGTATGTCGGGGCAAATTACAATTTAATTCACCTGTAGTGGGATTCTCTAACTTGTTATAATTATAACATCACACGACGTTACAATAACAATACCGACTTTCGTCATGTGTAACGAGAAACTAATACCGACAGTGCAATTCCGTAACTCAAAATAGCAATACTCTGACGTTACAGAACATGATAACAAAGTGTCGTTATTTAATGTTATCGTTAGCGTGAAAGTAAAGAGAAAGTGACATATATGTATCAAATTTTGGGAGAGAATTCGTAGGTTGGTATTCTGTATACAGCAGCATTCTAATAATTTACCTTAGGGAATACCCATATTACTCCCCGAAATCTCGGACAAAGAGAGAACTGACCAATCGCGTTAGTCAGTAAGGTAAATTGTTTCAATGCAAATGATCCATTCTTTCTCCTTCCGAGATCTCGAAAAGATTTTAAAAAGTGCTTAAAACAATTACGCACGTAAAATTTTATTGCCGTGATTCAAGCGCAATGACTTCTGTATTGCAGTAAGTATTTTGTATTACAAAGTTTTAATAAAAGAAATAATTATAAGTATACTAATGTAATATATGTGTATTAATTGACGATATAGATTGACTTTTATAGACGACATAAAAATGTTGCTTATACCATTTTATGCAAATATGAATAATGTATAGGTTATTCAAGTATTAATTAGGTTATATATGTTTCTAGTATTAAGTTATGTATACTTTTATATCAAGCAAAATTGCTTTATTTAAGTTTGGATTATTATATTTTCCGAAGAAATATAGAAGCAGGAACTAAGGCGAAGAGGCAGGCAAAATCAACATCAGGATAAATAGACTACATGATGGATTATTTGTGTGGAACATCCACACGTTGCAACAGGCAAGTTTCAGAGGGGCGGATCTTGATAGCGCACGGGACCGAGAGCCCACCACCACTCACAGTGGCCAATGCCTAGAGTTTTTCCGTTGGTTGGGTTAGATAAGTCAAGATGATTGGTTGGTAGGCTATCGCACCGTGCGCTATCGGATCCAGTCCGTTTCAAAGCCTACGGAAACATCGATTTAAGAGGGTCATGGGAGCAAATAATCACTCAATTAAATAGTATGGGAAAAAATGGTAAGACTAAAGATGTAAAGTCATGGAAATTAGTGAAAATTAATAAAAATATAGTACTTAGGCCAGTATTCACAGTCGAGTTCTATTTTAAGGCGTATTAAGTAATGTCTTAAAATGCTAATACGGCTTTGTGATTGGTTGATGGCATATCAAGATGGTTTTTAAAACGGTCTTAACCATAAAAATCGACTATGAATATCCGTCTTAAAATATTACGTGTAACATGTAACTGTAGTGCTTTAGTAATTTCAGACATGGCGAGATAATAAAACTGCAGTTTCCCAAAAAATTGTAAAAATTCGTGCTAATTGAAGTGTAACAGGGAATGTTGGTGGTGCTCCTGACAAATTGACGGAACGAGAGAAAAAGATTTTGAGTCTAATGGGTCTTGATTATGGCCTAGTTTACACCTAATACTTCATACACGTACTAACTACCCAATCAGCACACAATATTTTTTAAATGTTTTTTTAATATTTATTTAATATTAATTTTTCATTGTACAATTCATCATAACTAAAATATTTATTAAATTGTTACGTCTGGCGGAAAAAGTTTTTATTTTCCCGCGCCATCCGCATTGATAATAGTTTAATTAAGAATCGGGAACATCCTCCGACTAATTAAGTAAATCATATATCGAAACGATAATTCAATAACGATCATACGGCTTTTACATGCGCTACCGCTTGGCAACATCGCGGCGCTACCCCCTCGACGCGCAACACCCGCGAGTGTCTATCGGCGCCAACCCTTTGGCTCGCGACCCCCTCTAATTCACCAAGCTCCGCGCTTTGGAATTCTATTGATCTTTCCAATTTAATATAAAATATTAGGATCGGCAAAATTATAATTATCGAAGCGTGATTCTTTCATGGATGCTTCCCACTACTGCACCACGTAACTTAAATTAAATCAACTCTAAAATCGCGACCAATAAAAACGCCAAAAGATTTTTAATTAATATAAAGATTGATCTCTCATAGATAACAACAAAACTTTAACTTTTTACGCATAAAACGATAGCGTGTGCTTGGTGCTATTATCTCGTACACCTCAAGTACGATAATTCAAAAAGTAACACTCATGAAAGAATTCTAGAAATCTTTCCTGTTAAAATTAACTCCCCGTAGTAGCAACAATAGAAATTAACATTGCATAACGCTTCAGTACTCATAGTCCTCCACCGTACCATATACGCCTAATCGAGATCCCATAAAGAACTTAATTTATATTAATTTTCCAAACATTAGATTTTGCATCGAAGTGTGGTATGCGGTATCTCCGCGAGTCGCGACCCCCGGAACCGTCTACAAGCGCTTCGCGCGAACTACAGGCACAAGCCGCGCAGTCGCGGAACGGGGCGGGTTCATAAGGACTACGCGTTACGAAAAACTATCGCTCCAAATTTTCCGCGAACCTGAGGAATCGTCCCGCAACACCTCTTGCTCATATTCTTGCCTATATAAGGAGTAAAATCGGAGCTCCAAGATCAAATCAGTCTTGTTGGTCAAGCGAGAATCGCTGCCATCGGCGACCGCCAACGTGCAGACCTCCAGGTACGATTTCAGCGCTCCAGAAGTATGTTGCTCTGAAAGTATGCTGCTCCGGAAGTATGCTGCTCCGGAAGTATGCACTCCGGAAGTATGCTGCACGCGTTTCCGGAGCCCCCCAGTCATGGACCAGGGCAGGACACCCGGAGAGGTTTTAGTGGGTAGGCCCTCGCCGGCACGTCGCCGGCGGAGGAGAGCCCCACATAACCACCAGGCCTCCACCGGGGCCTGGGGTATGCGGTAACGCATTTCCTCTCCGTAAACAAAAAAAAAAGGGTACGATCTCAGCGACGGGTGGGTCTTACTCTTGATGAAGACGTTGGTCTTCGGGTTGGCCCCGGTCGAATCGCCTTTTTTCTTGTCTCTCCTTCCCATCAGAGATCCAGAAGGTTGAACCACACCTAGCATTAGCTAGCGTGTGGCCTCACTCGTTTCTTTGTCCCCCTCCCCCCCTTTTCATCCGAGCGTTGGAGAAGACTTGCGAAAGCGACTCTTCGACGTCTTCCTTCTCTCTCTCTCCCTCTCTTGTACCTCGCTCCCAATCACGCGCTGCCTCTAGGGCTTCTCCTCTTGACCTCATCGTTCCCACTAGTCGCACAGCAACTTTCCAGCGTTCTTTTTCTGTAGTTGCACCAACGCTTTGGAACTCATTTCCCGCACCCATTCGCGGTGCAGTTTCCACTGGCGCCTTTAAGCGTGATCTTCATAGTTTCCTGCTTCATAGTGACGCTCCTCATTCCCAGGCCTAACTGCGTTCTAGCCTGTGTCTAATTAAATTGTCACTTTCTTTTACCTTTCTAACTCTCGTTCTAGTTCTCTTTGCTTAGCATATAAATACTCTTTCTGTTAGTACTATATAAAGATATATCATATTTCTTGTTCTGTTTTATTTTACTATTATGTCTATATATTATATTCACTGTACGCTTGCGCTAGTCAAATTATCAAGCACGTTTTCATTTTTGTTTTTATCTCTATTCTAATTATTGTTTTCATTTATTTTCTACTATTATTTTTATCTGTTGTTACTAGTTTTAAGTTGAACCGCTCTCAGACCTGTATCATTTGTATATTCTTTCTGTCCTTAGAGGGTTTACCCTAAGACAGTAATAAACGCCCAATCAATCAATCAATTAATCTTCTGCAGCGTTGAAGAAGAGTCGCGTTAGCGAGTCTTCGACGTCTTCCTTCTCTCTCCCTCTCTTATCCCGTCGAAGAAGACTCGCTAGCGTGACTCCTCGACGCATTCACCGTCTTTCTACCCGGTGACTCAAAATTTTGTCCTAAATAATATCCACCTTTAAAAAGGCGTTCTAACGGGTGTCCACTTTGACCCAGCGAATTTGTCTCTCTCAACACATAATCGTTTTTCTCTTTGCCATTTGATTTTCAATCATTAATAATTTGTCTCACTAAAATTCGTAGATCACTCGCACTGATCTCTCTCTCTGTCGCTAACGTTTTAAAATTATTTCTTCCGGAAGACAGGTAAGTCATCTACTCATTCGTATATCATCGTGGCAATCCTTGTTATTGATACAATCATGCATTTCTTCAAGAAGCTATGGGCCGAAAAAAGGCACACCGCGGCTACGGTAGTAGTCGAAAATATAGTCATTAAGATGAGATTAACTAAGGATCGACACGGACACCTCCACCTCTCTCGCGGATAATTATATTGTATTTAAGTTACCTTCTTACATATGTTCCTACATAATTAAAAAAAAATATATATATATATATATATATATATATATATACACACACACACATATAGTTTAACCATTGCACAGGCGTCACGTTTATTTTACCCCACGCCAAGCTAAATCACGCATGTCTATACTCCTTCGACTTTAATAAAACATTATTAAACCTTTCCAAATTCACTGCTTATTCATTACATAATTATATATCCTCCCAAAATATCTCCTCTTGCCTGCATAAATGAATCGTCATGTATCAGGGCGTGTTATCGCACGATTCCGAACCACGACTGGTGACAGCTGCCTTTATCTCAGAGGTAAAATCAAAAGAAAAAACCAAAATCTATGTCCCGAATTACAATTTCGCGAACCTGCGGACATAACAAAATATTTATTAAATATTTATTTAACATTAATTAAATATTTAAAATAATGATTTAGAAAAAATATTTATTTAAAACTTATTTAACGTTTATTTAACATTTATTTAACATTAACTAAAAATTTAAAATAATGATTTGGGAAAATATTTATTTAACGTTTATTTAATATTTATTTCACATTAATTTGTCATTAAAAAAAAACATTTTTTAAAAACATTAATTTAACATTTATTAAACATTAATTTAAGATTTATTTCACTTTAATTTTTTATTTAAAAAAAAATTTTTTAAAAACATTAATTTAACATTCATTAAACATTAATTTAATATTTATTTTACATTAATTTTTCATTAAAAAAAACATTTTTAAAACTATTAATTTAAAATTTATTAAACATTAATTTAATATTTATTTCACATTAATTTATCATTTGAAAAAACATTTTTTAAAAACATTAATTTAACATTTATTCAACATTAATTTAATATTTATTTCACATTAATTTTTTATTTGAATAAACATGTTTTAAAAATATTAATTTAACATTTACTTAACATTTATTTAATATTTATTTTATATTAATTTTTTATTTAAAACAACAATTTCAAAAACATCAATTTTACATTTATTAAATATTAATTTAATATTTATTATTTATTTTTTTTAATAAACATTTTTTAAATATTTATTTAATATTGTTTAAGTATTTATTTTTTATGAATTATTTAATTGAAAAAATGCTTTTAGTAAGCATTTTTTAAATGTTTATTTAATATTTGTTTAATGTTTATATAATATTAATTTTTTTACTTATTTTTCATCTCTATAAAGTTATGTTTATTTATTATTTATTTAACATTTAAGCTCTTTATATTTTAATTATTACTAAAATTTAAAATTTGTTTAAAAAATGTTTCAATAACATCTATGAAAATCAGTAAAAAATTAACTTATATATATTTAAATAAATAATATACTTTAATTATATATATTTTGTCTTTTCGATAACATATTGACCTGATCTATCAGTGTTGTACATGTATAAACACGAAGTGTTTACAAATCATCACGAGGGATCAGTTCGCAGCGATCACAAAAGTCAAGCAACGTTCACTGGAGTCGCAACTTGGATGGGTAACCGCGTGGAAATTTCCCCAAAAAAAATTCTTAAGAAAAGACCTCAATATTAAAAAAAATTTTTTAATGTAAAAAGGGGTGTAAATCCACTAATTTTAACGTTTTTGAAAAATTTTTTTATTGCAAAAGTTTTTTTTAAATATTGTTTTGCTCATTTATGCTTTGTTAAAAAGAACGTTTCTTTAACGTTTAATAAATGTTTTCTTTAAATGTTTTAAAAACGTTTTTATATCATTTGAAAAACATTTTTTTTTATGTCAAAATAAACATTTTTTTAATGTAAAAGAGGGCATTTAACCCATTATTTTTAATGTTTTTATAAATGATTTTAAAAATATTTTTTAAATGTTTTTAAAAACATTTTTTAAATATTGTGTGCTGATAGGGTAGTAATTTTCTATTAAATTATCTTAATTTTGGCAATAAATTTAAAGAATAGTATACTAAGCTGATACAATATAAATTGAGATAATTAAATATATGTATCATGCATACACGCATCGTAGAAAGTAAGATAATTTAATAGAAAGTTACGAGTTACGCGTATTAAGTGCTTGGTGTAAACTAGGACAATGTGGAGGGCGTACAATGTCCCGATTCATTTCCAGAGGAACAGGTAATAAAAAATTTATAAGTATAACTGTAACAATTGTATTAACATAAAACGTATTTTAGTTAAATTTTAAAAAATTTATTGTGTTTCTGATGCATATGAAAATAATAATGAGTACATATTTATAATACATTATTGGTTTTTTAAATATTGATTTTAGGCGAAAGCAATGAATTTGCTTACTGCAGGGGACGACGAAATTTTAAATATTATTCCTGAACCTTTAACTAGACGAGACAACATAAATGATGTTATTATAAAGCATGATGTAAATTATACTGGTTAGTACATTTTTTTTTATACACTGCATATATTGGGTCATTAAATTTCAATTAAATTTTACACATATACATATATATTGTTACGAGCAAAGGGTACTCGTACACTCACGCACTCACTCCCGAAAAGAACTAGACTTCTTTATCAAACGTAGAATCACTTTTATTGTTAAACATAAAACACGTCCATATCATAAGACAGCAAAACTCCAAAATCACAGACAGCTCATTTTTTTAATAAACAAGGCCGTTGTCAAGGAGAACGCTTCACGGCCTTATTCACATCGCAGCTCGAACTCGCCTCGCAGGGACGGCTCGGCTCGTAACAATATGTATGTATATGTGTAAAGTTTCATATTTAATGATCCAATATCATGATGAATTATGAATGTGTTAATTATGTATTGCTTTGGAAATGAATAAATACAACATTAATTGCTTATACATTTTTATTTATTGAAATGCTAAATGATACTGGAGAACCTTTGGGAGTAGGGTCAACTCTTAATATTATTCAAACTGATTCACAAATTAAAAATGTAGAAACTGCAAAACAGCCACACTATTGCGATATGACAGAATTGCTGTCGGGTTTTCCAATTAATGAAGATATACCACAATCACTCATTACTGTTACGCAGGGTTCTAGCAAAAAACGAAGAGCGCCGCAAAATACAAGACGAAGTTAATATTGCTATAAATAATTACATATTTTTGTTATAACCTACAAGAATTCAGATTATATGTAACAGGTAATGTTTTCTTTATTTTTAAGACATTGAACGATTGGGCACACAGCTGCAGAATGCCAGAGAAGATTTTGCAACTCTAGCTGAGCGCCAAATTTCATGTGTGGAGGTAAAATCTATCTGAAATTTTTAAAATGTAATTTAAAAATACGTGTTATTATTATATTATAACTCAATGTTCTTGAAAAATTTTTTTTACAGATGTTTGCTAAAGCAATGTAACAAATTTAGGACAATAAAAAGGATCGAAATAAATGTCTGCGTACTTTCATAGAAGCAGAAAATAGTAGAAAAAAAAACATATTCGGAATTAATGATAGTAGTAAAAAATAATGTTGAAATTTTGAAAAATAAGTCTGATCTTTAATGTCCGTATTTTATTATTTTTTGGATCTTACTCTTTTATATATATATATATATATATATATATATATATATGTTTATTTCCTTATTATATTCAAAGTTTAAAGACAATAAGGTTTTTAGTTTAAGAACAATAAATCCCAGGTAACAGACAGTCGTCATTTTGACGTCTTTTTCCGGTCATAATTCGTCACTGACGTCATGTATCCATTAAGTGACGTTTATTTAACGTTAATTTTAACACGTCAAAAAGACTTTGCAATAATGACGTAATAATAACGTGAAATTTATCATAAACTTGTACATGCGAGCAACTTTCCCCAAGTAGCAGACAATCATTATTTTAACGTCTATATTCATTTATAATTTGTTACTGACGTCATATATCCATTAAGTGACGTGTATTTAACGTAATTTTAACACGTCAAAAAAACTTTGCAATAATGATGTAATATTAACGTGAAATTTATCATGAACTTGATACATAATAAAGTTAAATTACATGAGAAAGTCGCGAGAACGATTTTCTTTATTAATAGTTAAATCATCTTTAATATTTAATATTAATTATAAAAAATAAAAATAATAAATAAAATATTAATATTTTACCTAATTTAAAACATTGTTTTAATAAAGTTTTATGATCGACCACTTGAGCTTAATTTTTGTACACAGAGAACGCGAGAACAGTGTGATACGACCACAAGTTGCGACTCGTCCGTAAAACGGATAGAAAAAGTTAGAAAGGGCATGCGCACTATCGGACATATCGCGACACGCTACTGCACGCGACCGGCACAACCGGCATTGTTTTTGAGAGTCCGTTTAGAGCTGCTTATGTGTTCGCCTGTTACATATATATTTTTGAACCTACATCACAATCGGCCGTTGGGACGACTAACATCGTTAACCTTGAAAGCTAGAACTATACTGAAAGCTAGAACTATATTGATTTAATGGCCAAATCGTCTCCGCCTTGACTAGTCCAGGCAAAGGAAGAAGAAGGCATTGTTTCAGGTAATTTTTTTTACTACAAATTTTTTGTTAGAAATGTGAAAATGATATCTCACACTCGAAAGGATTTGTGGCATTGAACAGATCATAGGTATCCTTTGTGATATGTCATATAATTTTTATGATAAATGCGAAACAAATAAGAACAGTTAACAATCCTCCTTGACCTCATTGTGGTTTGCTACCATACATACCCAGATAACATTTTGCGAGTGAACGTCCAGCAAATCACGCACAAAAGAGATTCCTACAACGCCAGCAAAACCTTATCCAACTGCGTCGTCACTTAAGCAACAAATCGCCAGCAAATTTTGCTTGCAACACTCTCGTCATAAACATGTGAGATGCATGTCAAATCAACAAGCAATATGCATATATATTGTGCAAGCAATACGCTAATAACATGTGCATGCAATATGCGTATAATATATGAAAGCATCACGCACAATATGCTGGCGATTTGTTGCTTGTATAATAACGCACTAGGACAAGATTTTGCTTGCGTTATAGAACTCCTTTTTGCGCGTGATTTGCTGGACATTTACCCCAAATGTTTTCTAGATTATTTTCCAAAATGAGACGTGCTATACAAATGGTAATGTAAGGACATATATGTACTTATTTACCATATTATATATATATATATATATATATATATATATATATATATATATATATATAATAAGACGTATATATATATATATATATATATATATATATATACATATATATAGTCTTATTATATGTATAATTTGGCAAATAAGTACATATATGTCTTCACATTACCATTCGTATAGCAATTACACATATACATGTATGCATATACATATAAATTGCTATTCAAATGCTATAAGGGCATATATGTAGATATAATATACACATTTGCTATATTATATATAAATAAAATATATGATATGGATAAAATCCAGAAAACATTTTGTGTGTGTGTGTGTGTGTATATACTCGTATATGTAATAGATGATAAGCTACAACAAAATCAAATCACGTATTCTTATATAGTATGCATTTTTATTCTTTAATTAATCCAATAAAATTTGATATATACGTAGTTCTTAGATAATAATTTGTAATACAAAAAAGTATAATATGTATTTTTATTCTTTAATTAATGTAATAATAAAAAAATTTGATATTAGTTCTTAGATGAAATATTGAAATACAAAAAGTTAAATTTAAATGGAAAGTTTCAATAAGATTTCAGATTATATTGTGTTGTTCTCTTGTATTCATACGCTGCTGATGTCGATGCCTTTGTTTGGCTGATCGTAAGGCTTCTGATACATAAAATTTAAATTCTGAAAGTGTTAATTCAAAATGTGTAGAAGCAGCATCTAAAAATAAAAATAGTTATTGTTAATAATTGTTTAGTTTATATAATTAGTCAATGAGTGAGAAAGAAAGAAGAAAAGAGATACAAAATAAAAAATATATATTTTAAATATTAACTGTACTGACATAATATATAAATATCGAACTGACATATAATATAAATATCGTACCATGTAAAGCATCTATAACTCGTAAATCTGATAATTTTTCCTTTGTAGAACGGTTATTGTTGTCCTTGCCCGTCCATGTAAACAATGAGGCTGAATTTGGAGTAAAAATTTCTTTAAATGCCAAATATATTACGTCTCTTATATTTCTTCCTCCAATGGATGCAAGATACTGTACCTATATTAATTTGACAATATGAAATAATTTAATTAACTCATTTATAACATGGGATCAACTAATAATATGTACCATTTGTATATATTTTGCATCATTTGACTGATTGAATTCCAACACTTCTTCAATCGTTTCGAATGGAATTACTTTTGGTTTTATAGGTCTTTTATTTACTCTTTGATTCGAACGTTGATTTATCATCCTATTAACAAAAAAGTTAAATAAAATATTAAATATTCGATGGCTTTTACATAAAATCTTTGTTATCCTCTACGTTAATTTACAAATCTTTTATTATGTGCTGTAATATTTTTTTAAAAATTTTATACTATTATTTTTTATTTAAACTAAATCCTCATAAAAAAGTGACGTGTGAAAAGGTTATGAATAATTTTGTACGAGTCGTTACAGAGTGATTATAAACGTAATTTTTTAATATTATAAAATAATAAAAAGACATTTTTCGTTAAAATCATGTTAAAATATAAAAATTTTACTTTTGCTTTGAAAAAGACAAACTACTTTTTAATTATAAAAAAATTTGTTTTATTACCTAATTTCTGTCATGGCATTATTCATGCATTCCGTTACTTGTGTTTTTATAACATTTATCAAATCAGTATTTCCATGAGGAGGAATCATATTCTGATTAAGATTAGGATTAGACGTATATGTATTGTTAGAATATGCATTAAAATTCATATTGTGATGAGTTGCTGGAGCTGATAGCAAAGTTAATGATGGCTGGGATTTACGTGTTAATGATGATGATGATGATGGAAAATCAGATAATGGTTGTAAATTTGAAGATGAGCGTTCATTTCTTAAAGAATGTTGAGATGTCCTACCAATTGCAGAAATAATAGAAGATGAAGATGTGATTACTGATGTTTCTGGTAATTGAGACATCGAAGAAGTATAAACAGGAGATGAAAACTGAAATGTTGAGGTTGACGCTGCATTCGTCAATGTGGAAGTTACATAGGTTTCATTTAAATTTTGATTTCTTAATGATACTAAACACTGATTTGTTGGTAATACTGAAGAATTTGATTCAGATTGAAGTGGGAACGATTGCAGAAAATGTGGACGTGCATCACATACTGGTTCATGTTGAAATATTGTTGATTGAGCAAATTGTTGTGTTGGAGAATTAGACAGCAATAGCATTGATGAAGATGTAGGTGCGCAATTATTTAATGATGGCATTATTACTGATGATGTCAGAGGTATTGTAGAATCCGTATAAGATAAATGAGTTGTAACAGTTGGACACAATGTTACAGATGTTGCTTGAATAACTTCAGAGTTGCTATTATTTGATTCCTTTTCATGCAATTTTTGAGTGTCATATTCTGATATATGATCTCGAATATCGTTAATATCATCAATAATAGATATTTTTTCTGTTTTCTTTTGATGTCTAATTGCTTCTTCATCGTCAGAAGATGCAGTTGTTTCATAACGTGAAGGTTTTTTTATGTACTCTCTCATAGGTCGTTTGTTCATATTGAATTATATCTACAAAACAATATTGCATATAAAAAAAATAATCTCACTATTAATTAAAAAAATTTTAATTTTAATAGTATAATTCAATTAAGGCTACATATCAAAACATCCTCTACGAGAAAAATTTCACTCGATATAATATAGTACACGTTATACGTACTATATATTTCAAGTAAAATTTTTTTCGGAAAGTACGTTTTGGAACCTGCCCTAAGTATATAAGTATAAAAATATATGTAAATATTATATAAATATAAATCGCATAAATATGTAAAAATTATATGAAAACAACATTCAAACACAAAGTAAATGTGTGAATATGAAACATGACATGCATATTTTATGAATATTTTAATAATTAATGATTTATGTATATGAGGATACAGAGTGATAACTCAGCAGAGTAATAGAGGATTGTGGTTTTATTGAAAATGTTTAAACATTAAAAAATTGAAAACAAGCTATTTACGTACTTTAAAAAGCAGTATGTCTATAAAATCCTTTATTGATAAAACTACATACTGAAAAAATGAAATTGTATCTTTTCTTTAACTCTACAATTTATTAATAATTGAATCTTGAAATATATAATATAAACAGATTTAAAAATAGAATATCATAAATTAGTTTCCGCCATATTTTATGCAATATTTTATTTTGGTATGTATTTTGACAAAATGTTTATTTTGTTATGAGCAATCTTATTTGTACATGTCCACGCAGTGATTTTAATTCTTTCCCTCGGAAAATTTTCCAAACTGAAAAGTCAGCACTTTCTACATGCTCGCAGTTCATGATTAATGAAACGAATATAGCTTATTGGTCATTACGTTAATCATGGACTGTGAGTATTAAGAAAGGTGATCACTTTTCAATTTGTAAATTTTTCCGAGAGAAAGAATTAAAATCATTGGATGTACACAATAACGATATTAATTTTAAAAATTAATAGACAAAGATGTTTTTTGAATAAGTATGTAATTGTAATATCAAATTAAATACTTTTGCAACAGGATACAAATTGTATTAAAAGCATTAACTAACAATTGACAGTAATGTAATTAATTTAATAACAGCATCAAATTTAATAACAGCATAAAACAAATTTGATTAAACATTTTAAATATTTCATTAAACAACATTTTATAAAAATAATATTTATTTTATTTGTTATTGTTATTCAATGAAGACGACTAATTTTATTTAAATTATTAAAAATTCATAGTAGCGATTATGTACGTAGAAATATCAGAATTTATATCAGTACTATCGATGTTATCATTTTCAATATTATCCATTTGAAAAAATGGCATTCTGTAACATTTTGTTAAAACATTTGTAAAAGGAACGACTTCATTATCATATAATTCTGAACAAATAAAAAATCCTACTTCATGAGATAAAATTCCAACATCATAGAAATGTTTAACATACTTGAATTTTCTTACAATCAAAAAATATTGTTCATCGGAAGATACTAGAATATTTTGAATCAAACAAATTGATTTACATTTCAGAATACAACAGTTATTGTTAAGACGTAGACTAAAGGTCATGTTATTGAATTCCAATTTTTTATATTGCTTACAATGAAGAAACATTAAATCTTGATTTAATGGTCCAGATTCATGTAATTGTGACACTCGAATGTTATTATTAAGTGTTCGTCTTTCATAAAATATAGGTTTCTCAGAATATTCAGCCATTCTTCGAATAAATTGTTGTAAAGAAAGATGTGGTTTCCTAATAAATTTTCTAATAAATGGTATTTTGTTCTCGAATGGAAACGTAGAAATAGTATCTAAGACTCCAAATGTTCTGACATCTTCCGTTAAATGTAACAGACCATGAATATTGTACGAGACAAAATCTTTACCATAAAGATTTTCACATAATTTTACAAATTTTTTTAACGCAATTTCTGAGAAGTCTAACAATTTTTTAGAATATGTTGGAGATATTAATACGCGTATTGAGGCATGAAGTAATAAAAAGTGTAAATAAGCATTTTCTTGTAATATTCCATTTAACACAACAGGACTTGTATATAATAAGAATTGCCGGAATTCAGTTGCTTTATAATCTTTCCAATCTTTCAAAGATCTTGGCAGTCGAGAAAATTCCACTGGACAATATTTTCGCAATTTTTCCAATCTTGATGATACCATATCAATATGTTTACAAGAAAGTTTAACTGATTTTGTAAAGTTTCCAACCATCCATGCCTTGCAAAGTCTTCTTACCACACCTAGACAAACTAAGTGCATGTAATCAAAAGGTACTTGCGATACTATGTTCAAAGGAAATTGTAACAAAGGACTAATTGTATCACTACTATGATGATTTTTATATAGCCATTGTGCATATTCATTATCAGTACGAGATTTATGATTTACACCAAGAAAAGACATTGATCCATTAATATAAGTTCCTGAAACTTTACATTTGGAGCAAGGGTTGGTAGCATTATGACCTTTATGATTTAAAATAAAAGCTCTGGCTGGAGCATCGGCTATAAAACTTCTATAAATTATAGGTATTACTTTATTTTGAAATATAATGCCTTTATTAGAGGAAATTGTTCGTACTTCTTCAAGAAAATATTTAAAAAATTCATTTGAATCTTTAGGTTTTTTATGACCTTTATATATTCCGACAATTCCAGGGCTATTATCTATTATATTACAAACTCGAAATTGAATTGGCCAAATTTGAATTTTTCCACTACGATGTAATTGTGCTCCATCAGTGTTAATGTCTATCTCTAAAGAAGATGGAATTACCTGAGAATACATATTAGATAATTTTGTAATAATAGATTTTTCAAAACCTATATGAACGTATTCTCCATCCTCAAGTGTAATAATGTCTGCTATACTAGAGGGAGTTTTCAAAAGAGTGCGCACATCCTTAGGTAGACAGGAAAAACAGGAATGAGATCTTAAAACATTTAATATGGCATTTCCCTGAACATGAGTTAAATTAATTTCAACAAAAGTCGAAGCTAATTGTTTCTGGAAATTGTCAACAAATTCAAAACTGTCATTGTCAGTGTCACATTCTTCATTATCATCAATGTAATCGCAGTTATTAAATTCATTTTCAGAATCTGTTTCAAAATTTGTTTCAGAATCTGTTCCTTCCTTTATTTTATTTATTTTAAATTGGAATAACTGATTATTGGAAGAATAATCTAAATCTAAATGTGAAGATTTATTACATATTGTATTCTTTGCTGAATTGATATCATGTGTTTTCCTCTGTTTTGCTATGTTATCGTGGTCATGTTCTTTCATTCTTTTCTCTATTCGCTGTTGTTGACGAATAGAAAGACTGTGGAACGGTTTGTTTGGTGGTCGGCCAACAAATTTTTTTCATTATGAATTGTATATAATCTATATAAATATAAATAGGTATAAATATTGCTATACATTATTTCTACATAAATAGGGAATATTTATATACATTATAATTCTTACATATAAATTCCAGTGAGAAATGATAATGGAATTGACGTCCATTCGATGTCAATTCCATTATTAATGTTCTCATTGGAATACACATAAAGTCCAAAATCGAATAATAAATAATATTTTAAAGATTTGAGCCAAATTTGAACTTTATATTGTCTAAGATCTTTGGAAAAGATTTTTAGTATTATACTTACTAAAAAAGTAACTGCAGATGTTTATAATTGAATCAAACTTTTATATGATCATTTATGCCCACTCTGTTACATATATAAATTATATACGCATTTATTATCGCTGTTTTATGACTCCGTAGAGAGGATCTATGCAGATTGCAGACTGGATTGTACGTAGGACATTTCCCGCGTGACAAGAGACGACCATATAATTGGTATAAGCAAACATCGGATGCGTCTAAAGTTCTAAAGCCGGCATAGCAACTGTGGATGCGTTCCGTTTCACGCATAATGCGTGCGATGCATCGTTTATCCTTGTTCTTCAGTGAACGTTAAACAAAGATATATGCGCATCATGTATGAAACGGAACGCACCCATAGGCAGCTCTGCGAAGCGATTGTATGTACACGATTGGTTGTTTGCGGATGTAACAAATGACATTTAACTTGATTAGGCAAGCTGATTTGCCAGTTTGAACGCGCACAATAGTTGGTTATACATCAATTTGGCCGCGTTAGCGCGCGCTTTTTTAAAGTATAGATAATACAATTTCCAATTATTATTATACTTTAACTAATAAAATAATCTTTTTTATATGCAATATTATTATATTTATTAGAAATAACGGTACAATTGTTATCATATAAAAATATTAATTTTACCATGCAAGTTTATGCATGTCTCTCCGATTTTTAACATAATTAAGATAATATTTACCTTAAAAAACACAATTTTATTGACTGGATTGCCTTCATCTGACTCGTAAGGGCCTTTCTCAGTAACTGTTTTGTAACTTGCTTCTAGAGCGCCATAATAAAGAATCTCAAAAATTTGAACCTTGAGTTCCTTAGCTTTGTTACTTTGAAATAGGTATCTCATCAAAATCAACGCATCTGCTAATCCTTGTACACTAATACCTAGTTTTAAAAATGAATGTTTAAAACAGCAATATATAGAATACGTGAATTATGTATAAGTAGCTTACCGATAGATCTGTGTGTATCACATGATAATTTCACCTCTGGCAGAGGATAAAAATTATCGTCAATCTTATCCAAATTGTAGGTGACAAATTTCGCCACTTCCTTAAGTTCATAAAAATCGAAAGTTCTCTTAGTAGAATTCACAAACATGTTGACAGCGATTGAAGCTATGTTACACATGGCATTTATTGAAACTTAAATATTGAACTACTTCAGTAGAGAAACTGCTGCATTCAATTGTACCCAGATCCTGATGATTCAATTTGCGATTACAATGATTTTTAAAAACTATATGTGATACTCCTATTTCAAATTGTACTTGAATGATGAGGAACCTTATCAACTCCCTGACTTTAACTTGTCTTCGAGAACATGTCCTTTTTCATATCTAAAATGACAGAAACATGATTTTCATATATAAATATTACAGAAATGTATTTTTTTCTTAAAATATATAAGCTCAAGTAGTGTAATTTTCAATAATATTAAAAATACGTATCAATTACTTTGTATATAAAGCTTCAAATTTATCACCTCAGTTATTGATATCCTTGCATAAATATTTCGTACCTCTTCTTAATCTTTCGCCTAACATGTGTGTTAAACCAAATGGCTTCTGAGATGTCGCAGGTTCTATTGTTTCCGAAGCAGTAGCATCTTTCAGCGGAGATAACCTGATGAGCAAGATATTTGTAAAAAATTCAAATTATTATGTAGAATATCTTAGCTTCGAGTATATTAACTTTTACTCACATATTTGCAGACTCATGTTTGTCGACTGAGTCGTTAAGTTCGTCATGTGGCGCACGATGAGAATTGTCTAATAACCGCTCTCCACTTGTTCCTTCACAGCTGCCAAATCAGTTTCGAATCCTTGATGCTTCCTTACCAGTGCTTGACTCGCTTCTAAATCTTGGTCGTAGTCGTCCGAGCTGTGAGCCGCTTCCTTCTCCTGTATCCAGGAGATGGTTTCATCAGCTATCCTATCAAATATGTGAATCTGCTTGGCACCTGCCAATGCGTCTTGTGAGCTTATTGGATGAATACAAATCGACTATTATGTCTGTGTAAGATAAAAGATATTAATAATAAATTATATATTAATAAACAATGCAATATTAATATTTAATACAATAATGTCTCACCACTAAGAAGGACCTTCTTTTCTTAAATCCTGTCCAGATTTTTATCATGACAGCGTAATAGCTGTGAACGTAATTCTCACTGGTACTCCACACTGGTCAACCCAAAAAGACAATCGACAATTCCTCAATTTAATTAATGATACCAAGTAATTTGTTCTTCCCAGGAATAATCCAGTCAACAGAGCTGCATAAAAGACCGTGTTGCAGTAACACAGGTAGATGGTCTCGAGCGGTTGCATACACTAAACAATTAACCTCACCGCACGTTAATGACCGCGCACCAGTGAGCGTGATTTTCACTGTACGTGGTCAACCCAAAAAGATCTTGTCTCGAGCGGTTGCACACACCACACATACTTATCCCGTACGTTAATGATCGCGTACCAGTGAAAATTACGCTCACTGGGTACGCGGTCAACCCAAAAAGACTTGTCTCGAGCGGTTCACACACCACGCACCTCACCGATCTCAATCGACTCGCCCATTATTACACGGACTCGTCCACGCCAGCCGACCAATCGGCATCGCAGAAAGCGGAAATGCGACCGCAAAAAAGCTTCACGGATTTTCACTAACTTTTTTATTTAAGATATTTATCAAAATAAAGAAATATAAATATTAATGTACTTTAGCGTTGTCTCTTACCTAATTACACATTTATTAAAAAAAGTAATATTTTTTATTTCATATAAACTTAATTTAGAAATAAAATATTAAATTATTTAAAACAATCCATATATATTATTATATTTGAATAACTCCAAAAACTATAATTTAAAAAAATTACTTTCTAATAAATTAGTCGTTTACAATGTTTTCAAAATTAATTTTTAATTTATTTTAATTTAATCTTATAACTTTTAACTAAAATAAGTTTTACGTTCATGTAAATTTTATTTTAACATAATAAAATTAATTTGAAAAATTATTAACTTTAATTTTATATAGTTACCAAAGCATATTAACCTATAGTTTTTTTTATTTATCTAATCTTACAAAAAAATCTACTCATATGGTATTTATTTATTGATCTCATAAAAACTTCCAAGTGCGCACATTTTATTAAATTGTTTTTTAATAAATTTGTGGAGTACGTACTTTACATCTATTGAAAGAAATAAAAGATACATAATTTAATTAGAGGTTTTTCTTATTAATCCGAGGCATACTGTGCGAATATTGTACAATAATAGCATTAAAAATCACGAATTGACAATTTTGAATAATTGCGTTAAGATGATACGTAGAATAAAGCAGTTTTGACAAACTAAAATCTCTAATATTTGTCAACAATTAGATAAATTTAAATTTGAAATATAAATATTTTACAATTATTAACAAAAACGTACCGTTTGATTATTTTTTTTATTTAAAAAGTTACCATGCTGAATATATAATATTTCATACGACAATATTTATACATTATAATTTAGGAATAATTTTGCATTTTTGTAAACATTTATTTGGATTAATTAATTATATTTCTAAATTTGATTTATTTAGACTCAAGTTTTATATTTTAATAGTTTGGAAGTCATACAAACAATGTGCGCACATCGTTCGTATAATTGGCATACGTCTTACATGTTTATAACAAGAGTATTGCGCGCAAAGTTTGCTGGCGCTATTTGTTACCTATATAATAGCACATTAAAACACGGTTTTGCTTGCACAATATGAATCGTTTTTGAGCGTGATTTGTTGAATATTTACACGCAAAATACTTTCTGGGAAGTTATGCACTATGTTGTCAAATTACGAGCAAACGACTAGCAATATGTTAGCCATCTGCATGTAATTTGCCAGTACATGGGACAATACATGAGCTAGCCACTTGTAAGCAATATACACGATGTAACACGTTCTACGAACAAAACGCATGCAAATCTGTTACAAAGTTCGCATGCATATCGCGCGCAAAATTTGCCAGCAAGAAATGTTATCTGGGTACAAACATATTCACGTTTGTTGTTTATTCTTCTTACTTTATGCAATTATTTTGTGCACTGTGTAAAGCCCATTCTACAATAGCCGTAAACACAAGACTGTAAGATATTGTAACACCACGCCTTATAATTATACGGTTTTATGTGACGGCTATTGTAGAATGAGTTTAAATCGCATACTCAGCATTGCTATTCACATATTCGCAGTTTGTAATTAACCCTGATTATATAGTTTAGATAAGTTATATATTTCATTTCTAATGTTTACTACGAGTACTATTTATTCCTTACATAGAGATTTCCTATTTTATCATCCAAATAAAAAAATAATATATTTTAAGACAGTTCTTTGACAGAAAAGTTGTGTGCGGGAATGATTTTATTATTGATTTTATCATCTGTATCGTGTTCGTATTAAACATATAGGAAAAAACAAAGATGTTCACTGTTATTCAGTTTGATGAAAAATCTGGGGCAAATTTGGCCGTTGTCAGCACTAAATGGTTGACGCCACTCAAGAAAGAAGTTTTCTGGCCACCATATAAAAACGTATCAAGTTTTAACAAAGCGTTAAAAAAACATGAAGATGTTAATGAAAATAAATGGACATTATACAATGTACAACGAATTTTTTATGAAACAGGTAAATTTAACTAATTTATATTTTTGACTTAATTCTCATATATGTTTTTGAACATTGTACAAAATGTATATGCAAATTAAAGTCAGATTTTCAACATATATTCTAAATGTAAAATTTTAATATATTAATTTATGAAACATATAAATTTTGCTTTTATATGTACAGAATTTTTTATACTTTTTAGACAACATAGAAGTAGCGCAAAAAAAAGGAAAAGAAGCGGAAAACACGAGTGATTTATATACGGATGTAGACTGTAATACAATAAGTAAAAGAAAACGGCAACCACCACGACGTCTCTATGATTCTAATCAACTGAGGAAAGCCAACCAATTTTAAATTTTGAACGTCCACCTCCTATAAAAAGGATTAATTTTAATAGTAAGTTATGTTTTTTACAATGTACAAATTTTCTTAAAGTTTACTTATATTTTCATTATATTTTTACAATAAGTATATTAAACTATATATGAATAATATAAGAAATAATAAATTTGTATTATTATGACACAGAAATTTTATCGATTAAAGTAGATTTTGATGTGCATAATTTTTTTGATATTAATTAATTATTAAATACATCTTCCACTATATAAACTACATTGTCCAATTTAAAAGACAATCGTAATCTAAGAACTATTATTTTTAATTAATTTAATCCTTAATTGTATTTAATAATAATGTTACAAGCAAGTAATGTTACAGTCTTAAAAAGATATCAAGAATTTACTTTAAAAAATTTTATTTCAGTGCAATATTTACAGTTTTTTAAGATTATTATTAAATCTGACAATCAAATTAATTTGAAATATTATTTCTGCCTTTAGTTTAAAATTGCGTTTTAAGTCTAACAACCATGTTGTCTACAGTGCATGCAGCTTACAAAATATGTATTTAAAAATTCATTGATATAAAAAATATTATTGAACACCAAGATCCACTTTGACCGAAAAAGTGGCATTTCTTATTATTATTTCTTTTTACATTATTTTGATTTCCAGACCACTTTGCGAACAATGAAGTTTCAGTGCCAACTACATCAAATGAAAAAGGTTAAATATAAAATATTATATTGTACGTATATAAATAATTATATAATATTTTCATTATAATATTTAATGTAATTACAGATTCTTCTCAATATATCAATATTATACCAGACATTTTAACACCAAGAACGTTGAATAGTAATGAATTGGATGAAGGAGGTAAAAATTAGGGAATCTTATATTTTTAAAATTTTCAGTTACTGATTTATATTTTTTAACATTTTAGCATTAAATTTATATTTTATATTTTTACGTTTTAGCTTTAACAATATATTTTATATATATTTTGTTTTAGCAATTGGAAATAAAATGTTAAATATTCTAATTACTATTAAGGAACAAAATAATCAAATATTAGCTCATATAAGGAATACTCAACAAACAAGAAGTGTTGTCACTTTTACATTACCAGAAAATTTACCTCTTCATCTACCATTAAAAACAAGTGAAGATGTCAATCTGTTAGAAGAATATATTAATGACGAAACTAATTGTTCTAATTTGGTAAATATTGAATATATTTTTAGCCTATTTTTCTATGTGTGTGTACGCATATATTTTATTTTATATATCATATGTGCTTTTTATGTATTAATGTTAAACTATTTTTAATTATTAGGAGTACAAATTGAAAACCGCCGTTTTTTGTCAAAATTTGAGGATTGATTGTTGAAAAATGGTTACTTATTCTTGAAAGTATTGTCCATCGCTGGCCACTACTTTCTCCCACCTTTCGGGCAGCATACGAATCCCGCGTCGAAAAAACTGCTCGTCTTTTGCGGCGATCCACGAATCGACCAAGTTTTTGGCCTCTTCGTAATAATGGAAGTGCTGCTCAGCTAGGCCATGCGCCATTGATCGGAACAAGTGGTAATCTGAAGGGGCGATGTCAGGAGAATACGGCGGATGAGGTAAGACGTCCCATTTCAATGTTTCCAGATAGGTTTTAACGACCTGAGCAACATGTGGCCGAGCGTTGTCGTGCAGCAACATCACTTTTTCGTGTCTTTGCTCGTATTGTGGCCGTTTTTCCTGCAATGCTCTGCTCAAACGCATTAGTTGTGTTCGGTAGCGAGCTCCTGTGATGGTTTTACCCGGTTGCAACAGCTCATAATAAATCACGCCGAGTTGGTCCCACCAAATACACAGCATGAGCTTCGAGCCATGGATGTTTGGCTTGGCCGTCGATGTTGATGCATGGCCGCGGTAGCGCCACGATTTTTTTCGCTTTGGATTATCATAATGAATCCACTTTTCATCGCCGGTTACAATACGATGCAGAAAACCCTTCCGTTTTTGCCGTTGGAGCAGCTGTTCGCACGCGAAAAAACGCCGTTCGACGTCTCTCGGCTTTAATTCGTATGGCACCCAGTGTCCATGCTTTTGGATCATTCCCATGGTTTTCAAACGAAATGTGAATGTGAAATAGCTTGTTGAGTCACGCCCAATGAATCTGCAAGCTCCTGTTGCGTTTGAGATGAATCTTCATTCAGTAATGTTTCCAGTTGTGCGTCTTCAAACTTTTTCACCTGTCCGGGACGCTCCTTGTCTTCTACGCCGAAATCACCACTTTTGAAGCGTTGGAACCATTCTCGACACGTTCTTTCACTAATGGAAGCCTCACCATAAGTTTTTACAATCATTCGACGCGCCTCAGCCGCAGATTTTTTCGAATTGAAGGCAAAAAGCAAAACTTCCCGCAAATGACGCTTATTGGGCACAAATTTCGACATTTTCGATCACAAAAAAATATATAACGCCGATAAAAATTCACAACTGCAATGATAAGGAATTGTTGCCAGATGCCCAATCTTACATTAAAAATTTTTGATCTAACGTTTGGCGCCAGCATTTACCGCTGGCGCCATCTACTGGAAAACGGCGGTTTTCAATTTGTACTCCTAATATTTCTTTTTTATAAGACTTATTCGCAAGTTTTATTTCTAGTGCTCATTTCTGTCCAGTTTGGGAGGTCGAGACATTACAAACAAAACTAATAAAATCTTAAAGCAATTGCTTACCGATGATTTATGTAAAAATTATAGTTTTTATGGAAAACGATTGGGAAAAAAATCTTTCTCCACCTTATTGATGAAAAATATGGTTATAAGTAAGACACTTTTAAAAATATTTTTTTATAAAACAGATATTTTATTTTAAATAATTAAAATATTTAATATCTCTTTTCTAAAATTAAATAACTTTTAAATAATTTATAAATATCAAGATAATTTTTTTATATCTCAATTTGTTATCAGACGCAGTTAAAGCTACAACACCAGGGGCTACCAATCAAGCTATTGAAGATTCAATTAAAGTCTGGTTGAAACACGCTCCTCAACGTATAAAGAAGAAATCTAATTAAATTAAAATGTCTGTGATGTTATCTAGAAAATCTTGCGTTGGAAAACAACAATTATATCGAAGAATTACCAACGAAAAAGTAAAATTGTTAAAAGAATTAATGGTGTCAAATTCTCAGGAATATAATGAAGTAAAAAATGTTAATGAAAAAGAACAGCAGTATGAGAGACGTAAAGAAATAATATTAGATGATGCTATTAACAATACTATTGACACCAACACTAATACTACTGATAATACTATTGACACTAACATTTGTGATAATAATCATATTTCAAATCAGTTTTCCTTAGTTTCAAGTTTTGATTTTAAAAGTGTAATTAATAATACAAAAGGTGAAAGCACATCTCATTCTAATTTTCGTGAATTGATAAAATACTGGGCTATTATAAAACATAATATAACTCACTCAGCCTTAACTGATCTTTTGCATATCTTACATGGGTTTCATCCTACATTACCCTTAGACTCTAGAACTTTAGACTCTAGAACTCTAGACTCTAGAACTTTGTTACAAACTCCACTTACTATCAATAAGAAAAAATTAGACACAGGAGAATACTGTCATATTGGTTTAACACAGAGCTTACGACATATTTCTAAATTTCATGTTGGAACTACTATCGAGCTTAGTTTCAATATAGATGGTCTTCCTTTATTTAACAGTACAAATAAACATTTATGGCCTATTTTAGGTATGGTAAAAAATATGCAAATACCTCCATTTGTTATAGGAATCTTTTATAGCAAATCTAAACCATATCCTTTACATTTATATTTAACAGATTTTGTAGAAGAACTTTCCATTTTGTTAGAAGATGGACTTAAGGTAAATGACAGATATTTTAAAATAAAAATTCATACTTTTATATGTGATGCTCCTGCCCGAGCTTATATTAAACAAATTAAAAATCATAACGGATATTCTTCTTGCGAAAGATGTGAAGAAGGTGGTGAATATGTAGAGGGACGTATTATTTTTAAAAGTACTTATGCAGTCAGAAGAACAGATGAATCATTTCTTTCACAACGAGATGAAGATCACCATATTGGTGTTTCACCTCTTCTTCAATTAAAATGTGGAATGGTTACACAATTTCCCACTTGATTATATGCACGCAGTGTGTTTAGGTGTTACAAGAAAACTGCTACATACTTGGGTAAGTGGTAAGGGTAATGTTAGATTATGTTACCGTTCAATTAATTCAATATCTGAAAATTTAGTAGCCTTTAATTCATTTATACCTTCTGAGTTTAATCGAAAACCACGAAGTTTAACAGAATTGTGTAGATGGAAAGCAACTGAACTTATTGGGTCGTTCAAAAAGTTATTGCGTTTTTTTTTATTTTATTTTCAGGTGTGTTTATTTAATATACGTAATAAACATTAATCAATGATATAATGACCGTTTTGTTCGATGACCTTCTGCCATCTCTTGGGCAACTTCATAATACCACGTTCATAAAACTTCCTATCTTTCTCTGCAAAAAACTTGTCTAGGTGCTGTTTGATAAGGTCTTCAGAAGCAAACGTTTTACCATTCAAGAAGTTTTGTAAGGAGCGAAAGAGATGGAAGTCTGATGGTGCAAGGTCTGGACTATACGGTGGATGTGGCAACACGTCCCAATCAAGGTGCAACAATTTTTGCCGAGTGACCAAACTTGTGTGTGGTCTCGCATTGTCGTGGTGAAACACCACACTCTTACGATTGATCAGTTCGGGACGTTTCTGTGCGATGGCATCGCTTAATTTCTGTAGCTGCTCACAGTAGACATCGAAATTAATCGTTTTGTTCTTTGGAAGTAGCTCATAGAAGACTGGTCCCTTCCAATCCCACCAGATTGACAGCATCACCTTTTTTTGGTGGATCTCCGCCTTTGCTTGCCTTTCCGGTGCTTCACCTCGCCTACTCCAACTTTTTTTTCGGTTGACATTGTTGTAGATTATCCATTTTTCGTCGTGATCATACGCTTCAAGAACGGATCGTTTTCTTCGCGTTTGATGAGTTGATTGCAGACGCTTATGCGCTTTGTCAGATGAATTTCTTTCAACTCATGCGGTACCCAAACATCGAGCTTCTTTACAAAGCCTAACGATTTCAAATGGCCATGAACACTTCCAGTGGACACTTTTAGAGCGATAGCAAGTTCTCGAACCGTTGAATGCTTATTTGCTTGCACCAATGCTTTTATTTCATCGTCATCAATCTTGGAAGGCCTACCGGAGCGATGAGCGTCTTTAACTGAAAAATCACCATCACGGAATCAGGCGAACCAGTTCTGGCACTGGCGTTTTGCGACAATATTTCTGCCGTAAACTCGATGTAACTTTTCCCTTGCTTCAGTTGCTTTCTTTCCTTTTTTAAAGTAATAAAACAAAACATGGCGAATATGCTCTTTAAAATTCTCCATGTTTAAACCACAATTGCAAGCACAAAACTCGACCGAATCGCGTCAACTTTTTTTTTGGTTTTTAGGTTAAGTGTCAAGAACAAAACGCGCGTAAACATTTGACATTCATATCACGCTCATATATTAAAAATCCTAGACAACGCCATCTATTGAAAAAAACGCAATGACTTTTTGAACAACCCAATAGAAGTTTCTTAATTTATTTAGGACCTGTTGTTTTGAAAGATGTTCTTGATATAGCAATTTATGAACATTTTCTGTTATTTCACTCATCCATGTCTATCTTGTTTTCAAAAAACAATATTAATAATTTTGGTTTATCATTAGTTCAGAACTTACTTGAAACTTTTGTTAATCATGCAGAAAATATTTATGGTCTTAAGTTTCTTGTTTACAATGTCCACATATTATGTCACTTGACAAGTGATGCAGAAATATATGGATTACTAGATAATTGTTCTTGTTTTCCATTTGAAAATTATTTGGGCTCATTAAGAAATTTAATAAAATCATCTAGGAAACCACTTGAACAAGTATGTTGTAGGCTACGAAATAGCGGATATTTCAATCCGCAAACATTTTATTGAATATAATAATGGTCCCATATTAATTAACATTCATGTTTTCAAACAATTTAAAAAGATTAGTAATATAAACTATAGTTTAAGCATTTATTCACATTGTATTGCTGATTCGCATTTTTTAAGTAAAACTAATGAAGTAGTGCAACTTAATAATATAATTTTAACAACAAATGGTTCTACCAAACTAATTGGAAAAAAATATGTTTCATCCGATTCATTTTACTTATATCCATTTGATTCAAGACAATTAAACATTTTTTGCTTATCAAACTTATCTAAACAATTAAAGATGTGGGATATTGAAGATATAAAAGCAAAATGTATTTTACTACCGTTACATAATAATAGTTGTGTGTGCTTTCCTCTTCTTCATACGCAGAAAGAATGATTTTACTGCAGTATTTAAAAATTTAGTTACAAACAGATCAGAAAATAATTTTATGTTAAACCATCAAAATAATTATGTAAAATACCCAAGTATAATAATGTTGTTGCACAATTTTGCCATTTTAGTAATTAAATTAAATATTCTCTAATACAGTCCAAAGCATTTTTTAAAATGTTTTAACATAATTACTTTCAAATGTGTATTTCAGCAAAATTGTTCTTTCCGTGTCTATTATATATAATAAATTACAAAGTAATATAATTAAAATATTTCAAATTATTAATTATGTATTTTTATTGGATTATTGTAATCATATTTTTTATAGAAGCTTTAGTTTAACACTTGAAAAGAAAACTGATAGTGTTTCATTAAACTGATTACTATATCAGTAATGATTACTATTCAGATAATGAAATATTATCAGTTACTAATATAGTAATCAGTTTGAAACACTTAATAGTTAAAAAACCTTTTCAGTTTATTGAACACTTCACATTCAAAAAAAGGAAAATTTTTTTCAAGGAAATATTTTTTGTTTTTCCTCAAATATAAATTTTTTATTCGTCGATATTTGTTAGAGATACGTGACTTGCCACGATTGTGCCGCCTTCTGCGGTGTTATCTTTCTACTTTTTAGTTTGCCTCTCCCGGTCGCAACGTGATTGTCGCAGAGGAGACTCCTTCTCTGTATATTTTACATGTGCAATATACGTTTGATTGGAACTTGATCTCGTTTAATCGACTCTCTGAGTCGCGAATCCTTAGCCCTAACAATATCTTATATTATTTTTAATTTGAAAATTAAATACATGTGAAAATTAACTGTATTTATATTAAACGTATTCAAAAATTGTTAAAATTTTATAAATTTTAATAGTGTTTAAATATATAATTTTTTATTATAATTTCAAAAATAAATATTATGATACATAAATTTTGCATTACATTATTGCAACCTATCTTTTAAAATCTAATCATTTTTCCAATCTAGTTTAATGATGTTTTATACAATTTAATGTTTATATCTAATGTTTAATATAATATAGTAATATAGTTTAATATAATTAATGGGGTAAAATGTGATAAGATTTTAATTTGTACTTTAGGAAAATATATCATTTTAATTTAAAATATTTACATGTTTTTTTAAAAATATTTTATAGGTACATCTCGAAAAGAATATTTATTTTGTTATCTTATCCTTTTTTAATTTTGTTTAAAAATAATTATAATAATTATAATAATAATTATTCTAAACTTATGCTTCATCTTTAATTAAGTTTCAGTTATGCTACTGGAAGCTAAAGTCATGTAAAGTACAATTTTATCAACTTGTAATATGCATATCAGATAGCAAGGGTACATTCAACAGACTCAACAGTTGAGAAAGCGCTCTAAATTTAAAGGATTAATTAAATAAATATCTCAATATTTTAAGTCTACTAAACGCGTTTATTTGTCGTCAAAATGTCGTCACAGACCTTATTTTAACGTTAAACTGACGACAAATTACTGTGGGATATTGTTTTTATCATTTATGTTCTATGTCTTTAGTCTTTTTTAGTTCCTAGGGATATAGATAGATTGCTATAGATGACTGAAGGATGTGTGACAGAAGGAAGAACAAAGAATTACGTTTTTATTTTTTCCCCACTTGACAACGCAGAATGTTACTTGGTTGCCCCGCTCGCCTTTGGAAGATGTTCACGTTTATGACTGATAATATAATCTGTATAAAATTACTCTCAAAATATATCTCTTTAAATGAATACATGTGATTTGTATTCGTGATTAGCCACAAATTGGTAGCAGAACGTGGATGGAAAAAGTGTAGCATTTTTCGAGGCTATCGAGTGTTGAGAGATAAACGAGAGACAAAGAGAAACGTGAGTAAAGAGATTTTTCAAAATGGAAGAGAATTGGAATCTTACAAACGTGGAACAGCTTGACGACACAAACTATTTCCTTTGGAGTGAAAAGATCGAGGGAATCTTAAGAACGAAGAAACTATGGAAGAAGGTAATAAATGTGAAGCCGCCAGAGAAACCCGAAGAAGGCGAGAATAATTATGATGCAAAATTCAAACTATGGAACGAATGGGAGGACGATAATTATGCTGCACGTACGGTAATTATTAATACGATGAGTAAAGCGCAATTGCTAAAATACAGTCATGAAAAAAACGCCGATAAGCTGTGGAGCTTGATTAAGAATAATATGGCAGCTGAAACAGAACAATTAAAGGCGAGATCGTTATCTGAATTATCGACTCTAAGAATGAAAAGAGATGAAAACATAGACGCGTATGTGAATAGAGCTGAAGCATTACGCAATCAGTGCGTACAACTAGGAAGAATGATAGAAGATTATGAGCTGAGGATGTATGTCATTAGAGGATTAAGGCCTGAGTTCGATCAAAATGTGCGAGTATTGGAAACTCAAAAGGAAATAACGATTAATGATATATGTTACGCACTAAAACAGGAGGAATTAAGAAAAAGCAATCGCAAAGAGGAAAAAACATCGAGAGATGAACATGTAAGAAAAGTGAGAGAGAAACCGAGAAGTAACATCGTGTGCTACAATTGTGGAATAAAGGGCCATACTTCAAGTGAATGCCGTAACAAGCAGAAATGTTTTAATTGCCAAGGATTCAATCACATTGCGGCTGACTGCAAGGAACCAAAGAGGATCACATCACGAGGAAGAGGTTATAGAGGAACATCAAGAGGAAGAGGAACAGGACGAGGTTATGGACGAACAGAGGTAACATTAAAAACTGCAGATGAAGCGGTGTTATCGGTAAGAGACGAAGCATATGTGAGTACAGCGTATGACGAGAAAGAAAATGAGGTAACGCATCATAATTATAAAAATTATACATGGTTATTAGACTCTGGTGCGACAAGTCATATGGCAAATAGCGAAGTTATGTTTGAAAATATAGTAAATGATAGAAGAGATATTTCGTTAGCAGATAAGAATGGAAAGAAATTAATTTCTAATGGTCGAGGAGAAATAGTAATGACGCAACATTTAAATAATAGAATACGACTTAAAAATGTATTGTGTGTACCAGATATTAACATGAATCTTTTATCTGTAGCAAAAATAACCGATTACGGATATAATGTTAAATTTGATAAATATGGTGCTGTTGTCTACAGAAATGAAGATGAAATAACGATGAGAGCTGTACGAGAAGAGAATGCATACTATGTGAAATCATCGGTAAGTGAAAATGAGACAGCAGCAACACTGGAAGATATCGATATTTGGCATAAGAGGTTTGGACACACAAACAAAAGGCTCATTGAAGAAATGAAAAGGGAACATCTTGTAATTGGAATAAACAAGAACAAAGAGCAGAGGCAATGTGAACCATGCGTAGAAGGTAAAATGTGTCGCAAGGCACATCCTAGATTAATAAGTAGAAAAACGAGTAAAATTATGGACTTATGGCACATTGATTTAGTTGGTCCGATTAATCCTTCATCACGCGGAGGAAAACATTACATTTTCACAATTATAGATGATTATTCAAGAGTAATATTTGTTGAATTATTAGAAGAAAAAGGAGAAGCAACTGAAAAATTAAAAAGATTAATCATTCTGAAGGAGAACCAGTCTGGATTAAGATTGAAAGCAATCAGATCGGATAATGGAGGAAAATTTACAGGAAAAAAGTTGGAAGAATGGTTGAATGAGAAGGGAATAAAACATGAATTTAGTCCTGCTAGGACCCCACAATGTAATGGAGTGGTGGAAAGAGCAAACAAATCCGTAATAGTAATGACCAGAACAATGATGGCGGATTCGAAGATGCCAATGAATGTTTGGGCTGAAGCAACATGTGCGGCGGTACATATCAAGAACAGGAGCAAATCGACTGTGCATGGAAAGACTCCATATGAGATGTGGAATGGAAGAAAGCCAAATGTCAAGTATATGAGAAGATTCGGCTGCATGACATATATTATGAATAAAGAACAGGGAAGAAGAAAATTTGATTCAAAGATTATTAAAGGAATATTTGTAAGATATGCAGCAAATAATACTTATAGAGTTTACATTCCTGAAACAGGGAGAATAAAAACAGACTGTGATGTTAAATTCGATGAAAGTAAAAATGGATCTGAATTATTTAAAAGAGAGAAAGAAGAAGAACATATAATAGATAATAAATTGACTATTGTAGGACTGGAATCAGAAGATGATAATAATATGGGAGAAAATCAAGAAGAAATTCAAGAAAATGAAGGAGAAGCAAGAGTGGAATCAGAAAGCAGTGAATATGAAGATGCAGATATGGGAGGACTTGATGATAGAGATGAAATAGAAGAGGAAAATGAAGATTCTACAAATGAGGGAATTGAAGAACGCATAGGAGAAAATGAAAGTGTGGAAATCCAAATGCAGCCAACAGCAATGAAGATCAAAGGAAGACCAAAAGGAACAACGAAAGTTATGATGGAAATGCGAAAAAATTTAAGACGAGAAGAAGAGGAAAGAAGAAAGGAACAGGAAAATGTCAGAAGATCTACAAGAATTAAAGAACAGCAATCTGCAATAATAATTATAGATAAAGATATTCCAAGAAACGTTCAAGAGGCAGAAAAGTCAATAGATTGGAAATATTGGAGACAAGCTATTAACGATGAATTGACATCAATGAAGAAACATGGAGTATGGGACATTATACCACGACCGAAGAATAAAAGAGTTATTAAATGCAAGTGGGTGTTTAATATAAAAGAAGATCCAAATACAGGACAATGTCGATATAAAGCACGATTAGTTGCACAAGGATGTGGGCAACGATCAGGAGTAGATTATGGTGAAACGTTTGCTCCAGTAGTAAGAATTGAGACCATAAGACTGTTATTTAGTATAAGTGCACAAGAAGAAAGGAAGATGAAAATCTACGACGTGAAGACAGCATTTCTACATGGAAGATTAGAAGAGGAAATACTATCGAGTTACCAGATGGACTACAAGTAAATAAGGAACAAGTGTGCAGATTAAAAAGGAGTATATATGGGCTCAAACAAGCTGGTAGATGCTGGAATGAATTTCTCACCAATGCTCTAATTAAATGTGGATTAAGCCAATCTAAGGAAGACCCTTGTTTATTTTTTGCCAGAGAGAGAAATAAATTCTTTTACTGCGGAATACATGTAGACGATATGTCGACAGTGTCAAGTGATAATAATTTTGAGAAGAGCTATATTGACAAGATTAGAAAATATATAGACATTAAAGACCTTGGAGAAGCAAAAGTTGTACTAGGAATGCAAGTAGATCAAGAAGAAGAAAAAGTATCTGTACATCAAAAGAAATACATTGAAAAATTACTTGAATTCTATGGAATGAAAGAGTGTAATGTTGTGAAGACGCCAATAGACATAAACACGAAAATGGAAGATTGTGAAGGAAGTGAGAAAGCTGATGTTCAAGCGTATCAGGAGCTGATGGGAAGACTAATGTACTTGAGTGTTCATACTAGACCAGATATATCATTTGCATTGAGTTGTTTATCACAATTCAACAACAAACCAAGAGTAATGCACATGGCAGCATTAAAGAGAATTCTTCGATACCTGAAAGGCACTATTAATTACTGCTTGGAATTTAAAAGGGAGAACTCAACAACGAAGATAAGATGTGAATCTGATGCATCGTGGGACAGAACAGAAGACGCAAAATCTTTTACTGGATTGCTATTATACAGGAACGGAAACTTGATACATTGGAGAAGTAAGAAACAATCAATCGTTGCATTGTCATCGACGGAAAGCGAACTAGAAGGTATGCTGGAGGGATTAAAGGAAATAATATGGACCTCCAGATTACTATATGAGATGGGATATATAGAAGAAGTAAAAAGAGAATTAAATTGTGACAATTTGAACGCTGTTAGATTGGCAAACGGAGGGAGTTTTAAAACTAAATCAAAATTGATGAACCGAAGATGCTACTACATCCAAGAGGCTGTTAGAAAGGAAAATATTATAGTCAAGCACGTATCCAGCGAGAATATGACAACAGATTGTTTGACAAAGCCGCTAGGAGCTCCGACTCTATCAAAACATATAAAGAAGATCATAAATACAATGGATTGATAAAATCAAGGGGTCGGATTGTGGGATATTGTTTTTATCATTTATGTTCTATGTCTTTAGTCTTTTTTAGTTCCTAGGGATATAGATAGATTGCTATAGATGACTGAAGGATGTGTGACAGAAGGAAGAACAAAGAATTACGTTTTTATTTTTTTCCCACTTGACAACGCAGAATGTTACTTGGTTGCCCCGCTCGCCTTTGGAAGATGTTCACGTTTATGACTGATAATATAATCTGTATAAAATTACTCTCAAAATATATCTCTTTAAATGAATACATGTGATTTGTATTCGTGATTAGCCACAATTACTTCAGCTTGCTACTTGGGATATATTTTATTTACGTTATTTTGTAAATTAGAATAACGTCAAATTGACATTACTGATGACGTCATTGATGACGTCATTAATGACGTCAAGTTGACGTTACTGGTGACGTTATTAATGACGTCATTGATGACGTCTTTAGTCTGTGACTTAGAACCGTCAAAATCACGTCACCTTCCGGTTAATTTTGAGTATAAATGACGTAAAAATCGACGTAAATATCACATTATTATGACGACTGTCTGCTACCTGGGAAATATTTGTACTGTTTGCTGAAAGATGTTAATTTGAATAAAATAAAACTAACAAGTTTTTCTACATCATTTTTTTAAACAAAATTGTTATCCCTTATACTATACACACGCGTACAATATACACGTAAATATTATACGCAGTCGACACAGAGAATTCAAAAAAAATTCGGGCTTATGTTATTATTCAAAATTTATTTTCAAAAAAAAGAATTCTTTCTGCATCTCAAAATAAACACTAAATTAATGACACAAGTTTGAATTCTTTTGTAATTCTTTTTGAATCTGTGTGCCAACTGAGACATATATTACAGTTAAATTCAGGCAATGAAACTCATTTAATCTAAGTCACAAAAATTTATATAGCTGCAAAAACTGATCAAAATCAATATTCTTATTTAAAATGTCAATTAATAAAGGCTAACAAGCAAACAAACACATTTAATTATCTTCACCATGCTCTTCATCTTTTGCATCACGATAATTGGGAAATCTTTCTTTCATTATTTGGCGTTGAATTCTTTGAGCCAAAACTCGTGGCCCTCTTTGAGCTACATCTTCATTAATGTCAATAGTATTTTCATTTTGAGGATTATTAGCAACTATTGGTACTTTAAATTCTTAAAAATGTAAACGGTATTAAATTCTTATATTATGCAATACTGCACATGGATTAACTTTTAGCAGCAAATGCTGGTTTATACATTAGCACTCGTTGATAAGAACAACATCTCCATACATGTTTCAAAACACCAAAGAAACGTTCAACAACATTTTTTGCTTTACAAAGCTGCTGCGTATAATGAAATTGTCGTGTGTCTTCAGGAAAATTGGCCAAGAGTGTCATGAGCCACGGTTTTAAAGTATTCAGCATCGCTTGATAAAAAAATATTATTATTGTTAAGAATACGCTGAACAGAAGAAATAGATAAAAGTTAAAACAATTTGCAATCTTAATTGTTCACAGGATTCAGTAATAATTAAAAATTCAAAGTTTATTTATTAAATTAAATATATTCGTGTATGATAGACGGGGAAGGCACCAATTTAAGCGTATAGCATTCACACGCACTATTCAGTATTTTATAAAAATATATGAGATCTCATTTGTTACTGTATTATATATACTTTATGCTGCAAAATCTTTAAAAGTCCTTATTTAAATGAGACTTACCAATCAGCCAAGTTTTGCGTTCTCCCCGATTGTAATGGAATTCCATTGCTCGATGAATTGGTGATGTGCTCCAGATGTATGCGTCGTTTCGTGCACCTGGGTATTTCGCAACTGTGTTGAGCAACTTCATATCCAAATCAACAATCTGAAAGCACAAGTGGATAATGGTACATTTCAAAAGTTTTGCAGTAAATGCATATTATTGTAGGATGTTAAAGATGAAGATGAGGGTATCGACGAGCCAGAGTTGAAATATACTTCTTTATTGCAAACGGTAGGTTTACACCAACGCTTTCGAAAATTGTTTAGTCTCGACCGTTGTCGAGCATCCGCATATATATTGCGCGTTCAGAGGCCCTAACGGCCCTATTGGTCCGCGCCCCGCTGGAGGGGCGCGCTGGACGCACAGCTTCGCGGTTCGCGTACGCAACGGTTCGATCCTGCACGAACGTGTCAGGACATGTTTCAAAGAGTATTTCCTATCCTACATTATATATAGGGTGTTCATTTGAAAACTTTCCAGCTGATTATGTCGAAAAATATAAAAGATACAATAAAAAGTTAAAATACTTTTTCTATGATTATGAAAGGGAAAGAAAACGGCACTCTCAATTTTTCATTTGGAAGGCATTATCAACGTAATTTGAAGGTTAAATTTATTTTTTTTAATAGAAATGTATATTTTTTATTACAAAATTTTATTCTACGTAAACCAAATGTTTAAAGTGTTCTCCGTTGTTTTCTAAACAATAATAAAGATGGTTTTGAAATTCTGAACAAACATTTTGGACATTTGGAAACAACGGAGAACATTTTGAATATTTGTTATAATAAATGACAAAATTTTATGCAGTAACTATACTTTGCTATTACCTTTGATATCTCCTAAAATAACCTCTATTAACCTGGACCCCCCACCAGCGAAAATCGAGTTCGCACTAGGTCAAAAATTTAGTGCTTTTTAGATGCTAATTTAGTACTCTAGTCCGAATTTTGGTGCTCAAACCGTTTAGCAGTAATTAAAAAAAAAATGGGGGGTTGCAGCTTAATGGCAAGCTGGACCCCACCATAATAAAAAACATATATACAGTAGTCACAAACACAAAACAAGCACACTAGAATTTAGTGCTAATTTAGTGCTCAAAAAAACCCCTAAAATAAATTAAAAATACATAATTGTTAAAAAAAATATTACTATATACCTAGCGCAGCATTGCGATCTTGGAGAACAATACTTACAGACCACAATATTTGTATGCTTTCGGTAGTAAAATAACAAGGAAAACACAAATAATTAAAATATAACAAAATTCAAAGTTATTAATATAATAATAATTATTAATCTATCCTGTCCAATAGAGCAAAAAATCAGTTATTAGATCGTCGAATTTGACGCATGTAAAAATTATATACTAAAATGTTCCTTAGACATCGTAGTATTATAATAAATTAATTGCGAATTTGGTGCTCGATGTCACTTGCTGAAAAAAAATTGTTTATGCGCGAAAAGCACGCGCCGCGCTTTAACTTTACTCTTCTGATGCACAGAAAATTTGGTGCTTGTAAAAATCTCATATCAAAATGTTCCTTAGACATCGTAGTATTATAATAAATTAATTGCGAATTTGGTGCTCGATGTCACTTGGTGAAAAATAAATTGTTTTTGCGCGGAGAGCACGCGCCGCGCACTAACTTTACTCTCCAGATCGTTAGAAAATTTGGTGCTTGTAAAAATCTTATATCAAAATGTTCCTTATACATCGTAGTATCAAAATAAATTATTTGCGAATTTGGTGCTCGCTGAAAACTGTTGAAAAATAAATTGTTTATGCGCGGAGAGCACGCGCCGCGCACTAACTTTACTCTCCAGATCGTCAGAAAATTTGGTGCTCATGAAAATCTTATATCAAAATGTTTCTTAGACATTGTAGTATTATAATAAATTAATTGCGAATTTAGTGCTCGATGTCACTTGCTGAAAAAGAAATTGTTTATGCGCGGAGAGCACGCGCCGCGCTGTAACTTTACTCTTCTGATCCACAGAGAATTTGGTGCTCGTAAAAATCTTATATCAAAATGTTCCTTCCGATTATTTTTGGACACTTCAATTTTTTAATTGGTTTTACAGATCTCAAAATTCTTTATTCATAATTAAAGTAGTGACAGAAACATAGAAACTAATACTTTAATACAAAAAACAAAAGTAAATTAAAAAATTATAGTTTAATTATCGGCTTCTGCAACCGGCTCATGATAACATGTGCCCCATGTAAAAGTATGAGATTTTGTATGAAATACGTAGTTTCCAGCGTATAAATTTAATGAAAGAACAATACGACGCTTGCAAAATGATCCTAGAAGCTTTAATATGAAAGAAATAAGTGTTTGAAAATTGTTGTAAATTTTCACACGGAATTGGTGCGAAAAGCAGTAATTGTGTTAATGGTAGTTGAGATGGTCTTATATTAGATGATACTGAAATTGAAGACAAGAATAAGATAATGTTTTCATGAGTGCGCTTGACAAAGAGTGCTAGCATATTCTCTTTACCCTTCGCCTCAAGCGCGATCGCGTGCCACTCTATTCTCTGTCAAAGAAAAATCTGCAGTACCAACATTGAGTGAATTTGCCTGTTAGTCCAGCACAAAAATAAAGAATTGTTCAAAAATTGACTTTTCTTTTAACCCGTTGTGGTTACACCTCCAAAAAATAACGTAATGGTTACACTGAGTCCAGTTGACCCGACGCAAAAAAACAGTTGCCATTTGCGTTCCTTTTGATGAATCGACTCAAATCCTTCACGAAAATGAAGTTTAAGACTTCTTCTTCGTAATCAAATCGTTTATGTATCCTTTATTAAATTTTTTAATATTGAAACGACTCGAGGAAAAAAAATTTTGAAAAATATGCCATTTTGTACTAAAAAATTCCTGAAAATTCTAATTTTTGAGTAAAATCAAAGTTATTACCGGGGTTCTACTCCAGAAGTAGTATACTTTTAAGGAAAAAATAGAATTATATCGAGCTTTTCAAAAAGTATATTTATTTTGAAGATTGAAGTTGGTAATTGTAATGAAAATCACAAAATGACATAAATCAATGTTAAAGGAGTAAAATAACGTGAAGAAATTTTTTTGTGTGTCAAAAACTATATATTTTGATAATTTTTACATAATATGAGTAAAAGAATGAATAAATATTGAAAACTCCGTCATGTCCTGTACAATCAACACAAAAATACGCCCGATGTTCGTCGCACATCGGACGTTGGCACGACGGACATTGATGTTTTGTCTTCCTGTCCCTGCCTGTCTTGCAGATGCCACATCGTTTTCGGCGTGTCAATTCAACTCGTTCTTCTGCATGTGGCTCTGCATTCTGCTTCAAAATGGTATTGATATCTATTTGTATAGAGGCCCAAAGACATGGCTCCATAATACGTCGCTGTAAGTGCGGCGTCACGAGATTCATCGTAATTTTATTCAGGCATTCTTTAGCTGACAGTCTTGTATTGACACGATTATTTATCAATTGGTATTTCTTTAAAATGCGTGCGTCACATTCCATTTTGTCTTCAGAATATTTATTGCATTCATTGATATTGACTGTCAGAGTCAATATCGTGCTCCTCAAACTCTTGTGATTCTTCCGAAACATGATCTTCCATCTCGGAATTATTTTCATCCAAAATTTCTTCTATTTCGTCATTATTTTGAAGCAATTTAATTGTCGAGCGTGGTCGTAAATTGTACGGCATCTATATAAACGTTATTAAAATTATTTTTTGGCCATAACAAAAAATATAACACTCTATGCACTGATACTTACGTTGTTAAATACACTTTAATCACCACTAGAAATTGTTTATAAAAATAATTTTTCCCCACTTTTGCCACATTATGGTTACACTGGGTCTACCTGACCCAGGCGAAAAACACGTCCGCAGAGACCGATGTCTACCGACACAATGACGCCGCGCAGGATTACGCAAACCGTTCGAGGTTGTTGTCGTATCCTCAGGCAACAACCGATGGCACCACAGATTCTATTTTCAATCGTATTTTGGAAGCTACAGCAACTTAAAAATGGCCTTGGGTCATCTAGACCCAGTGTAACCACAACGGGTTAAAAAATTATGTATTCACAACAAAAAAAACTTTTAAGAATTTTAAAATACAACGTTTTAAAGTTAAAGTCATAATGTAAAAAAATTTATGACCTTGTAATTTCTTTTAATAAGTATAATTATGTAAGGAAGAGAATATAGAGGTATTATTGGGTGTCTAAAAACTCATTTCTTTTTTAAATCATATTTTTGCAACAAAAAACTTTTAAGGGTTTTATAATACGGCGTTTTAAGACTGAAAAGTCACACTTTCAAAAAAAGTTATGTCAGTAGTTTAACTTTAGACAGAGTATATGCGAGTAAATATACGAACAAACCTGTTCGAACGTATTTTGTCCAATTTTTTAATATAAGATTACTCACAAAAAAGCTACACTCACACAGATTACACTTTAATAAAGATTAAACTTTAAATAAAAAAGTAAAAAAAAAATTAATTATCAATTTATAATTAATTAAATATTCGTGCATGTATATTATAAGTACCAATGTCTGGGTACTTCAAAACAACTGTGTCTTAATATATTGGAACACAACTTGTTCCAATATCTGATAGCAATGTGACAATCAATTTGCTGATATTATTGCAGAAATATATAAAAGAGAGTAAAAACAACAATAAAAATAGTAACTCTCATTTTATTCAAATATGAATAAAATATGTGATTAGTAAAATAACATAATACTGCAAAATTTTTTTAACTTCTTTTCTTTGTAAAGCGCTCTTTTCACAACCGTCTGTATTGGAGTAATGTTTTTTATATTTTTCAAAAACGTAGTTTCAAAAACGTTAAATATTGTACTTATTTTTTTTTGTAGAAATGTCTCCTTTTACTTTAAGAACACAAATAATATTTCTGTGCGTTATTTCAAAAATTAAAGTAATTTCTAATTATGACACCAAATATTTAATACTATAAAGTTGATAAATAAATATTAATAAATTATTGAATTGTCAAGAAAGAAATAATTATTGACTGATTATGTATAGATTAATAAAAAATACATGATATATCTTGGACAAATTAATAGTATAGTACAACATTAATAGTGATCCATAACATGTTGATTATTAATAATATAACATTTATTATTATAAATTAAGACTATCAAATATGTGGATGGACATTGCCCTAAGTTTAACTACTAGTAACAGTAACCGGACGTTTAAACGTTTATATAAACTATAGAATTTATATAAGAAAACAAAATAGTGTAGTAGGTACTTTATTCCTTGCGGAGTACATTGCGGACTTCCGCTCCGCTTACATAGTTTCAACCTTTTTATTCATTGCTTCTTTTACAACGCACGAGAGAGAGAGAGAAAAATCACTCATCCATCCACACCTCCACACTCATTCTTTGGACCTCCGTTTCCGCCGCTTTCTTCCACCCTTTCCTCTCTTCCTTCTACACTCTTATTCATACCCAGCCACCCTCCTCCCTCCCGCATCTCCTCCAATTTTCTCATCCAAACTTCTCCCTCCCCCCTCTCACCTAAAACCTCTCCTACCATCTCCTGCCATCCCTTCTCCGTCCCCCAATCCGTGCATTCCTCCCATATATGCTCCCACGTTTCCTCTCCCCATCCACATATCCTACACTTTCTTTTCTCTTTCTCTTCCCAGTATCTACCTCCTCTCATACCATCTCCTAACCTAAACCTCGCAATCCTTTTCCATCTTTCCTCTTTCCAATCCCTCTTCAAGTACTCCGGCACTCCCTTTCCCTTCACTCTGCTGTACCATCTGTTGAACTTTGAGCTCCTAATTTTTTCCCACCTTTCCTCTTCCTGCCGCCTCCTCTCTCTTGCCACCACCTCTTCCCCCCTTAACCCTCCCTCTTCTCTCAACTTTTCTATCTCCTTGATGTTCCAGCTCTTTTCTTTATAGAAACTTCTTCTTTCTTCCTCCCATTTTCCCATCACCTTTCCCTCCTTCGCTCTACCTCTTATCTCCTCCCAACACAACCTTGCCAACTCCCCCCCTCCTCCTTCTCCCAGTTTCTTTTCATAACTCCATGCCCTCATTCCTGCCCTTCCTCTTAATTTTTCCCTCTGCATCTCCTCCTTTACCATGTACCCCGGTGTGTACCTTCCCACCCCTATTACCCATTTCAAGTACCTGTCCTGTATCCTTTCTACCTTTTCCCTTTCTTTCCACCCCCAAATTTCTGCCCCATAGCTAACCACCGTCCATATCAACCTATCAAATAACCACATCCTTCTAGCCCAGTTCTTTCCAAATTTCCTTTTCCCTATTCCCCATACTTCTCACATCACCACCGCTCCTTTTTTGACTCTCTCCTCTATATGTTCTTTCTGTCCCCCATTTGCCATCATCATGTAGCCCAAATATTTATACCTTTTCACTTCCTCTATTTCATTTCCTTTCCATTTCCATATTATCTATAAGAAAACAAAATATATTTAAAGAATTATTTTTAATTAAAATATTAAAACATTTTTTTTTTAATGTTAATTAACAGGATACTTTTTGTGCTACAAAAATCACTTGCTCTTATAAATAGTAAAATGACTAATTGTAAGAATTGAAGTCTATCATCTGATATTGTATAATGTACTTTGCCCTCAATGTATTAATTATTATTAAAGTAAATATTACACAACAACTCTAAACTTTTAGTACATACAAGCATAATATACTTAACATTAATTTCAAAAAATATTTACTATTAGGTTTATATTTCTAAATATTTAATAATAACTGTTTTTATCATATACGGTCGGATACTCGAATATGTTTGAGTAATGGGACATTTACATTAAATATAATTTTTTTATCAATTTAGGATTTATAATTTCTAAATCGAAAAAAATAATTACTTGTAATAAATATTATTTTTGTTCCAATAAAATACAATACTAACCTGAAAGTAAATAATTTATGAACAAAATGTTTTATTGAAACAAAATCATAACTGTTAGTAAAAAATTATTTTATTATTGTAAAATGATAAAAACTAAATCCTATTACTTAAAGTTTATGATAAACAAACACTTTTATTCTATTTATAATATAAATTAAAATATTACTTCTCATAAGAAATGTTTTTTTCAATTCAGGAAATAGTGTACATACTTTACAAAGACAGCGTTTTCTTCACTTAACTTATTTTTCCCTTTTTTTTAAATATAAGTTTTATTTTTAGAAACAACTTCATGATTATCATAAATATTTTAATATATGTATATTGTTTCTAAGAATCAATTAAAGATCTATTAGGGACTATTTAAAAAAATTAACAACAAAAAAGTTATTTTTTAAAATAAACTTTTTTCCGTGTGAGATAAATATTTTAGAAAGGGAGAAAGAGGGAGGGAGCGAGAGAGAGAGAGAGAGAGAGAGAGAGAGAGAGAGAAAATACGTGTATTGACATGTTAAATACATACAAATGTTACAGATGGTAAGTTTGAAATTACCGAAGGAGATAGTGCAGTCATAACAGGTACAGTGTTCGAGACATCGAATCCTGAACAGGAAACGACATTGACAAATATATTATCTGATAATAACGAAGAAGAACATATGACTGAGAATGCTTAACTTTCGCAACTTACGGTTTTACTAGAGTAGAGCTGTGAATGAATACTACACCTCCATAAAATTTTATTAAAATCGGTAATCCACTGCTGGCGGGTTCCCCTGTAAGTACAATTTAGCTATGATACATAAACAACGTGTAAAAATTTTGTGTGATAAGAAGCATTATTTTAGAAACCTTATTACCGATCCGATTATATAGAGAGATAGATACGATTATATCTGGTGGAATAGAAATTCGAGGCCTTAAAGCAACTCAAATCTCTCGCAGAAAATTAATCCAAGATTCTGTTATTGGGGAACACAAATTTATAGCGCATGATAACGCAAGATTTTCTTTAAAAGAAGTAATTCGGATATCGGCGCAACTCTCATTAGAAGATCATCAAACTACTAAAGTAAAAGCTATCGAATTAGTAGAAGACGTTGATGATATTGTATCAGAACATCTCTCATCCTCGTTGCTGGTAGAAGCTTTTAGAGATATACCGTTAATACAAGCGAGTATTACACTATTAACAACACCGAATCGTTTCAGTCCGACAGATTTATCGAAAAACATTTTAATCACTGATTTAAATAAAGCATTTGTGAATGACAAAATCTCAATAGTTGCCGGATTTAATCTTCTGACTAAACAAAAAATTTCTTTAGAACTTCTTTTGCTAGTAATGGCAAATTCGCGAATTCTTTCGATTTTTACAGCACATATTACCAAAATGAAAAGGTGGAAATATTTTGTAATGGTAGGGTGCTCTTTTGGATCTATACTCGCAATCGAAATAACAAGAAGATTGGAAGCTATGAATATTAAAGGCCAGCTGGTCCTCATTGACGCCGCTCCTGAACAATTACGAACTGCATACAAATATTTTATATCAGATGCAAATCTTAAGATTGCTGTATTCAAAAATATTACAAGAATTTATTTATCAGGAACTAATAAAAAGGTATATTTTTTCTTGAGTTTACATTGGAATTAATTTACAACATATTACTAATACTTTTGTCTTTATATGAAAAACGATTATTAATTATTATCTTCTCTTTTTTAGTTTTATATTTCAAGTACTTTAATGTTGAAATACACCTTATGTTAAAACAAATGATTTGAAAAAATTTTATACTAAAATATGTATTTTTTCATAGATGTTACTGGAACTAAAGGAATGTAATACTAGGGAAGAAAGATACAATATTTTCGCAAAACGATTTTTAGTTGAGAATACGTCACTCTCACCAGAAAATTTAAAAACGCTATGTATCACAGTTTACAAATATTCATCCTCTTTATGGCACTTTGATTATTCTACGTTGCAGCCTATTAAATCTCCTATCATCTTACTAAAATCTACACATTCGTTGTTTGCATCCGAAATTGAGGAAGATTTTGGTTTGCACAAGGTATTTTCAAAAAGCTGCTTGAACATATGTTTTCTGGTAATAAGTCAAATTTAAAACTTTGTTAATAAAACATAATTATTTAAGGTGACTCAAAATATGGTAAAAGTACATTACGTTGAAAGTAATCACGTGACAATGTTGAAAAATGAAAAAGTGTCAGCTGCAATTAACGGAGAACCACCATTTATAATTTGATGTTATAATTTATTTCTAAATTCATATAATTAAAGTTTAAGTTTTCACTTTTTTTGAAATGGTGTATATATATATATATATATATATATATAGGGCAGTTTGGGGTAAATCTCATTTTGGGTGACTTAATCGCTCTCCATTAAAAATGAGTTAAATAAAAAAGTACAAATATTCTTTATCTAATTACAAATATCCTACAAAACTTGCTTTGACGATGCTTTTTGGTAAAAAGAACCATTTTCAAAGATAGTTCTTTTTTCGAAAAAGCATTGTCAAATTGTAGGGTATTTCTAATTAAATAGAGAATGTTTATAATTTCTTAATGAACTCATTTTTAATTGAGAGCAACTATAGTCACCCAGAGTAAAATCTGATTTACCCTAAACTACCCTATATATACAGAGTGAGTCATTTTAATCTATGGACCCGAATATCTTCCAAATAACGGTATCTACAAAAAAATGGTTTAAATAAAAGTTGACCAGGACAGAGGGGGTCATTCAATTGTACCATTGGTTTTTTTAAATGGGACACCCTATTTTTGACTGCGGATTTCGAAAGAGCGGAAAATTTTACATCAAACATGTCTTATGAAAAAATTGTTTTTGCGACCTTCGAAAGGTGAAAAATGAAGGTGAAATGCCTGAAAAACGATCTGGTGTACTTTTTCTGAAATGATGTGGTTTTCTAAGTAACACAAATGTGCATAATGCTTAAACAAAGTCAATGAATTGTAAAAGTGTTAATCACTTTGACTAACTTGACCTTGAGGTCAATTTTCAAGGTTGTTTGAGGCTCATAACGCATTTTTTGATTAGTAAACCCTATTTTTGATCGCAGAACCTGTTTCTTGACAATGGGCTCTTAAACAATGGCACTTTTTACATGAGCATAGGGACTTTTTAGTTTTTTGACCTGACCTTTTGAAGGTCAAAAGCACTTTCATCTTACTTTTAGCGTTACCCGGAAACAACGACGTGGACGTAGTAAGTTCTGTTTCCTTTAGGGTGCTTGATTATCATGAGTCCCCTTGCCTCTCACGTCGGGGTGCTTGATTATCGTGAGTCTCCTTGCCTCTCACGTCGGGGTGCTTGATTATCGTGAGTCCCCTCGCCTCTCACTGACACTGTTATTTAAATGAATTACCCACGGAGTGGGTTCAAAATTACCTCCGTTGGCTTCGAGGCATAACTGCAATCTGTTTTGAAAACTATCCACAGTTCTAAGCAGGGTAGCTCTAGGAATGGCTGCACAAGCTCTACGAATGCGGTCTATAAAATCATCTCTTGTGGTTGGTTGTTCAGCAAAAACAACATTTTTCAAGTATCCCCATAAAAAGAAATCAGGCGACGTCAAATCTGATGAGCAAGGAGGCCATTCAACTGAACCCCTTCGTCCAATCCATCTGTCATTGTAACTGGCATTTAAAAAGGCACGTACAATGAGTGCATAATGCGGTGCAGCACCATCTTGTTGAAGCCACATTCTTGCTCTTATTGCTAAGTTAACATCTTCTAATAAGCCTGGTAAGTGATCTCTTAGCAACTATAAGTAACTGTGTCTATCAACGTTCTCTTCAAAAAAATAAGGTCCAATCAAATAACCATTTACAATGCCGCACCACACCATAATACTCCACCGATTTTGATGATTTATTGGCCTATACCAGTGGGGATTAACATCTGACCAATAATGGCAGTTGTGTCTATTAAGTTGTCCGTCACTATAAAATTTAGCCTCATCTGAGAAAAGCACATAAAAAAATGTATCGCGCTCCAATAACTAAGGAGCGCGATACATCGTCTCAGGACCGTGCGTTACGCCGTCCGGCGGCGCCGTTGCTAAGGCGCGAGCGGTGGAAGGGGAGCAATAGGCGTGCGTCGAAGAATCCGGCCGAAAGTTGCAAGTAGTAATGTTTAAGCATTATGCACATTTGTGTTACCCAGAAAACCACGTCATTTCAGAAAAAGTACACCAGATCGTTTTTCAGGCATTTCACCTTCATTTTTGATCTTTCCAAGGTCGCAAAAACAATTTTTTCATAAGACAAGTTTGATGTAAAATTTTCCGCTCTTTCGAAATCCGCAGTCAAAAATAGGGTGTCCCATTTAAAAAAACCATCGTGACCTTGAAATAACCTTCAAAATTGACCTCAAGGTCAAAACTAATGGTACAATTGAATGACCCCCTCTGTCCTGGTCAACTTTTATCTGAACCATTTTTTTGTAGATATCGTTATTTGGAAGATATTCGGGTCCATAGATTCAAATGACTCACCCTGTATGTATATATATATATATATATATATATATATATATATATATATACTATTTAAAAAATGTGCAGACTTGAACTTTAATTATGAAGTTAGAACCGGAGTATATATATCATTCGGAATATATATGTATGGTGAAAGGGTTAAATAAAAGGTTTACATTTTGAAAAAAATACTATTTTTTAATTCAAAGTTCCATAGGCCCTTAAATACGTTTTATATAAAAATGTTTAATATAAAACTAATAAAATATATTTAAGTTATATTTAAACTTAATAAGACATCCCTTAATTCAATAACATAATTGTAGTGCGTTACTTATTAACGAAAAAAATAAGATCATAAATTATTATTTTGTAAGTCAATATATAGATAATTTGTGATTCTCGAGATTTTCGAAAAAATTCGGATTTGTATTAAATTTTACTTGATTTTAAATCTCTATAAACTATTCAAAAATCTCAAATCTACGGGCGGTATTCATAGTAGTAAATAATTTTTAATCTTCGATCGAAAGTGTAATTAATTGCAGATTTATTCACATTTTTCTTTCAATCCAAGATCGAAAATTATTTATGACTATGAATAAGGGCCTAAAACCAGTATTTGCAATCAAATCCTATTTCAAGGCGTTTTGGCGAGTAATGTCTTAAGATGCTAATACGTCTAATAACGCGTGATTGTTTCATGATTATTGATAGTACTAAAGACGATTTTGAATATAAGAATCGACTATGAATACCGGCCTAAGAGATTCTAATACAAAAATGTATCAACGCTCTTACAAAATACTTTCTCAACATTTGAATTTGATTCGTATTTACATCGTTCTCACGTGTCTATCTGACCTTCAAGTAACGTTTCAAACTCGCGGCTTACGTAAGTGCCATACATTTGGCGTCGCAACATTTGTCACATAACGGCATTACACTTTATTGGGTCGATTCAGGCTGAATCCGTCGCGATATATACGTCGCCCTTTCGAGCGAGATCGCCTTTTTGTCGTCTGTGTTTGATTTTTTTCATTCTTAACATGCTGTATGTTTAATTTTTCATTTTATTTATACTCTCTGCCAAATACAACACAGCTTGAGAAAGTTGGTACAAAACGATAAATAAAATTTTCACATCTCTTTTGGTCAGTTCCAGAAAATCCAAAAGATTATCAGATGTAATACTTTGGAAAAGATGTTTTCGGCAAAACCATCCTTTTTTTTTACCTCAATAACTAAAGTATTTTATATATTTTTTTGATCATGCATTCTCTGTACAATTTCACCATAAATTTTTACATCGGATTATAGTCTTTTCCCAAAAGTATTATTCAAAAATGATGCTATTCTGAAATAAATTCCAACTTTTGGTACTAACTGTATTTTGACTTCTTCTAAATGTCAAGAAAATGTTACTATTAAAAATTTTTATATTGAAAACAAATATTCTATTTTTTAGTGGTACCGTCTTGATTCTGAAGGATTTGCCTCTTATATACGGCCTCGAGAAGATATTCTAAAATGTAGAGGAATATCGAATAAATATGGGAGGCTAAATTTAAGACAATCCTCTTAATGCTAAAAAAATTCATTTTAGCAAATAACGTGCAATAAAAATAAATTTCGCAGCGGTCATGATGGGCGGCCGGATGCCAGGACATCGGGAGCACTGTGCATAGGCTGGTAGGAACCTTTAGTTACGTGCGGTCTTTTATATCACGCATAAGCCCCACCGCCACGACAAGGCGGTTCCTCATGGTGGGGATCTCCTTCCCGGCCAATTAAGGCACGAAAGGTTGGAGAGAGCTGAGGCACCCTCTCTAGACATGCTACTGGCCGCGCTTTGAAGTTGGTTATTTTGTGAAACATTGATATTTCGTGAATTTGACAATTCATTATAATTAATTTTAATTGCTTGTAATATTTTTATATGATTATGAAATGTGTGTGTGTATACAATGTGTGTATACAATGCATACACTAATTTCTATTTAAGTATGATTCAATCAATAAAGCATTTCAATATCATCGTAATTATTAAGAAATACGTTATTAAAATTTTGATTACGGATTGTGGGACACTCTGTATAATGTTAATATTTAAACCTTGTTTCGACGTTGAATCAACTATAATGTTTTTGAGTTATAACATATTAATCATTTCGATATTGACTCAATCTTGAACAAACATGCTTTTCTGATAAGATTTCAAGGTGCAAAATATTGCAAAAATATCCACTTTTTTATCGACTCAACCGACGTCAAATCAACTTTAAATCAATGTTACCGTTCTAACAGTGCAAGAAAAGAAAAATCTTGATACAAAAGAATCAAATACTGTAAAATTTCTTGGTGTTGCAAAAAAACGAAGATTTCATTACAGAGACATGTTCCAATCTCTCGACTAAATGCCATCAGGAACTACGATTGATGCATTTTTTATACTAGATATGAACAAATATACAGCCATAATCAATCATTTAGTACTAAATATTGGAATTTCAGTAAAAACTGTATATTTTACAACAGATTCTATCGATACAGATCTTTAAATTGCTATTTTAACCAATATTACTGAAGATTATTCAATAAAAATATAAAAATGTACATTATATTTTAATCCTCAAATACTGTGATCAGTACTCGCGGAAGCATATAAAAAAACAACAAAATGCTACATCTGTCTCATTTTTAAGTATTTTATGCAGCTATTTTCTTACCTCAGTATTTAAAGATATACATCAAAATTAATTTATAATACATTTATAAGACATTCCTACATTTGATTCCTATTATTTCGTTTAAAACTAATTTCATTTTATTTGCTTTAAAATTAATAGAGAAATAGAGGCAAGGAGTATAACGAATAGTCATTTAACGGTATATAAAAAATTTCCGTAGAAAAATTTTAAGGCTCTATACCTAACAATATAATAAGACAATGTAACAAAAACGCTATACGAATTTATAAGTGTTACTACTTATTTGAATTTATATATTATCTTTCCATATTTGCATGAAACGAGTTGCGAGGAATAAGACAATAACAATGTTTTGCATTTAACTCTTTAGATATGCCACGTGTTTGAATTTTATATCAGATGCATGAAAAAATTATCAACCTATTTTAACCTTAGAGAATTTATAATGATTGACGCATTTGTGTGATTTTTTATTGTATTTTTTACAATCTAATTAACTATCAAAATAGCCTAGAGATATTCCAAAAATTTATAGTCACGCAAAATAAGAATCAGTTTTGTTTAAAGATCAAAGGTCAAAATCATCAAAATCTTTTAAAATTCGAATTACAACGCTGAATTACTTATTTATGTTCTTAAATGGGTTTATTAGTTTATTAAAAGATGTTTAGACAAAATTTAGATTTTCTGTACACGATGCGATTTATTTGTTTTTATTACATTAAATATCCTTCTATCTTGTTAATATATATTATTAATTATTATCAATATTACACATTCTTTGAATATATATGAATAATTTAAACTTTTTTTGAAAGCGCTTTTTTGAAAAACCCCTCAGTATTCAAATATGAATAATATATTTTTAAAATAAGTCTCCTCGAAGTGTCAAATGTTAAATAAAATTCTGAAAAAATTTGCATATTTTACTTCTTATAAACTTTTCATGAGATTGAGTTTAATTATATGGAGATGATTTGACATAGTTAAATGTTAATGGAATTACCTTTGGATGTTCTCTTCTCTAATTTAAAAATATTAGAATTTAAAAATAAAATTAACTATTCTTACGTCATATAATTTTGTAATAAAGACAGGTTAAACAACAGTAAAATAACATCCATAATATTTATGTATGTACATGCATATATTGACATACATTTTACTTTACTCTTCCGCGACGTTTTGCGTCTTTGCGTATTCATATACAAGTCATTTAACATAGAAACATTGCAGAAATGTTTCAATTTACAAGATTGCAACATTGTATAACTATTGATTCAATTTTGGGCTTTTTGTTTTATCTGTTGTTTAACTACGACAAATCAAAATCTGCTACGTTCATCAAGTGGAGTAAATATATTAAATAAAAATTTTATAAGAAGAACTACGGTAACAAAATAATGAGTTTACCCTATGATCAGAAAGTACCGGGAATTTTTTATTTAAAAGTACCGCGCATGCGGGAACCGGTTTATTTTTTTTTCTTATCTTGGTACGACCTTAAGACGCACATCTGTCAGGTTTTAGTGCCATCCGATCATTAGTGTCTGCCTGGCGTTTGTTTACATCAGTCAACTTTTTTCATTTTGCCGCATTTTACCATGAATAATTTTGTTGAACAAAGAGTTTGTTTGAAATTTTGTGTTGCGAACGAAATTTCGTGTGCCGATGCACTGAAAATGTTGCAAAAAGCATTTTGCGAATCTGCTCTATCAAAAACAAGAGCATACGAGTGGTATAAAGACTTTAAAAGTGGTCGTACAGTGGTGGAAGATTTCCCTCGTTCCGGACGTCCATCGACGTCGAACACCGATGAAAACGTGAAGAAAGTGAAAGAAATGATGCTTGAAAATCGTCATATCAGCTTAAGAGAGATGTCTAGTGAACTTGGCATTGCATATGGAACGGCACAGCATATTGTGGTTGATGTTTTGGGTATGAGACGCGTGGCAGCCAGGCTCGTTCCGAAGGATCTGAATTTCTTGCAAAAACACCAATGAATTATTTGACCAAACATCAAGTAAATACCATCAAGCAAGCACCGTATTCACCTGATACGGCCCCGTGCGACTTTTTTTTGTTCCCCAAGTTGAAGTTGCCACTTCGTGGAAAGAGATTTCAGTCGATCGAGGAGATCAAAGAGAATGCGACGAGGGAACTAAAGGCCATCCCTTCGTCGGCCTACCAGGGATGCATGGAGGACTGGGTCAAGCGTTGGCACATGTGTGTTGCTTCAGATGGATCATATTTTGAAGGAGATAAAATAAATTTGCCTGAAATTTAACTCTATTTTGTTTTATTTAAAAATTCCCAGTACTTTCTGATCATAGGGTATATCTTATACGTAAAATATGTTTATGCAGTATTAATGCTTATAGAGTCATTAAATTGCTGATTTGGATAAAAAAGCAATAAACGAAAGAAATGAAAAAAATTGAGATTTAATTTATTCTTAAAAGGATGCTATACTGACAGGAATTACCGACACATTACAGTGTTCACCCTAATAGCACAAGATGTCCTCAGGATGATCTTGAATTCGTCCTGAATATTTCGGGACAATAATGGGACGGACTTAGAACATTATACTAGGATGAAAATTTCAGAACTTTCCGAGGAATTTAAAGGAATAAGACTCGTGAAATAGGTAATAATAGTAACAAAGGCGGCGAATACGAGTCAAGCGCGGTAGACGGTGCGCAAAAGTAAATAATCTGTAAAGATTTCAGATATACATAATTTATTATTAAACGTTTCGGCTCATTCTTCGAGCCATCTTCAGTAACAATTCGAAGGCGCAGCTGAGGTTGAATTTCTAAAAATATTTATGAATCTTTCTGAAATTGAGGGAACATACGGAACGGTGAACCAAGAGATTTTTTTTAATTCTTCAGATGTATTGTCAAGTAACTGTTTTTTTTATCTCCCCACGAAAAGGCATCTGAGTCGTTCTCGAATGATTTTAAAAATAAAGTCAAGAGGATAGTCATTTTCCAAAAGGATGCTGACGGTGAATTCCAAGTTCTTCCTGTGATATTTCGGGTGGGACAAAAGAAAAACTCGGTCGACAAGACATATGACAACGCCGCGTTTCTGTGAGACAGGGTGCCAAGAGTGGAAATAATAAATTATGTATATCTGAAATCTTTACAGATTATTTACTTTTGCGCACCGTCTACCGCGCTTGACTCGTATTCGCCGCCTTTGTTACTATTATTTCCGAGGAATGTTAAATAAACTAAAGGAATTCTATATACAGCCTACATTATACACACTGGACGTAATTTTAAGTCGTTCACAGCATACTATATCCAAAAGACGTCCTTGGGACGTCTAAGTCCTGAGCCTAAGGACGTTGTTAGGTCGTCTAAATCCTAAGTCAATCCTAAGGACGTCCTTTGACCATCTCTCTGTGTCATATGGCACAAACTAGGAAAACTAAGGAAAAATAGAAAAATTCACGGTTATAATACTTTTTCACATTCCTACATTATCAAATAATTAACTCCTTTAATGTTAAAACTTTTATTTAATACAAATTTGAATTTTAGCAAAGAAATTTGAGATTAAGAAATTTGCTTCAAACAAAAAAGATAAAGACTGCTTACGGAGGGTTAATCCAAAATATGTATAATATATAAGTATGTATATAAAGTATTTAAGAAAGTTTTTATTATAAATCATACTTAAACATATAAAATCATTCTAATAAAAAAAAAAACGTTTATTGTATCAAAAAATTAAATATATATAGAATTTGTTTTTTTATTGCTGCATTGCACTGCACTAGCTTTTTCTTCTTGCTTTCATCAAATTTCAAACATATATCTAAATATTATTTTTAACGCAGAATGTGCACTTCAGCAATAAAACTTCAGCAATAAAAAACAGGCCTATAAATACATATGACAGCTACTCTAAATCATTCCCGTAGGGGTCTGGAGTCGTTTCGGGGCCTCCCGAGGCCGTGCAACGACTCTAGATACAGGAATTGGCGTTCCTGCGGTTTCCCGAGCTCGCTAGGGGTCTGCGGTCTTGCATAGACCGTAGATTCAGGGACTTCAGCCACCCTGGCGCCCGAGCTGACACACCGTAATCCATCACGCGCTGAAATTACGTGCGGGATGGACCGGGGACCTTGGCTTCACCGCCCGGGTCGCGAGGAGTCAACCTCTATAAAAAATCAAGGAGGCGGCGTCTGAGTGTCGTGTCTTCGCGCCTCAGACGCCATGGTGGTGTGTGCTATGTTTAATGTACGGTGTTCGTCGCGGCGGGAGGTCGGGTCGCCTTCTCCCTGCGGAATCCTGGAGCGATCTTCCGGTCGATGGTTAAATCCCGCGCGTTGACCCGCTGGTTGTCGATGTCTCCGGCTAGCCCGGGCGCATCGGCACCGGGCCCTCGGGCCTAGGATCAGCCCGTAGGTTTGCAGGTTTTCCGGTAAGTATCCGTCGCGGGCGCCCTGGCCCGCGTACAGGCTGGTCTGGTGGATCGCATTGAACTTCTTCAACGTCTTCGTCGGACGACGGAATGATGTGTAGATCGGGTTCTTCAGCCGGTGCGTCGGCTATGCCCTCCGTTGGATCGTTCTCTGGTTGGTCCATGGTTCTGTTGCTTCCGATTTTTGTGGTGTGTGTGTCAGCTTCGGTTTTGTCGTCGAAAATTCCTTTCATTTTATTTTCGATGATGTCATCCGCGAGCTCTTCCTGTGTGTCGATCTGATCGTTTTCGTCTAAGAATTTTACATCTCTTGCGACTATGATCCTTCGATCTTTGGGGACCCAGATGCGATAGCCTCGCGAGGTGTCGTCGTAACCGACTAGGATGCCGTCGATGGCCCTTGGTTCGAATTTTCCTTTGTTCGGTGTTTTGTTTAAAAATAGCACTTTGCATCCGAGTGATCGGAGGTGGCTTATGTCGGGTTTTGTTCCATGCCAGAGCTCGTGTGGCGTGCGGCCATCTAGGCTCTTAGAGATGCAACGATTTCGTATGTAACTTGCCGTATTAATGGCTTCAGCCCAGAAGTGAGTTGGGAGATTAGATTGATCCAATAGGCATCGTGCTGTTTCGACCAAAGTGCGATTCTTGCGTTCGGCGATTCCATTCTGCTCAGGGGTGTGAGATATGGTTAGTCGGCGTTGAATGCCCGATTCCTTCAGCAGTGTGTCCATGACGGAGTTGCAAAACTCCTTCCCGTTGTCCGAGTGGAATGCCTTTATTTTGAGGCCAGTCTGATTCTCGACGAATTTCTTGTATTCGGTGAATTTGGCCGAAGCTTCGCTCTTGCTTTTCAAGAAGTAGACATGACACCATCTCGAGTGGTCGTCGATGATTGTCATGAAGTAACGTGCGCCTCCTATTGAATTGGTGCGCATTGGTCCGCACAAGTCGGAGTAAATAATTTCGAGGCGACGTTGAGACTTGTGAACACGAGGATTAAATGGTAAGCTACTCAGTTTTTGTTTGATGCATACCTTGCAATTGGAGGTTTCGTTATTTTCTCGGAGCTTGAGTCCTGATGCAGCTTGCGTCTTTGACATCCGCAGGAGATCAGTCATATTTAAGTGTCCAAGTCGTTCGTGCCAGATTTGGATTTTGGATTTCTTTCCTAGCGTGGCAATGTTTGCTTCTTGAGCGGATGCTTCCAGGAGGTATAAATCGCCCTGTCGTTTGACAATGAGTTTGGTGTTTCCTTGATGATCTTGTATAGTTGCCTGTTTCGAATCGAATGATATGCAATAGCCTTTATCTGCGATTTTGGCAACGGATAGCAGATTGGTCCTTAGGTCCGGAACATGTAATGCATCTTGTAATTTGATCCGTTTGTCTCGATTCTTGATTTGTGTTAGGAGCTCGACTTCTCCTTTTGCTCTTACTGAGCTGGTGGCATTGTTGGCTAACTTGATATCACTCTGTGTACTTGTCGGCTTGATCATCATTCGGATATCCTTACACAAGTGGGATGTGCATCCACTGTCAAGGCACCACTGGCTCGATGCGGTGTCTCCCGGAGATCCGGTCGAGTATTGGGCGACTTCAGCTAAGAAAGTGTCAACCTCCGTATTATTTGCCTTGTCTGATTCTTGCTTCTTCCTTTTGCGACAATCCGCATATTTGTGTCCTGCTGTTTTGCAAAAAGAACATTTGAATTTGAAGCGAGTAGGTGCCTTTGCGTCGTTTTCATTTCGTGGTGTGGATGCATGTTTAGGGTTATGTTTGTTGCGATACGCAAGCATCGCTCCCGATTCGCTCCCCGTGGCTTGATTTCGCGCTTCATGCTCTTCGATGATTTTTATTTTCAATTGTTCGGCGCTTGGTAATGTATCTCGAGATTCGATTGCGCACCGGAAGTTCTCGAAGCTATTTGGTAAGCTGTAGAGGAGCATGATGGAGAGGAGGTCTCCGTTGACGTTCACTTCCATAGATTCTAGTTTGTCAATCGCGTCGAAGAAATCAGCTATATGTTTCTTTACGTCACCGCCTTCCGACATTTTGGTTTGGATGAGGCGTTTGAGTAATGTCGCTTTGCGCGCGGGGTCTTTGGAATCGTATATCGATTTCAATTTGTCCCATACGTCCTTTGAGGTTAGGCAACCGCGTACCTGCTTTAGTTCCGTGGGACTTATGGCGAGAATGAGATCGGATTTCGCCATACGATCTTCCTTCTCCCATGCGGTGATGGCGGCTTGCGTAGCCGGGGCATCGTCGGTGCCCTCCGGGCGTGGTTTCTCACCGTTCACGTAGCACCACGTGTCGTCCTTTACAAGCAACGCTTCCACTTGGATGACCCACGTATCGTAATTGTCTTTGGTCAATGTCTCAATTCGCGTGGAATTTACGGTGTTAGTGTGAGCCATCGTTTCGCGTTATCGTTGACGAGTGCTTGCAGTCGTGTATACACTTAATGGCGGTCGTGTGCAATACGTACCACGTTCGTTATCAGTCTAGGTCAACGTTTGTCGCTCTGGGCCCATAACCTGTAGCGAGTAGGGCAGGAACCGGGCAGGTAGATTGATAGGAACTCAGTGTATGACATAAAAGCACTAGTATATTGTAGACAGTTTCGATCGTACAAAAGGAGAGATGAGACGGCAAGAGCCCGTGTACAGATCGCGTGTAGAGAGAAAGAAGAATGATGTAGAGAGGCGAGACGCCAAGCGTCCGTGCCCAGTGCTGCGAGAGTGCACTCGCAGGCGGGAGCGAGTGTCGATAGATCGATACTCGCGAGGCTTCCTCCGCGATGTTATTGGGTTGTCGGACGCAATGTTTGCGAGATGTCCAACAAATTATTGTATTATATTGACATATTTTTTAGTTGCATTCTTAAACAAATAATAACAGAAAAGTTATTCCAGATGTTAATCCGTATTTGTAAAAATCAGTAGAAAAACTGTAATTTTGTATATATTTATATAAATAATATGGTTTAATTATACATATAGTTTATCTTTTCGATAATATAAATTTACTTAATCTATCAGTTATATACACATATTAGCATAAAGTGTTCACAGATCATCCAGTTCGCAGCGATCACAAAGGTCAAGCAACGTTCGCCCGAATCATGACTTGGATGGGTGACATTTGAAAATTTCCGAGAAAAAATTCCCAATTTTTTTTTGCGAAAAATGTTTTTTAAAATGTTATTAAGATATTATTTTGCTCATTGAAATTATGTAGTGTAATAATATAATACATTTATGCGGATATTCCTTAAATAACCTAAAAAAGTCCTGAAATGCGTATATACCATATATTTCGAGGATTGCAAATGGACATCTTTAGGATTCTTGATGGGATGTCCACAGGATGTCCATAGGCAAGAAGTCATAGGCAAGAAGCCATAGGAAAGTGCCTTAGGCAAGAGGCACTCATTTGCTAGTCCAAGGGACGTCCTGTGGAAGTAAAGCAATTTGCTTGCCGAATTCGTGTTCAATCTGCGCAAAAACACATCGGAAATGATAAAGTTTATTCAAACAACAGAACAGAAGTTTAAAAACGGAAGTCTGTGTAAGCAGTATTCATATTAGCGTATATTTTAATAATCATTTGAATTTGATATATAAAAGCAGCTCGCCGTTGAGGTAATTAGTGTCACTTTTCATTTGTAATTTGAATGATATCATAGTGATATTAAAACCAGGTACATAAAAATATAAAACAATATGAAAATATAAAACAGTACAAAAATATAAAATAGTATGAAAATATAAGTACATAAAGTACGCATACATTGTTCTAGATTATCCGCATAAATAATTAAAATCATGGATGATAAAGAAGAATGGAACAGTACTGATTCCGGCGAGGAGATCGTTATTTCTGGTATTGCTGGTAAATTTCCAAATTCAGATAATATGCATCAGTTACGAGAAAATTTATTTAACAAAGTGGATCTTGTTAGAAAAGACCATGGTCGATGGAATATAGGTAAATAATTTGGGTGTAATTATATACAATAGTTTGAAATAGTAGAGATATCGGAATGTATTAGTATAGTGTTCTCTGTTTCGAAATGTGCGGTCTCTGATTGTACTGCGGTTCAGTCGATGGCTTGCTTTAAGATATTATACACTCCGAAAGTTAGTGCAAGCATAGACGGCCGAGACAAGTACGCAGTAAGAATAAAGCCATAGTTAATTCCAACAGATAAAGAGTATTTCTTCCCTTCACCTTTTATCAAAGCTTTTCTCAGGGCCTTTCTAACAAAAATATTTATGATAGTAAGAAAGCCTTCATCGGTCGTAGCTAGGTCTTAGTGTTTTTATTTTTATTTATGTGATTTTATATACTTCTCCGAACTCAACCAGAATGTGCGCCGAATTAATTTTCGCTCATAACACAGCATGTCGAATAAGAATTAGTAATATCACTATTTATATTAAATTAATTAATTTAATATAATACTTGATGCTGATTTGCATCTATATACCCATTCCCCCCTGAAAAAACTGTAAGAAATTTATTGCGAAAAATAACACCCCACCCAGGGTTCGAACCTGGCACCTCCGGAATCTCCGGTCCCGGTGTCTTACCACCTCGACCACTGGGGTACAGTAATATTTCTCGCAATATTGGTATATGAGTGACAACGCATTTCTAGGCGCGTGATTCAAATTACAATTACATCTGGTTGAGTTCGGAGAAGTATATAAAATCACATAAATATAAATAAAAGCACTAAGACCTAGCTACCACCGATGAAGGCTTTCTTACTATCATTGTGTTGTTACACTATCGGTCCAATAACACATTTGTAGAGTAATTAAATAAAAATCAATTTTAGTCTACAGTAATAGAAATGGATATTAATCTTGCATTTATACCCTACAAAGTAATTATTTAAAAGCACATTAAATTGGCATCAAAATGACTTTATGGTTCCGAAGCTACACCTATCACATAAGTTTGTTTTATTAATAAATCGCTTTTTAAATGAATTCTTTATCATCTTTGGTATTTCTAAATTGTTAAAAGTTCCATGTAACTAATAAATTAATTTTTAATACCATTTTTAAATAAATAATTTTAGTAAATAATTATTAATACAAACCGAAAAATTGTCGATTTTGTGATTAAATTTGTTTGCTCAAAATTTTGGAAAATCACTATTTCGGGTTTTTGAGATCGCTGATTATGAATTCGATGTCAAAATGGCATAAAATTATCAAAATTGATCGGATTCGCTTAAAAGTTGTTATTTAAGTGTTTTCAAGATCTCTGATTACCAATCCGATTTTAAAAATATAAAATTCAAACTGCCATTCATCATATGGCAAACATAATTTTTAATGTTTAAAGCAAATCTAGTTGATTTTGAAAATTCCGTTTACCATATTAAATCCACTATATTTAATTTTGTATTTTTAGCATATTCTTAATCAGCAACCTCCAAAACTCTTAAGGAACAAGTTTCAAGCATAAAACTTATAGAAATGGAAGGGGGATAGCGTATCTCAATCATCCCACGTAGCACGTATTAGTTTTAAATACGTTTTTAGAACGTATCTCTATAACTTTATAATCATAAAGAAGATATAACCTTTGAAGAACGTTTAAACAAAAACATTTTTGAAACCATAGTTTATGAAACGTATTCTTTACGTTTCTTCTTAACTGCAGAAACGTAACAAATACGTTTCTTAAACTATAATTTCAAAAACGTTTCTGTTTAAACATTTTTTAAAGTTTCTTCACGGTTATGAAACTATGGATACGTTCAAAAGACGTATTTGTAACCAATATATTATGTAAAAAAGTTATATAATTAGTTATAGTTCTATAAAATTTAATTATTTTTTGTTTTTTAAGCGATGAATCTAGTGTAAAAAGCCGTTTTCTTCTCGATTTAAAAAAAAGTATGGTAAAAGTTATTAAATGTAGACAAAGTATACGATAATATTCACTATTTAAAATATTTACAAAAATTTTGTTGGTGTTAAAAAATGGCGGTGTTTTGTTGGTGTTTCAAAATGGCGGCACAGCAGCTGCTTGAAATTGACTCCTCGAATTTGCGCCGGGCAATGCCGAGGTCACAAAATTAATCTGAAATAAAAATTTCAAGAACATTTTGTTAATTACAAATATGTTTTGGACCGATAGTGTAACAACACAATGCCAGTAAGAAAGCCTTCTTTCGGTCGCAGCTAGGTTTTAATGCTAATATTTATTTGTGTGATTTTATATACTTCTTCAAATTCAAGCAGAATGTGCCGAATTAATTTCGGTCGTAACACAACATGTCGAATAAGAATTAGTAATATCACTATTTATATTAAATTGATTAATTTAATATAATAATTGACGCTGATTTGCATATCTATATACTCATTCCACCCTGAAAAAAACTGTAAGAAATTTATTGCGAAAAATAACACCTCATCCAGGGTTCGAAATCTCCGGTCCCGGTGTCTTACCAGTTACCACCTCGACCACTGGGGCACAATGATATTTCTCGCAATATTTGTATATAAGTGACAACGCATTTGAGGCGCGTGATTCCTATTTGACATGCTGTGTTACAACCGAAATTAATTCGACGCACATTCTGCTTGAATTTGAAGAAGTATATAAAATCACACGAATAAATATTAGCACTAAGACCTAGCTGCGAACAAGAGATAGCTTTCTTACTATCAAAATTTTGTTATAATAGTTTATGTAAAAACGCACAGCATATACCTAAATAATTTAAAAAGTTCATAAAATTGCAAAAACAGCAACATAAACAAAAAAAGCACTTTAAACAATTGTTAATAATTATTGTTTAAAGCAAAATATTAATGATTAGATAGATAAATGCTAGGACCAGATAGTTTAACAATGAGCATGTAAAATTTGAAGATAATCGGTCAAGTAGTTTTTGAGTTACATAGGCTGGCGCGCAAAATTTAGCATTTTGACAAAAAAATGTTTAAAGTTGTATACCGACGCGCTCCAGCACTAAGGCTGACTCAGCCTTTCTTTGAAATTAATACAAAAGGAAGTCTCTTATAACTTTCTAATGTTTTTTTTTTATATTTTTGAGATAATTTTCTAACAATTTCAGCAAAAAACAGAAAACGTGAAAAAAATGGATTTTATACTAGGTTTCCCCTTAATTGAAAGTAATAGAATATTCTATTGTACTTTCAATTGCAGGTATTTTAAATTTTTTCAACATGTTAAAAATTTATCAGTTTTATATGTCAGTTTCAAATCTAATATTGTATTTCTCGCTCCTGATGTCATTAAACAAGGACAACTTTAGCGAGTATTCAGGAGCCTTAAGATTACTTATAAGTTAATATATTATATAATATATAGTGTAACACGTACATACATACATGCATACACACACACACACACACACATACTCGGGAGCAAAATTAAGGGATCACTTATTCTAACTCCAAAAAAACAGGCGTTATTTATAAGAGCATAACTTTGTCAAAAATGATTGTAAAAAAATTAATAAAAAGCATTTTAAAGCTTGAAATCTTTAGTTTTGAGATTGATAAGTCATTAAACAATTTACAGATTGTTTATGAAGTTACGCGGATTCAAATAGAAATGCGTCAAATCTCAAAATTTTCTACAAACTTTGCAAAGCTCCACGATGCAAAATAAAAATTGCACGCAAATGCGGTTTACAGCATTTGAAAGCATGGATCTTTATCTTTAATTTGCATATTTGTTGAGCGTTGTACGATTTTTATTCACTGATTTATTTAACATTAAAGAAAGGAATCATTTTTGCTTTAGTGCTGAATAACTCAGTGAAAAAAATTGTACAAAGCTCAACAAAAACGGAAATTAAAGGTAAAGATTTATGCTTTCAAATATTGTAAACTGCAATTGTGTGCGATTTTTATTTTACGCTGTACAACTTGGCAAAATTTTTATAAAAAGTTGACATTTGTCGGATTTTTTTTAAGAACTTTGTAAAGCTTCACGGCGCGAAATAAAAATTTCACAAAAATGCGATTTAGAAAATTTAAAAGCGTGAATATTTACCTTTTATTTTTTTTGTTGACCGTTGTACAATTTTTATTTACTGAATTATCCAACATTGAAGCAGAAAAGGCCATTTTTGCTTCACTGTTGCCTAACTTAGTGAAAAAATATCGTACAACGCTCAACAAAAACGTTAATTACAAGATCCACGCTTTCGAATGTTATAAACCGCATTTTCGTTTAATTTTTATTTTGCGTCGTGGAGCTTTGCAACGTTTGTAAAAAATTTTGAGATTTGGCGCATCCCCGTTTGAATCTGCATAACTTTGTAAACAATCTATAAATCGTTTAATGACTTATCAATCCCAAAATCTCGAATAGAGATTTCAAGCTTTAAAATGCTTTTTTATAAATTTTTTACGGTCATTCTTGACAAAGTTACATTCTTTTGAATTACGCTTATTTTTTGGAGTTAGAATAGGTAATCCCTTAATTTTGCTATTGAATGTATAAAAGATACTTGAATCAAATAAGGCCCAGTACTAAATGTGGTCCACTTTTAAATTTACCATTTAAAAATGCGCTTTATGTTTAAAATATATGCTTGAAAGGTATGTCATAGAAAGTAGATAAAGAGGGACTGGGGAATTAATAACAATAGCAACACGTTTATTTAGGACAAAAAAAGCTTGTAACAAAGTAGGAAAATCAGCCGTTTTTATAAAAATTTGTTGTAAATTTAATAAGTATACTATATTTTATAATTTATTACAACATATTGTAATATTATTTAACTTTCTAACTGTAGAAAAAAACAAATATATATATATACATATATATATATATATATATATATATATATATATATATATATCGATTTTTTGGATTAAGTATACTTTTTTATAAATAACGTATTATTAAATAAGGCCTATTTATATATTTATTGTTATAGCCATTATCATTTGTTTATTATGTATGTGATTCTTCGTAGTATTTTTCGTTCAAAACACCCTAGTTGCTCCTCATTGCTTTTTGTTAAGGTCCACGTCTCGGAGCCATACGTCAGCACCGGTCGTACCAGCGTTTTATAGAGCTTACACTTGGTTTGGCGCGATATATTTTATGACCTTAGTTGTGTAATCAACTCAAAGTAACACCTATTAGCCAGTAATATCCGCCTTTTTATTTCTGCAGTTATGTTATTTCCTGTGTTAACCATCGATACCAAATAAATAAATTCATCGACCATCTCTATTTGTTTTTGGCCTATTTGTAGCTCATGTTGCTTTGCTGGTCGTAAGGCGGGCATGTATTTAGTTTTATTAGTATTTACCACTATGCCCATCTTGTTTGCCGCTTCCAGCGCTATAAATGTTTCTTTGGCCATTGCTTCCGTTCTACTTATGATGTCTACATTATCCACGATAGCTAGTATTTGTACGCTTTTGTTGAATATTGTGCCTGTGGTGGTGATTTGTGAGGATCTTATTACTTTTTTTAAGGCCAAGTTAAACAGTATGCATGATAGCGCGTCGTCCTGCCGCAGTCCGTTTTTTGTTTCAAAGGGCTGAGATAAATTGCCCTGTATGCACACTTTACATTTTACCTCCTTTATCGTGAGTTTTGTCAGCTTTATTAGGTATGGTGGTACATCCAACTCATGCATGGCTTCATATAATTTTGTTCTTTTTACCGTGTCATACGCTCCTTTAAAATCTACAAAGATGTGGTGTGTTTCTATGCTATACTCGCGAGTCTTTTCCAGTATTTGTCTCAGGGTTGAGATCTGATCCACTTCCCGGCACGGAAGCCTGCTTGGTATCTTCCTATTGTTTTCTCCGCATAAGGTTTAAGGCGGAAATATAGTATCGAGGAGAACACTTTATACGCTGTATTTAACAACGTGATCCCCCTGTAGTTTGCACAGTATATTGCCCTTCTTATGTATTGTGCATATTATGCCGATATTCAAGTTCTTCGGGAGTATTCTTTGCTTCCAAATCTCCACTATGAGTTTGTGGAAGAACTGAACCAGATTTTCTTCCCCTATCTTGAATATTTCAGCTGGGAGGTTATCCGTCCCTGGTGATTTATTATTTGCAAGCTTCATGATGGCTTGTTTAGTTTCTAGTATTGTTGGAGGTGTTTTTCCTTCCTCTTTTTCCCCTGTCTCCTCTTCCTCCCCGTACTCTCCGCGCTCCCCTACCGCGTTACTTCCATCAGAATTTTCCACCGGGTTCAGTAGGCTCTTGAAGTGTTCTGCCCAGCGCCGCAGCACTTCTTCTTTAGACGTTATTAATTTACTGTCCCTGTCTTTGCATTGCATTGTTCTTGTCTAGAAGCTCCTTCTACAGTTATTGATTTCTCTGTATTCATGTTGTTTATTTAGCGCCTCTATATCCCTTAGTTGTTGGTTAAAGTAGACTTTTCTCTTCGCTTTATGTATTTTCTTCTCATTTCGCCTTTTTGCCTGATATTCATCAATTGCTGTTCTTGTTTGTTGTGTTTGCATACGTAAGTATGCCTCATTTTTTAACCTTGTCACTTCCAAACATTCTCCGTCATACCAATCCCTCCTTCTAACATGTTGTTGCTTTTCTACTACTTTCTTTGTTACCGTATGCACTTCCTTTTTTAATCTATTCCAATAATTGTTTATGTCACCCACCTCCGTTGTATCTTGGGCCGCTTCCTCCAATCGACTGTTGATGATATCATGCATCCGTTCCGCCTTGGCTAGATTTTTAAGCTTTTCCACCTTTAATTTGCTTTTTTTCTCTCCCCTCTTCTTCCTCGCCTGTGATATCCTTGCTTGCAGTTTGGCTATGACAAGATAGTGGTCGGAGTCTATATAACCTCCTCTATAACTTTGGCAATCCATAACATTCGATCTTTGCTTTGTATCTATCAGGAGATAATCTATCTGATTTCCACATTGGCCATCGGGTGTGATCCAAGTTGTCTTATGTATGTTTTTATGTTGGAACCATGTGCTTGTTATCGTCATATTAAGCGATGCTGCGAAGTTCACCAGACGTATCCTATTGTCGCTACTTTTCCGATGAAAGCTGTTTTTCCCTATTGTAGGATTGAAGATTTGTTCTTGTCCCACTTTGGCATTCATATTGCGCACGACTATTTTGATGTCATTTTTAGAGCACTGTCTGTACGTATTCTCGAGGTCTTCATAAAACTCTTCCTTTTTATTTGGGGGCTTGTCCTTCGTCGATGCATGCGCGTTTATTATGTTATAGTTGAAGAATTTTCTCTTCACTCGGATGCTATAGATTTTGTGGTTGACCGCCTCCATTTATCATTCCTTTAAGCCTCTGGTTTACTATAAAACCTACTCCAAACATGTGCTTTTTCTTATGGCAGCTATAATACACGGTGTGTCTTCGCTTCTCAATAATTCCCTGTCTCGTCCATTTAATCTCCTGCAGTGCTGTAACATCGATGTTGTAATCGTCCACTATTGCAATCAGTTTCCTCAGTGCGCCCGCTCTATAGAGGATACGGGTGTTCCATGTTCCGATTCTCATGTCCTTGTTCCCTACTCCAGTTTGTCGTCCTTGCTTTTGTAACGGTTGATTATTTACGGGAATTGGTTATCGACCTATAGCCCAACCCTCTTTTTGGACGGCCATTTCTCACTTCCTCGTTTGCCCTGATCTTGTTTTCCACTGGGGTTGACTACCCAGCCTCCTTCAAGGTTGCTCAGGTTCACCCGTGTAGCTTTCTACTCTTTGTGAAGGTAAAAAGAGGGATTGAGTAAAAGAGGCTATGCAACGCTATCCGGAATTGGCGTCGTGCACTACTCCATTTGAATCCCAAAATTAACCAGTAGTAAAAACTCATTTAAGTAACTGTGCAATATAAGGGACTCAGCTCTAATCATGTTGACCTTGATATATATTATAGAAGCAAGAATACTGAACAACTTTTTTTTATAAATTAATTGGCGTTCTCTTACAGATTTCAAGATATACTTAGAGAAAGAAAAAACAGTTTTTCTCAATTATTTCAGAAAATATTCATTTCACAAAAAAATGTGTTAAACAAAAAAAAAATGAATCTTGTGATAAGCTCTATAAATAAGAGTCTGTACATATTTTACCTAACTTCAACACATTGGGAGTTATAATCAAAAAACTATTTTAAAAAAAACTCTGACAAATTCAAATTTTCTTATGTTTTACAGAGGACGCGTGGGCGGGGGAGGAGCACCTCCTTCTCGTATTTTTTCTAACCTAACCCACCATGTCTGAGTCGGTCCATTAATGACGGAGTGGGTGCGGGAGGGTTGGGCCATAATTTCAAATCTAATGTCGCAACGTGGTCAATTAGATATCCTTGGCTAAAATAGAATTAGGGTAGGTTAGAAAAAATACAGGGGGAAGGTGCGGGGGAAAGGCAGAGTCCCTTCCCCGCCCAAGCATCTACACTTCACGCAAAACTACTTAAAATAAAAAAAATATTAAAAAAAAATTTTTCTACTATAACAACTACAATATTGAAGTTAGTTATGAATATGCATATAACCAATTTTCATAGAGCTTATCACGAGATTCATTTTTTGTTTGACAACTTTTTTGGAAAATAAATATTTTCTAAATTAAAAAAAATTGTTTTTTCTTTCTCTAAGTATATCTCGAAAACCAGACGAGAGCGCCAATTAACACATAAGAAAAAATTGTTCGGTATTTTTGCCTCTACAATAAATGTCAAGATTAATATGATTGAAGCTGCGTCATCTATAGTGCACAATTACCCTTATTTAAAATATTTATTCAGAATTGAATAATTTCTTTATTCTTTCTTTTTAAAATAGAGAATAAGAAATCGGTCATTTCATGTAATAAATATTAAATAATCATTTTATGCTATTTTATTTTATATAATCTGCGTATTTCAAATGTTAATTTAAATTCAACCAACTCTTGATATCCAGTAATCATCCTACAACGTTGAAAAAAACTAACAAAGTAATTTTAACGATTGCTACTGGAATGTAACGCAAATTATATAATACATAAAATTGTGACATATCATCATGACACCTATCTCACAATCCCTTTTTCTACTTTAATTATATATTTATGTCAAAAAAGAATCATAAATTTTATATAAAAACGTAAACAGTCAAGGTTCATGTAAATCTATCAATTTTTTATTAGAGCATCCGAACAAAATGTTTGGGAACAATTAATAATGTGGAAAAATTTGATGCGGACTTCTTTGGACTTTCTTTCGAGCAAGCACATGTACTCACGTCTGAGGCGAGATTATTATTGGAACATGCTTATGATGCAATTATCGATGCAGGGATTAATCCAAAACAATTGAAAGGAAAAAATACTGCTGTAATCATAGCAGTAACTTATGTAGAAACGCAAGCAAAATTTCTATTCGAGAATCTTAACGTAAGAAAATTATTAATTAATAAAAACACACTAGAAAAAAAAGTTATTAAATTTGTTATTTCTGTGCAAAAACTTGATGATAAATTTTTATAATTAGCTACGCTGTCAGAATATTATTGGATGTAGCAAATCTACGTTAGCAAATATTCTTTCATCCCATTTGGATCTAAAAGGGCCATCACATACAATCGATTCAGCATGCAGTTCAAGCCTTTTTGCCGTGGCAGTCGCGTATGATTACATCATGTCGGGTACATGCGAAGATGCGATAGTTGGAGTGCAAATTTATGTTTACATCCTATGATAAACCAGCAGTTTTCACGTCTAGGTATTTTTCAAACAAACTGCTTTTTTAATACACGCAAAGAAACGTAACAATTAAAGAATTACGTTTTTCTTATAGCATTCATAAAATAGTACATTATGCAACATGGGGCCGAGCTTTGCCGTTCTCGATTGAGGACGATATTTTCAGTCCGAGGTATAGCTACGCAACCGAGACCTAAAAACAGCGTCGAGAATGCACTCGGTCCCATGTTGCATACGGTATTTTATGCATAGAAAGTATGTTTTTTGCGGTATTCGAGGAAGAACTAGCGTGTGGCATTTTCCTGTTACTGCCTGTCCCGGTTATAGATCATAGAGATCAATTGTACTACCTTCGTTTATGCATTTTGACCCTACGTTCAGCGAAATATGCGTCACCGAAATATGCGGAGTCACGTGACAAAAGTGCACATGCGGAACCGTACGAGAATATTGATTTTGCTTATATTGCCGTCCACGGATGGCAATATCTCCTACCCCAAAATTGCCCATTTACGGCCATGTTACCAACTGTGCCAAAATGTCGCAAAAAACGTGCTTTCTTTGCATTTATTCAGTTTTCATTAAGCTGTGTAACTTGATGAAACATTTGCAATAAGATTTTGCTAAAATAAAATATTGTTTAAGAAAAATGGTATTTTAATTTTTCAGGGTAAATTTATAGATAAACTGCGTTTATTCATAATCAATTTCACATTCATGAAGAAAAATGTACAGAAATTTATTTGTATAGAAATCTGAATTTATATTTTTGTTTTGATACGGCGGAGGGGAAAGGGCAAATTTTCTGAAGATTTCTCATTTTCTATATATAAGTAAATTCAATATAAATTAAAACTTAATTATATATTTTATATGTTTGAGGTGTTTTGTCATCTGACGGTCACTGCAGACCTTTCGACATCAAAACAAACGGATATTCACGTAGTGAAACAGTGACAGTGGCATACTTTCAAAAGATGAAGAATGCGAAAAGGATTTACGCCACATGTCCACATATTAAATTGAACAGTGATGGCTATACAGAAGAAGGAATAACATATCCATCGATGCTTATGCAAAGTACTTTACTGATGGAATTTTACGATGAATGCGGAATACCGAAATCATGTTTGGATTACATTGAAGCACATGGTACGGGTACCATAGTTGGCGATCCTCAGGAAGTTAGTGCACTCCAGAACGTTTTGTGTAAAAATAGAGAAACTCCGTTAATGATTGGTTCTGTAAAATCTAATCTTGGTCATGCTGAATCTGCGGGTGGTTTTGGTCAGATCGCCAAGGTAAAACAAGTAATTTTCGCTTTTATTTACTAATTTCAAGTTTATTTTTAATATACTTCCCTGCCTGCACCGGACGTAACAGAGACGTGCTGTTTTGATCACAAAGTCGCAGAAAATATGATACGTCTTGTGCACGTCGCTGCGACGTAACTAAATAATTTGAATGTTTTAATTAATTAGCTGTTTGTTGAATTTTCTTTTGTATTATGACTTATATTTTAAAGATAAATAACATTTCACTTTTAAAAAATGATGTTTTTCATTTAATGTAATTAAATTTAATACGTAATTGTGAAAACGTTACGTAGAGTAATGTACAGTTGGGAAATACTATCGCGGTATCCGGTTATCCGGTAAAAATCACTATCCGATGCATCTCTCATAATAATTTCCTTAATCATGCAATTATAGTCACAAATACTTTTTTCTCTGCGTATAGTAGTACACGAAACCGTCACTAGATGGTTGTTATGGCGTTTTCTCGTAAGAAAGAAAACACGTAAATGGTATAAAAGGCGGAGCATTATAAGATTTTTCACCGATGTTCTATTAGAGTAGAATAATTTTTCTGATAAATTCCCTTGAAAATGAAATCAAGTGGAAGATGTTTTAATTTACTATGTGATTAAAACTAACCTTTTTAAACTTCCAATATTTGGAACCATTATAAACATAATAGATGTAACCATACATAAAAAGTAGAATATTATAATTCAGAATTACTATAATTTATAGATCGCGCCCAAAACCACTATAAATTACAGTTGAATTATGGTAATTGCAATCATTCTCTTCTCTCAGTGTAAAACTATTATACATTTTATCTAGCAAGTATTTTACGTACATAATGCAGTAGAAACCAATCTTAATTTTTCAAAATTCGTCGATAATTTTCAGGTCACAATTAGTGCATAAGTCACAAAATACACGTCATTACAACGTCGCTGTCACCAGAAATGGGGGTGTTAGTTACGTCTCAGCGACGTCTCAATTACGTTTCAAACACCAGTTGAGACGTCGCTGAGACGTAACATGCGACGAGTTAGCACGTCACAGCGACGTGCTTGTTACGTTTGGTGCAGGCAGGGTTATTCACACAAAATTAAATACACATACACAAACAGAAGGAAATATACTTGTATAAAAATTGTTTGATAAATTACTTGAACTAGAATAAAGATAACAAATTGATGCCATTTGTTATCATTTTAGCGTCAAAATGATGATAAATAATAATCTGCTTACTATCTGAGAAGGCTTATTAATTCTTTGTGATCCAACATTTTTTTTTATTTTTTCTTAGTTTAGTTGAGTCATCATGATAATAGTGTTTTTAAAAGTGTTTTTGTGCAATAGAAAATCTAAAAAAAAAAATTCTGGTACACTCTCTTTTAACTTTCCAAAATACAATTTAACAATTATTTGACCCAAAACGTTTTTTTACCTTTTTTTACGTGTCTGTATTTGAGGCAAAATTTGCAAAATTTATTTTTCACTAAAAAATTTGTAATTTTTTAATACGTGAAGACCTTTCTAAATAATCAAAGATTTGTACTTTTAAGGTTCCTAATTAAGCTGAAAATTTCAAGTTGACGGTAGTGACGTAGTCGGGAAAAAATAAAAAGACGCGGTCTTGCGCCAAGTGAACGTGCAGCGAGAGAGATTAGAAGTGGAGTTACACTCAGGCCTCAGAAGTTTTCCGCGAGCGTTTTCTCTTTTATTGCTAATAGATGAACGCGGATATTCCTGTTTGCATAGACCGACCCAACAATAAGGTTCTCGCTTAGCAAAAGATGCCTCGCTTGGTGGCAAAGAAAAATATACCTACACATGTTTCATTGTGAAAATCCTTAGTGAAAGTTTTGGATAGGAATTTAATACAAACTTTTTTGAGCCATTCCAAAATCTGTGTCCGTTATAAATTAGAATCATTCAAATCAAATTTGTAATCCTTTTTGATCCATGCATCAAACTAACTTCTATCCGAATGAATTCGAGACTAATTTTAATAGTCTTTTCAATTCTTCTAAATCCATGAGTCTAATCTAAACGAATCTAAGACTCGTCTGGATAAGATTTTCAATCCTTCATCCTTAAACACGTATTGAAAATTTCCCTAGATTTTCGACCGCTTACTGTGTGAAGACCATATCCCGAGCGTAAGCTTGCGGGGTTAGTGATAAATGCGGCAAGGGGAAGGACAAACTCGGCTGTTTCCGGTACGGTTCGGATGTGTTCGGCATTACCAAACATATTCATTCAATTCAATTCAATTTTTTTTTTCTATTCAATTCGTAAAACTTTTTAAATATAATATGATAAATTAATTAAATGTTAACTGTCATATATATTCAGAAATAAATACACAATTTGTTTTGTAAGAAATAGCAATACTCAGTGAAAAATGGTATATTAATTGATTTGACATTAATTTTGTTTTATTACCATTTTTCAGTAGGTAATATTTAAATGTTAAGATTATAATTTTAATTAAATAATATTGCAATACAAAAGAAAAATCGAGAACTTTTATTAGTTAATTTTAATATCATTAAATTATATATTTAAATATAGTACACAATATGTATAATAAAATAAACTAAAAAGTCTAAATGAATCTAAATTTATTGGTTTTGTTTAAATTTCCGGTTTTTGCAAACGGACACAACACAAAAGCTTATTTTACCTTCTCAGCGATTGTGATGCAATCGACACTATTTGACAAAACATAAATGATATCAAGCGATAACGTTTAACCTTTTAAACAGCTGCCAACGGATTTAAACGAACTGACAGTGACGGAATGCAACGGACTCTCACTTATGAGCCAAATATTTCCAAGTTTGACCGAAATTTATCGACTTTGTCCTCTGCTTCCCCTTACGTCGATTATCACACCTTTCTCGCCTAAAATAACAGTTTACGCTCGGTCTATAGTTTTTTACTGGTGCAGTCCCATAGAGTCGGCGTACGGCGTATCGACGTATGGTGTAAAGGAACCAGGCCAATCACATACTTTACACTCGTTTTTGTCACTAGCAAGAAAGCCACGCTGATTTTTGCAGCGTTCCAGCGTTTACGCTACACATACATATAGACTTCATGCTGCGACGTTGATGTTATTGATGCGAAAAGTCGCATTTGGAATTTTTATTGCCGGGTCTAATCTTCTATTAAAATTCAAGTGGAAACTATAATTATATAACTATAATTATTCTACACAAAATGCGTATGATATGAAAACCATATTATCTCCTGAAGATAAATACCACAAACAAATTTGAAGACGAGTGCGAGCAGAAATTGGCTCACGAATAACAAATTGTTTCTGTATATGTAGTGAAACAATATATAATAATTTTCCGAATGTTTTAGGTGTTACTCAAAGATAATTAAAATATTTTTCTTTATCTCCATCATTTCTTGCACTAGATTGTGGCTAGCCCTTTGTACTAATCGTCTTTCGAAATTAAAAATTGGTCTAATCTAAAATTTTCGAGCATTGTGTTTAATTTTAAACACTCTTTTCTTTTCTTCGGCTCTCATTAAGTCGTATATTATGTATACTTGAATTAATTTTTGACAAATGCTTTCTTTGCTTAAATTATTATCTAAACATTTGTAAATTTTAAAAGTTTTATTAAATGGATTAATGCAAATTCAGACATTTTGTTAACAAAATTATGGACATTTGTTTTGACTTTATATATACCTATAAATGTATGTGTTAAAACATTACGCTGAAAATTTAATCAACTGTTTTATAGGCCAATCACAGCCTTTACGCTCGTTTTTGTTACGCCAGCACAAAAGTCGACTGTCCCATGGAGCATATTTACGTCGGCGTAATGATCAATAAGCCAATGACAAGATCCCTTCAATGTCCATTTCAGAAATGGGTATTGTAAATTAACATTTGATTGGCTAATTAATCTTTACGCCGCGTAAATACGCTCCATGGGACAGTCGATGTTTGTGCTGGCGTAATGAAAACAAGCGTAAAGGCTGTGATTAGCCTAGTTCCCTTACGTCACACGCCGATATGCCGTACGCCGACTCCATGGGTCTGCACCATAAATCTATGATGAAGACGGAATAAGAAAAAAGATTCGGGCTAGGTGGAAAAAAAGTTTGAAGTCTCCTCTATCGACTGACGATTAACCAACTTTATTTCTTAACTAAAATAAAATGGCACAAAAGTAAAGTTTTTTTGAAAAGTTCTCCCAGACTCATTTATGTGTTTAAGGGTTAATCCGTGAGGTTTCTCGAGGTTGAATCGGAATAAACGGTAATAATTTGAAACAAACTTTGTAACTATGATTCTTTCTATCTTTCTTTTCTCTTTTTCTTTCTATACGCCTGAATCCATTTTAGTCCAAAATTTTTATCTGAATCTTTCCGACACTTTCACCAGAGATATGACTTCTCTTAGATCCAAGGGTAAAGCATATTTTTTACTTTTTTCAACAGTTTATGTGATTTCCTGCCTGAATAAGTTTTACTTTACATGGTTTTTATATGAATATTTATTTATTGTCAAAGGTAATTCAAGAGCTATTTTTGGAAATGTTTCAAAACAATCTCATTAATCTGTTATCCAAATTCTGTTTATTTACAAATGCCATGGTTGAAACTTCAGCTTAAGCATACGTTTTCCTGCTTCAATAGGTTTCACTTCATGAACCTACAATTATTAATTGATTGTCAGGGGAGAAAAGGATAATTAAATGCCAATGTTTGCAAAACGATATTATTATTCTATTTTATTCTCTTTATTTATAAATGCCACAAATGAAATTTTTATGTGTTATTTCTTGCTTATAACATCACGTCTTCAATATATCCGCGCGAGAAATCAAGAGTTAAAAAAAAAATAGTAAAAAAAAATAAAAAAATGGCGCACTTTAAAAAATTAAAAATTTGCTAAATAATTAATTTTTCATAATGCAATAAAACTTTAAATAATATCATAAATTATTTTTTAATTAATAAATTTTTTTTTTTAATTTTTTAATTTTTGACTTTATATTAATTTGAATGGCAAAAAATTTGTAACTTTCTAAATCTGTTTAAATTTGGAAAATTCTTGATTTTTTAAAATCTTTCTTGAATTTATTATTTCATTTCCTAGTGTAAAAAAATTTTCAAGAAAAATCAACTTAAATAATCGAAAAGCTTCCCTTTTTAAACTGAGAAAAATTGTTCTACAATTTTTTTTTATGAAGTTCAAACGTTGACTTTAGCAAAAATTAAGTGAGGGTTCAACAACAAAATTAAAGGATCATCTTCCATTACTCTTCCAAAGAGAGTGTAACCTGACAAATCAACAAAAATGATAAGTCAAATGTTTTAAAACGTATTTTACAGCTTAATGTTTTTACATACTTTTAATATTGACTTTGAAAATATATATTGATCTTTTACTGAGCTATATGGTTACAAATAAAGATGCGGTAAAATTGTTTATGTATTTTGCGAGTTTATTTGACGTGAATTCAAAATTTCATACAAGTGCAGTTTACAGCGTTTGTAAGCATGAATCTTTATTTTTAACCCTTAAACATATAAATGGGCACGCCAAGTATTTTTTTTCACTATGATTCCGTTTATCGTTTAGTCACTTGAAGTCTGTTTTATGAAACTTAAAATTATTTGGAAAAATAATAGATTGAACTTTTACTGCATATACTTTTTAGTAATTAAACACTTTGCTAATTGTTCTAATAAATAGTTTTAATATACATGTTTTAAAAATGTTTGGAGTTTACGTGGGTTTAGAGAAAAATACCGTTGTGTTTTCTTATGTCTAATGATATACCTGGCTAATTATGTGATCTAACCTTTTTTTGGAATAATTTAATTTAAAAACATGTTTTTAATATAAAATAGTTAAAATAATATACGATATTTTTTAAAAAAGGGTTTTTGTTAAGAATTTTGAAAGACTATACAACACTTTTATTTTATACCTGGCGAACAATTTTTTTTAAAGATTTTTATAGATCTCACTACTTTTTGGTACTCTTTTAATTGAAAAATGTTTTTACTTTTAAAAAGATTTAAAAAAAGATTATTATTATTATTATAGATAGTAAAATTCGTAATTATTTTCTCAACAAAATGTACAAATCAATCATAATATTAAAGAATCTACTTTTTCTGCTAAACACAGCCAATATTTTTTTTTTCAATCATTCTCGAACTAGCTTGGTAATTACGAAAATTTATTAATTATAACTAAAATACTAAATACTATAAAGAAATTATATTTTTTATTATTGTACATATTTATATTTTCTAATATTGTACATTTTTTAAATTATATATTAATTATTCAAATTAAATTACAAATATAATATAACCCAGCCAGAAATTACTCATCAAATTGATATCGATTTGACATTGAAAATAGTGATCGAAAACTAATCGAAATACTCATCGATTTCGATTCGATTATGTCACACTTTTCGATGAATTATTGACTAAAAAATGATCGATTTCGACTCGATTTCGGCTCGATTTTAGCTCAATTTCGGCTCGATTTTAGCTCGATTTCGACTAGATTTCAAATACTGTTTTTTTTTATTGCAGCTACATATAATTGGGTTAATAAAGCCTTAATCTAAGTACATATGAATAATTGTTGCATACGAAAATAATAGTTTTTCGACTGTGATTAGCTGATTGTATACGAAATTGCTATTTTCGTATGTGAAAGTTATTAGTATGAACTTGAAAATTGGTCCCCAGAAACAAAAAACAAATTTTTGTTTTGTACATCCACGGTCATCGATTCTGACCCTCGGAAAATTTTCCAAACTATCAGAAGTCACTATCTTTCTACACACAGTTCATGTTTAACGTAACGTCAGAGTTTACAGTCGCGACGGCCGCTTGCGACCGCATTTGACATAGGTCTAGTTTATACCGAGCACTTGATACGCGTACTAACTCGTAACTTTCTATTAAATTATCTTACTTTCGATGATGCGTGTATACATGATACATATATTTAATTATCTCAATTTATATTGTACCAGCTTAGTATACTATTCTCTAAATTTTTTGCCAAAATTAAGATAATTTAATAGAAAATTACTAGTTAGTACGTGTATCAAGTACTCGGTATAAACTAGGCCATAAAAGCGATGTAACCTTTCTACCAAATGCAATAAATTTTTAGAAATTAATCCGCAAACTTGAGTTTTAAAGATTAATAATTTTTTGTGATGAAAAAGAAGATAAAGTAAAGATAAATTTTTAAAAACTATCAAACTACCCTGCCTGCACCGGACGTAACAGAGACGTGCTGTTTTGATCACAAAGTCGCAGAAAATATGATACGTCTTGTGCACGTCGCTGCGACGTAACTAAATAATTTGAATGTTTTAATTAATTAGTTGTTTGTTGAATTTTCTTTTGTATTATGACTTATATTTTAAAGATAAATAACATTTGACTTTTTAAAAATGATGTTTTTCATTTAATGTAATTAAATTTAATACGTAATTGTGAAAACGTTACGCAATGTAATGTACAGTTGGGAAATACTATCGCGGTATCCGGCTATCCGGTAAAAATCACTATCCGATGCATCTCTCATAATAATTTCCTTAACCATGCAATTATAGTCACAAATACTTTTTTCTCTGCATATAGTAGTACACGAAACCGTCACTAGATGGTTGTTATGGCGTTTTCTCGTAAGAAAGAAAACATGTAAATGGTATAAAAGGCGGAGCATTATAAGATTTTTCACCGATGTTCTATTAGAATAAAATAATTTTTCTGATAAATTCTCTTGAAAATGAAATCAAATGAAAGATGTTTTAATTTACTATGTGATTAAAACTAACCTTTTTAAACTTCCAATATTAGGAACCATATAAACATAATAGATGTAACTACACATAAAAAGTAGAATATTATAATTTAGAATTACTATAATTTATAGATCGGACCAAAAACCACTATAAATTACAGTTGAATTATGGTAATTGCAATCATTCTCTTCTCTCAGTGTAAAACTATTATACATTTTATTTAACAAGTATTTTACGTACATAATGCAATAAAAACCAATCTTAATTTTTCAAAATTAGTCGATAATTTTCAGATCACAATTAGTGCATAAGTCACAAAATACACGTCATTACAACGTTGCTGTCACCAGAAATGGAGATGTTAGTTACGTCTCAGCGACGTCTCAATTACGTTTCGAACACCAGTTGAGACGTCGCTGAGACGTAACATGCGACGAGTTAGCACGTCACAGCGACGTGCTTGTTACGTTTGGTGCAGGCAGGGTATTATTAAATTATTGTATTGTCATTGTTCCAGCGGCATTTAATTAATAATTTCTACGTTAATGATGAACTGCAAGTATATAGACAGATAGTGACTTTTCAGTTTGGAAAATTTTCCGAGGGACAGAATCGATGACCGTGGGTGTACCATAAGAACGCGCTCACGGCGCTGATAGCGTAAGTAACAATCAAAGGTAATTGGCTGGATCAAAAAGTACGAACCAATCGTCTCTAATTGCTACTAACAACTATTAATTTGATAGTAATTTTCGGCAAGACTAGCTTTGATTGGTTTTTTTTCTTTTTTCTTCTTGTGTCACATAGATAAAACGCGACTGCAAACCGATTTAAATCTACTCAGTTGCCGTGTTGTTTGCGTACACGCAACAAACGTGGTTTATACATAATATAAATAATAAAATATAAATCACCCATATACGAAACTTTTTTGTTCTCAATATTTATTTCTTTATAATAATTAAATAATTAATAATAATAATTTATTAATTAAATAATTCATATTTAAATAATTAAATCAATTTTTATATATAATATTAATAAATATAACAAATTTTATACAAAAATTTAAAAAATATTTATTTGTTCTTTACAAAAAAGTGATTTTTCAAAAGTAGAGATTTTAAGTTTTAAAACTTTTTTAATTTAAATTTTATTCATTTTTTTACAAAGTTACAGCTGTTAACTAAAAAATTAATATTATAACATAATTATTAAATATTAAAATCTTAAAATTTTTACATTATTTAAGTCTGCTAATACATTATAATCCTTTATTTATATTATATTTTATATAATGTAAATAAAGGTGATTATATAAAATTCTAATCAAAATAGTATCAAATCGATATCGAATCAATGAAATATCGATGTTTTCACAGAAAATATATATACTTGGGAAAATTATAATTTAATCTATTGATAAGTAGATGTTACAAATAACTTTTTTTTTTTTAATATCATATAAAACACAGACATCGAAACAGCCTCAAATTTCGATCATTATTTTGATTCAATGTAATTTCGATGGTTTCGACGTCAATTCGACATCCATTCGACATCGATTTGATAAGTCACTTCTGGCTGGGAATCAATTCAAAATGTTTTAAAACACGAGACTAGAAGGCTTATGTTAATAGCCCAACGTGGCCATATCAATGATTGAAACAGTGTAAGAAGGTTATAGAATGATCTGTTTCACTAGTCTCCTGTGCGCATGCGTCAATCACATATAAGCCAATCGTAGACTGTGGATGTTCTTACGCATGCACATAAGCAATCGGTGTGAGAAAATCGTCCCATAACCTCATCACACTGAAGAACTCAATTAGTGCGGCGTTGAGCACATGCGCATTATTTCGTTCGTTTTAGTGACGTCACATGCTCTATTTTAAGTTTTGATTGGATGATTGTGAAATACGGCGTCGTTAACCCAACTCGGATTGAATTTTAAAACTTACTGCACTCAAAAGCGTTATAATACTTGTCTCTCTCTCTCTCTCTCTCTCTCTCTCTCTCTCGCTCGCTTGCTTTTTCTCGCTCTCTCTCGAGTGCTCTCTCTCTCTCTTTCTCTCTCGCTCGCTCTCTCTCGCTCGCTCTTTCTCGCTCTCTCTTGAGTGCTCTCTCTCTCTCTCTCTCTCTTTCTCGTGCGCTCTCTCTTAGGTAGCTGCATAGTACATAACTTCACATAAAAATACATTTTGATGGACAGTTGTCCGTCTTGAGCGTTGTAAATGCGCCTTGTTGGACACTCGCGAGACTGACGACGACCAACATTAAAAACTAGAGTCCTATATAAAGAGAAAAACGACATTGATGTCCAAAGCTCTGATTGATACTTGATTGGCTAAGCGAGCAACCATATTGTGACCGGCTGTTTGCAGAATGACACGAATGGTGTTTTTCATGACGTTAAAGCGGTTCCAATATGGCGGTGGAGGACTCAATCGAATACTGAAGGTTGTGGTGGGGATTCGATGTCGCTTTTCTCTTTATATAGGACTCTACTGAAAATTGAAATCGTCGAAGTAACACTTTTTATAGACTTGCTGTCGAAATCTCGGGATTGACTGAACCGATTTCATTTGGATCAGTCGCAACCGAAAGTTTGTAAAAAGTTATTATAAAAGTATTATTAGAATTTTTTTTGGTATAACTCCGAGTAAATTCCGAGTTAATTAAATCAAAAAATGATTATTAAGGCAAAAACTCGAGGTAAAGCTACTGCGGTAGCGCTTCGACAATGCCGTAGTCACAGTGTCGTAGTCACAAAATATTGACTTTTTTTTATACCTGGCGTCGCGACGCTAGCGCATTGCTTGATTACTTATTGATTTCTATTATTTCTTATAATTTTTACTTTTTTATTATTTTTTTATATTTTTATTTTTGTTTAAACATTTTTAGAAATATTTATCTTATTTTTTTACAATATCACTTTTCGTGCTTTGCTTGTATCTACCTTTTAATTTTTACTATATATTCTATATAAAAATGATGTTGAAAAGAAATTCCTTTATACATAAAAAAATTATACACCAAGTACACTTAATTCATGACTATTATTGTATAATGCACATATAGTTTTACGATTTTTAAAACAATAATATACAAGATTGTTAAATTCAAATAGTTCCTTTGATACACTTTTACCACAGATACATAAATAATTTTATAAATCGAGGAGAATTTAACTGATTATGAATAAATGATTAAAGTTTGATAATATTATTCCGTAACACAATTTCCGTTTACACAGTATTTGATTTGCTAATTCGACCTGACTTCGAGTCGATGGTCTGTTAAATTCTTTTTAGCTGCATTTTTTGCATAAATTATTTTTTCTTTGGTAGCTAAAAAGTACGGACTATCGAGAGAAAGAGAGAGAGAGAGAAAGAAGAGAGAGAGAGAGAGAGACTCGGAATCGGGTCAAATTAACAACTCAAGCGCAATATAGGTTTACATCATAATTAAATTATACTAGTAATATTTAATTTATAAATATTACTAGTATAATTTAATTATGATGTAAATACTATAAATTAACTAACAAAAAAATTTAATAAAATTTTTTCAAATTTGTAACAAACCGCCTCCGCGCGACCCCCCCGACGGACCGGTCATCGTCCGCAAAACGCCGGCCGAACATCCGCCGAGCGTCAAACGAGGCGCTACGCGCCGATAAACGACTTCAAACGCGCCAATGCGAGCAACGAGGCATCCGCGCGTCGCGGTAACCGCGCCGCGCACGCGCACCGGCCCTAAACCGGCACGCGCTAGCGACGTGCTCACTCGCTTCCGTCCGCCCACCACGCAACCGATCTCGAGCGGCGGGGACACTGGCTCCGATACGAACCGAACCGCCACCGAACGTTCCCGACGTCTCGAGATGCGGGTATAAAAGCGCCGGAGCAGCGAGATGCTGCGCTTCTTCTCCGCCGACTGTTCGGACCGTTAGTCCGCCGATCAGGTCTCCGAAGAAGTCTCCTAAGGTAGTCCTGGGGTCAAGTGTCTTGGCCTCTGTCGAGCGTTCTCGGCGGCTACCGCTCTCGCACCCGTCTCTCCTCGCCGAAGCTGGGCTCAAGCGTCTTGGGCTCAGGCAAGCGTACTTGCCCGACCGGCTTTCCTCGAAACCGACCTGATCCTACCGCGGCGGCTACAGAAAAACGGGGTAAAGCGTCTTTGCCTCCGTCGAGCGTACTCAACGTAGCCGTCGCATCCTGCCTGCGAGCGAGATCGCGACATACCAGCTGCGGATTTAAAGGGACGCTCGGCCGAGCGCCGCCCCGCGCCCCGCTACCGTGCTGATGACCGCGAAAAGCCGAGCACGCGATCTCGCAAGGCCGAAAAACACGAGGCCGCCCGGCGCGCCGAAAAGAACGCCGACAGCGTAAACAACGCACCTGCCGTGTGAATAGTGGCAACCGCGTCGACGACGTTCCCCGCACCGAAACCGTTGCCCGACGGTATTCACGATCGCCGCGATCAAGATAGCCGTCACCCCGCGCGCGATACGGCCGACGATGTATCGGCGGTGACGCACCCTCTGTAAATACTAGCTTTAAGACAATTGTATTCGTCCCTTCGCTCAATAAAACTTGTACATATTTTACACGTTCAAACCCACGAGTCTAATTCTCTCTTAACCCGGATCGTGCCCTGGAATTCCCGACGAGCTACGTCCGTGCGCGATATCTATCCAAGAAAAACGGGTTGTTACAAATTTTAAATCCAAACACATTGAGAGACATCGAACAATAATCCCAGTTATTCCTACAGAAATTGTTAAAAAGTTAATATTTTTCGATAATGTAAATTCATTGTTTTAAAAGTTCCTACATTTTGACAACTTCATAAATCTTCCGATTTCTAAAAATGTTTATGTTAAGCAAATATCTGGCATCTGGAAAATTAAAATATTGAATATTCGGTATCTAGATTTACGTTATTACCGATATCAGGTATGCGGAAATTTCACTATTCAGCACATTACTATTCTTAATTTGTTCAGAATCTCTATAATAAAATATTATAATAAAAATAATTTTTTATTATCGAAATTCAGGGTAAAAATAACGAAAACATGATTTACTTATTAGAAAAAGATAAAACTTTGTCCAACATTGGTAGCACACGGTCAATTTTTACCTATCATTGTATAAAACACAATTAATCTACAGCGTCACTTGGCAAAACGTAAAGTACTCACTATCACAAACTTTATAAAAGGGTGGAGCTGATCCCTTAGGTTTATGGTTTAACAAATTATTTAAAATTGAAAATTTGCCTTGATTTTTAAATCATCGGTTGGATCTCAGAGGGTTGAAAGAGATTAAAAGTATTTTTCAATAAATTCAGTTAATATTAGAATTGATATAGTGAGATTTATATACATATGTAAAATATATGTTGTATATAAATGTATATTGTTGAAACTATTTAGAATTTGGACTCTCGTGCCTGAGCCTAGTGGCCTGATGGTTCTAAGATACGGATGCCATCTCTAGGCTATTGTGTTCAATCCTTTTTTATGTATCTCTCTGCGCATTTTGTCAGTTGAACACCGACCTGCGTTTGTAACGGTTGCGTACATGCAACGGACGTATTGCACGTATATTAACATAATGCCAATTGTTAAATAAATATCCATAGAACCTTAACAGGTTATGGGCCCAGGGCTCGTGAGTGCATAATATTTTGTGAACAATTGGCATTTTGAGTTGTATTTTGGATAAAATTAAACATTTTTCCTGCGTACGCGTCGTGTGAAACACGTGGTCGAGCTCAAGATGGCTAGTGATGAGATTTCACTACGTAACATCGTGAAGTTCAACGGTACGAATTTCCAACCGTGGAAATTCCAAATGAAAACATTGTTTGATTACAATGATTTATCGGCTTGTCGAGGGAAGTGAGATGCTTCCTGAAGAAGCTACAGGCGCGAATGCGGCGGCGAGAAATGCCGAGCGCGTGGCCTGGAAGAAGAGGGACGCAAAGGCGCGCTTCCTCATAATTACGGCGTGTGACGAGATACAAATGGAGTATCTTACAGTGTGTGATACTGCTCATGATATGTGGAAGAAATTATCGACGATCCACGAACAGCGATCATCAACGAACAAGGTGTCGTTATTAGAGGATTTCCATGGGTATGCGATGGAGCCGGGCTGCACTATGGCGCAGCACGTAGCGCGTGTGCAAAATTGTGCCTTTCGGCTACGTGATATCAGGAAGGAGATCGACGACGACACGATCATGGCCAAAATTACGCTACCGTCGAAATATCGTGCTTTTAAGACCACATGGGCTAATGTTCCGGAGAGTGCGCAGATCATCTCAAATTTGCTTGATAAATTACTACAAGAAGAAAAGAATGTACTCAAGGAGGAACAAATCAGTGAAGGGCTCGCTGCTATGGTGGTCAATCCAGCGAAAGGCACGAGGGGCAACGCGGAAAATAAAGGCGGGAATAAGAGCAAGCAATCCAAGAAAGCCGAGAAGAAAGAAAATGCTAGATGTTTCCGATGCTCTGAAAAGGGACATTTTGCATGGGAATGTCCGACAAAACCGAAGAAGAAGCCTGCTGAAAATGGCGGTGCTTCCGGTAGTGCATAGAGAGGCTCTGGTGCAGCGTGCGCGTTCGCGTTCCCGGCCATGTTTGATCATAAGAATATGGCGTCGGAAGACACGTGGTTTTTGGACAGTTGTGCATCACTACATTCCACGTTTCGTCGAGAGTGGATCAGAGACTATAAAGATGGAGCACTTGAGAACATAAAGGTGGGCAACGACGGAATTTGTCCTGCGAAGGGATATGGCTACGTCGAAATAATGAAATGCGTCGATGGAAAATACAAAAAAGCTCGCATCGATAATGTGTTTTTTGTGCCGACTTTGCGTAGGAACCTTTTGTCTGCGGGACGCTTAACGGACAAAAACATATGTGTGACTCTCACGGAAAGGAAAGCGGAACTAATGCACAATGGCGTTAAGGTAGCTGAGGGTGTGAAAGCGTCGAATAATGTGTATTGCTTAGCATTTAAGACTATTCCTTGCAGCGAGGCAAATGCTGCAGAGTGTAATTCAGATTTAAAGACGTTACACGAGAGACTCGGGCATGTGAACGTTGGGACTATTGAGAGGATGGTCAAACACAAATTATTGCCGTCGGTCAATCTCAAGGAGGTAAAGTCATTCTTTTGTGAACCATGTCAAATGGGAAAGATGCATCGAAAATCATACAAATCGACCGAGGATGGACGTGATACTAAACCAGATGAGGTCATACACAGTGATGTGGTGGGACCAGTGGAAGTTGAGTCAATTGGTCGATCGCGCTGGTATGTAAATTTTAAAGACGATGCTACTGATTTTCGCGTGATTTGCTTTATGCAAAATAAATCTGATGTATTTGAAAAATTTAAAATATTTGAAGCTGCGGTGCGAAATCGCTTCGGAAGATCTATTAAAGTACTTCGAACGGACCGAGGTCGCGAATACGTCAACAATGAAATGAAAAGATACTTGGAGGAGAAAGGTATTGAGCATGAAGTGACAGCACCGTTTACTCCTGAGCAAAATGGCAAGGCGGAGCGTGATAATCGGACGATTGTCGAGTGCGCGCGTACTCTTCTCCACGCGAAAAATCTACCGAAGATCATGTGGGCAGAAGCAACGGCTTATGCAGTATATATTCTCAATCGTATTGCTAATCGGAAGGACAGAGATGTGTCACCTACGAGATGTGGACTGGAAAGACACCAGATTTATCGAAATTGAAAACGTTCGGTTCCGATGCATATATACATGTTCCAGGTTTATTCCGTAAGAAATTTGACTCAAAAGCTCAAAAGGGGATCTTTGTAGGTTTTCAAGGCGAATCAGGGAATGCAAGAGTGTATCTGCCAACAACGAGAACTATCAAGGAGTCGAAAGACGTGACGATACACGAGAAAGATGTTCCAGTGAGCGACAAGGAGGCGGCGGAAGTACAAGTAAAAATTCCGATTAAAGAGGATGTTGCATATATACATGTTCCAGGTTTATTCCGTAAGAAATTTGACTCAAAAGCTCAAAAGGGGATCTTTGTAGGTTTTCAAGGCGAATCAGGGAATGCAAGAGTGTATCTGCCAACAACGAGAACTATCAAGGAGTCGAAAGACGTGACGATACACGAGAAAGATGTTCCAGTGAGCGACAAGGAGGCGGCGGAAGTACAAGTAAAAATTCCGATTAAAGAGGATGTTGGTCCTATGATGGAACAAGAAGTTCAAGGAGCAACTATGCTAAAAGAGCTTCCGATGATTGAAGACGAACAGGCTAAGAAGGCGCATAAGCTCTTGATGGAGGAAGCAGCGAGTGAAGGTGTACGGCGTTCGCAACGGGAACGCAGAGCACCGGTTCGCTATGAGGCGTGTTGGGCAGCGATTGAGGAGCCGAGAACATTCGTCGAAGCTATGACGGGGCCAGACAGTGAGAAATGGGAGAGAGCAGTAGAAGAAGAACTACATGCACATGAAGAAAATGGTACGTGGAAAATCGTGAAAGATGTTGGGCAGAAGACGATAACATCCAAATGGGTTTTCAAGGTCCAAGATTTAAAGGACGGCCGGCGTTACAAGGCTCGTCTTGTCGCACGAGGTTTTATGCAGACACCGGGAATAGATTACAATGAGACGTTTTCACCGGTGGTACGTTACGACTCGTTGCGGGTGTTGCTGGCGATGGTGGCACAGCACGATCTTGAATTAGTACAATTCGATGTCAAAACGGCCTTTTTGAATGGAAGGTTAAAGGAGAATATTTACATGAAGATTCCAGATGGTCTCAAAGTCGAGGACGACGAGAAGGACTGCGTCCTGAAATTGAAAAAATCGCTCTACGGGCTGAAGCAAGCGTCGAGATGCTGGAACGAGACATTCAACGAATTCCTGTGTAATTTCGAATTTGTGAAAAGCCAAGCAGATCCGTGTGTGTTCAATGGTCGCGTCAAAAGCAGTGCGGTGATTTTAGCTCTGTATGTAGATGATGGGTTAATTTTATCGAAAAACAGTGACGCTATAGAATATACGATTAAGGCTTTGAGTAATTTTGTAACCATAAAGATTCTAGACGTGAGTAATTTTTGCGGGATGCAAATATATAGAGACTCTAAGAATGGAATTGTGTTTGTAAATCAAGAAAAATACATTGAGAAAATGTTGGATAAATTTGGAATGAATGAGTGCAAGAATGTGAGCATACCGATCGATAAGGCTTCGATAGACAGATTCTTCTAAAATTCCATATCGCGAGGTAGTAGGATCGATAATGTTTATAGCGGTTGTTAGTCGACCTGACATTGCATTCGCGACGAGTTTTGTAAGTCGGTTCTTGTCAAACTACAATAAAGCGTGCTGGGATGCGGTGAAGAAAATTTTGCGTTATCTATCGGGTACGAAAAGCGTAGGCATAATGTATCGAAAAAACAAATTCGATGTGCCTGTGAGCTATAATGACGCGGATTATGCCGGAGACTCTGAAACGCGCAAGTTGATGAGTGGTTGCATGAGTTTTCTAGCTGGGGGTCCAGTGATTTGGTCCTCACGTAGTCAGGATTGTGTTGCTCTAAGCACCACTGAATCTGAATTTATAGCGGCGAGTGAAACAGTGAAGGATATCGTGTGGTTGCAAAAATTGCTGACCGATATCGGGTACGAGCATAGAATGCCGGTCGACTTGCGGATAGACAATCAGGGTGCTATGAGACTCGCAAAGAATCCCGAGTTCCATAAGAGAACCAAACATGTTCACGTTAGATATTGTTTCATACGTGACATGTGTGAAAAGAATATTGTAAACGTGACATATATTAAAAGCGAGGACCAGGTAGCTGATATTCTGACAAAACCTTTAGTGCGTGTCAGATTTGAATACCTGCGAGACAGAATGAATGTGAGAGTGAGAGAGTCAAATTCTGGAGAGAGTGTTGAAACTATTTAGAATTTGGACTCTCGTGCCTGAGCCTAGTGGCCTGATGGTTCTAAGATATGGATGCCATCTCTAGGCTATTGTGTTCAACCCTTTTTTATGTATCTCTCTGCGCATTTTGTCAGTTGAACACCGACCTGCGTTTGTAACGGTTGCGTACATGCAACGGACGTATTGCACGTATATTAACATAATGCCAATTGTTAAATAAATATCCATAGAACCTTAACATATATTTATTCATATATTTTACAACATATGATTAATTGATATCAAACAAATTAGTTTAAATTTACATTTTAAAATTGTTATTGATTTTTTAAGGTATTAATAGCATTCGAAACCGGTATTGTTCCACCAAATTCCAATTACACATCACCACGGAAAGATATAGATGCCTTAATAAATGGAACTGTTCGTGTCATCGCAGAACCAATGCCACTTAAAAATGGTTTTGTAGGTATCAGTGCTTTCGGTTTCGGGGGAGCAAACGCTCATATGTTGCTAAAGTGGAATCCCAAACAGAAAGTTAACAATGGAGCAACAGATGATGATTTACCCAGGCTTGTGATATTATCTGGATGTACTAAAGAATCAGTGAAGTTGTTTCTAAACGATGTTAGTAAACATTTCAAAAGAAATTTTATCATTATGAATAACTAAACATTAATTATTATTTTTTGCAACGTATAGCTTTTTAGTAGAAAAATTTTACTGAAATTTTGCTAAAATTTTTCTGATAGTGATATTTCAGCATTTCCGTATTTGTACGGAATTTTTGTACTTTTCATATATAAAAGAACAGCAAAAAATAGTATAAAAGTTGTAATACTACGTGATTTTTTATTTTTGTTTTTATAAGAATATTTTTTGAAAGAAAACTGTTCCATTTTATTAAAAGATTTTTTTAAAGTGAGTCTCCACAATTAGACTTCAGAATAAAAAAAAATAAGACAATTCGGTAAAAATCTATAAAAGGGGAGTCTATAAAAGTCTGTAAATTGTGTTTACAATATTTAATGTAAATTTTTAATATGTATTGTAAAAAGACATTTCTATTTTCTAAATTGCCCCAATCTCACCTATGATGATTACGCGTATACCGTTACAATTACGAAAATTATCCATAGAAGCTTCATTGTAGACAATTTCAAGAGCTTTATTTCGTGTAGCCATGTAGTATACAAGCGTAAAAAGTCTATAAAAAGTCTATAAGTCTCTCTCCCACTCAAGCATCTACTTTTTACGCAAAATTACTGAAAATTAAAAAAAAGAAACTTATTTTAAAACAGTTTTTTTACTATAACGACTAACCCAGGTAACAGAGGAGAATGCAACAAGCATTTCACATTCCAGCAACTGTAGTAAAGTTACAATCGGTCTCCCTACGTTCGTCAGTGTTAGCAAGTAGTAATCAACAGTACCAAAGTAAAAAAGATTTTTGATGAGGAAGCATGTTTGCTCCTACAGTATCTTATTTGAGTCCAAACACTGTTTCTCGATTTTATTGCCTCCTGGTAGGTCGAAAGTGGCTACATTGTAGTACATCGATAGTAGCTCATATACCGTGCACTCTTCTACTGATTAACAGTAGATCGAAAGTAGCTCTCATTTAATGCTCGCTTTTACCAGTCTACAATAGGTCAAAAATGGCTCGTACTTCGTTCCTTCTTCTCTAGCACTACAGTAGATCAAAAGTAGCTCATATTTTATGCCCGCTTCTACCGCACTACAATAGATAGAATGTATTTCTTGTTTTTTTATAATTTCAATAAATACAGTACTAAAATATCCATTGTAAAATACCGTATAATTATATAGTATCAATCATGTTATTGTTTAAAAGACCACTTATGCCTAAAAGTGGCTTTCGAGACAAAAATAAGATAAATACTAGATAGTTGTATAGTACCTTATATATACACAAGTCATTTAGTATTGAGATGTATAAGAAATTGAAAACGACACATGTTTCATGCTTGAGTCTTCCGATATACAGATAGCTCTACAACTGACAGTGACAGACATATTTCGAAATCTATTGGCTAAATTTATTGGCATAATTTTGTAATTAATTTTCATCAAGCAAAAAATTCAAAATAGTATACAAAATATCCTACGAAATTGTAAAACTCTTAAATAAACAATGTGAATATAACAAATAAGGAAAATATATATTTAAGTTTTATTTTATCACAATTTGTATATATATTTCATGTTAGATGTGCAGATGTTTATTACAGTTATTTATTTATATCACAATAAATATTATTAATGACATAAATAAAGTATATGTATTATATTATATGTATACGTATTATATTAATTAGCTTATATCATACGAAGGGTTAGGATAATTACTCGATTACTGTCGATTACGAGCGGCAGCTGACGCATAGTTAGCCGCAAGCTCCTCTTCCATTTTAGATCGTTGCAAAGCACTGGAGCTTACTTGCATTACTCTATGTTGAACCATGTAGTGACGCTGTTGTGCATTTTTTATTACTTTGGCCATTTCCACTTCAAACTCTTTAATAGAGGTATTTTTAAATTGTTCAATTTGTCGAAGAGCACCTGCAATAAAAATATGTTCACATAATTAAGTTCAGGATTTGCTTTGTCACATTTCAAATTTATTTGCAACTCAGAAATTGACTGAAACAAAAAACAATAGAAGCAATATTTTACACTCTGGTCTAACGAGCGCGTCATACCTAAAATAAAATAATATAAATTATCATACATAATAAAATTATAAAAAGTAATTTTTACCATAATATCGTAGACTTAAAGGCGTTTCCCGAAACCGAATTTTTTGTTCACCCTCTTTCCATGTAAAAGATGTCTTAATTAATTTATCCGTTACACTTGCCTTCAAGAAGCCATCTAATGCATTTGAAATGTTCAGTCCCCCAAGAAGGATAAAATATCGTTCCTGAAAGTTTCAAAATACATATTGGATAAGTATAATAAAAATAAATACCACGTACGTGTATATATACACATATATGGGAGTGTCCCATTTGACCACGTTGCGATAGACCATAGCCATTCACAGCGATCGATCGGTGCTTAGAATTTTTTCATTAAATCCATCAATTAGAAAAGTTGATATTAAATTAGCCAATTGGTGACGTGGTCGCTCGGGTGCCACCCACACACATTTCATTTAAAAGCTTTATATTTTAACTTACCAAAATGGATAATGCTTTTTCATCTTTTATTAAAATCTGAAACTGTTCTACAGTTTGCACCGGAAGGTTCAATTCCTGAACAGCTTGTAAAATATCTTTACTACTTTTTGATTTGTTTTCCAAATTATTTATTTTTTGAAGTATTTCATCTTGTCCCTTTCTTATTTCTCTAAAAAATTATATTTGTTTATTTATATTTTATTAGAATGTTAAATTATACATAAATTATATATGTTCATATATAAATAGCACTTACTTTATTTCAGTTAGTATTTCTTTTAAAGTCGATTGTGACAGTTTTATAAAATTTACTTCATCCACTGCGTTGTCGTTTAATGTATTGTCGGTTGGAACGTTTTCTTTATTTCTATTTGAATTGGCAACTGAAAATTGCATTATTAAAATATATTATTATTATTACTATTATTATCGTCTTCATTTAAGAGCGAGGCATAGTTGAAACGTAAATCATTACATTACACAGACCTTGCATTTTTTTTCTTTTTGGATTTAAATTTTCTTCACATTCTTCGTTTTTATGTTTTGTGGAAGCCGGAGTTAAATTTGAAATATCCTGTACATGCTGGTCCAACATATCATCTTCAGTCAGCAAAAAATTTTTTTCTACGAGTCTGACTTGAGGACCTTGAGGCTCCATAACGTAAGACACAGTTGCCTGAAAGACAACAATAGTATATTGTTACAAAACACGGTAGGCAACAGGACATTTTGGCTATCGTGTTTTCACAGTTCTTTCAAATTATTATAAATAATAAAAATAATTTATTTTTTAGGGTTACATTCCAAAACGTCCTCTCAGAGGAAAATTTTACTCGATATAATATGGGATTGGGCTATATTCCAAAACGTCCTTTCTAAGGAAAATTTTACTCGAAAAATATAGTACCCGTAACGTATCCTATATTACATCGAGTAAAATTTTTCTCGGAGAGGACGTTTTGGAATGTAACCTAAAAAATAAATTATTTTTATTATTTATAATAATTTGAAAGAACCGAGAAAATAGCCTTGGAATATAACCTTGGACATATAAATATCGTGTAGATAGGATTAACTCACTCACTTGTAAAAATTGCACTTCCGAAGGGACGAGTGATTCCTCTTTCACAGTCGATTCTTAGCTTCATAAAAAGAAAGAGGCCCGATGTTCTTTGTCTCGTGGCTCTTCGCGGCTAGCTGATGTATTAGGATCGCCTCCCGTTTAAAGAAAATTCCAATAAATAATCACTCTTTCTCTATTGCGTACACAATAATACTCGAAGAAAACACTCACTGACTCACTCCGCATCCGAATCAGAGATGTAAAATCAGAGGTAGAAGACGCGGTCCCGACAAAAGATGCCCGCCTACTGTACACGTGCGTAGCGCCACTCATTTTTTCGACAGGGCCGTGTCTTTCATCTGGCATAAGCCTTAATCTCCATGCAACGACAATTGCGGAACGCTCGTGATTCGCTCCGCTCTCGTTCCTCGTCGCGCCTCGCTTCAAGACTTTGAGAACAAGTGAGAACAAGCGAGTGAAGGGAGGGAATAGAAAGGAGCGAAAGAGCGCTTGAAATGATCGATGTTATTTGTAAATAATGATTTTAATTATAAAGGTAAATATATTATTTTTATTTGAAAATTGAATATTTTTGAAATTTTGTTTTACATATTTATCATACTTTTACACATATGTTACACATATGTTTATATTCATTTAATGCAGCCATTCATCATCGTAAATTGCTGCAACAACAAACATATTAGCCTCAAAACATTTTTCGCAATTTTTCCAAAAAGGCATTTTGTACGCTTTATATTTAATGTCATTCGGTAAAATATCTAAATATATATTTCCTAATTCGCTACATTTAAAAATATCAACATGCATTGAATTTAAATTTTCATCGATTACATAAAGAGGCTCAATTTTATTAAATTTTCTACCTACAAGCCGATAGGTGCTGTCACTGTATTGTAAAATATTATCAATGATAATAATTCTACCGTCATGTAAAATACAGCAGTTATTTTTATTACCTAAATCATACGTAAAATTATTAATTTTAATCTTATGAAATTGCAGTAATAATTCATTTGTTATTATAACAGGTTTATTATTTTCTGTGATACTTTTTTTCGGGCTATAGACAGTAATTATTTTACTTGATTTAAATAATGTAGGAGATATTGCATCATTAATTTTATATTCTTCGTAGCGATTATAAATTTGAATCAATTCCTTCGTTCGACTTCTAATAATTTTTCGAAAAAATGTCATGTTATTTTCGAATGGAAAGCATGAAAAATGATCCAGAGGGCCAAATCTACGAACATCTTCAGCGAGATGAATTAAACAATGTACATTGTATGATAAATAATTTCGTCCGTAAATTTCGATGCAATCGCAAACAAATGCTTCTAATAATTTCTGTGCTTTATCAATTTCATTGTCGTTCGGGTTTGACTTGATTAAGAGACGAATAGCACAATGCAGTTTAACAAAATGTAATATCCTAGTATCATTTCCAAATAAATCTAATAATACGGTCGTTGATGTATACAATAAAAATTGTCGACATTCTGTTGCTTTAAATCGATGACAGTCATTTAAACTTCGTGGACGACGTGCAAATTCTTTTGGGCAGTGTGTAGCTATTGTTAACAAACGTTCGGAAATACAGTTTTTCGTCTCTACATTTAATGGTATTGTCTTGTGTTTTCCTTCGATCCACGCATCCACTAAAGTTTTCTTGACAACTCCAAGACACACTAAATGCATATAGTCAATTGGTACTTGACTCACTAATCCCATGGGCAAATTGTACAGAGCCGAAATCCCATTATAATGTCCGTCGTCATTATTCCCAGAATTATTCTGAAAAGAAATGAATTCTTGATCGGTCCTAAGAGCGTAGCCTATTCCTTTATACACATGAGTACGGTCGTTCTTATGACGTTCTCCACGAATTTTGCATTTAGGGCAGCTGTAATAACCACCATGACCTTTAATATTAAGACAATGGTGTTTTGCTGGAGTGTCAGCAATAAATGCATTTAATTGTAACTTAATATTTTGTCCATTAAATATTAATCCTGTATTTATTAATTCGATGATTTCCTTATTGAAATCAGCGAGAAAGTCTTTGAAATCACTAGGTTGTTTTTTTCCTTGATAAAGGCCTGCTATCATTGGACGTTTATCGGTTATATTTATTATTCGGAATTGTATCGGCCATACGTCGCAACGAACATTATTATAAATATTGGCACCATCGGTAGAAAAGTCTATAAGTAATATACGAGGTATTTCGTCACTGATTGGTATGTTTTTTAATTTCATAACAATGTTTGTAGCAATACCAATATGAAGATAATGACCAGGATTGAGAACCTTTATGTCTGTGCACTTTGTAGGAGTATTTAACAGAGTTCGAGCATCTTTCGGTAACTGCCGATGATGATAGTTATGTTCTCTAAGAACAGATAATATTCCGTTAATCTGAACGTGAGTCATTTTGGTTTTAACACACATCCTGGCTAAGTCAGTAGTAAATTGAGTATTGACGAATGCATTATTTGAATTATTATGATCACTATTATAATTGTCGTTATCATCATAATAATCGTCATCACTAGTACTGCTGTGAAAAGAATCATCGTTGTCTCGGTCAACACACACATTGATATCTTTATCAATATCACCGTCATCATCAGTTTCTTCATGAAAATTATTGTCACTCGCACTTATTGTCTTGTTATCATACTTACTACTTAATGCACTAACTGCACAGTCTTTGATAATTGACTGATTTGAAGATGTACTTGGTGTACATTCGGCGGCACTTCTAATCACATTATAATGCGCTTGTTGGCGAATTCTTTTTTGTTTATTCGATAATAAATCAAAATTTTTCCGGCTTCGTTTTGGAAGTTTATTGGTACTATTCATTTTATAATTTTAATCGAAATAAAGTCGTCTTATCCGTTCGTGACGCTTTCTACGGTGCTACTGAAAATGAGAAGTTTTTGGTTTCTTTCACTCAGATAGAAACAAAAACAAAATGGAGCCCTTTACTATTTACGCAAGAAAAAAGAATAACGATACTTAAGTGAAATATATACGTAATAGAATTGTGTATAGCCTAAAAAGATGCTTCGATTATCAATAACAATAGCGCGATATATTGATGAAATACTGTATGCTAGGGATCCATATACACTATAAAAAGGCGTAGAGACCTATGATAGTTGGATATATTCCATCAATGTATAATAAGAATAATGATGCTTCGCTAATCCACAGCAGTAGCACGATATTATAATGAAATCTTGCATGCTACGGATATGTGCACGCGTGCAATAGCGTGTACAGTCCTACGGTAGTTAAATAGCTGTTCTCAACATGTAGTGACTAAAATGACACTACATCAGTCTAATACAGCTACCTTATATTAGTAAAAATGTAGCCAACTTTTATTATGTTCTACAAGTGTTAGAAATTATATACATACGGCTATCGGGTTTATATATTCCTAATCGGAATAAAAATATGACATTCTAAAAAGTCATATATTGTAGGATGCATGTAGCTTACTATGAGAGGGAAATTATTGATACACTAATCGTAGAAGAATTAAAGAAACCTTGTTGTATACACACGAAGTAAAGAAACGGGTAGAGTCTTTGTTTACTTTACTATGCACAAAGAATTTAAAAATATTATTCATCTACTAGTTGCGCTTCCTACTTTTGTTACCTGGGTAAAGTATTGAAGTTAAGTAAAAAATGTATATGACCTGTTTTATAGTGCTTATTACAAGATTCATTTTTTGTTGGACATATTTTTTTATAAAATAAATATTTTCTAAAATAATTAAGAAAAAACTATTGTTTTTTTCTCTAAGTATATCTCGTAAACTGTACAAGAGCGCCATTTAATTTATAAGGAAAAGTTGTCCAGGATCCTCTTCTTGATAATATATATCAAGGTTAAAATCGTCAGAGGCTGTTTCCCTTTCATAAACTTTTACCGACAATTCTAATAGTTCTATTAAATTTAAGTTCGATAATTTTGAATTTTTATGATTATTTTCATATTAAAATTACGACAAAATTATGCTAAAATTGTGCTGAAATTTCGCTAAAAATGTGTTGAAAAGTTTCAACATATTGAAAAATTTCAAAAAATTGGTTTTAGTGATGTTTCAGATAATTTTCTAGCAAAATTATTTCAACAGTGCTATGCCTTAATATTTTTTTATTTTGGAATATAGGTTGCTAGCAATCCGATAGATATAGAATATATCCGTTTGCTGCACGATGTCTATGCAGACGGTATAGACGGTCATCCATGGAGAGGATTTACTATACTGAATACTTTGCAACAAGATTCCATGATGGAAATTCGAAATTGTGAAAGTATGAAAAGACCAGTTTGGTTTATATTTTCTGCTCTAGGATCGCAATGGCCAGGAATGGGTAGATATTTGATCCATCATGTGTTCTTTACTAAAACGTTAATTTAAAAAATAACATGTTTAAATTTATAATTAATTTTAAATTTTTTAATTAAAATAGGTCAAAACTTGTTAAAGTTTCACGTTTTCGCAAATACAATAAGACAGTGCGATATAATTTTAAAACCATACGGTGTAAATGTCACAGACATTTTATCAAAGACAGAAGAAAAAATATACAAAAACGCGTTTTACGCGTTTGTTGGTATTGTTGCTATTCAGGTAAATAATTTCCATAATACAAAAAATTATTTATTATATTTAATTTAAAACATAAATATAAAATTTTTGTTGTTGTGTAGTTTTCTACTGTGTACAAAGAAAACAATTTCTTTGGACTTCATAAATTTTATTGTATCTCAACATATTTATTTGCAATGGTCTAAACAAATCAATATTTAAATTAATAAAGAAGACTAATATTAGTCTTATTTTTGTCAAATAATAGATGTTATGTGAAACAGTATTTTTATTCATTCAAATTATATTTTGTATAAGAACTGTTTCAATGAAATAAATTTCATCAAATAAATAAGAATAAACATCCTAAAAAAATATTTTTGTTTGTGTTGTATGTGTGTTAGAATTATCACATTAGAATTATTAGATATATTTCTATATATTTTAGGGCCTTTTCAATAATAATTTTCAAAATATAGTGCTTTGTTACAAAATTATTTGTATAAATTTGTAGATTGGATTAGTAGATGTTCTAACGTGCTTGGGAATTACTCCGAGTTACATAATTGGTCATTCTGCTGGCGAACTTGGTTGCGCGTACGCGGATGAATGTCTTACCATTGAACAAACCATTTTATCTGCATACTTTATTGGTTTGGCATGTGTCAAAGAAAAAATAATTTGTAGCTCTATGGCACTTGTCAGTCAATTTAATTACAAAAGCCTAAAAAATATATGTCCATCGGATGTTGAAATAATATGTCGCAATAGCGAGGACAGCAGCGTTGTGTGTGGACCCACAAAATCCGTACAAGAATTTATGAAAAAATTACAGGTAAAACTATATAAATTAGTACCTCAGAAGTAAATGCAAAAACTTAATAATTTTTTAAATATTAAAATCTCAAAATCAATTTATCGATATTCTTGAATTATCAGCTTAATAATATTCATGTGAAAGAGATTTACTGCAACGTACCGTACCACAGTTCTTATCTCATGTCCGTGAAAAATCAACTTTTGCTGAATTTGAGTAAAATAATTCCACGGCCGAAGAAACGGAGTTCAAAGTGGATCAGCTCTTCCGTATCTTGTACCGAATGGTACACTTCAGCATCAAACTTGTCATCAGCAGAGTATCATACGCATAGTATATTAAATACCGTTCTCTTTGAACAAACCACGCCTTTAATTCCAACCAATGCTGTGACTATTGAAATTGCACCAGATAGCGTTTTGCAACACGTTTTGAAAAAATCCTTGCATCCGAAAGTGGAGAACATTGTATTGAATCGACGCAATGAACAAAATATCGAAGTAATTTTACAAGGAATTGGGAAGCTCTATAACTGCGGTTTACAACTGCAAGTCGCAAATATATATCCACCAGTAGAATTTCCAGTTAGTCGAGGAACTCCTATGATTTCTCCATCGATCAGGTATAAACTTTTATCGTAACTACAATTTAGGTGTTGGTTATAAATAAATGTATATGTAGTATTATTTATAATTATATTATGAAACTTAACCCTCAAACACATTGATCCCGTATAATGTGTAAACACATTTTTGGATCTGGGTGACTTTGAAAAGCTATAACTTTAATTTGAATTAATATTTTTCAATAAATTTTTTTAAGGGGTTGCACTCACGTCATTGATTCTGTCTCTGAAGAAATTTTACAAACTGAAAAGTTACCATGTTTTTACATACTCACAGTTCATGATTAACGTAACAACCAATAAGGTCTAATCGTTACGTTAATTATAAATTATGAGTATATAGAAAGATGGCGACATTTCAATTTGTAAAACTTCTCCAGGGACAAAATCAATGATCGTGAGTGTATGTAACATATACCTAGAGACACCAAAAATAACCTTATATTCATGAGTTTCTTTCTCCGAACGTATTAGAGGTAGCAAATCGGGGTTTGTATTAATGTTTTACATATAGTTTTGTTAATAAAATGTAATTTTTTTTAATTAAAAAGTTAAAGAGACATTGCCTTTGACATTAAGTATGTCAGCTGTTGTACCTGTTTGCGATACCAGCAGTAAAACTTACACGGTCCAAAACACAAAAATTAATTATATTCTTAAAATATATAGCTAAATCTAGTCTACCGTAGCCGATTTTTAAAATTTGCATTTATTGCAAAATGGCGCTTATCTGAATTTAAGAGGATGCTAAAGTAACAGAAGAACGTTCTCGACGTCGGTACTGCAGATCTTTGCAGATTATTTTTTTAGCAAGACCAGGATATTGCTCTTTGTCCGTCGCATAGATCTGTCTTTGTTTTTTGATTATTTCGTCATCTACAAAAGGACTTATCAACTACTGTTAAGGACCATATTGCTTTGTTTATGACAGTTCAGTTTTGCTGAACGAAATATGCATGTGATAAAAGCACATCAGCATATCTTTTTTGTTAGACGTTTAGTCGTAATTCACACGGTAAGTGTTATTTGTGCACGTTTTCTGAAGTGCGCTCTACTATCATTTTGTATGTACGAGCTACACAACTTCTGTATTAGGATAAAGTTAACTTCAGATGATTATACGATTGAATTTTTAATGATTCATTAATTTTTTACAAATATGTTATTGGACCGATAGTGTAACAACACAATGATAGTAAAAAAGCCTTCTTCGGTCGTGTTACGACCGAAAATTAATTCGGCGCACATTCTGGTTGAATTCGGAGAAGTATATAAAATCACACAAATAAATATAAGCACTAAGATCTAGCTGCGACCGAAGAAGGCTTTTTTACTATCATTATGTTGTTACACTATCGGTCCAATAACATATTTGTAATTTGAATCACGCGCCTCAAATGCTTGTCACTCATATACGAATATACAGAATATTGCAAAAAATATCACTGTGCCCCCGTGGTCGAGGTGATAAGATACCGGAACCGGAGATTCCGGAAGTGCCAGGTTCGAACCCTGAGTGGGGTGTTATTTTTTGTAAATAAATTTCTTACAGTTTTTTCAGCGGGGAATGGGTATATAGATGCAAATCAGAATAAATTTTTATATTAAATTAATCAATTTAATATAAATGGTGATATTACTAATTTTTATTCAACATGCTGTGTTACGACCAAAAATTAATTTGGTTGAATTCGGAGAAGTATATAAAATCATACAAATAAAGATAAGCACTAAGATCTAGCTGTGATCGATGAAGGCTTTCTTACTATTATTAATTTTTGTTTGATTTTCTTGTAAAATTGACCAGAGTGCATCTACTCTTTTTGCGTATTTTAATTCTAAAAAAAGTTTTTGTGATTCTGTAACGCCAATCCGAAGATATTTTATGCACTGTAAATGTCGGTAATTCATGGTACTATAGCATCCTCTTAAGAGGCTACGCCGTGGATGATCTTCTCACTCGAGTCGAGTGTGGCCACAGGCGTTATATCTAGGCGCCACAGGGGCCGACTCCCCAGATCATACTTCAGTGAGACTTTTAGGAGCTACTTGTAATCTCGAGACAAATATTTGCTCTCATTTTCTTCTAACATGTCGTGTGTGTGAAATGTTATTCCACATAAAATATTATACTTTAACGTCTAAATAAAAATTTGTATTGTTATTTAATCTTGTACAAAAATTAAATGTTTAATTTAAATTCAATCTTTTTTTAATACTTTTAACAAAAAAGATACAAGAAATATTTTTTTGTAAACTTAAGATTTATTACGTTTACATTAATGTATTTTGTTTTAATAAATCTATCTGGGTTCCGATCTTACTTTCAGTCGGTTCTAATACCATATTTTCGGTACAGAAATCGCGATCAATTTGAATTTTTTTTTTTTAAATCGATTTGAATTGTACATTTTTGGCAGAGATATTTTGTCGAATTTGACATCGATTCGATGTCGATTTGATAGGATGATCGAAACTGTAACCACCTGAATATCGAAATCGATGTGAGGATCGATGTGAAATTTCAATATCGAATCGACATCAAGTTGTCATCAATTCAATTTCTCATTGAGTTATATTTATCGCATTCTTTCTTACGTCAATTATTTTCATTGTTTTTTTTATTTAGCAGAGCCAAGTTTTTGTAGTCTAAAAATTTTCTATTTTAATAAAATTTTATATTTCTGTTTCCTCTTTGATTCGTTGAGATTAAATGAAATGTTACGTATTTCATTGAAACTTTTTTAAATTAAATACATCCATTTGGGTTAGAAGAGAAAAAATTTTCATTGAAAATACATTGGATAGTACCACTTTAATTTTAATTAAGAAAAAATTAAAAAAATCGCTACTTGGATTTTATTAAAAAAATAAAGATACTATTACTTGCATTTTATAGTACAGCAGTTATTTCAAAGAGCAATATATTCTCTTTATAATTAGCGCAATTCAAAGATTTCATACATTTCATTGGAAAGATACATTTAGATTGGATTATTTTTTAAGATATTTATTTTTAAATAAATATCATTTGGGTTGGAATAAAAAGATTTTTCAATAGTAATACAAAAATAATACCATTTAGATTTTGTATAAAAAATAAACAGAGTATCGCATGGGTTAGAACAGAAAAATTCTTCAATGAGGATACAAAGGCAGTACCACTTGGGTTTTGTAAAAAAAATTTAAGGAGTATACGCACATACTTGACGCCCTTTTTAACCTTTTTTTGAAAAGACAATTTTGTACTATGTATAACCTAACTTTTTTCTTATAGTTGAGAAACATCTTTATGAATCCCGCGCTTGTGGGGACAGGACGCGGGGTATGTGAGACTTTCCAACCTAGATGTGACCGGCATACTCACTATAACCCAACTTTTTCCGGCGTCTGGGCTCGGGACGGATCACGGGATTGAACTAGCATGCACCGCGATCCGTCCTAGCCCAAACGGGTCCCCGCTCGAGCGCAGGGACACCCCTCCGGAATTAGCGACCAAGACTCGACCGAAATCGAGCCCCAGTCGCCCAAATGCCCCGGGATGCCGAGGGTTCCTGATAAAAAAACCGATAGAAAAAGATAGAAAGTGCCAAAAATCTGATTCAAAAACAATAGCATTCTATCGTTTTTATAGAATTCTATTGTTTTTGAATTAGGTTTCTGGCACTTTCTATCTTTTTAACCGGTTTTTTTATCAGGGGTGCGACGGGCCCTTATAAAGAGCCGTAGGTACGCACTCCCACATCCCAAGTCCCAGCCGGGCAACTACCCCGCCGCTGATTCCGCTTGAGGAGTACCTCCTCAACAATGGAAAGGGTAGGGTCCTCTGTCCGATCTAGTCGGTGCTGTGAGGATCCCCCCTTCTCATGTTTCTTCCCGACTATCCCCCCTCTCACTTCCTAGAGGGGGGAAGGAAATGTATAACCCCCCCCTTTTTTTATAGTTGGGAAACGCCTTTATGGGTCCCCGCGCCTGTGGGGACAGGACGCGGGGTATGTGAGACTCTCCGACGTAGCCGGCATACTCACTAAAACCCAACTTTTCCGGCGTCTGGGCTCGGGACGGATCACGGGATCAAACTAGCATGCCCCGCAATCCGTCCTAGCCCAAACGGGTCCCCACTCAAGAGCAGGGACCCCTCCAAACCTAACGTAACTTAACCTAACCAAAACCAAATTTTTGTCACGAAAATACGTTCCAATTGATCAAATTGTCACACAAAAAGTATTATACCTATGTGGAACAAATACGTGCATGAATCTCGTAATCGTTCCATAAGCCGTGAAAGGGTAAAACCCATTTCGCATTACAAAGGATATGCACGGTTTTTATCCTCCCTGTAGGAGAGCAAAAAGTAGGTATGTACCTAAACAAAAGGTATCTAATCTAGTCCAAATTTTTGTCGCGATTAATCATATTAATATTGTCCACGTTTCCAGACCAAAATGCCAATCTGGTCAAATGGTATATAGTCAATTGCAACAAAAATCGGATTGGTTTAGGTTGCACTTTCCGGACTTTCTTTCTTTTCGTAAAGAGAGCGAAAATACTCTACAATACATTATAATGCAAAATAAGGTCTACAGAATATTTTCCTGCTTACAAAGAGAAATAAGCTCTATAATTGCTCTTGCAACATGGGTGCTTCGAATTTCCACTCGAAGTGATGTTCACCCCATCCATTCCTCTGTTTCGTTTCCTTCTTCCATCCTCCAGGTGGATATCGTTTCGCTAAAAAAATACACATTTACATTGTCAACTTTATTTGTTAATAACTTTTTAACAAACAGTAAGGGAAATCTGAAACCTGCTGAAGATTATTCAGCATTATAACCTTGACAATATATGTTAAGGTCAAGGTCATCCAAAAGTGATCCCTTAAACTATACAATGTGACGTGACATCCTGTTCGGCTGTCCGTCACAGGAATCGCAAGATTCAGCCTGGAAGCGCACGCTGCGGCTCTACGTCCTCTCGGCTCGGAGACGGACGTATCGGCGCGTGCACTAATAATTCCGCGTTTTTGTTTTGTGTGCTTGTGTTCGTCCGTTAATTGTAGGGACATTTTGCGGATCGGCGACTAGCTAATATTAATTCTGTACCGACGAAGTCTCACCCGGCAATAAGACTGCTAGAAAGAAGACCTACCGCTATTCGAAATCTTACGGATCATGCATAGGATCGCAGTAGCGCGCACAACAGGTGATCTCTCTTCATTTAATTATGTTATCTCTTACCATCGTGCCTGTACGCAACAGTAAGGCCGCTGAAATTGCAGAACGCAAAGAGGGAAGGTCAAATGTAGGGGACGTCAACACTCCACATAGATCATCGCGTGGGAGACCCCGAACGAGGAGCTGCGAGAGGATGTTCCCGATTTGGTCCCAAGCGCGGGGGCACCGGACACCGAAGAGTCCGTAGGGAGAGCCGTTCGGTCTCGGGAACACCACGAAAGGGTCGCGAGCTGCCCGACAACACCGACCTACCTCAAATTGCACGCCGCAGCGCGACAACCTGATTAGAGGGTCGCGAGGACCGCGTACTAAGGCGGAACCAATAGCGGGGCGCGACAAGCCCCCGTGCGTAGGGCGAGAGATCCTGCGTGCCGCCTGCCGAATTTCCTCGCGCTATCGATCACTTCGCTGTGGATCGTCGTGAGTGCCGTCACAAGCCGGGACGACCGGAGCCGCTTACATTCAAGGGCAACCCTTTTTCGAGTTCAGCCAGCGTCGTGGTGAGACGAACGAGATTTTGTATAGCCACCGATTTCGCCGATCAGATGAGTCGCGCACGTGGTAATTGGAAGTAGAGCTTAAGTTCGCTGTAAGATCTTCCGCCGGAATTGGCACACGCAGGTGATCGCGTGATTGGTCGTCGTGCGCCTCATCCGATCCAGTCGCGCCTTAGTTTTTTTGCTGGTTCCGTTTATTGAGAGCGTCGCCGACACCACAGCCAAGTCGCGTTAATTGCGTAAAATTCTTGTGTGTCGTCTGTAGTAGCGTTTGTATGTGTGTCTGTTTGGCGATCGCGTATTTCCGATTGCGTATTTCGTACCGAGTCGCCCTATAATTTTGCATGAAATGAGAGTGCATGTGTAGAGTTTCGAGTGTGTACGGCGTGTTCTGTCCGCCGCTAATTAGAATTGAATCTTGACTCTCTCCGTTCGGTGAGCTCATACCGAAGACTGCGTGGTATTTTCCGATCGCGCCCGGGTCGCGAGACGTCGTCGCAGAACTTTGTAAGTTAATGTTACATTTCAGCAGTAATACATTGTTAATTTTTCTATTAAATTGAGGTGTTCTCTTTAAGCTCCCTCGCTCTCTTCTACCATCCCGCAGCAACCCACCCCCTCTGCTAATTCCGTGGCTGAGCTACTGATTTATAGAACCCGTTATTGCCTATGACAAAGTGGAGTATTTTCGCATTTTCTCCTACATGAATCTGGAGATCGGTAACGTCTTGATCTAAGAGTTGCACGCTTGCTCGTGCCTGGCGCGCAATTGTACCGTCTAATTTCGTGCATTTGGTGTGAGCGACTTCGCGAACAGCTTTGCTATCTAACTATCGTCACGAGCAATTAACGTAGTTGCATCACGCTCGTGAGTGCGGTTGCAACATATAATTACATATTTAATATCACATTAGATGGGATCATTCTGAAGCCTGGTTTACACCAACGTATCACCTACAAAAGTATATTAAATCCAGAGAAAGATACATTAAAATCTCGTTTGACAAAGAGGACTACGATTATATGAAAGGACATGTAATAGATGGAAGGAATTTACTACCAGCGACCGGTTATATTGAACTAGTTTGGCAAACTATTGGAATGATAAAAAAGAAAACATATACAACAATGCCAATAATATTTCAAGATATAAGCTTTATTCGTGCTACTCATTTATTGCCAGATAAATCTACAAACTTAACAATTACGATACAGAAAGGTATTAAAACACGGACAAGAATTTATTTGTTTTAAATAATATGTACTTAAAATAATAATTTCTAAATCAAAAAATAAATACTTTCAAAAATAAATACTTTTTGCTCCAATAACAGACAATAGTATGCTAAAAGACTACAATTTATTGAAAAAAATGTTTTATTGAAACAAAAATACAATTACGTGTCAGTAAAAAATTAATTTATTAAAATGGTAAATAATAAATCCCATTATTTTAAACTTAAAATAAGTAAAAATTTTTATTCAATTTATAACATGAATTTAAATATTTCTCGTAAAAAATGTTTTCTATATTTTAAGAAAAGTATTCTTTAAAGACAAAAATTTTCTTTATCACACTTCTTACTTCTACATTTAAATATATATTTATTTCTATAAAAACATTGTTGGTTATCAAAAATATTTCAATATACAATCTAAGAATATATGATTTCTGTAAAATTGTTTCTAAAAATCAATTAAATGCCTGTTAGAGATTATTTGAAAAAATTATTAACTTGAACAAAAAAATTTTGGTATAAAACAAATTGCCTTATGCGTGAAATAAATATTTTTAACATAGTATAATATTGAAAGTTAGAATACATGTAATATTGTCTCAAATACATAAAAATGTTACAGATGGAAAATTTGAAATTACCGAAAAAGAAAGTGTTGTAGTGACAGGAACTGTGAAAGAAACATCGAATCCTGAAGAGGAAATGACATCGACAGATATATTATCAGATAATAACAAAGAAGAACATATGACTGCTAGAGATATCTACAAAAAGTTAAAATTGCGCGGTTATCAGCATAGCGGCTTGTTTCGTGGATTACATAGCGCATCTGTTACAGGAAACAAAGGACATATTACTTGGAAAAGTAATTGGACAACATTTATGGATACAATGCTACAAATGTATGTTCTAGGAAATGATAGAAATTTGTATGTTCCTACAAGTATACAAAAACTAATAATTAATCCCAAGCTTCATGCTTGGAAGCTACAAGATAATAAGTATGTCGTGAACGCTACAACTAAAGATAATGGTAAATATTTTTCAGTTATTAAGTAATGGTCTGTTTTGTTACATAAACAATGAGTAAAGAAAGTTTTATGATAAGAAGCATTATTTTAGATACCTTATTACCGATACAAATATACAGGGAGATAGATACAATTATATCTGGCGGAATAGAGATTCGAGGTCTTAAAGCCATTCAGATCACTAGCCGAAAATTAGTCCAAGACGCTGTTATTGAAGAACATATATTTGTAGCGCATCATGATCGCGCAAAAATTTCTTTAAATGAAGCGATTCGAATATCGGCGCAACTTGTATTGGAAGATCATCAAATTACTAAAGTGAAAACTATCGAGTTAATAGAAGATGTTGATAAAGTTGCATCAGAACAACTTTCATCTTCGATATTGCTTGAAGCTTTTAATGACATACCATTAATACAAGCAAATATCACTCTGTTAACAACACCCAGTCGTTTCAATCCAGCAGATTTATCAAAAAACATTTTAATCGGCGATTTAAATAAACCATCTGTAAATGACAAAGTCTTAATAGTCGCCGGATTTAATCTTCTAACTAAAGAAAAAGCTTCTTTAGAACGACTTTTGCCATTCCTGAGAGAAGATGGTTATGTATTGACGCGTGAAAAATGCAATATATGTGACTATAGCAAATATAAGCAACAGTACAAATTAAATGTTATTCTTGAAAAGTGCACTGATGAAGAACTGATTGTTCTTATGAAGAAAGAAGTTAAGACAGGAAAAAATATAGTTGTTTACATAAATAATGATAACTTTAACTGGTTGGATGATTTAAAGCTGCTTGTGAACAGTGAGAACAAACTCGATAAGAAGAGTAGAATAATACTTGTTGGAGAGGGAGATTTTGAGTGTGGTTTATTGGGTCTTGTTAACTGCTTGAGGAAAGAACCAGATGGAGAACTTGTTAGGGGTGTGCTTATTCAAGATAAGAATGCTTCTAAATTTTCTCTTCAAGATCCCTTTTATGTGCAGCAATTGCAAAAAGATATGACTATTAATGTATTACGACCTGACAGGACTTGGGGATCGTACAGACATTTACGACTGCCACGACCGGAAGCGAATCCTGTACCTTCTGCTCACATTTGCCAAATGGTACAAACAAATTTTCTCGAAGTTTATTGATAATCTGTTAATTGTTTAATATTATGTATTTTTATATTTAAAATACAATATTAAAATAATAATTTTTAAATATTGTATTTTTATGTCATAAATAAAGACATTGGTATTTTTTGCAGGTACCTGGTGATTTGAGTACATTTCAATGGACAGAAAACAATGTTTCCGTCGAATTTCATCCTAAGGACTTGATACGTGTGGTTTATGCATCTCTCAATTTCAAAGATGTAATGTTGGCTACTGGTAAATTAAAACTTGATAAGGCGATTGCGCGAGAAAAATTATTTCAACATATTCCTCTTGGTTTCGAATACGTCGGATTTGATGACAATGGAAATCGTGTAATGGGAATGCGTGATACGGAGTAAATAATGTTCTAAAAAATAATTCTCTGTGTTGTGAAACATAAATTAAAATTATTATTTCTAGTTGTGTAGCAAACATTGTTGTAAAAGATAAAGATTTGTGTTGGAAAATACCCGATGCGTGGACATTCGAAGAGGCTGCGACAGTCCCATGCATTTACAGCACGTCCTACATGGCATTATACATATATGGCAAAATAAAAAAAGGCAATAAAATCCTTATACATTCTGGTACTGGGGGCGTTGGACAGGCAGCTATTCACCTTGCTCTTAAAGAAGGATGCGAAGTATTCACTACTGTAGGCACGAATGACAAGCGTAACTTTATTAAAGAAATATTTCCGACTATTTTGGATGATCATATTGGTAATTCTCGAGATACTAGTTTCGAACAAATGATAATGCGGCATACGAACGGTCGCGGTGTCGACATCGTATTGAATTCATTGGCGGAAGAAAAGTTAATCGCGTCCGTTCATTGTTTGGCACAAAACGGTCGTTTTCTAGAGATCGGCAAATTCGATCTTTTGTCTAATAATCCTTTAAGTATATTTGCATTTAAGAAAGGTATTAGCTTTCATTCGATTTTGTTTGATAAAATGTTTACTAGCGATCATAAATATAAGTCACTATTGTCCAAAATGATAACCGATGATCTGAAAAATGGAACCATCAAACCAATTCAAGCAAAAATTTTTTTGAAAACAGAAATTGAACAAGCTTTTAGATACATGGCAAGTGGAAAACACATGGGCAAGGTATATTTGATTAATTTGTCTAATATAGGAGCATAAAAAATTATTTTCTTTAATAATAACGTAAGCAATGCACATATAATATGCATTCATTATATATAAATATATTCACAGATTATTATAAATATCCAAGATAAGAGTAAACCTACCGACGAGCTTATTATCGCATATCGTCGCTATTATTGTCTGAAAGACAAAAGTTATATTATAGTAGGAGGTCTGGGTGGATTTGGTTTGGAGCTAGCCGATTGGCTAATACATCGAGGTGCCAGAAACATCATTTTGATTTCTCGTACTGGAATAAAAAATGGTTACCAAAGTAGAATGTATAAGCCGGTTCAAACCCAGGGATCTCAGGGGGGTGCGGGGAAGGGGGGGAATATTTCGGGTCGCGCGGGGGGACCTAACCGGCGATAAGGTCCCGCGAGTGGACCAAACCGGGCGGCGGAGGGGGAGGGGGGCTTAAAACGGGGTCACACGTGTAAACCTAACCGGTAGTTCTGCGTAATCAATGTTTATATAAACAGAGATAACGATTCGAGGACCATGTTCTTGGCCGATGTTTAAATAAATTTGACACCTTTGAAATGTGTCGCGTGGAGGCAACTGGCCATTTAATGTAAACATGGACCATGTACTTGTCACTCTGTTTACATAAACATAATAAATCACACCGCGAGGAGGTGGGTATGACAGTACTTTGAAATCGGAAATGGTTCTTCGTAATCAATGTTTAAGTAAACAGAGTGATAACGATTCGAGGACCATGTTCTTGACCGACACCTTTGAAATGTGCCGCGTGGAGGCAACTACTGACCATTTAATGTAAACATGGACCATGTACCTGTCACTCTGTTTACATAAACATAATAAATCACACCGCGAGGAGGTATGACTGTTCTTTGAAATCGGAAATGTCTGTCATCACGAGGGGGATAAGCGATACGATGGCGAAGGGGTGTGCGCGGCTATTTCCGCGGGGTCGCCGCCGCCGCCGCCGCCGCCGCCGCCGCGTACGCGGAGGGGATGCGCGCTGTCTAACGCGGGGTCCGCTGGGGCGATCCGCCGCGTGCGTGGAGGGGATGCGCCCTTACGCATTCGCTCTCTCCGTCCCTCGCTCGCTTACTCGCTCATTCGATTTTCCCATACGTGGTAACGGGCATGCTTGCGCGTTTAGTCCCCCTCACCTCGCCACGCTTGTTTCTTTCGCGCGCCTCCTTAATGTAGGCGCCTAAAAAACGCGCGCCTCTACTATGTCGCATATTATTTACTAAGAAAATAGGAAACAATGGATAAGGATAGATTTTCAAATACATTTTAAAGAGTTTTTTAAAATCCTTTTTTTATTGTTCATGTAATGCTTCGTTCACAATAGTATCAATAGCGTAAGCTATTAATTCACACTCAATTTGCGAACTCTTATCGTAAAATTTGCGCAATAATTCTGTCGCGTCTGGTTTGTTCATGGCAAAGTTTTGACGCAAAAATGTTACAAAATGTTTAAATTTCTCAGTCGCAGTTGCAATGCTTTGATGCAGCGTATAATACATGTGCTCGACACAATGTTCCAGGTTGAATATAAATAACATAGTTGCAGGTTTTAGGTAAATACAAGCATCGTGCAACGATAATTTAACAATATTTTCATCGCGCAGTTTCACGAGTTGCACGGTAAGGTCATGAATCGGTAACGATGGTGCTTCGGTTGACTGGACGAATCGCTCGAAATCCGCACGTTTATCTAACAGAGCTCTCCACGTTTTATAAGGTAGAACGATCCGGTTGCCGCGTGTATCGCCGAGCGATATCTCCACGGAGCAGGAAACAGATCCAACGTTGATCGCTACATCAATCCATTTGTAGGAAGTTGATGTTAGCGCAAACCTTCTACCCAAAATACGCGGCGTATACCGCGATTCCAAAGACGTGCTGAAAAAAACGGAGAGATAAGTAAAACGTACAATAAATGTATAAAACGTAATTTAAATATAAAGATACTTACGATCTCTCGCACGCTTCAGTCTGGATTGGAACGTAATAGTTTGCCATTGTTTATACCGAGAGAGATGCGTTGTCTCAGAACCATTCAAACGAGCGACTGATTCAAAACTGATTATAAATTGCGACGTTTGTAGGAGGATTAAAGCTTCTGCAATTGTAAAGGAGTGGGGGATACTTTTCCCCTCTATCAAACAATTTCATCATCATCGTTATCGCTTGAACGTGTCACGACACGTTTTCGCGGTCTGGCAACGTTGTACATGAAACGTGAAACATGACGTACATGAAACATGACGTACATGATACGTGAAACATGACGTACATGAAACATGACGTACATGAAACGTGAAACATGACGTACATGAAACATGATGTACATGAAACATGACATACATGAAACATGACGTACATGAAACGTGAAACATGAAAAAAACGTTAATTTAAACATGAAAAAACGTTAAACTAAACGTGAAAAGAACATGAAAAAACGTTAAACTAAACGTGAAAAAACATGAAAAACGTTAAACTAAACGTGAGAAACATGAAACGTGAAACGTTACGTACATGAAACGTGACGTACATGAAACATGACGTACATGAAACGTGAAACATGACGTACATGAAACATGACGTACATGAAACATGACGTACATGAAACGTGACGTTCATGAAACGTGAAACATGACGTACATGAAACATGACGTACATGAAACGTGAAATATGATGTACATGAAACGTGACGTACATGAAACGTGAAAAACATTAAATAACGTTAAACTAAACGTGAAAAACGTTAAACTAAACGTGAGAAACATGAAACGTGAAACGTTACGTACATGAAACGTGAAACATGACGTACATGAAACGTGACGTACATGAAACATGACGTACATGAAACATGACGTACATGAAACGTGACGTTCATGAAACGTGAAACATGACGTACATGAAACATGACGTACATGAAACGTGAAAATATGATGTACATGAAACGTGACGTACATGAAACGTGAAAAACATTAAATAACGTTAAACTAAACGTGAAAAACGTTAAACTAAACGTGAGAAACATGAAACATGAAACGTTACGTACATGAAACGTGAAACGTTACGTACATGAAACGTGAAACAAGACGTACATGAAACATGACGTACATGAAACGTGAAATATGATGTACATGAAACGTGACGTACATGAAACGTGAAACATGACATACATGAAACATGACGTACATGAAACATGAAACATGACATACATGAAACGTGACGTACATGAAACGTGAAACATGACATACATGAAACATGACGTACATGAAACGTGAAACATGACATACATGAAACATGACGTACATGAAACGTGAAATATGAAAAAAACGTTAATCTAAACATGAAAAACGTTAAACTAAACGTGAGAAACATGAAAAAAAACGTTGGAGAAACGTAGATGTAATGGAGGGGGAAAAAAAAATGTATCTCGTATATTACATATGTTTATTTTTGCAATTGTGTCCACCAATTGTAAAGTTTGAATACATTTTGTAAAGCACAATGTTTATTCGTACGGTGTTGCCCACATTGAAAAGTATTAGCATCATCTAGATTATTCAGATTATCCACGTCTTCGTAATCCACATCCAGGCTCTCGATGTATGCGTATTCTCGCCGATTGTCCAGAAGTAATTCTCCCAGCCATTCTCGTTTCTCATGTCCTTTGACGTATACAATCTCCTTGTCGTCAGGATTTTCAGCACCCAGTACTGCAGTTGTAATCACTTGTCTCGCTTTCCGGTACGGAACCACCCCGTCGGTGCCCCATCTTAGCCCATGATGCATGGCAGTGAGCCAGGAGGCGCAAGATCTTTCGGATTTCATCAGCCAATCCCATGGCTGGGGGCTGTCAAAGATATAATGCGCGAGAACGTTTCCCCCTCTAAGAGCAGCAAATTCTTTTATGACGAAACCTCTCAATCGTCCAAGGGGGAAACCTTGCAGATCCACGAACGTAGGCACGGACATGTCGCGGTCGAAACGAAGACTGTGATCTACGTCGATGTATCGTATAATATATATATGCGTGGAATTAAGTGATTTTGCGCACAATGTTTGTCAACGGGTTGTACTGAATCACGCGATCGTGTATTATCAAGCAATAGGCACTAGTATTTTCTGGTACGTTATCCTTTGTCTCAAATTCCAATCGCACGTCAACGGTTGCGCTCTTGATTGATTCAACTTGCCGACTACAATCTATTATTACGAAAGGACCGTGACGTATAAAATTTGTCACTGTGAGATTCGGCTCGAGATACTCGTATCCGAGATAAGTTTTGCAGAAACGTGCATACATGTCGTACAGAATAGCCCATCTATTTTTACTAATATCTAAATTCATATCTTCATAAGGATAACTATCAGAGTTCAAGTACAGTTTCACGTTGATTAAATTGCAATGGTCGAATCGGCTCGTGTCCTCGGACATGACGTTTTTTCGACCGGTTTGCAGAGCAAAGATGACATATCGCGGCTTCTCGAGTTGAGTAGCGGTCTTGATAGCCCACGAGTGCTTGGTCGTACGTTGCAAAAGCGGATACTCGTAAAGATCCCACGAGCGAAAAGCCATGCTGAGGTATCGTCCGCTCTCCAATGTGCGCAGCATCGAAAGTTTATTTATTTCATTCAGTATTACGTGCGGCATTCGCCACTGAATCTTAAACAATTCTATCACAGGCTCTACCGCTGAATTGCCCTTTAGGCAATTGTTATCGTTGCGCGCTCGTATCAAGATCAATTCGTGACGAGCGTTGATCACTACTCGACGGTAATCCTCGCAGAATCCCAACAGCACGTAAAGCGGAATGCAAAAGTTGAAGTAGCCATCAGCGGTAGTCAACTGTTCTTCCCAGCCAGCATTTCGCAAAATCACGCTTTTGTCGGATGACAGCGTTACATAGTTTTTGAGTGAGCTAGTTATACCCACGTTTCTATTACGATCAATCTCGACACCGTCGAGTTCATATCTTATCTCATCAAACATAAACGCAACACAATTATTTCCCAAAACCACGTCACCGTTGACCTCCTCAGGTTTCTTCTTTTTTGTCAGCCTCCCTTCGACATATAGAAAGCTCTCGTACGGCAATGTATACAAATCCTGTTGCTGTATGGGTATTCTTATCTCGTCGCTGTGCCCGTACGTTGTGTTTGCATACGGCGAATAAGCATGGGTCTCAATCTTGACAATTCGATCGTCAAAGATTGGCTCGTCTCCGATATTTAGAATATCAGTCATTTTTCTTTTTTAATCAAGATTGTCGTACCGCGAATCCCAGTGATTGTAAAAATTTAACGTTTGATACACTGAGCCTCTTTCGCTTCTCAGTTGATCGAGTCAGATTATCAATCGATGATGATGATGATGTCACCGGTCTTGTAAAGAATGCGTTATCTCTCTTTGCTCGCTCAGCTCCACTCAACACAAGCATCTCATGTGTCGCGTTATCGTTTTCGAACGTGCAACCTGACGGTAATTTCCTCCCCTCGAAAATCCAGCAATCGTCCGTTTTGATCGACAATGCGTATGGTAAGATCCGTAACGCTTCGTATGATCACTGGCAAGTAAATGACTGTTGCAGGCCTTTCACTGAGCTTATATCCTGAAGGCACGCTCGGAGAAAATTCATGAATCGTATGCACACGCGCACCGTTATTGTATGCACCTGCGGTGATACTACATTCGACGCGGATAATATTTACGTTCATAATATTAATTGACATGTCCGATTCGTGCCATCTACGTGGTTGCAGTATACGCTTCGAGAATCCCAGCAGCGATCCAATGCTGTTGGCTTTGTTAAAGTTTACTTTGTAAGCGCATTTAATTTCACATTTCATCGTGTTATGATTAGCTCGAATCACTATCGCTTCCTCGCTGTCATCATTGATCACGCCGATATCGCCGCGGACAACTAGCGTGTCACCGGCATCTGGCGCGTTGCGTCGTGGACGTTTCTGCGAGATTGCACGTTTCAAAAATTCGTTAATGGCCGGCAACTCGTACGATCCCTCGGGTATCGTAATCTCCACATCGTCTTTGCCGAAATAAAATTTATTGTTTGAGGCGTTCACGTTCGGTATCGTGTTGTAAGTCTCAAAAAGCGTTAAACCGAGTTCGTATTCGGCATCGGTCAAATCTATCGCCGGAGAGTAATTTGCAGCGAGAACGCTGCTCTTTCCGCTTAGCGTTAGCGTAAACGACATGATGGAAAAAGCGTTCAACGAATACTGAGACTCTTCGACACCTCATCGATCTTTTTAAAAGTCAACAGTTTGTAAAAATCTCAGGCACATTTGTCCGCAGAAATTTTGATTGTACGTCTGATAGGACGTTTGATTGTACTCTATCGTAACATTGCTTCCGAAATATCGCACCAACTCTCGAGGCGGTCGAAGATTGCCAAAGCTGTCGAAATATACAACGCGGTTGCCCCTCTTTGCGTAAGCCACCCAGTGCGTGCCAGGGCCCGTGGTATCGTCCAAATTAATGATACCGCTCTCGTTTCGACGTACACCACTCGTCGGTAAAGCATTACGCATGTACACACCTCTAAAATACGGTATGCGCATACGTCTCGCCAGCTGGTTCAATTGCACGTCGGTGGTCACGCCCGCAGGCATTTTTATCGTCTTTTCGACGTTTTTTTTTTCCTCTTAGTTGATACGCCCTGTCCGCGTTTATACGGCCCGAGATAAATTCCTCGTCCGTATTTATAAGGTGCCAAGTATAAACCGCGACCTTGTTCCATCGCGCGATTGTGACGTTGCAGTTCTTCAAGTTGACGTCGCGCATCTTTGCGGGCGCTTACCGCTTTCGCTACATTTGCAGCTCCACCGATCAAAGATCCTAGAACGCCCAACATTGGTAGAATCGGTAACATGCCGCCTCGTTTTGCCGACGGAAGTACTCGTTTATTTTTCGTCGTCGTCGTTTTCCTCTTTCTCGTCTTTGCATTCATACCCATGCCGATCTTGGTCTTGGCCTTCATCGCTGCCCAGATGGCTGCAGCGGCGGCTCTCTCGCCCAAAGTCGAGTCTCTCGCGGTAATGCGTTTCCGTGCTGACGCTGCGAGTATATCGTCAGCAGCGTGTCTATCGACGAGTTCGTTACTCTTAGAATACGCAATATCGTGTTCGCGGCACGCTGCGTCCAATGGATTTACGCCCGTGTCGCCTCTGGCTAATCGTTTCTTCAGCCGAGTGCCCGGACCGCAAAACTGGTAACCGGGAATATGTAACTCGAAAGGAAGCGCGTTTATCGCTCGATTCAGCAAACTTCCGGTTTTGTTCGACGCTGACATTCGCTGCAATCTTTTATCCTCGGTGCAGGGCCGTCGATGTGCGTACGCTGCCAAGGTTGATTATAATGCTCGTCGCAGCGACGATAAGTTTGAACTACCGGGTCCACCTGTATATGTTTCGGAAGCCGTTCCCAAACGTGGTCGATGTAATTACCGTACACGCGTAACAGTACGACTTTAGGTATATATTGCAACTGCTCAGCGCTTAGGTCCAGAATATCGCTGGGTTGTGACAGCGCGAGAAACATTTTTGATACTGAGCTACTCAAGATTTCACACATCTATAAATAGGCCCTCGACGCGTCACGCGAGTTTAGTGTGAAACATGAAATTCGTGCGGCAGTCGCTGACGATACACGTCACAAACTGCGATGAGAAATTGCGAATGATGGGGGACAACGCGCAGTTGCGGAAACATGGTGAAATGCTACCGAGTACCATCCGCGCAATAATTGCGGGACCATCTTCGTGCGGCAAGACTAATGTTCTGATAAGCCTGCTCGAGAGTCCGCATGGTGTACGTTTCGAGAATGTTTATATTTATTCCAAGTCGCTGCAGCAGCCTAAATATCAATATCTCGAAAATCTGTTGAAATCGATCGATGAAATCGGCTACTTTACGTTCTCCAATAATAGCGACGTTATTCCACCGAGCGAGGCGCTTCCAAATTCAATCTTCGTCTTCGACGACGTTGCGTGCGATAAGCAGGATGCGGTGAGAGAATACTTTTCAATGGGCCGCCACCCGAATGTCGACTGCTTTTATCTTTGTCAAACGTACGCGAGGATACCTAAACATCTGATACGCGATAACGCCAATCTCCTAATTCTGTTTAAACAGGATGGTACCAACCTCAAACACGTTTACAACGATCACGTAAACACCGACATGTCGTACGACGAATTTTGTGCTTTGTGCCGTGCTTGTTGGCAACAAAAGTATGCATTTCTAGTGATAGACAAGGACAGCGCGCTTAGTAACGGACGATACAGAAAAGGATTTAACGAGTTCGCGGTACCGCAAAACGATTAGTCATTATCGATACGTCATTGTTGAACGTTAACATGGCGGAAAATAACAAAGATATACGCAAGCGTGAGCAACTCGCGAGGGAGATTGAAAAAACGAGCGATGCGATCCGCAAGAAACATCGCGCTTTAAAAACCGGCAGGATCGAGGAGGAAATTGCAATGGAGAGACGTTTCAAGCCCATCGTCGCACCTCTGAAACAGATTGTCGAGGAATCTCAGCCGATTAAAAGAAAAGAAGAAATCAAGGAAGAAAGAATAATTAAGAAAAGAACGAGCGACGATGGTGCATCTTACGAATTGTCGAAAGCAACATCGAGCAAAAAGCAACGTTTTGAACAAGCGTACGATGCAATGGATTCACCAGCGATAACGTCAACACCGCGTACGATGATTGGTCCTGCAACATTAACTAACAAGGCTCTCGAGGACGTTTTCGAAACCACAGACGATTCGTTTGGAACGTCTGTTCAACATCAGATGCAAACGTTGGAAGGTCGAAAAACGTTGTCTGAGCATTTTGGCCCGCTCGGTCAAAAGTACATTGGAGATTTCTTTAGCGGTGGTGGAAAAGAGAAAATTATAGACACCGTGTATGGTGTTCGTCTCGACAAGGATGGAATGATGCTTGGTAATAAAAAGTTTGACATGGACATCAATGATAACATAATTATCGACGGCGTGCGATACGCTGGCACACCAGGTCTTTACGAGTTGATTTTTAAGAGACTCCCCGATGATTTTCTCTATAAGGAGGACGATTTGCAAAAGTACAAGAGCATATTGTTGACTACAAACGTACATAGAAAAAATTACACCGCGGAGAGTCGACTACGGGGCAACAAAGGATACAAGTATAAATACGTGATTGCACCATTGATGTCAATCGAATCTACACCAAAGAGAAAGAATAAATCCGGAAAGGGATTACCTCGCGCTATGATACTAAACGATAATAAGATCGATTACGTGCACTGGGACGATCCTAACGAATTAGTAGATCGTCTACGATTGCTAGACGCTTCACATCGAGCGGGCAACGACGCTCACGGCAACGAGATGTTGTCCATCGTGGAAGAACTTCGTGAAGCTGGCATAATTATAAATTAAATCGTATACCCACGAAACGAGTCAGACGAGAGGTTGATTTTGTTTGAGAAGGACGTGTGATAGATGACAAAAATGAGCAGCAATGAACGTCGAAAAGACGGTTACGAACGTTTAACGAATGACTTTGAACGATTCTTAAATAAAAATCGGACGTTTCAAGAACGGTTGTCAGACAATTATCGATCGGTTCAGGATCGCTATGAAAAGACACACGAACGAGTGAAGGATGGTTATCGAATGGCCGTAGATCGAGTCAAAAATGAGTATGAAAAATTATCTAATCGACAGAAACCGGAAGACAAAGAAAAGTTATTAAAGGAAGGCAGAAAATACTGATAAATGGAGAAAAAACGTTTTTTTTTAAACAAAAGTAGAGGAACTTTGCAATGCCGATATTATAAATTACATCGTGTAACCGCTAAACGAGGCAGTCGTAATGCAATTCGTTTACGCGCCGAAATATGAGTTCATCGAAGAAAACAATAAGCTCCGAGAGGCGAGGAATCGTCGAAGAATTACATGCGTCAGCTAGACGCAATTTTCCTAGAAGACGTGTTATAATCAAAGGATTCAACGATCTTTGGCAAGCTGATATCGTCGAGATGCGTCCCTATTCAAAGTACAATAGAGGTCATAATTACATACTTACCGTCATCGATGCGTTGAGTAAATACGCCTGGGCAGTACCGCTCAAGAGCAAGGCCGGGCGCGAGACGGCTGACGCAATCGCCAAGATAATTCGAGAGAGCGGAAGATGCCCGAAAAATTTACAAACGGATATGGGAAAGGAATTTTATAACGCCGATGTGCAAAAAGTCTTGAAAAAGCATGACATTAATCATTATTCTACATATTCGGTTTTAAAAGCATCGATAATAGAGAGATGGAATCGCACACTTAAGAACGATATGTGGCGTATGTTTACACTTAACGGGTCGCACAAGTGGGTCAACGAGCTGCCGCGTCTGGTGTCGGATTACAACAACCGCAGGCATCGTACTATCGGCATGCGACCAGTCGACGTTAATTCGGAAGTTGCTGAAAAACTCCTGGGCACTGTATACTCTCACATAAAAATCATGGGACCCGCGAAATTCAAAGTAAACGATTCGGTGCGCGTGAGCAAGCACAAAACGACATTCTCTAAGGGGTACACCCCCAATTGGACCACCGAGGTGTTTAAGATCGTTAAAGTACAGCGCACTAATCCCGTAACTTATCTCCTGGAAGATTATCGCGGTAAACAAATAGCGGGTGCCTTCTATGAGTACGAGTTGCATCGCACGACTCATCCAAATGTATACCTGGTAGAGAAGATAATAAAGAAGAAAGGAAACAAGGTTTACGTCAAGTGGCTGGGATTCGATGATTCGCACAACTCATGGATAAATAAAAAAGATGTTATTTGATTTATTTCAATTAAATATGTATATATTTTATATCATATCAGCGTTTACAAAAAATATATAAAATGAATACAAACAATTTTTTTGGTCTTTATTCTTCTATCCTTATTAATACAAAATGTCATATAAAAATTTTTATTAAAAAACGTATATCTAAAATTTGAAAAAAATATCAAAAATATCATATTCATAAAACGTCAAATATATTAAGCGTGTAACATATATGAAACAATACATAAGATGTATAAAATGAAGCATACAGAATATAAAACAAAGTATAAAATATGAATAACGTACTTATACAAAATATTACTAGCATATTAAACGTGTAAGAAATACAAAAAAAAATGTAATACAATAAAAGATTAAAATGCATAATATTTGTAAAAATGTGAGAACATCTTATGATTATAATTGTATCTGCCAATGTCCCCATGGTAATGTATTTGTTAATGATGATGGAACAAGGTATCTTTTATCATCATATGGCGAGAGCGCCACTTTGGATTCTGAAACTGTAAACACTTGATGCAGCTTCGAACGTATACACGATTGGCTACGAGTTATTTCTATTTCATCGTTCAAACATCGCATATAATCTTCAAAAGTAATAGTTCGCGCTACTACATTGTTTTTCACACCTTTCGCTTTTTTGGTATCCTTTTTGCCATCTACTTTGATCGCGTACATCTTTGCTCTAAGCCCTACAAATTCGGTCATGATCGCACCGTTGTTTTCATCTTTCATTAGACCGAGGACTTTTTTATTCGCGAGAGGCATACCGTACGGGTTGTCTGCAGGATAATCGCTTGTATCATATCTCGCTATATCACGTTTCATCGTTGAATAAATATCATCGCACTCGAGGAAATAAACAAGACTATCGGTATCTGAATATAACAATTTGCACTTGTCTTTATATAGCGGAAACATATATTCGTGATGAAATTCGTACAAGCAGATTTTTGATATGTCAAGTATACACATACCCACATAAATCGGCTTGTTAAACTTCACCTCGAGTTTACGCAGTTCGACGGCAACTAAATTTTCCGCAAAGACGCTGCGGCTGTGAAAATTTGGTTTAGCGATTATTGCCTCTGCACCGTAACGTCCTTCCCATTTTGTCAATAATTTTACGTCGACGTGATTACGTACGTTTTCCATAGTTTTTCCAAACACGGCGTTGTTCATCAATTTGTACAAATTCTTTTCGAAATCATTTTTTGCGCTCATTCTAAATTTTGTGTTCAATTCTATATAATCGCGAAGCCATGGAGATTGAGCAAACTGTAATACGCGATGAATTTTTGTTACGCTAAGCCCATTGCGCGTGCATTGTTGCAAATAACGGTAATGTATCACATATCGCTTTTTATCGTACAACGTTGCGAGAAGTTTTTTCTGCCGTGATCCTGGCGGTTTATCGTGTGTAGGGCAGAAAGGTAAGTCAGTGTGTCGATCGTGCAGACATTGTGGATATGTGAGATCGACTTCTAGCACATACCCAGTGGGCGAATCCGAAGCGATCGCGTTCACGTCAAAATCGTCAACGTTTTCGATCCATTGAAACTCACCGTATGGTAATGGTTGACACATCGCAAAACCATACATATTGTTTATGTCAAAATACATTAGATAAGACGATGGTTTCGATGGATCGTAAGAACGCATGTACTTATTATTGGCTTTAGCATATCTACCGGAGCATTGACTCAAACCACCGCGTATACCGCGTTATATAAATAAGATCATGTCTATATCGGTGAGCAACTCAAATCTTACGCGTGTTAGTTTCAACATTGCATCCCAAGTGTAGCCTGGCAATGTGTAATAATGCGCGGGATCAAGACCATAACTATTAATGCTACTTTCGCGGAAGTTTTGAAAAATATCAGCCAATAATAAGACATCGGTCTTGAGATATAGATCGCTGTATTCACCCAGGGTTTTGATTGAGAACCGCTGCCAAACTTTTTGAGCATGAGCATAATCTGTCTGTGATACTGTCTGCTTGGTAAGAGAACTATAAAATGATTCACGCGGTGGCAGTTGCGTTTCATACAGTTTGTCAACATTATCCACGTATTCGTATGGAAAGACACCTTTGCGTGTCAACAATTCAAAGTCTTCGTTTGATAACGAGGAAAATTCCGAATGAGAAATTTTTAATTTATCAAGACTTAAAAACGATGCCAATTTGTCAAGACTTGAACTTAAAAACTTGTACGAATCGATGAACCGTAGCCGTATACAATTTCGTGCATTTTTGAAAATTATGTCTTTATCACAAGTATTTTCAACATATTTGGTAAAAGATATATATTTTTCTTTATTTATCGGTAGTAAATCGATTTTGCCTTCGAACGTGGTGGCAATTTCTTTTATGATGAAATGTGCATCGTAACCAGATAAATTATGAAATATGATCGGAATAACGTATGAATTTTTGTAATTTAAATTACAATCTGAATGAGCTGGACCACGGTAAGACCCTGTCAAATGGCAATGATCGCGCACACGTATACTATTCGGTGCGAACGGTTTTTCACATATATGACAATCTCTCGCGTTACTGTATGCCTCTTGCTGCTCTTTAGTTAATGATTCCATAGGAACATTGGCGGATATTCTGGCTTTCACGCTGTGCGCCAGGTTTTCGAGTTCTTTCGCGAACCACACGACGCAATCGTTATCGCGACGAAAGTGTTACTCTGACAACGCGTTGTCGTATGAGCACTTAACATAATAAGCTATACTAAATACCTCGTGATGCTGATACGAGAAATTTGAAGTGTTCTCTGTTCCTGGGTCAATCTTCCGCAGTACGCACTCCAAATCTGAATAAACAACAAAGGGTACACGCTCCTTGTTGTTGTAATTATTGAATTCTAGCCACTTGTTATCCTCGCTCGGTAGTAGAACGGCGCAGTCGTTTAATTGCTGACAATCCACTTTGTGTGACTGCAACTTTTCTTCAGAGCTGAAGTAATGCAGACAACTATAAAAAAACAGAAGACGATTTTTTAAAATTAAAACAATTTTTATATGTGAGAAATATTTTTTTAACAGATTTTATTATTCTTACCGATAACAGATGAATTTCTTGTGTTCGTTTTTGCTCAGCTGTGAACTGACCAGTCGTGATAAGTTCTTAATCCACGCAAAGTGACCGAGGCTGTTATCACGTTCATCTTCCAAGTACAGTAGATTGGCATGCTTCTCCTTCTTATCCTTGGTGAGCCTTATCGGAAATATGCGTAGTTTCTTTTCTTTTCTGTCGAATTCGGTACCGTACACATTTACCGACACGTCGTTTAATCGTTCAAATTTTCCAATGTCTTTTATATTCATTGGAAATGTTATGTCACTAACATTTAAAACAGTCGAATAATGCGGATATGACGACTCCCGGTCTGCATGTCTTTCGGCAGGGTACAGAGCGGCCACTACCGACCACGCGAAACACGCATTGTCTTTCGATTGCACATTAATCACGGCACGTTTATTCTTTATTCCCCGCGGCAATTCGATGCAACATCCCGCGTGCATGAGATTATGTTTATTAATGTTTACCGTTAAATTCAGTATTCGCGTAAGAGCCCAACCGCTATCGCGTTCTTGGAACTCGTCGAGCATCGCCAACGTGACATCGATGACACTCTGCTGATACCACTCGCGCAAATTTGACAATCGATAAAGTTCATTGTTCCTCGTAGCGATATTTTTAATATTACGTTCATCATGATTATTAACATATTCACCATTAAATACGGTGTTTACCTTTACACTATCATGTTTCGCGATAGCGTCTTGCACTCGCTCAATCACCAAATCACTGGCGTCCTCCAAAAAATGTCGCGGCTCGATATAATCAATGTTAATAACAGCGCCAGTCACAATGCGATTCTTGAACGCGGTCTCGATCTCGCGCCATACGAGCGATTGCTTATCATCAGCGCCAGTGCTTGCATAATTGCCACCAACGTGCATGAAACGTCTTTCTAACTGCGCTTTTTCACCTTTGAGTCGCGCGATTCTTGACACAAGTGATTGTCTTTTTCCCACGGCGAGTCGTGGACGTTTGGCATTACAATGTTCTTCGAGCTGCGCGAGGTACTCGTCGCATCGTTGCAACCACTCGAAACATTCAGCTAAATTTGCAATCTGCGAGCATTGCTCGAGCAGTTCGCGTTCCACTCGCTCACTATTTTCCATTTTTCAGTTTTTTAGTACGTATCACACGCTTTCTCGGAGCACTTGCATGTATTTTGTTTACATGATTTGCAAATTCGCTGTGCGCTTAGAACGTTACAGTGTCCGTTTATATATTTTAATTCACAAAAATCAGGAGGTATAGCGTATCTCCACCAAGGATCATCCTGCTCTCTATTTCTCTTTTCAACCCACCGATTAAATAAATTAATCACTGCAGGTTCGCGCTTATCGTCGCAGTTCTGTGGTGGTGGTGTATACACGTTTATTGCAAGAAATTTGATGCATTGTCCATGACCAGCGGGAATCGTAATCTGCAGAATGATATCGTATATAGAGATATTCTGGTAAATTTTTTTTGCCCACTGGTATTTGTTTAATTGCTTTTCTTCACAATTATCAAACGCGCACAGATGGTCCACTATGAGCAAATACAATTTTCTTTTCCTGTAGTCTGACAATCTACAAACACGTTCTGAGTTAATAATGACACCTTGTCTCACGGCACGTTCACAAGTCCCGCGTATTCCTAATTCTCGATCGCGAAGGAATTTTATCGACGATACTCGTCGTCGTGGAACATCGGTTTCTTCTTCTTCTTCCGGCATAAACACATTATCGAGAACGTACACGATTTCTTCTAGATCATAATCTATAAATATATTTATGTCTATATCAAGCAATGCGTCGTCAAACTCCATTTTGACTGCGTTTAATGTGAACTTCAATATTATCAACCATTTTTAGAGAGTAACTCTTACGACTGATTCGGTGTCCACATCGAGACTGACCGTATAATACATTCGTCAAACTTATAACCGAAACAGGAGTTTTGTTTAATCGATCGGAATATTAACGCTTCCCTCTTGCATCATCTAAATATTGTTTCAACGTGCAGCAGCCGAATTATCGGCGCTTATCTTTACTAAGAAAGATACCTTGCACGATTAGACATGCCACTGGGTGGCACCCGCACACGAAAAAGAGCTCACGTAAACAAATCTAAATATTATTTACACGTGCAGCAGCCGAATTATCGGCGCTTATCTTTACTAAGAAAGATACCTTGCACGATTAGACATGCCACTGGGTGGCAACCGCACACGAAATAGAGCTCATGTAAACAAATCTAAATATTATTTACACGTGTCATTAGAAGCCGGACTATCGGCGCTTCTCTTTACTAAGAAAGATATCTTGCACGATTAGACATGCCACTGGGTGACAACCGCGTGTGAAAGAGCGCTCACGTAAACAAATCTAAATAATATTTCAACGCGTTATTAGCACAGCTGAAAGAGCTGTTTAGCGCTTTTCTCTCTCTCTCTCTTGCATCCACCTTGACCAAAAAATTATTAAAGGATAGCGAGCGTTGGGGGGCGGCGGCGGATCGCCCCAGCGGACCCCGCGTTAGACAGCGCGCATCCCCTCCGCGTACGCGGCGGCGGCGGCGGCGGCGGCGGCGGCGGCGGCGGACCCCGCGGAAATAGCCGCGCACACCCCTTCGCCATCGTATCGCTTATCCCCCTCGTGATGACAGACATTTCCGATTTCAAAGAACAGTCATACCTCCTCGCGGTGTGATTTATTATGTTTATGTAAACAGAGTGACAGGTACATGGTCCATGTTTACATTAAATGGTCAGTAGTTGCCTCCACGCGGCACATTTCAAAGGTGTCGGTCAAGAACATGGTCCTCGAATCGTTATCACTCTGTTTACTTAAACATTGATTACGAAGAACCATTTCCGATTTCAAAGTACTGTCATACCCACCTCCTCGCGGTGTGATTTATTATGTTTATGTAAACAGAGTGACAAGTACATGGTCCATGTTTACATTAAATGGCCAGTTGCCTCCACGCGACACATTTCAAAGGTGTCAAATTTATTTAAACATCGGCCAAGAACATGGTCCTCGAATCGTTATCTCTGTTTATATAAACATTGATTACGCAGAACTACCGGTTAGGTTTACACGTGTGACCCCGTTTTAAGCCCCCCTCCCCCTCCGCCGCCCGGTTTGGTCCACTCGCGGGACCTTATCGCCGGTTAGGTCCCCCCGCGCGACCCGAAATATTCCCCCCCTTCCCCGCACCCCCCTGAGATCCCTGGGTTTGAACCGGCTTATACATTCTACTTACCAACGTATGAAGATTCAATTGTGGAAAAAGTATGGGGTAAACGTACTAATCGTCAAGAATATCGATGTCGCTGACCCCAAAAATTGCGAGTATTTGTTGCAAACCGCGGAAAGAGAAGCACCGGTGGATGCGATATACAATTTAGCTGTTGTATTGAAAGACGGTATTCTAAAGAATCAAACCGTGGACACATTTACTGAGTCCTTTCAATCAAAAGCTCGAGCGACGCAATCTTTGGACAAACTTTCGAGAAAGTTCTGCCCTAAACTGCGACACTTTGTAGTGTTCTCTTCCGTTTCCTGCGGCAGAGGAAACGCTGGACAGACTAACTATGGTATGGCAAACTCCGTCATGGAGAGAGTGTGCGAAAAAAGAGCAGAGGAAGGATTACCCGCATTGGCAATTCAGTGGGGAGCTGTAGGTGACGTGGGTCTTGTCGCAGACATGCAGGAGGACAATAAGGAACTGATCATCAGTGGTACTTTACAACAAAAAATATCTTCCTGTCTTGATGAGCTTGATAAGTTTTTACTTCAAAGTCGACCGGTTGTGAGCAGTATGGTGGTAGCTGAAAAGAAAGTGGGATTTTCTAGATATAAAAGTCCGATAAAAATTATCGCCAGTATTTTAGGTAGGTCCATATTTGTTTGATTGCCTCTACTGACTAGATCTTTCACATTAAACTAATTTAATATTTAAAGTTAAGAGCTTATTACCAGTAACAAATAGTATAAGTTTTACATTATAATTCAATAGTACGTTATGTAACAAGGAGCCGAGCTTTGCCGGTTTTGACTGAGGACGATGTTTTCTGTACTAGGCGAGGCTAGGCGCGCAAAGCACGCATAGCGCAGCCGAATACTGAAAACAGCGTCCGAAGCTGAAATCGGCAAAGCTCGGCTCCGTGTTGCATAACGTACTATTGAATTATAATGTAAAACTTATACTATTTGTTTTTGTGCGATAGAAGTACGTTTTTTGGAGCTTTCCAGGCGAAACAAGCGCTTGGCGTTTTCCTGTCACTGCCTGTCTCGGTTAAAGTTTATGAGAGATCAGCATACTACCTTCTTTCATACATTTCGACGCTACGCTCAGTGCATGCGTCACAAAACGTTCACAGTTTTTTGATAAAAAAGCGTATGCGCATGTTACAAAAATGTTTGTCATGCACAGCAATATCCCCCACCCCAAAGATTGCCCACTTACGCCCATGTTTCTGGGAACACATGAAAAACGTGCTTCCATTGCATAAAATAATTTATTTATATTACAGATATAAAAGATATAAAAATTGTAAGTCAAAATACATCTCTGGCCGAATTAGGAATGGATTCTATGACGACCGTGGAAATCATGCAAATTTTAGAACGTGATTTTGACATTTTTCTCACTACGCAAGAAATACGAAATCTTACTTTTGCAAAACTCAATAAGATGTGCAGTACAAACTTTAGTGACGATGACAAGCAAGATAAGGAAAATCTTGATGCAGAAGAGTCATATGAATTAAAATTTGTAGCTGATGTTTTAAGAGACGAAGATTTTATTCCAGAGACCTATTTTGATTCCTCGACTAAAAGACAGAGCATTATGACTGAAGTTTTTATTATACCTGGTATCGACGGCAGTGCGGCAGTATTTAAGCATTTAACACCTAATATTAAATTTTCAATAACATTTTTACAATATAACACAAACAACGTTGATGCTCCGAACATTATATCAGAAACGATTGATCGTCTTACAAATGTGCGCAATCGTATTATTTATTATATTTTATATCATGTTGATGAAACGTTGCTTTTGTTTAAGTCACGTAAAATTAATCAAATTCTTTCATTGTTTGCAGCACATATTACCGAAGTTAAGAAATGGAAAAGATTTCGTAATGGTTGGCTATTCCTTTGGATCTATTATTGCCATTGAAATAACAAGAAGATTGGAAACTATGAATATTAAAGGCCGTCTGGTTCTTATTGACGGCACTCCTGAACAAATACAAACTATGTACAAACATGTTACATCAGATGCAGATCTTCAGATTGCAATATTGGACAATATTATAAGAATTTATTTATCAGAAACTAATAAAAAGGTACATTTTTTTTAAGTTTATGTTGAAATTTACAATATATTTTTGTCTTTGTATGAGAAAACAATTATTAATTATTATCTCCTTTATTTTTTTAGCTTTATATTTCAAGTTTTTTATGTTGAAATACATCTTATGTTAAAAAAAAATTATTTAAAAAAGCTTTTATACTAAAATGTGTATTTTTTCATAGATGTTACTGGAACTAAAAAAATGTAATACTTGGGAAGAAAGATATAATATTTTTGCAAAACGATTCTTAGTTGAAAATACGTCACTTTCGCCAGAAAATTTAAAGACGCTGTGTACCACAGTTTACAAATATTTATCTGTCTTTTGGCACTTTGATTATTCTACGTTGTTGCCTATTAAATCTCCTATTATCTTACTAAAACCTACACATTCATTGTATACGTCCGAAATTGAGGAAGATTTTGGTTTGCACAAGGTATTTTCAAATAGCTGCTTGAACATATGTTTTTATTATAATAAGTAAAATTCAAAACTTCGTTAATAAAATATAATTATTTAAGGTAACTCAAAATATGGTAAAAGTACATTACGTTGAAGGTAATCATGTGACAATATTGAAAAATGTAAAAGTGTCAGCTGTAATTAACGGAGAACCACCATTCATAATTTGATGTCATAATTTATTTATTGTTTGTAAATTAAAATTATACACTTTCTATTTTTTAATATAATGGTATATATGTATAATTATAAGTGTTTTTTTTTAAATAAATGAGCACTAATAACTATTTAAAGATATTTAATTTATATTTAAATATCCCTAAATAGTTTTTCATATCTGCTTATTTAAAAAATAATTTGTAAATGTATATACCGTTTTATAAAAATTTAATTTTTATTTGACAAACAATAAATAAATTGTTGGACGAAGGCGATTCATATATGGAATTTATCTCTAATCTATATAACTACTCATTGCCTCTGTTACCGCGTCATCTATGCTGCCTATTTTTTCAAGTCGTTGTTCCCATTTACCTGTCTTATCCGTGACTCTCGATCCCTCTTTCGATCACTTCCGTTCTGTGTAGTAATGTTTAAAGGGCCTCGCACATGAAATGCATAACATAACATAAGCACAACATAAGACCGATAGTCCAATGAGCATCGGGCATCAAGTCGCCATATTGATTTACATAAGATTCTTATTGGTCCAATGGCCTTATGCTATGCTTATGCTCTGTTATGCATTTCATGTGCAAGGCCCTTAAGACTTTTTCATAGCTGCATAACCATATGCTTAAAAAAAGCTGATTGGTCCGTTAGCACATGCATAAGGAAATGGACCAATCAATTTCTTTATACATACGGTTATGCAGTTATGCAAAGCCTGTGTCGCGGCCTTTAGTCAAAATGCATTGTTCAAGTTATTCCTGTAAAACAGTGCTGTTAGCTACTTGCAACTTTCGGCCGGATTTTTCGACGCACGCCTATTGCTCCCCTCCCGCCGCTCGCGCCTTAGCAATGCGCTGCCGGACGGCGTAACTAAGGAGCGCGCATCGTCTCAGGACCGTGCGTAATATAAAAGTTATAAGATCATGAGTCATAAAACAGTCTAATTATTTAATGTCTTATAATTCTACAAAAGTTATTGAAATTTTTTTTTACATTTTAATAATTACATTAAGTAATATTTTATTATTACATAATTAAATAATAATTATTATACTATTATTACGTATATTATAACGTATGTGTACTGTAAAATTAAAAATTTGTGCAATTTAATTATTATTTAAAATTCAATGTTTTTCAAGTACCTTTTCAATTATATTGGTTTATTTATAAAATCATTATATGTATATAAAAATAATTATAATATATAATTATACCAAACTAAATAATAGGTGTCCGTATCACTCTATTATTAAAATATACAAAAACGGACAAGTGTTCTTGCTTAAACGACGTTTTATTACCTTCGCTGATGCAAACCTCGACTTCTAATATTTCCGTTGATGTTTCATCTCTCGTAAATTCATGTAAACGATTTAGAAAATCGAATTAATTAATTTTTTATTTTTGCAAATATTCTTTGTTTAATCAATATTTGAATTTTTACTTTCTTTATGCGAATTATTTTCCTGTTTCTTATTAGTAGAATAGCTTTACTGGGGAAATCACTTTAAAAAAAACGCATCTTTAATAGTACCTCATGGGTGATGCGGAAACCTATTATTTTTTAATAAAATTATATAATTATAATTTTATATACGTATAATGATTTTAAATAAACCAACATAATTGAGAAGGTACTTTAAAAACTTTGAATTTTAAATAATAAATAAATTGCACAAATTTTTAATTTTACAGTACACATACGTTATAATATACGTAATAATAATATAATAATAATTATTTAATTATGTTATAATAAAATATTACTTAAATGTAATTATTAAAATATTAAAAAAAAAAAAATTTTAATAACTTTTGTAGAATTATAAGACATTAAATAATTAGACTGTTTTATGACTCATGATCTTATAACTTTTGTATTACGCACGGTCCTGAGACGATATGTCGCACTCCTTAGTTACGCCGTCCGGCGGCGCCGTTGCTAAGGCGCGAGAGGTGAAAGGGGAGCAATAGGCGTGCGTTGAAAAATCCGACCGAAAGTTGCAAGTAGCTGACAGCACTGCTGTAAAACGTGAGTTCTTTTCATTCCGGTCTGCCTGCCTTTTTCCTGCGTCTTCTAACAAAAATTATGACATTAAATGCAAATTTTTTTAACTTTTTAAAATTTTTTTTAGAAAATATTAACCGCGACGAGCATTAATAAATCTATTTAAAGATATTAAAATATAAATTAATTAAATATCTTTAATTTAAATTTGAATTTTAAAAAGTAAAAGATATTATGATTGATTATAAAATTTACTGTAACAAAATTCTAAAAAATTTTGTATTATAATAAAATTCTTCTATTATAATAAAAATTCTTTTTATTTAACTCCAAATTTTTTAAAAATCCTATCGAAGAAGTATTTCAAAATAGTGAATACTTATTTCAATAAAGTTGCGAAATGTATTTGCAATATTGCTGAGCTCTGATGTTATCAAAATGTATTGCGATTCTTGCAAATCTTATAGACGAACTACTGAAAAGTTATGTATTGAAAAGCTCTGTATTGTTTTTGAAATAATATTAAAGAAAAAATATTTTATAAAAGTTTTAACACAAGAAATATTTATTTTAATAGTTTATTTACTTATAATGAAGTTAAAGTTTATTAATTGAAGTATTCAAGTAAATAAAATAAAATAGTTTTTAATAAAGTAATGTTTTCTTGCAATTCTAAAAAATATTTATTGTTAGATTATTTTTATGTTCACAATAATCAGATTTTTTAATCTAAGAAATCAATTTAATTAAGATTTATAATATTATTATTTATTTGTAAATTTACTATCTAAATGTATGACCCGTTTTTCTTGAATAGAAAATTGTGCACGGATACGTAACTATATATATATATATATATATATAGTTACGTATTTTTTTTAAGTCGCCGGAGAACTGCGGCGAAATCGCAATCAAACAAAGATGTTTAAGGCGAACACGCGTGGGAGCGGCGAAGAGCTACGACATCCAAAGTTTCGCTAGGTCACAAAGTTGGGCGCCAGACGCGATTATGCCGGTCGCGTCGCTGGAATTAATTTTTTAACACTAAGCGCTAATTTATACCGCGCGATATACAGTCAGACCAAAAACGCGAAACCGTCGCTCGCACTCGGCCAGCTAGCTCCTCTAACCGGTAGAGATAGAGAGACGGAGTAGCAGAGACAAGGACAGAGCGGCTCTCCTGCGGGAAGAAACGGGTAGGCGAGAGATTAACGTAGTCAGGCCGATGTAACAAGCAGAATATAATATATTGCGAGAAAAGACAGAGATAACAAAGAAAGACAGCAAAAAAAATATATTAAGCAAATGCAAGGAAAAAAAACTAACCAAAATAGCTAAGAAGTTGACAAAAAGAGAATAATCGAACGTGATAAATAGGGTCACTGCACCAGTCGCTAAACAGTCACCAATAAATGACTATTTCAGAAATATATTAAAATAACAAAACTGCAGAATAATAAATTATAAATTAATTGATATTTTTTAAATCTAATTTTTATTCAGATTTGATTAAAACACCATTTTTTATTTAAATATGTATTAATATTGAGTAAAACTGGAAAATATGTACCTTACTTCAAAAATGTATCTATAACAGAAATTTACTATAAGCAAAGTCGAATGTACACCCAAGGACTTTGATTCTGTCCATGGAGAAATTTTCCAAACTAAGAAGTCATCACTTTCTACATATTTGCAGTTCATGATTCATGAAACGACTAGAGCTTATTGGTCGTTACGTTAATCGTGAACTGTAAGTATGTAGAAAGATAGCGATTTCTCAGTTTGGAAAATTTCTCCATGGACAGAATCAAAGTCCTTGGGTGTACATACATACTACAAGAAAACATTTTTATATTTAATATTTATTATCAAAGAACTTAAAATCGATTGTTTTAGGATCGCATAATACTAAAATTTTATTTATTGTCTATTTATTATTGCATTTTATTTGTTTTTATTTATATTTTCTGTAGGTTAAATATTGGTGCATTCCTTTCTTGTTTGTACCAATAAACGCTATATCAGTCATTAACTAGCAAACCGAACGTGAAACGGTTGTACTAGTGAACGATCAGTTATGTTGAAGTGATATCTGCCAAACAGATATCATCAAATTAAAGGTTATTTTGTATATTTACGTACATAGAGGTAAATATTAGCCTTTTTAATTGTTATTATATATTGGTATACTTTAAAAATTTAGTTATTATGATTATAAAGCTATATGGTTAAAACAAAAGATTTATTATAAATATAAACAAAATGATAGTGAAATTAACTTCCTTTTGTCATTATATTTCTTTTTAGATTCTTGAATACGATGTCGAATAATCAGGCAAAAAATAGAAAGAAAAAATATTGTAAGTTTATTTATTCACAAGAAGCATTGCAAGATGCTATTAACAGTGTACGTATTGATGGGATGAGCATTAATAAAGCATCGCAGCTATATAAGATACCAAAAAGTACCCTTTTCAATAAGTTACACGATAAAGCACCTATTGAAAGAAAAATGGGGCCTTCGCCTGTTCTTTACCCAAAAGAAGAAGAACGAATTAAAACGTGGATTATTCAAAAAGCAAAGTTAGAATTCCCAATGCGTACAAGTGACGTACAAGATGCAGTGCAATCTATTTTAGAAAAAATTACGAGAAAATCCATTTGTAAACAATAGACCTGGTAGAAAATGGATAAATTTATTTTTGAAAAAACATCCTGAAATTAGTTTAAGGAATACTAAAGTATTATCAAAAGCTAGAGCATCTGTTACAGAAGAAAGCATACGTGAATAGTTTACTTGTTTAAGGCAGTATTTGATTGAAGAAGATGCATATGATATTTTAGAAAATTCAAGAATTTTTAATATGGATGAAACAGGAATGTCATTATGTCCTAAACTTGGCAAAATTCTTGCAAAGAAAGAAGAAAAGAATCAGTATATCTTAGCATCAGGCCAAGAAAAACAATGCATGAGTATATTATGTACAGTTTCTGCTAATGGAGAATCTATTAATTCTTTAATAATATATCCCTATAAAAGATTTTCACGTGATGTCATGGAATCTCTACCGGATGGAGTAGCTGCAGGAAAAAGTGATTCAGGATAGATGATTAGTCCAACTTTCTTTGAATATATTGCAAATGTATTTTATCCAAAACTTGTAGAAAAGAATATTAACTTTCCAGTGCTTGTGCTGCTTGATGGTCATAAATCTCACATAAATTTAGAGTTGCATGATTTTTGTAATGGCATTGTGATATGACAGAGAGAGAGAGAGAGAGGGGGAAAAGAGACTCTTGTGTGTTGTATCAGCTGAGTGCAGCAGGCGTCTCATGACACCCTCGCATAATGGTAAGTGCGCCGTCCCTGCATACCGTATGTAGTTGACCCGTGATACGTTAATTTAATCAGCTTATATTTCAAAATCTAAGCGTCTGCCAAATTTTTACCAAAGGAAAAATTTTCTTAGAATTTGACCAGGAATACGTTCCTCGAAGAACAACGAGTTATTCTGAATTACCCTGTATACAGGGTGTCCCAGACCAATGTATAAAGATTACTACGATGAGGTAGAAGGGATCGAGATAAATCAAAAAGTCTAATAATAGTTTGCGATATTTGCAATAATTTTCGTGTAATAAAATATTAAAGTCAGCCGAATAAGAGCACGCGGAGAAGCAAACGGTTGGTCGCCTGAGCCGTAAGACCGCCCAGTTCGACGCGATGCGGTGCCAAGCTATCCTTTCCCTCGCCGCTCGCCACTTACCGTAGCCTACAATAGGGCCGCAATGGGCGGATCTACGGCTCAGACGAGCGACCGCTTGTCTCTCTGCGCGCTCTTATTTGGCTGACCTTAATATTTTATTACTCAAAAATTATTGCAAATATTGCAAAATAGTATTAGACTTTTTCATTTATCTCGATCTCTTCTATCTCATCGTGATAATTTTTATACATTGGTTTGGGACACCCTGTATATATATATATATATATATATATATATATATATATATATATACAGGGTGTTCGTTAATGGTTGTCCAGCCTTTTACCGTACGTAGATGCCGTACCGACTGAGCTTGCTAATTTGCTAAACGTTTCCTAGATGACAGCTGCTTCGGTTGAGCGCGCGAACGCGATCTCGTAGGACCGAGTGACACGTACAGGCCCCTGGTGAAAATTTTTCTCATATTTTTTAAGTATAATTTTTCCGAACATCTGTATAATTTTTTATGAAACGTTATAAAATGTAAAAAAGTTAAAAGTATTTTTTTAAAACTGTGAGATGAGACATCTCAGAATACTTCAGAATGTACGTGTATGAAAAGTTCTAACAATAAGAGATGTAGACTTTCTAAGTATTATTTCTACGTATTTCTGAAAAATGTTCCTATTCGTATAAAAATTATGAGAAAAACTGTAACCAGGAATGTTAAATTCTATAAACGAGAAATTTTATAAAAAATTATTAGAATAGTTTTTACCGGGGAAAGCTGTGCATACTTTGTTATATTACATTTGTTACTAAGATTACTATTTCTATTTATTAATCAAATTAATAAATAAAGTAGTAAATAGAAACGTAGAATACTGAATACATTTAATAATATATCCACACAATTTTTATCACAAATTTTTAATACTTGTAATCTTTTGAATTTAAATATTATCTTTGAAGTACTTTTAATTTAAAGAACTTCAGAAATAATATTGTAATGTGATATCAAGTAATGAAAGCTAAATGGTAACGTGGACTTCCACACCACCTTTGAGGTTCCACGATTGGCGCGTTAGGTTTTTTGAAGTGGACCTTCGCCTAGAGCCATATTATACCACATTAAAGACCTATTTTTTTGGTACATAAAGCTTAAATAGATATTTTGAAGTCATATTGCGTAAGAACACACGTAGATGAAAAGTTACATCTACGTATGATCGTGCGTAATATGACAACAAATTATCATATTTTTAGAGCAAGTGCTCGAAGTGTCTCCCTTCCTCCTGCTCACAACGTAAAGCCCGACTCACGATTGCTTCACGTACCCGCTCCAAGACCTGTGGACTTATTGCACGGCAAGCTCGTACAATTCTATCTTTCAGGTCTTGAACGTTTTCGGGTCGTGTTGCATACACCTGCTGTTTAAGATGACCCCACAGAAAGAAATCTAGTGGTATAAGGTCTGGTGAACGCGGTGGCCATTCATGAGGACCGTGAAGACCGATCCAATGAGCACCGAACTTTCGATTCAATAATTCTCTTGTCGCCCTGGCGGTGTGTGCAGGATGGCCGTCCTGCTGGAACCACATGTTAATACGTGATTCCAGTGGCACCTCACCCATCAGGTCGACAAATTGATTTTCAAGAAATGTTCGGTATGCATTGCCATCGACCTTACCATCAAAAAAATATGGCCCAATGATGTGGTCTCCAAGAATACCTGCCCAAACGTTCACCGACCACTTCACTTGGGTATGTGCTTGCTGCATCCAGTGAGGATTCTCAGTGGCCCAGTAATGCATGTTATGGCGGTGCCATTATTATGGAAAACCCATTCATCCGAAAATTCAATGCGTTTGGGAAAATTATAATCTTCCTCACATTCATTACAGAACCACTGACAATATCTCAATCTGCGAGCTTCATCGTTAATATGCAGCTCTTGAGTCAAGGTTACTTTGTAGGGATGGAAGCGAGCCGCTTTTAAAGCTTTATGTACCGTACTCACGCTAACGCCTTGATTCCGCGCTATGGTTCGGATACTGATGGTTGGCTCATCCGTAACCATTTGTCGTATTTGCGCGGTATCTATGCGCTGCGGTCGCCCTGTACGGAGTATAAAAATAACAATAAAAGAATAGAATATTTAAAATTGCATTATTAAAAAATTTTATTAATATGTACCTGCAGGCTTAATAGGTCTAAATTGACCATATCTTCGCAGCCTCGACTCCAGCCTCGCAAACATTCTTCGATAAGGCTGTCTAACGCGCCAATCGTGGAACCTCAAAGGTGGTGTGGAAGTCCACGTTACCATTTAGCTTTCATTACTTGATATCACATTACAATATTATTTCTGAAGTTCTTTAAATTAAAAGTACTTCAAAGATAATATTTAAATTCAAAAGATTACAAGTATTAAAAATTTGTGATAAAAATTGTGTGGATATATTATTAAATGTATTCAGTATTCTACGTTTCTATTTACTACTTTATTTATTAATTTGATTAATAAATAGAAATAGTAATCTTAGTAACAAATGTAATATAACAAAGTATGCACAGCTTTCCCCGGTAAAAACTATTCTAATAATTTTTTATAAAATTTCTCGTTTATAGAATTTAACATTCCTGGTTACAGTTTTTCTCATAATTTTTATACGAATAGGAACATTTTTCAGAAATACGTAGAAATAATACTTAGAAAGTCTACATCTCTTATTGTTAGAACTTTTCATACACGTACATTCTGAAGTATTCTGAGATGTCTCATCTCACAGTTTTAAAAAAGTACTTTTAACTATTTTATATTTTATAACGTTTCATAAAAAATTATACAGATGTTCGGAAAAATTATACGAAAAAAATATGAGAAAAATTTTCACCAGGGGCCTGTACGTGTCACTCGGTCCTGCGAGATCGCGTTCGCGCGCTCAACCGAAGCAGCTGTCATCTAGGAAACGTTTAGCAAATTAGCAAGCTCAGTCGGTACGGCATCTACGTACGGTAAAAGGCTGGACAACCATTAACGAACACCCTGTATATATATATATAATGGTTGTCCCCACGTTTTACCGTAGGAGTTGACTTACCGACTTGCACTTGTAGTTCACTAAACGCTCCTTAGATGGCAGATGCTTTGGCACAGGACCGAGTTACACGTACATACAGGCCCCCGGTGAAACTTTTTCTCAGATTTTTTTTTGTATCATTTTTCAGAACATGTGTATAATTTTTTATAAAGTGTTATAAAATCTAGTAAGTTCAAAAAATATTTTTTTTTAATTGTGAAATCTCAGAATATTTCAGAATTCACATGTATACAAAGTTCTAAGAAGAGATGTAGACTTTTTAAGTATTTCTAATTGTAAGTATTTTCGAAAAATATTCCAATTCGTATAAAAATTATGAGAAAAATTTATCATATTTTTCCCAAAAACATCCCTTTAACCAAGGATGTTTTTGGGAAAAATATGATAAAATATAAAAAATTTTTTATAATTATGGAATTGTTTTGAGAAGTTATAAATTTTTTATTTCTTGTTGAAAAAAAATGGAAGAAAATATCAGACAATCTAAAGAATTTTACATAATTTCACATGAGATCATTCTGAGAAACTATGAAATTTATTATTTTATATTATTTAGGAAAAGTGTTAAGAAATATTAAATAATCTGAACAATTTTTCAGAATTTATAATAGGATCGTTCTGATCAAAATATTATATTTTACGTTTCGGTGAAAAAAATGTGAGAAAATTTGAAAAAAATTTTTCATAAGTTCACATAATCACTGGTTAACATAAAAAATTATGAGAAAAGTTTTTACTAGGGAAAGTTGTGCATGGTTAGTTATATTACATTTATTACTAAGATTACTACTTCTATTTACTAATCAGATTAATAAAATCAGAATTCTGAAATATTCTTAGATTTCTCATTTCACAATTTTAAAAAAATACTTTTTTAACTTTTTAGATTTTATAACGTTTTATAAAAAATTATACACATGTTCTGAAAAATGATACAAAAAAAATCTCAGATAAAATTTCACCCAGGGGCCTGTATGTACGTGTAACTCGGTCCTGTGCCGAAGCATCTGCCATCTAAGGCGCGTTTAATGAACTACAAGTACAAGTCGGTAAATCAACTCCTACGGTAAAACGTGGGGACAACCATTATCATACACCCTGTATAGGAGGTGTGATCAAAAAGTAAGCTGACTTTTCATTTTTATAAAAAAATATTCATTTATTCATCCAAAATTATGATATCCCCTTCAAAATAATCCCCCTCTGATACAATGTGCCATTTGTGCCAGCGCTTTTTCCAGTCGTCAAAACATTTCTAAAATGCACTTTTGGGTATTGCCTTGAGCTCCTCCAGCGATGCAGCCTTAATCTTCTCAATCGCAAATCTTCGTCCTTTCATAGGCCTTTTCAATTTTGGGAAGAGGAAAAAGTCGCAGGGGGCCAAGTCTGGTGAATATGGTGGCTGAGGCATGATAGTATCGTTTTTGGCCAAAAAAGTACTCACTAACGACGTGTGCGCAGATACATTATCATGGTGCAGAATCCATGAATTTTCTTTCCACACTTCCGGACGTTTTTTTCTTATTGATTCACGCAAACGCCGCATAACCTCAAGGTAATACCCCTTGTTTACCGTACGACCTTGTGGTAGAAATTCTTGATGCACAACGCCATGATAATCAAAGAAAACTGTGAGCAAAACCTTCACATTCGAACGAACTTGGCGTGCCTTTTTCGGTCTTGGCTCTTCTGGGCTCTTCCACTGGGATGATTGGGCTTTGGTTTCGACGTCATAACCATATACCAATGTTTCGTCACCAGTTATAACCCTTTTGAGCAGATCAGGATCATCATTGACGTCGTTCAACATGTCTCGGGCGATGTTCATGCGACGCTGCTTCTGATCAAAATTAAGCAGTTTTGGAACGAATTTCGCTGACACACGTGTCATACCCAAAACATCCGTTAAAATTGATTGGCATGAGTCAAACGATATGTTAAGATCATCAGCTATTTCTCTAATCGTGATTCGACGATTTTTCAACACAATTTCTTTCACTTCCTGAACATTTTCGTCGGTTTTTGACGTGCTGGGGCGTCCAGAGCGAGGTTCATCATTAACATTTTCTCGGCCCTCTTGGAATAACTTATACCATTTATAAACATTTTTTTTGCTCAAAGTTGACTCACCGTACGCCACTGTCAACATTTCAAGAGTTTGTGAACACTTAATACCATTTTTTACACAAAAATTAATACAAACTCTCTGCTCCATTATTTTCAACAGCCAAAAATCGCCGAGCACGCAAACACGAGTCTAAACTTTATGCCTCTCACATAAAAACAACACATGCTATATAGTCAAAACTGTGAATATATGATCGTGACGAGTGTACCAACACAAAAAAAAAAAAAATTTTTTTGAAATTAGAGTGTACAGAGCGCGAAATTCAAAAAGTCACCTTACTTTTTGATCACACCTCGTATATATATGTATATATATACAAGGTAATTCAAAATAACCTATTGGTCCCGAAGCTGACATATTCGTAATCGAATTCTGAGACGATTTTTCTTTTTGCAAAAATTTGTCCGGAGCTTAGTTTTTAAGTTACAATAAGAATTAATTAGCGTATGACGGGTCAGGTACAAGTGGTAGACAGGGGCGGCGCGACTCACTGTTACACGCGGGTGTTTCCATGGGGCACCTTCTGCGCTCAAATGACTGACAAAAGTACATGGACAGCACATTCCTATTTAAACTTTCTCTTTTTCTCTCTCTCTGTCACTTTAATTATGCTACATTTAACTTGTCAAATTTTGATCTGTCATCCGGCCGTCAAATATCGGGATCTTTGCAATAACAAATAATGATAAACATGCATTTGCAACATTTTTCTAATAAATTATATTGATGTAAATTGTATTAACCAATATTTTCATTTTAAATTGCCGCGTTTTGACTTATGGCTTTACCCAATCGTTCGACACTCTTATAACAACATAACCAATAACATCCAGTCGATTGCTTGATATCGTCGAGTGAACACGTGTTGTGTGATCGTAACGTAAACACGTGTTTCTTCGAGTAATTTTAACGCATCGAATGATTGTAGTGATTAGAATAGTAATTAATAAAGTTGATCGATCGGTTCATCGCGTAGTTCCGCGTTTATCGATCAAGTGCAGAGTAAATAGTTTAAATGTGGCAAAATATGAAGCAACTTCGAGGGATAGATCTGGATAAAGGACAAATTTAAATTGAACTGTTGCATCGTGGAAACAATAAGCTGATTGCTGTGTGCGTGAGTGAACGTGCTTAAACTTGTTTAAAGCTCCCTTCTCCCCCGTCTCTCTCTCTCTCTCTCACTCTCTCTCTCCCCTCTCTCTCTCTCCTTTCTTTCCTTTTTGTGCGTTTTAAAAGTGCTACTTTTAACTTGCACATTTAAGTAATCTAATTTGCATTAAATTTTATTATTCGCGGGCGTAGATTTATTATGATAATGCAAACTTACTTGAAGATTTCACGGTCATCCCGATATTTGACGGCCGGATGACAGATCGAAATTTGACAAGTTAAATGTAGCATAATTAAAGTGACAGAAAGAGAGAGAGAGAAAGTTTAAATAGGTATGTGCTGTCCGTGTACTTTTGTCAGTCATTTGAGCGCAGGAGGTGCCCCACGGAAACACCCGCGTGTAACAGTGAGTCGCGTCGCCCTTGTCTACCACTTGTACCTGACCCGTCATACGTTAACTAATTCTTATTGTAACTTGAAAACTAAGCTTCGGACAAATTTTTGCAAAAGGAAAAATCGTCTCAGAATTCGATTACAAATATGTCAGCTTCGGGGCCAATAGGTTATTTTGAATCACCCTGTATATATATATATATATATATATATATATATATATATATATATTGTCACGTATTGTATTTTACGCCGGAGAGCAACGGCGAAATACGCGATCAAACAAGATAGCGGAGACTATACACGAAACGCGCGCGAGAGCGACAAAAATACCGATGACTGCGTGCACACTAAATCACGAAATTGGGCGCCAGACGCGATTATACCGGTCGCGTCGCCGGGTACACTCTCTAACGCACAACGCGGATTTACACCACGCGATAGCTCGTCAAACCAAAGCGCGAAATCGTCGCTCGCACGCGGCCAGCTAGCTCCACTAACCGGGTGAGGGGCGGGGAAGCGGAGACAGGGACGAAGCGGCTCTCTTACAGGAGGAGACGGGTAGGCGAGAAATTAAGCAAAACTCGGCCGATGTAACAGATAGAAATCACATGTATTATAGTGCATAATGGAGACGGCATGCAGTAAAACAAGAAAAAAATATTAGTCAACGTAAGAAAAAAAACAAAGAGATAAGGAGTTGACAAAAAAAAAGAATAAGCAGAACGCGAGAATTTCCTTAATTTATCCAATAATTACGCTAGAAGCGCAGACTACGGCGGTTGGTCTCGCGCGGAACACGACAGCCAATCACGCGCGCTCTGAACGGCGCGGCAAGAACACGACAGCCGATCCTTCATTAAAACGAACCGAGTAACTCAAAGACAAAGTAAGTATAATAAAAGATTCGCGCCGGCGACAACGCAATCGCCGGAACCGCACTACAAAATTAATCCAAGCGCGAGACAACACGCACCAATAGCTCAGGCGGCCGTGCGAACACGACTCGCGCACGTGCGCAAGGGCTTTGCGGCTTCCCGGGAAGCCGGTCGTCCGCAAGCTTCTACAGCGGGACAGCTAAAGTACACGCGGCAGCCGACAACTGGGTGCGTTGACAAGGTCTCGGGCTTGAGGTGGAGAGCCAGCCAAACACTAAGAAGGTGCGTTCCATCGCCGTGCGGCGGACGCACTCGCACACTGACCTAATGGATCTACCTCAGAGCGCGAGCCGGTTGACACCGACAGCTCGTGGCTTCACACAGTTTCAGAGGATCACCTCGACGACGACTCCGGTCTTCCTCTTGATCCCTTGGGCCCTCTGGGATACTTCGCCGGACACACTCGCTAGGGCCAGGCACTTTCGCCGATATCAGTCCTTCTGATAGCCAGGTCGATATCCCTCGCTCGCTCTTTCTAACGTACCATGTACACCGAACGCCGGGTCGCACGCAAAAGCCGCGAGGATCGCGCTCGATGCGCGATTGATGGGCGCTACCCCTCCCACAGGGTGCGCGATATCCTTGCGCCTCGCGGCGCGACCTATCAGCGGCCGCCCTTATCTAGCCGTGACGTCACGGTAGCGCAGTGTCGGGTCTCCGCAGGTGTCGCGCAGTCCCCGTCGGCATCCGATATTCTTGTCTCTCTCGCCGTCCTTGCGGACGATAGTAGCTTTTCTTCGAGGCGACGTTCCTCCGTCGCTCTTATTCCGGACGGGCAGCCGGCATCCGACAGCCCTTAGCCTAGCCGTTCGTCCGCTCTAACCTGTCCATCCCTCGAGTCTCGCGCGAGCCCTCCACGTGTGGCGCTCACTCGTCGCCGCGTCGTCTTGTTTTCCTCTCCGTCGGCGGTTTCTCGTGCACCGGCCCTGAACGATCGTCCGCTCCCCTTCTGACCGCCGTCAACGTCCCTCGTTGTTGTTGCTCCTTCGGCGACGTGTGTCGAGGCGCCCGAGTTTACATAGAAATTAAGCCGCGAATAAATAAAAGAAATTAATAACGCTACGCAGTCCCGCCGGAGATTTTGCTCTCTCGCTCAGTGTCCGGCCCGGTCATACACGCCTCTCCGCGCTTTGATTTGGAGGAGAGCAAAGTGAAGCAGGTAAAACTGCCACGTCACAATATATATATATATATATATATATGTGTGTGTGTGTGTGTGTGTGTGTGTGTGTGTGTGTGTGTGTGTGTGTGTGTGTGTGTGCACAATTGGGTAAGTTAATATATATTTTAATTAAGTTTTAAGTTAAAATTAATGACATAAAAATAGTTTAGTTTACTTTATATTTTATAAATAAACAAATTAAAATAATAATAAATATCTCTGACAAATTTATATTATGTGCTCACAAATTTTACCCAGAATCGTTCGTAAACTTTGAGTCATTCCCCGATACCAATGTGTCCCTACACGGTCATGTGATCATTCCCCACGAGGTTTATCCGTACCCACTGAACTCAATACATACAGGAAAGAGGCGGTAGTAAGTACCTATAGAAATCGTGTGTAAAAGGCCGGTCAGAGAGAGAGGTTTCCATTATGTTGGCTGTTTCTTTTCTTCTTAAGCTCTTGAAACCCGCCATTTTTGATGGTATAATCATATCTAAAAGTTAGTCAAACCTCCTAAAGTGTCTCTGAATCGTTCTCTGAACTCATCAGTCAGCATACTTTTAACGATGCTTGTACCGCTAAAAAAAGAGGCCTATGACAGAAAGAGACAACTAACATAACGTAACCCTTTCTCTTTGACCGCTTTTTTCCGGCCACGGCTCTTTTCTGTATGTATTCAGTTCAGTGTCCGTATCCATAAGGTAACGTTTACGAACGTAGCCTAAAGTTTTGACTATATACCTTTGGACTGCTAATACCTCCACTTTTCCATAAGATAGAAGGAGAGATCCGAGAATCTAAGATCTCAGCGCCCCCGGGTCCGGAAATTGGCCAAATCGAGAACTACTTAACTATATTTCAATTAAGAATCGGTATGATCGGTACGAATAACTCCGAATAAATAATTGAGTGATCCAAAAGTATTACTAAATAAAAAAAATAATTTGTTCTTGTTTTGCTAAGTTATACAAAATAAAAAGTTGTAAGAGTAATTAAATGTAAACCGTGAAAAATACAAATTAATTTAAAATTAATTCGAAAAAAATTAACAAATTTAATAATCGTCAATTAATAATAAAATAAAGTACGTACATAGTAAATAATACAATAAAATAAAATACATGTAAAAAGAAACATGGTAGTAATAAATGTAACTAATAATAAATAATTCTTTAAATTATTATTACTTAAACAGAAAAAAAGTAAAGTGTTTGAGATGTGAGGTTCACATCTCATAAAATCTAACTTACCTTTAAAATAACACATTTTTAGATTTTGTTGAAGCACGTGTTGAAGCTGCTCCTGCAGGATTGTATTTCATGTTTTTAATATTGCACATTTCCGCAGAACAATAACGAACCATTTTTATATTTTATATTTTTGTTCGTCTAACATAGGTCAAATAAAAATAACTTTAACACGCGTCTCGGTTGTACCTCTGACTATACAGTCTTAAAGAGGCAAAGGATTGTACCGATTATTACTTGAAATGCAATTAGGTAATTCTCAATTTGACCAATTTCCGGACCCGAAGGCGCTAAGATCTTAGATTCTACTAATGGCTGCCGTTAGCAGTCTAGAGGTATATACCCTGATAGCAATGCATTCTTAGCACAAAAAGAGAAATACTTGCTCATCACAAGTTTTCCTTCGGTTGCAATCACTTTGTTATATCGCAGACGCTAATCTCTTTGTATAAGACTATTTGAAGGCAACTGGAAGGAAACTGTTTCTCAGGCAACTGAAGGACAATAGTTTACGGAACTTATTAGTATAAAATTTCCAATAACTTGTTATAAGTTGTTTTCGACAATTCTTTATTTTAATATTTCCTCCAAATATAAAGAAATGTGTATTAACATCGTTAACGTAATTGCTTAAAATTATATTTTTAATTTATTCTCTTTTGATAATGTGATTTCCACATGTTGATAACGGGCAAATAAACCCGAAACGTACATGTAAAGACTCTTCGTTACAATTACATCTTTACATCAACATTTATAAATTATCGCTCTTTTCTTATCTCTTAACAAATTGATATTAAATATTTAAGTTATTTAATATTAAATAAATAAAAATAAATCATTTTTAAATTAGCTTTTAAATAAATAAATATAAAAAAAATATGTTGAATGAATGTTACTTAAATGTGTGTTTTTTAAAATAAATTTTAAAATAAATAATATATTGAAAAATAAATAATTTAAAAGTTAAATAAACACTAAATAAATACAATTTTACAGATAAATAATAAGTACAAAAATTAACATTAATTAAATTTAAAAAACGTTTTCTGAAAAAATTTTCTCATATGCAAAATCTTTCACGAAAAATGAATACTTAAAAAATATTATAAATAAGTCTTAACAAAGTATTAAGTACACGTTATATAAACGTTTACCAAAATTATTTTTAAATAATTATTAGCAAACAAATATTTACATCATGTTAAATAAACGTTAAAAAAATGTTTTTTATAGTTATTTTCTCAAATTAATAATTAATGACAAGTAAATATTTACAAAATGGTAAATTAATGTTTGAAAATTTACTTAAACCATTTGATTAATTAAATAATTTATGAAAAATAAATACTTAAATAATATTAAATTAACATTTAACAAACATTTTTAAGAAATCATTATTTTAAATAAACGTTTAATGAAAAAAATAAATAAATAAATGTTAAATAAATATATTTTCCCAGGTTGAGGAAATAAATGAAAAATAAACATTTAAAAAACATTTTAGTTTCATATCGCGTCACGCTTTGCGCTACTTTTGCGAACTCCACGCATGCGCGTGTGAGACCAGTGAGACAAATCGAACAAATTCACATGGCAACACTTAAGTTGTCTTTTGTTCTCTTGTTATATGGTTGCATACGCCGGTCGCGGAATACGCAGTTCAGTTCGTGATACAGTGTGGGGTCGTTTTGTGTTCAAACGTCCGAAAAAAAAGGATCCACTTGATAAGTACAGTTAAATATCTACTTTCTAAACTTGTCTTCCTTGAACATTCTACAAAATATTCTCTCTCTTTTGTAAAAAATGACTTTGACATAGTCTATAGTGCCCATATAACCAGCAATCTTCTACATGCAATTTGTACACATTCTTCTGTTCCACTTCTAGATTTTCATCATTAGACATATCACGTTGCATATCACTTCATGTCAGTAGACCTATACTCTAACTCGCTAGGGACAATCCGGTATTGTTAGTGTTGTCGGTGCCTATTTTCAAATGTATGGCGAAACCGTTGATCATAACAAGCACACGACCTAGCGAAAGGTCGTCTTACTAATAATTCGGCGCGTTTAGAGAATTCGTCAGTTGCTCTCGAGACAGCCGTCGAACCACTCGTATATTGTATTATATTTGTAACGCTACATACCAAATGTAAAGAACTAACTTGACATTAAAGCAAACGTGTTAGAGAAACGATTCTATTATCTATTGCAAGCCCGTACATGATCTTTCAAGCTAGATGTGAAAAACAATTTATTAGACATTTTGACAATTAATTAGACAATTTGGTGAGAAAAAACAATTTGGCAATTAGTGAATTAAACAATTATTAGGCAATTAAACCATTAGTGAAACAATGAGTGCACAAGAGTTACGTCGACAACGAGAGTACATCAAGGCCAAGATAACTAAAATAGAAAGATATGTGATCAACAAGAAGGTGTCGGCAAACATCGACACGATCGCGGTATACACAAATAAGCTGGAGAAGGCGTACCAAGAATTCAATGAGACACAAAAAAACTAGTCTGTGTAATTGAAAAGGATGAGCTTCCAGCGACGATCAAAAAGAAGATGATGCACTCGAGGATCGATACGTGGAATTGAGAGCAATGCTGTCGAGATGGACTATTGCACTGAAACTGGCTGCGAATACAAGTAATGGCAGTGAGTCACTTGCGTTTTGGAGCAACAGACAGTAATAATCAGAGCGCTAGGTGCAAGTTAGGCAATTTCTTACACGGATAACAAGATCAAATTACCGACGATTAAATTGCCAATTTTTTCCGAAGAGATTGGAAACGATTTTCTGACAATTTCACGGCGTTGATTCACAACAGTGAGTTATCGGCCTTAAGAAATATCAATATTTAGTTGGTGACCGGCAGTGCAGCAAAGATCATCGAGTCTATCGAAATTTTGGTTCAAAATTATGAAGTAGCCTGGAACTTTCTCAAGAACCGTTACAAAGATCCGAAAGCATTGAAGCGGCGACATATTTAACGTTTGTTTGAGGCACCCAAGGTCGATCGGGAATCAGCCGTGGCAATTCAGGATTTAATCAATCATTTTCAAAAACATCTGCGCATTGTGAAATCCATGGGATCCGAGGACGAGCCATGGGCAGATTCGTTGATACTCTACATGATCGAGGAAAAGCTGGACAGATTTACTTGTCAACGCTGGGAAGAGAGCATGGAAGGTCGACGAAGTATTTCAACCGATTTATTATTTAAATTTTTGCAGCGACGTGTTCAGATGCTCGATCGGTTAGGCAGTTCAATCAGTAAGAGAGAGCCTAGTGTCAAGGGAGCTGGGCCAAAAGCTGGGAGAGTTAATCCTGCCGAAAATTCAAAGCTGTCGGAAAGAGGCGAATCAAGGGCACCAAAGAGCAATTAAGGCAACACCGCGGTGAGCCTGCGAACAAACAGCGGGCGTTGTTTCGTATGTAACGGACCGCATTTAATTTATTCTTGTGAACAATTTCTAAATCTTTCCGCGCAAGAGCGAATCAATGAAGTAAAGCGATTGAAACTTTGTTTTAACTGTTTAAGAAATGATCATCTTGTTAGCGCGTGTAGAGCGTGCCGACGGTGCACGGGTCAACATAATACGCTTTGTCACAAGGACAACGAACGAACCTGCGTAGAAAAATCTGTTGTTGTAAATAGCGAGACGGTCGGCAAGGAAATCGAGCAAGGCAATAATACGAACGTTAATTTGTCTGTACAATGCGCGGCTATATGCAATGATATCGGTCAAATTTTGATGTCGACCGCAGTAGTATACATTAAAGATTCTCGCGGAATTGATCAGCCCATTCGTATTCTTCTTGACAGCGCAAGCGAAGCAAATTTTATAACAAAGGCCACATGTGTCAAATTAAATATTAAAATGAACGATGTTCACGAAACGGTGTCGGGAATAAACAATGTAGCTTGCGCAATTACTCAAGGTTGTCGAGTTACAATTAAATCGAGAGTAACAAGTTATCAATTGTCAGCATTTTGTTTGGTCGTTCCAAAAATCATACGGAAGCTACTCTTTATTGCAATTAACAATGAGTTGTTCCCCGCGACAAGGTCGTTGAAACTGGCCGATCCTCAATATTTTTATCCAAGTCAGATTGATATGCTAATAGGCAGTGAATTCTTTATGAAATTATTAGAACACGAAAAATTCGAGCTCGGGGACAAGTTGCCTACATTGCAAAATTCGAAATTCGGCTGGGTTATTTTGGGCCCAGTTCCAATTCAATGTATTAGAAAGAAAAATAGTAGTCATGCCGCGTGCATGGTTACACAGAGCTTGTTACACGAATCGTTATAAAATTTTGGGAAGTTGAGGATTGCTCAGATCACGGTGCCGTGTCGTGGTCAAACAAGGAACGTGCGTGCGAGAATATATTTAGAGAAACTCATACTCAAAACAGTGAAAGTCGATTTATTGTTCGATTGCCATTTCAAAATAATAAACACGAGCTCGGCGAGTCGCGATTGAACTCCGAGAGACGGCTATTGTATTTGGAGCGAAAATTTAGAAGTAACGAGTCGTTTCAAAAATTATATACCGAATTCATGCGAGAATATATACAATTAAATCATATGACAATTATTTCTACAATCTCAAGGACAGAGGCTCGGGCTGTTTATTTGCCTCACCACGGTGTGTTGCGAGAAGCAGCTGTTAGCACGAAGTTTCGCGTGGTTTTCAACGCGTCGGCTAAGACAAGTTCGGGCATTTCGTTAAATGATACTTTGATGATAGGCGCTACATTGCAAGATCCATTATTTAACATTGTATTGCGCTTTTGAATGCATCCAATTGTAATAACAGCCGATTTGCAGAAAATGTACAGACAGATTCTCGTTCATGAGCGCGATCGAGATTGTCAGCGAGTTCTATGGCGTTTTTCAGCAAATGATCCAATACAGGAGTATTATTTAAATACAGTAACGTACGGTCAATCATGCGCGCCCTTTAATACAGTAACGTACGGTCAATCATGCGCGCCTTTTCTAGCTATAAGGAGCGTTTGACAGTTAGCGAGCGAGGCTGAAAGTCAATATCTGCGAGCATCGCGAGCTCTACTTCGAGATTTATACGTAGACAATATTTTAACGGGAGTAAACAATATTAATGAAGCAAGGCTATTGGTTGACGAGTTGACGTAATTATTGATATCGGGCAAGTTTGAGTTACACAAGTGACGATCGAATTGTGTCGAAGTATTTATCGAAAAAACAATTTCAATGATACAAATGACGTTCAGGCTATAACTGACGAGCGCGACATTGTAAAGACGTTGGGCCTTCAGTGTCAACCCAGTAGTGACGATTTACGATTTGAATCGCAAGCTCGGCTCGATGCAGGTACAAAGCGGAGTATATTGTCATCCATTTCTAAATTATTTGATCTGCTGGGATTGGCGAGTCCCCTGGTTATTAAGGCAAAAATAATTATGCAGAGCACTTGGCAATTAAGTCTTAGTTGGGACGAAGAATTGCCAGCGGACTTGCGTTGAGCCTGGTCAGAGTACGTGCACGATTTAACGAGAATCGGTGAAATATTTGAATTTGCATCCATTGAATTTGCATCCGTTGTCGATTGATATTCATGCATTTTGCGATGCCTCAGAGGAGGTATACGGGGCATGTGTGTACATACAGGCAATTGTTAACGAGAATCGAGGTGTGTCAAGATTATTGTGCGCTAAATTGCGCATTGCGCTAGTTAAAAGGGTAACAATTCCGCGATTAGAGCTGTGTGGAGCGATAATGCTAGTCAATCTGTTTCAAGTCGTGTTGAAATCTTTGACGATTGAGATTTCTAACGTTTACGCATGGAGCGATTCGACAATTGTTCTTGCGTGGATAGCAGGTGAATCAAGTCGACAAAAGACCTTTGTATCCAACAGAATTAGTAAAATCCAGTCTATTTTGCCTAGTAATCATTGGAGGCATGTAGCGGGAAAGGAAAATCCTGCTGATTTAATTTCTCGCGGTACCACTGTCGATAATTTGAAAACAAGTTCCTTATGGTGGTTCGGTCCACCATGCCTGTTGGAATTCACAGGACGATTGCAGCATTGCAATCACCCGCAAGCTTTCTGAAAGATAGCTAGAGATTGTACAATCTGAGGAGAAAAGTAAGAGTCGAGTTTTTGTTACTCGGGCCGCCTCGGATTCTATAGTCGACTCGATTTTGTGCAGATTTTCATCATTGACAAGAATTAAGAGAGTATTAGCATGGTGCTAGCAATTTGTTGTGAATTTGCGACACAAGCCTTCTGATCATGAATTTAGTAATCTATCGGTACAGGAATTGCTTTTGTCACAATTACAATTGATCATATACGTTCAGGGACAATTTTTCGAGAAAGAGTTACACGATTTAATCAGCAAGGGTTATCTAAAGAAAAGTAATTCTCTCAAAACCATAAGTCCATTCATCGATAAAAATCGAGTCCTCAGGGTGGGCGGCAGATTGCAAAGATCAGCCTTAAATTACAATAAAAAACATCCAATTTTGTTACCCGCCAAATGTAAATTTACCAAATTATTGTTTGTGCAAAAGCATTGTCGTATGTTTCATGCGGGCTCTCAAGTTTTACTTGCCTCAATTCGAGAAAGATACTGGCCTTTGAATGGGCGCAATATTGCCTCGAGGACCGTAAAAAAATGCGTATCTTGTTTTAAGTCTAATCCGAGACCATTGAATCAGATGATGGGAGCGCTGCCTTCAGACAGAGTAACGTATCAGCGAGTAATTTCAGTTGTCGGAGTTGATTATGCCGGCCTTATTAAGAGACACGGTAGCGTCTCGCGTTAAGTATATATTTAAAAAAAATTCTTTTTAACCACGTAAATAAAAGACGCTACCGTGTATCATTTACAGGAAAGAACTCAGTTTTTTTACAAATAAATGGTTGTCCTTTTTAAACAAATTAATGTTATTAAAAAATAAATGTAGAGGGGGTAAGTATCAATTTTTCCGAGCACAAGGACACAAGAATGATGCCCGTACGAGCATTTGATTCTGAGATACAAATTATTCGCCTTTGCTTTTTTCCGCTTTCCTCCCTCTTTCTCGTTTTCTATCACTCTCCATCGCCCTCCCTCGCTCTTCTTCACTCTCCTTCTCTCTCTATCGCTTTCCTACGCACTCCTACGCTTTTTACCGCTTTTCCTCGCTCTCTACCGCTCTCCTTTGCTCTCTCCCGCTCTCCTTCACTCTTCCTCCCTCTCTATCGCTTTCCTACGCTCTCCTACGCTTCTTACCGCTCTTCCTCGCTCTTTACCGCTCTTCTTCATCCTCTACCGCTCTCTCTCTCGCCCTTTACTGCTTTTCCTCGCTTTCTACGGTTCGTCTTTGTTTTCTTTTGCCCTCCTCCGCTCTCACTCGTTTTCTACCACTCTTCTTCGCTCTCCCTTTTTATCGCTTTCCTACGCTCTCCTACGCTTTCTATTGCTTTTCCTCGCTCTCTACCGCTCTCTCTCTCGCACTCTAATGTTCTCCCTCGCTTTCTACCGTTCGCAGTTGCTTACTTTCGCTCTTCCCCGTCCTCTCTCGTTCTCTATCGCTCTCCTTTGCCCTCCCTCACTTTCTCTTCCTTTCTATCGCTTTTCTACGCTCTTTACCGCTGTCTTTTGCCCTCTACCGCTCTCTTTTTCTCTCTCTCTCGCCCTCTAATGCTCTCCCTCGCTTTCTACCGTTTGCATTTGTTTATTTTTGCTCTCCCCCGTCCTTTCTCGTTCTCTACCGCTCTTCTTTGCCCTCCCTCACTCTCCCTTCCACCCTATCGCTTTACTACGCTCTTTACCGCTGTCTTTCGCCCTCTATCGCTCTCTCTCTCTTTCTCTCTCTCTCTCTCTCTCTCTCTCTCTCTCTTTCACTCTCTACTGCTCTTCCTCGGTTTCTACCGTTTGCCCTTGCTTTCTTTTGCTCTCCTCCGCTCTCTCTTCTTCTCTACCGCTCTTTTTCGCCCTCCCCCGTTCTCCTTTACTCTCCCTCCCTCTCTCTATCGCTCTCCTATGCTTTTTATCGCTTTTCCTCGCTCTCTACCGCTCTCCTTCGACCTCTACCGCTCTTTCTTGCCCTCTACTGCTCTCCCTCGCTTTCTACCGTTCGCCTTTATTTTCTTTGCCTTCCCCCGTTCTCTCTTGTTTTTTACTACTTTTCTTCGCCTTCTCTTGCTTTCTTTCACTTTTTTTTCCTCTCTATCGCTTTCCTACGCTCTCCTACGTTTTCTACCGCTTTTCCTTGCTCTCTACCGCTTTCCTGCGCTTTCTCTCTCGCCCTTTACTGATTTTCCTTGCTTTCTACCGTTCGCTCTTGCTTTGTTTTGCTCTCGTTTTCTCTTGTTTTTTACCGTTCTTTTCCCACCCTCGCTCTCCTTCACTCTCCCTCCCTCTCTATCACTTTCCCACGCTCGCTACCGCTCTCCTTTGCTTTTTCTCGTTCTTTATCGCTCTTTGCTCTTTCACGCCCTCATCCCTTGCTCTTTATCACTCTCCCTTTCTTTTTCGCCGTCTGCTCTCTTTCGTTCCTATTGCTCTCCCTCGTTCTCTATTGCACTCTTTTGTTCTTTCTTTTTCTTTATGTCCAGATAATTACTTTTGCGACTGTTTACAAAACATATACATTTTCTTTTGTGTCTATATAACCTTACTATGTCTATGATATATTATTACTGTAACAAAATATTTAGCAAAAATTCGTGAAATATCACATACCGTTTTGTGATTAATTTATGATTTCTTAAAATAGACCAGTGGAGGTATCTCTAGTACGTGACTTTAGTATAGACTTCCAAACTTGTAAAATTATTAGATTTTAATAACCGATCAAGTTTAAGTAATCTTAAACAATAGCTTGGATAAAATGGCATTGTAAAAGTGTTCTTATTTTTTCTTTTTGTACCGTATGTGTAGTTTTTATTTATACAGATAGAAAAATTTACTCAAAAAAATATTAAAAATTTAAAAAGAACCCCTAAGTATATTTTTTTGTAATATTATTAATGTAACAAAGTATATTTTTTTGCAATATATTATTGAGGTAACAAAATTCTTTGCAAAAATTCGTGAAATCTGTCTAAAAAAGACATTAAAAATGTAAAAAAAAGCGTTAAGTATATTTTTTTGCAATATATTATTAAAGTATGAAAATTCTTTGCAAAAATTCGTGAAATCCGCCTAAAAAAACATTAAAAATGTAAAAAAAGCGCCAAGTATAATTTTTTCAATAAAAAACCAAACTAAACCAAACCAAAACTGCAATGAATGAAATCAAATATAATACCATCAAAAAAAAAGTAAAATCAAAAATATTGAAAGTATATTTATTACCGATGAGGTGGGAATCTTTTGACTACGTTGCGATTGACCACCAGCCACTTACAGTGTTAAACAGTGGAAAAACTCTAGGCACCGGTCGCTCTAAGTGACTGTGATCAATCGCAACGTGGTCTAACGGGACACTTCCATACCAATGAGCAGCAAATTATGTGACAGATAAAATCAAAGATGGGCAAACTCTCTAGCAGCAGTATTCTTAACGCGCCCGTTTTTTTTATCTAATACCGTTAAAGTTATCTTTTATAACGATTTAGTAATAACGTTATAATTTTTTATAACAATAATAATTATTTAGAACTTAACAAGTACTATTTTATTATTTTTTGTAATGCTCTAGTAAATCACAAGATTTTTAAATTACATTATTTGACGATTAATACTAAATGTAATGATAAATATTGTAAAAATTTAAACTAAACTATTCTGTACATTCAACAAGCTTATTTTTACGTTAAACTTACCTAATAATTTTTCTAATAATTTTTTAGCATACTGCATTTTATAACATCATTTTTACCGGAATGTGGATTATTTTGTTAAATATTAATGGTATTATTAGAACTATGTTCCAATGCCAGTACTGAAAATTGATTTAATCGTTATTTAACAAGTCTTGTAAATAATGATTAAAGTGTAGGTTATATTTTAAATTAATATGTATATATGTATGTGCACATGGGTGTGATGTAAGTCAATATACACGCACACAGCTCATTTTACTATTGTTACTCCTTAAATAACAAAGAAAATAGAATGACCATCATTTTATGTCTAAATTGAAAAGATATTCATTCCTAAACTTTAATATGGTAACAATAGAAGTTATTATTTGACATAACATTTCCATTTTTTAAATGGATTATATTGCTTTATACAAAATACAAAATTTCGTATTGAATACAAAATTTAAATAATATAGATTTTACTGAATAAAGCATGAAGAAGCAATGTGTGAACAATTTGCTTACTATAAAATTTCTTCTCTTATAAAATAAATTTTATTACAAGTATAAACATAATATTTCAAAAAGATTTCGTTAAATAAATTTTAGGCTTACAATGAATCTTAATATGAATAAATATTTAATAAGTTTGCTAGCGCATTTAAATGAACTTTATATGACATTTTCTGCAATAATAATCTTAGTAAAGATTATCGTTATTTTATAATTATTATTATTGTAGTGAAAAATTATTACTTGTCGTAAAACGTTATAAAATCGTTACTAAATCGTTATAAAAAATAACTTTAACAGTATTAGTTATATAAAAAAAACGGGCGCGTTAAGTATGCTGCTGCTAGAGATTTTGCCCATCTTTGATTATCTGTCACATAATTTGCTGCTTATTGGTACGGGAGTGTTCCGTTAGACCATGTTGCGATTGATCACAGTCATTTAGAGCGACCGGTGCCTAGAGTTTTTCCACTGTTTAACACTGTAAGTGGCTGGTGGTCAATCGCAACGTGGTCAAAAGATTCCCACCCCATCGGTAATAAATATACTTTCAATATTTTTGATTTCACTTTTTTTGATGGTTTTATATTTGATTTCATTCATTGCAGTTTTGGTTTGGTTTAGTTTGGTTTTTTATTTAAAAAAATATACTTGGAGCTTTTTTTACATTTTTAATGTTTTTTTTTAGGCGGATTTCACGAATTTTTGCAAAGAATTTTCTTACTTTAATAATATATTGCAAAAAATATACTTAACGCTTTTTTTACATTTTTAATGTCTTTTTTAGGCGAATTATTACTTTAGCAAATAAAAGTCGAGGACAAAAAACGCGCAAATTGTACATCGTGCTATTTGTGTGTTTTTCAACAAAAGCCGTACACTTAGAAGCGGTCAGCGATCTGACATCGGATGCATTTCTGGCTGCGTTGCGTCGCTTTGTAAGCAGGCGTGGCCATCCGAACACGATTTATAGCGACAATGTCACTAATTTTGTAGACGCCAAAAAAGAGCTGGAGGAATTGTACAAGGCGATCAGAACTACGTTTAGTAAGCCAATAGACAATTATTGTGTCTCCCGACAAGTTCAATGGAAATTTATACCCCCTCATGCCCCTCATATGGGTGGTCCATGGGAGGCAGGAATAAAGTCATGTAAACACCATTTGAAAAGAATTGTTGGCGGGGCTTTACTTGTGTTCGAGAAGCTTAGTACCGTATTGGCGCAAATCGAGACATGTTTGAACTCAAGGCCGTTATGTCAGTTGTCGTCGGATCCTAGCGAATTTCAAGCTCTAATGCCTGCACATTTTTTAATAGGCGAACCTCTTACTAGGTCTGCCTGATGTTGATGTCGTGGATACTCTTATTAATAGATTGGATAGATGGCAGCTGATTCAGCGAATAGCTCAACATTTTTGGAAACGATGGAGCGTTGGATATTTGACGTCATTGCAAAGCAAATATGAGTGGACGAAGGAACAAAGCAATCTGACTATCGACGATATAGTTTTAATTGTATATGAAAATGCTCCGCCTTTGCTATGGAGAATCGGTAGAGTAATCGAATTACACCCGGGTATTGATAATAATAGCGATTTCGGCTGGGGCGCACCGGTGTGCCACTTTACCGGTGGCACACAAACTGACTCCGACTATTTTCTCGGGCCCACTTTGTGTACACCCAATATGCACTTATGAGATGTATTGAGCCCAGACGAACACGCGGCACCATTGAGGGACTGAATTTAACTAGCCGAACACAAAAGTTGCACCGACACCTGAAATGTACAACCGGTGTGCCCCAGCCAAAATTGCTATAAGGTTCGCGTTGTAACAGTCAAAACAAAAGATAGTGTACTTAAACGCTTGATCACGAAACTATGTAAACTTCCGACTAATAGCGATAGTAATTAATTAAGATTAATTAGGTGGGCAAGATGTCGGTGCCTATTTTCGTTGATCATAACAAGCATACGACCTAGCAAGAGATCGTCTTACTAATAATATGAAGAAATCGGCGCGTTTAGAGAATTCGTCAGTTGTTCTCGAGACAGCCGTCGAACCACTCGTATATTGTATTATATTTGTAACGCTACATACCGAATGTAAAGAACTAACTTGACATTAAAGTAAACGTGTTAGAGAAACGATTCTATTATCTATTGCAAGCCCGTACAAGTGTCGTTGGGCATTTTTTTTTACCATGGCATGTATAATATCTGCGCAACGACGCTGTAACGATATTGAATTGTCGCTAAAGAGTTACAGAATAGACCTACAAGAGCCACTGCCAGAATTCATATGGACTGCAAAGGCCAGTAATAAAATAATCATTGCAAATACTCACACTTATAAAATATTCGGATATCACGAGCGGCTGTGTGTGTGTGTGTGTGTGTGTGTGTGTGTGTGTGTGTGTGTGTGTGCGTGTGTGTACGAAAAGGAGACGAGGAATCGACCCTTGAAACTGATAGAGAGGAAGAGCATGCCGGAGCATTACGTTGCGTGCGAGAAGGAGAGAAGGTATATAATGAGGTATATATATGTATATATAACTCATTATGTATATTTAATATTATTCGTATTGGGGATTTTCTTTCTTTATTGTATTAATAAAACGGGATCTATTTCATTAATAAAATGTTTTTTAAAGGTTTTTTAAACGTTTATTGCAATAAAAAAAAAACGTTTAAAACATTTTTATAAAACGTTAGTTTGTTGATTTCGGATCATATATTATTTTGTGATAGCTATATAGTCTACGGTGCCCGTCTACCCAGCAATTTTTTACAATTTCTATACCTTCTTCTCTTCTACTTCCAGATTTTCGTCATTGGATATATCATTGCATGTCGCTTTGTGTCACATCACGCTAATGTGTAGGAGCCATTTGATTCTTACAGACTGTAAGGGCTAGTGATAAAGTAATCACACACACTATTAAAGTATTCGCATTTCACGAGCGGCTGTGTGTGTGCGTGTACGAAAAGGAGTCGAGAGATCAACCCTCAAAATAACCAATTTTTCTAAGGAAAAATTATTTATTGCACCATGTCATCGCATCAGTAAGTATATCGTATTATACGTTGTGTTCGTACCTTATATTATGATTAAATTTTGGAACGCAATTATAGATTATAATACGTTAGATTTGAAATTAGGTGGTCCATTCCAAATTGTTGCGAATTGCGCATCTAATGTTTCAAAGTTATGCTTTTCTGAATCTAACAAATGCAATGACGCACCAATCGCTTCATACGCACAATTTGTGACTCATTCATTTATTATATTTTTCTGCAAACATATTTTATTCTTTATCGAAAATGTTATGTAATGTTAAATTTTTCAATACAAACAATTATTAATGAAATGTGTCATTAATCATTAAGCCAATTTATTTGTACGATGTGGTATAATTTTCTACTTTTGAAGATATATAGGAAAATTTAAAACAAAATCAGAGTTTTGAGACAATATACTCTAAAAATTATTTCAAAAATTATAACTGATAAATTCGCAGATTCAAATAATTTATAAATTTGTAATCATTTTTTATATAAATTCAGAGACTGTCATAAGATTTCTCTAAACTTAGTATTTTCCTGCATGTTTCAGAATTTTTTCACTTTCGAAATATTTCAGAAAAATCATTTAAACAGAATTTCAGAATAAAAATTTTTTTGCGGTTTCAATATTTGTACATTAAAAATTATGTCATAATAATTAGGATTAAACTTTTGTAATTATTATTAAAAATATTGTATATTTTTTTTTTGTTGGGACTATATTCGTGTAGTATTTCCGAAACAGCAATGTTAAAAATTCCACAGTGACAACGCAAATTTTCAATTGCTATTTTAGAAACATTGTACAAGTGTATTTCCAAGGTAAAACGTAAATTCAATGTTCCCTGGAAAATTAAATGATTTGATTTGTCCAGAGACTTTCACACTTCATAATGAAAATTCTGAAAATCTATGAATGTCTTATAAATTTTTTAAATGCATATAAACATGAAAGAATCTGTTGAAATAATCATAGATTAGAGCAATACAAATTAATTAAATGAGACAAATCCATAAATAATAATAATAAATAATTTTATGAATGTTTGGATAATAATATATGGTGTCTAATTTAATTAATTTAATTAATTTAGAATATTATTGAATTGTTTAAAGAAATTATATGAATACCTTAATAATTATAAAATTTATTTTATTATTAAATGAATATTACAACACATGGCTTAAATTTCAATATAATTTTTTATCAATTACATATTTTGTACATAATAAAGTTTATTTTATGTATTATATATTACAACGTTAAGGAAATTAATATTATACAAAAAATAGCTTGGTGTATACAATATACATGTATTTTGTGATAGTGCACGTATTGCATTATATAACGAAAAGCGACAACTACAAATTAAGATAGAAAATGTAAGTTTTGACGTTATATACTAGAAAAGAAAGAGGTAAAAGAAATAACGATAATAAAAAAAATTAATTTACTGATAATTTTTATTTATTGATTTCTCACTTATCTATCAATCGTAATGTGTTCAATGCATTTAAATTAAATTTTTTATAACTTTTATTATTCATTCTTTAAATTAGTTCTTTCATCATCCGCATTATTATTATTAATATCATTTATTATGATAATTTACTACACGGAAACCAGTTTCAATCACCTTGACCCTGAGATACATTGTCAGCCATTTTTGACTTTGAAAAGGTTTTAGCTGTTGCTCGTTATTTATTAAAAAGTTTTTAACAAAAGAGTTTATGGCATAAACAGTTAATGTATAGTTTTATTTAGCCAATCCCAACTTATGACTGATGTTGATTAACATTAATCTTCAAGGAGTTCAAGGTCACTAAATTTTATCTACTGTTCTATATGGAATATGATTTTCTACACGAAGCGACACCATCCCACACTTCCTTCTGTCTACAGGGAGAAATGAGATCTTTAATACTGTACCACATAAATTTTAAACTTTCCATGCGAGATATAAGGTCATTTTATTGATCAGGAAAGGTTTAGTCATTATCACCACATCTCGCGTGGAAAATCGAAAACTCATGTAAAACAGTACATTGTAGACGTCGTTGCTCCCTATAAGGAGCCTACAGGCAGAGAAAGATTTACAATGGACCTCGCTTCGCATGGAAAGTTGAAATTTTTGGAAATATTGCTAATGTTCTGTTTTTATTTTAATAATAATGTTATAAAAAAATAGTGATAATTAATAAAATTATAGACATACATTTATACCTTACCGTAAAAGTCGTATGTGATGAAATCATATACGATCGTATATGATATTATCACATGTGTTTTTGGAATGCGATCGTATGTGCATAATATACGATTCATATATCTATCGCATACGAAAAAAAGCGCAAAATTTCTTTGAAATATCTACATAAATATGTATTATATTACACCACATAATCCCAATGAGTAACACAATATTTTTATAATATTTTAAAAAACAATTTTTGCAAAAAAAATCTATTCTTAGGAATTTTTTTAGGAAATTCCCGAGCAGTCACCCATCCAAGTTGCGACCCCGGTGAACGTTGCTTGACTTCCAAGATCGCTGCGAACTAATCCCTCATGATGACCTGTGAACACTTTATGCTGATATGCGTATATAACTGATAAATCAGGTCAATATATGTTATCGAAAAAATATGTATAATTAAAATATGTATAATTAAAGCATAATATTTATATTTAACATACAATATATAAAATTATTATTAATTTTATTAGTTAATAAAATAGTTCTTTTACTATTTTCACAAATGCGAAATAGCATCGAAAATAACTTTTGTTATTTGTTTAAATAAGAATGCAACTAAAAATATATACAAAATACTCAAATTCAATGAACGGCGTGCCGAATTAATTTTTAGTCATAACACAGTTCTAAATTGAACAAGATTTAAGTAAAATACATAAAAATTACACAAACAATACCAGCATGAAGATCTAGCTGCAACCGTTGAAGGTATTCTTGTTCAATTTGTATTGATACAGTAACAGTCAAAATATCTATCTACTACTTTAAAAAATATATGTTAATATAATACAATAATTAAATTAATTATGAAAAAATTTTTATTAAAAAACATTTAACAAATATTGTCTGCTTATTAGGATAAATCGAGTTTTCTTCATTCATGAACCTATTTCGTCTAAAAGTATATATAAGATTATATATTTTTCATTATTAATATCATTAATAATCTGTAAAAAGATTTAAATACTGCATAGATTACAAAAAATAAACTAATTTTAAATACATCGACAATATATATATATATATATTTATCCAATGTGTAACAGCCAAAATAAAATAATTATTTATTTAGAATGTATATAATTATAATTATTGCAAATAAATAAACAAATGTAAGATAATTTATAAATCGAGTTAACATTTATTGTTGTTATGTGAGAAAAAACTCGGTTTCAAAAAACTTTTTCAATGATGACTTCAATGATTTAATTAGAGTTACGCTTGGCAAAATATTCATGTATTTCGTATGAGATGTATATCGTATATGATGGATGTGCTATCGTATAGTATCATATATGATTCTTATACGATAAATCCGCATGTTAAACACGTGATTCTATATAATTTCCGCCCGTGACATGTAATTCGTATGTGATCGCATAACGATCGTATGTCTAATAATGCGATTGTCATGTGGTCGCATACGAGTCATGTAAAAATCGTATGTACCTTATACGCAATCTTATATGATTCGGAACATACGTCAAACATGTCACCTGTGATTCCGAAACAAATGTCCAACGGTGATATGTAATTCGTATACTATCATATATTTAATCATGCGATTAGCATGTGGTCGCATACGATTCGTATAAGATTCGTATATAATTCTTATACGATCAGATATGATTCATATATCATTCGTATACTATTGATACATGATTCACATACCAAATTTACGGTAGGGTAATATCAACTTTATTTGTTAATTTTTTAACAAACAACGAGCTTCATTTAAAACTTGACTTGCAGATTACTCAAAGTTATGATCTTAACAATATACATATGTCAAGGTCAAAGTGATCGAGCTTATTTGTTATAGTTCATAATTACTTATAGTGAATAATTATCTTTAATTCTATTATTCAATTCGCAGTTCATCTATAAATGTAATTATTCAACAATGATGCGATTTCAAATGTACACTGAAAAATCGCGCTTCTACAAGCCTCTTCATGCGGTATCGAAAAGGCAACAGAGATCGAGAATAGCACGCCAAAAACAAGCATTAAAAAAAGCAGTTACTGTTACACAATCACTTTCGATAGATGTTAATTTGGTTACACATGTGAACGCTTTACAAGAAAGCGAATCAACAAATATTATCGTCCCTGACAATTTTATTGTTTTAAATGTAAATTACTTCAAAGAAAAGAGACTAGAACCAGTTGTACAAGCTTTATCTAATAGTCAAACTTCTAATTTATTTGATAGTGGATTAAAATTTTGTAATAAATGTGATGAAGTCACTTTTCAAAGAAACTTAGCATCGGTTCTGGTTGATGCAAATCACGTTCTTGGTAATCGCATTTTAAATGTTTTAAGAATTCATCATTGTCTGACATTTTTGCCTAAAGATATTTGAACGTTGCTTTCTACATCACTCAGTTCCCTAGTTTTATATAAAATAGAATCGAGTGAATATTTGCACATTGGGGTACAAACATGTTTAGTCCGAAGCCTTGAAAAAGCAGTTTTTTTTACAATTCCTGAAGTTCTCGAAATTGATTTTAGCACGGATGGCGCTCAATTACATTAAAGTGGTCGACACGATATTTGGCCAATTCAGTGTAAAATTGCTAATATTGATACATCTACTCCAGAATTGTAGGATTGTATAAAGGTCCAAAAAAACCGCACAGCGCGGAAAAGTTTTTCAAGTATGTTGTTTCCGATTTTTATGAAATTTTTAACAAGGGCGGTATATCATCTATAAAAATAAAAAATTTTCAGTACGCTTGCGATGCTTTATAGCAGATGCGCCATCAAGAGCTTTCATTTTAGGGCATAAGAGTCACCGTTCTTTTTCTTCATGTTCTAAATGTAAAGTAACTGGATCAACAATTGGAAAGTACATGGTTCTTAAAAGTATTAATTATATTTCTCGAAAAAATGAAGATTATATACGACAAACTGACGATGAGCATCATGTTTGTTCTAGTCCTTTATCTCAATTATTGTTAAATTTGATTACTAATGTTATTTTCGATTCTATGCATATGTGTTATCTGGGAATAATGAAAAAATTACTTTTGACATGGTTACGTGGTTTTTATACAAAAAATACAAAACTATTAGATGTTGAAATGAATGTAATTTCAACTAGATTAAAGATTTTATCGAAGTACTGTTCACGCGAATTTGTACGACGCATTGAATCGCTTGATGGCTGTAATCAATTCAAAGCTACTCAATGGCGTCAAATATTGTTATATGTGGAATAGTTTGTTTCAAAGACGTTGTAAAAGATTATATTTATTATCATTTTTTACTTTTTTATGTTTTTATGCGTATTTTAGTATCTAGTGTTTATAACTCGAATAATAATCTTATTTTTTGCGAAATGGGTATAAAACAATTTGTCTTACTTACTGAAGACATTTATGGATCAACGTTTTTATCGTAGTATAACACACATGACATTCTTCATTTAATTCAAGATGTGTACCGATTTGGCCCTTGCGATAGTTACTCATTATTTCCATACGAAAACAACATGATGGCTTTTAGAAAAATGTGTCAAAAACCACACCTTTTCTTGCAGTAAGTCGCTGCAAGGCGTGCAGAAGAAGAATATTGTAGACAACAAAATAAATTACCCAATGATCATATCAAAGTATGGAAAAAACATGAACAAGGGCCATTATTAAATGCTGACAATGCTTTTGAAACTGTTACTCAATATAAGTTTTTACAAATTTCACGTATGACCATTGGTTGTTGTTTGCGTGACGACTGCTGTATTTTGTCTGATTCAACTATATGTTGTGTACAGAATATTTTACGTACTGGAAATAATTATTATATTATTGTAAAAAAATTTTTTCAAGTAGAAGATTTTTATTTTACTGGAATTCGTTCATTATTAGTTGGTATTTACAAGTGTTTTGAGTTATCTAATGATTATGACATTGTCCCTTTGAAAAGTATAAAATCTAAATGTTATAAAATGCCTTATTGGACTTGTCTCTCTAATAATGAAGTAATGCAATATGATTTAATCAAAAATAAGTTTATCGTTGCAGTTATGGAATAATATATTTTTAAAAATAAAGTGTAACTGAATTGCTGTCAAAAGTGTTTGTATTGATGATTATATCAATTTCTATCACTAAAACTTATATGGATAACATATTTTTACATCAAACAATAAACGGTTAGTAAATGTAAGAAGCATAATTTTATACTGCATGCAAAAAAAATATGTGTGTATTATGCAAATGTGGAACGCATATTAGAATCAAAAGTAATGGAAATATGCTTTTTACTCCAAAATATTATTTTAAATTTTAAATTTAAATTTTAAGCATGATTTATTGCTCTTTTATTATTTTTGTGTGACAAGTATCTCATTCTTTATTCACTCTGCATGTTGTTTACTATTAGTAAAAACTTATATTTCAAAAATATGGCAATATTGTGCTTAAATAAAATCGAGACATACAATATTGGATTACTGAATCTTTGTGAGAATTGAAACTTGAGTGAAGATCTCTTTGTAACTTTACAATAAAAATAGAATATATGGAGCATTGAACAGAAAAAGCTTTTTTCGAATCTTGCTCCGTTTTCTTTGCAACCTCATAAAATGATTTTTTAGTGGAGTAATGGGTTTTCATATTTGGGAAATATTTATACTACAACATGAGTGATTTAATTAGTTTTTAACTGTGGATTAACTATAAATAAATTTATTCATCTTTTTGATTTTTTAAGTGTTTTCGCTTATTTTCAGATCCACGGACAGGCCAAAAAGATTAGCGAATAAGCCACGTAGATATAAAACTACTTCAAGTGAAGACAAAATAAAAAAGAAAAAACCTAAACCTCTTGATGAATTGAAGACTAAAAAGAAAGTGTTTCAAAGTATACAAAATATTTCTGATAATTTGAAGTTACACAATACGACATGTGCGTCAATTTGTGTTAATGGAAATGCTACCATTACAAAACCACGTATAATTGAGGATCGTACTTACAGTTCTGGAGATGCTCTACAAATTACATACAATCAGGAAAAGAATAAATTATCATATACTCCAATACCACTTAATGGATCAAAACTTTACAATCAAGATATATATAATGTACAAAATAAGCAAAATTATGAAAAAATGCAACCCAAAAATGTTACGATCGATTCATGCCATATACAGAAGGAAAATATGCAACAATTATTGGACCCTTACGAAAATAATTTGGAACGTATATTTATTCGTGAAGCTTGTAAAACTGCATCCGAAACTCACATTACACACACAAGTAGAGAAAATTTAGAACCACATAATGAAATGTATACATTTACAAATGATCAATTTCTTCAACATAATGACTCAAATGATATTCAAGAATTAGTTATTTCATCATCATTTCCACCATCAGTTATTCTACGGCCGATTGATCCGCCTCAAATACAATCTTCAAATATTGCAGCGCCATCAATTAATCCACGACCGATTGAACCAGTCCAAATACTTCCAAATATAGCACCAGCAATAGAACAAAATATCCAGTTATATGATTTACTCAACGAAGTAAAACATGAAATACAGTAAGTAATCAAAATATTAAATAACAAATAAAAACATGTATATTGCATATTCAAATTCATTCTCTTTAATGCAATGAACGATTTCATAACGTAAAAGACATATATGATATTGGCACACACACGCATACACATATGAAGATTTGAAATATATACCCTATGATCAGAAAGTACCGGGAATTTTTAAATAAAACAAAATAGAGTTAAATTTCAGGCAAATTTATTTTATCTCCTTCAAAATATGATCCATCTGAAGCAACACACATGTGCCAACGCTTGACCCAGTCCTCCATGCATCCCTGGTAGGCCGACGAAGGGATGGCCTTTAGTTCCCTCGTCGCATTCTCTTTGATCTCCTCGATCGACTGAAATCTCTTTCCACGAAGTGGCAACTTCAACTTGGGGAACAAAAAACAGTCGCACGGGGCCATATCAGGTGAATACGGTGCTTGCTTGATGGTATTTACTTGATGTTTGGTCAAATAATTCAGTACAATTCGGGCTCGGTGCGATGGTGCGTTATCATCATGCAAAATCCAAGAATTAGTCCTCCTTCTCTTCGTGGGCCTCTACGTTAGGAGAATCCGCAGGAGGTTGCTCTATCTCCAAATCATGAATTTCATGGATCGGAGCTCCCTGGGAAGAGAGTGAAACGGGAGAGTCCGGGAAGATTCTAAAGGTTATTTGAGAATCGGGGAATCGGCGCGAGGAAAATTATCTATGGGGGAATCGGGGGGAAATGCGAACGGGGGAAGTCGCTTTTCTTCCGGTGTGACCGGGGAGTACGAGACAGAGGGGCAAATTTGATTAACTTGGGCGGCAATCCTGTGTATTTCCTCCTCAATAGCTTTGAAGCGGCGGGTTCGGCGATTGGAGCGATTCCGGCGGCGCTTCGCGGCTGCTCGGGACCGGTTTTTGTGAACTTTGGGGACTTTATTCACTAAAAATAAAAAAAACTTCGTTTCTCTCCGTTTGGCGAAAGGTTAAAATTTAGGCACTCTCTCGGGTTAACTCGAACAAGATTTGAGTGAAACCAAGAAAAAAGATCGGAAGTTTAAAAGGTTCGATAGAATCTAAGGGGAGAGAAGAAAACAAAAATTTTTTCGAGTGAATCCCAAGAAAGAAAAGAATTAAAAATAAAGAGATTCTTTCGGATTAACTCTTGCAAGTGAATACCAAGAAATAAAAGAATTAAGAATAAAGAGATTGAGAGGGGAGAGAGAGAGAGAGAGAGAGATAGAGAGAGGAGAGGAGTATGGGAAGGAAAGAGTAATAAACTTAATAAATATATTATGTTTATATTAAAGTCTTTCGCACTAGAGAGAGAAAGGGTGCTCAAAAACAAGAGCGAAACAAAACGGTTGATTCAGGACTTACTGCTTGCAGATTGTAGTGTGAGTGTTGATGTAGGTGAATGTAATTCTCTCGGAGCCGCAGGCCTTCAAACTGGGCCGCACTCGGCGGAAGATGGTAGGTCCGGTCGGAGGTGTTCCGGGTGCGATGCACAATGGTCTGCAGATCCCAACCAGGGATGTTTCAACTGACACTTTTTCCTCTCGACCGAGACTTGCACCGCGTACGAGTTTAAAGACTGCGATCCAAGAGTCACAGAACTCGGACATACAAGATGTCACGAAACTGTGATTCGAATGGACCAAAGATCAAGACTAAACTACTCGCTCCGCTAGAAGAAGCATCTATTTATACTATTTTTTATCTATGATTCTCTTTGTCCCATCGAGGGCCATGTGCACCACTTTATTCATTAATACACCCACGTGCAATATTTGTTTTTACGTCTTTTTTATATTCCTCGGTAATTGTTATCCGAGAAAGTGGCAGGTTTGACAATTGAAATCCTGTGAGCATTAAATGTCAAAATTCTTTGATTTATTGCTATGCGGGTGTCGGACATTCAGAACTCAAAGGGGTGCACACGTGCGTCTTCCAGCTCCCTGATTTTACTATCTTTGGTGTTTCCGGCGTCGAGCAACGGTGTCACCTCAGCGCTCCATAATTGGTGAATTTATAACTACTGAATTTGTGACATCTGATTATTGCCGTGAAAGTCACCGTATTCTTGGAATCGGAGTGAGATCACCGCCGCTCGACCCCGTTAATTAGAATATCCGCTGGTTGCGAAGGAAAGAATCGTTACTCCGCAGGACGTAACAGTTCATTAAATAGATTTTGCAATAAATTATATTTTAGACATGTAGATTGATGATACATATATATATATATATATATATATATATATATATATATATATAATGTATATGAGTGTATATTTTTATGATAGAACTGATCATTAGCGTTGAAATAAATAAAACAAACATTTATTCTATTCGTCATTTAATTTTCTTAATAGTCCGAGTACTCTTATAAAATAAATTTACAAAGTAGAACAAATATATATTGTCACACACTTGTCAATAACATTTTTTCCTTCGTTTTCTGATATCATTAGGATTATATATCTATTATAGGAATGAGTTATCTATCTTAGTTCTTATATTATAATTTAATTATAAAAGAAAAGTTCAAAAATTTAAATTAACAATTAAACTTGTGCTTATACGCACGCACGCACGCACACATACACAATATATGTATTTTGTTCCGCTTTATAATTTTGTTTATTTAATAATAATTTGTTAGATATTAATTATCCAAGCAAACACCAAGTTACATGTAATACAAATATTAATTATAATTTCCTACTCAACAATGTAACTATTATATAACGCACTCGTTATACATAACAGTTACATTGTTGAGTGGAAAATTACAACAAACATTTGTACTATATAAATTTGTAGTGTTTGCTGAGGTTAACTCTTTTTACTGATAGTTTCTTTTATATTGCTATCAGATTGCTAGCAAATTTGGTTTTATGTGGAAAGTGTTTCTATCATATTGCCGTATGATTGTCTTAAGTTATAAAACAGAAGAGGGAAATTGTTTCTCTCCGGTTGCGCACAGTCGTTTCTGGTGTCACGTCCGCGACGTTGCGGGTATAAATTTTTCGACACCGATATTGAACAGATGGGCAAGCCGGCATTCGCTAACAAATTCAACTGTCAGGTCGCATCCTGTTCTTAACATTTTCCAGCGCCGGATAGTCGCGGCAGAGTGATCTGCACGCACGGCCAGTAAGTCATAAAAATCATAGACTAATATCTATTTAACATTCCCCAGCGCCGGATAGTCGCGGCAGAGTGATCTGCACGCACGGCCAGTAAGTCGTAAAATCATATTTAACATTTTCCAGTGACGGAGGGTCGCTAGAGGAAAACTGCGCCCACGACACTCGAAAAGTAATAAAATCTCAATCCAACATTTTCCAGCGCCGGATGGTTGCGGCGGAGAAGTCCGCTCACACGACACTTGAAAGCTACCGCAACAGAGAAATCTGTTGGGCGACCGTTAAAGTCATAAAATTATATATTATATAAAATAATATTATATAAAACACGAAAAACGATTAAGAGACGAAGCCGCCGCAATAGACCGCGAGAGAATGCAGTTGGAAAAAGAACGTAGAGCACTCGAACGCAATAAAGAAGCAGATTCGACTCTTGCATCCGACGTAAGAAATATGTTCGCGGCGCTAAAGAATGAGATAATGCGAGATTAATTCACTCAGGCACGAGGTCAAAAATAGACGTCCGGAAGCGCATAGTCCGAGCTTACCTCCAGGACAGCCATTTTTTGATTCCAACGATCGGCATTCCTCATTTAACGAACCTGCATCCGACGTGCATGCAACGCACATGCCCAAGATATCTCTTCGCGAAGCGACCGAGGGTGTAACATATTTTGACGGTTACAACGTCCCTCTTTCACAATTTGCGCGCCCATGCCGACGTGCCCGCGATATTGTACCGCCAAATTACGAGAAATCACTAACGAGATTGTTAATAAAGAAACTTCGTGGTCGTGCATATTCCGCGGTGGAAGACGAAACCTGCGATATAGTAACTCAGTTAATCGATTTTTTAAACGAAGCGTTCGGGTCCGCTAATATTATAGCCCAGTATCGCGGAGAACTCAGTACGGTTTATCTTAAAGCCAATGAACACATCTTAGATTATATTAGTCGCGTAAAAGAGCTTAGGGCAGCCATCCTTGACTCGGAGCGTCGAGCTCACGGTGTATTGAGTCCTCAGGTCATTGCAGAAATCGATGAGCTAACAGCTAAATCTTTCTGCGCGGGTTTACCGTTACGATTTGCAACTTGAACCCGAAAAACAGTTCCGTCCTTTCGAAGCATTTGCCGCCGTTAAAACAATTGCAAAACGAGACGAACTAGAAATGCAAAGATGTGAAAATTCACGTAGGCTAGAGCGCGGTATAGAGAGGCGTCCCACCCTCGATCTAGCGCCGTCATCCGTACGTCTGTATAGTCGCGATTATCAGCCGGCCAAGCAACGGAGCAGTCCGCCACGAGACAACTGGCGAGCGGAAAGCGCCCGGTACCACGATTTGCGCCGTAATGAGACATATGATTCTCGCCGTCGTGATACCCACGACTTGAGTCGTAACAACAGCAATCGATATAATAGAGCGGCCCGAGCAGGCGGTGACAATAACGCCTCTAGAAATTACAACAACTCGCATTGAAAATGGTGTCGATTGTAAATACTCTGGGCACGAAATCGAAGAATGCCGAAAACGAGAGTATAATAACTCTCAGGCGAGGCAGGGAAACAAGAACAGCCCCTCGAGGCGGGCGGACGCTCTTCGAGACGGGCCTCCCCACCCTCGCTCGCGTCCAGTCAATCCCATCGAAGCGACAGCGGTCAAAACGCCCGAGTCGCAGCCCTAAATCCTTCAGACTTTTCTCATGCCCCCACCATCGCTGTAAAAGCGGTCGGCCTACTACAAGAGACAAATTTCATGGTCGACATAGGGGTCGCAGCAAATCTCGTAAAAGAGAGAAGCATCCACCCCGAGACACCCGTGTGTCGGAGTGACACGCTACGCCTTAGCGGCATAACCGACGGGCAAGTAGAAACACTCGGGTCCACTTACATTAATTTCATGGGTTATCCCGTGTACGTTCACGTGGTTCTAAATAATTTTCCGATCGTGCAGGAAGGTATCCTAGGATCGGACTTCTTCCGCGACTCCGCGAGTATAGACTTTGTTAGTCGAATCATCCAATGGCGAGGTACCGAGATTTCTTTCGCTCATCGTGAAACGGTGGTTATACCGAGTCGATCAAGAGCTACCTTTTATCTTAGGATAAAGAACCCAGAGGTAGCCGTCGGATACGTACCGCGACTTAGCGTCTGTGAGGGCGTATATCTCGGCGACGCCGTTGTTACAAATAGAGACGGAAAAGCTTACATCCAAGTAGTAAATTCGAGCGATACAGATCGCGAATTAATCGTGCCTACAATCGAATTATAAGAACTTGACTTTATCTCTCAAAATCTCCCCGTTAGCGGCGCGGGAAATGTCATAAGTCAAGCCGATTCTAGTTCTCAAAATCCTCCCGTTAGCGGCGCGGGAAAAGTTTTAGACTCATTCGTTTCTAGTTCTCAAAACTCCATTAGTGGCACGAAAAACATTCTAAATCAAATCAATTCTACCTCTCAAAATCCCCCCGTTAGCGGTGCGGGAAGTATTCTAAATCCAATCAAAGTAAAAGATAATCTTGCCTCGGGGCATCGTGTAGCTTCTATATTAACGATAGATGCCTCCGACGGCGACCATATTGAAAGAATTAAAAAACTACTTCGACTCGAGCATCTAAATCATGAAGAATCGGAACACGTGAACGAAATTAAAGAGAAGCATAGTGACCTATTCCAACTCCCGGAAGATAAGCTCGGTTGTACGAGCGTAAACTTTCATAAGATCACTACCTCCGACGAAATTCCAATCCATACGAAGCAATATTGCTTCCCCCCCATCCATAAGGAGGAGATAAACACACAAGTTCAGACCCTCCTAGAGAACGGAGTTATTTCCTCCTCCGATTCTGCTTACAACTCTCCTTTGTAGGTTGTGCCGAGAAAGGCCGACTCTCAAGGAAATAAAAGATGGCCATGGTAATAGACTACCGCGCTCTAAATGAAAAAACGGTCGATGACGCATACCCCCTACCGAACATCACGGAAATTTTAGATCAGTTAGGCAGCGCAAAATACCTTAGCGTATTTGATTTAGTGTCGGGTTTTCATCAAATACCGATGCATGAAACAGACGCGCAGAAGGCGGCTTTCTCCACGCCTTACGGGCACTATCAATTTAACCGCATGCCGTTCGGGCTCAAAAACGCCCCTGCGACGTTTCAACGCCTCATGGATCAGGTGTTATCGGGCCTACAAGGCACGGAGTTATTTGTATACCTGGATGATATAGTTTTATATGCCAGCTCATTGCGTGAGCATATTATTAAGTTCAACAAGTTAGCCGACAGACTCAGGAAAGCAAATCTGAAACTCCAACCAGATAAGTGCAAGTTTCTGAAAAAAGAAGTCGTATACTTAGGTCATGTAATAAGCGCGGACGGGGTAAAGCCTGACCCACAAAAGGTCCAGGCCGTAGAGAAATTTCCCCGCCCTACAAGCGCTAAAAACATCAAACAATTCCTAGGGCTCGCGGGATATTATCGCCGGTTCATAACTGATTTTTCAAAGACCGCAAAGCCGTTGACAACCCTATTAAAGAAAGATAAAGCATTTGTTTGGTCAGGAGCGCAGGAGGAGGCCTTCACGCAATTACGTCAAGCATTATGTTCGAAACCGATACTACAGTATCCGGATTTCACGCAACCTTTTGTTGTGACAACCGACGCTTCGGGTTACACTATTAGCGGCGTGCTGAGTCAAGGCACTATAGGGAAAGATTTACCGATCGCTTATACATCGCGTCTGTTGAACACCGCCGAGAGTAATTATTCTACGATAGAAAAAGAACTTTTGGCTATTGTTTATTGTGTCAATTACTTTAGACCGTATCTCTACGGGCGGAAATTTACCTTCGTCACCGACCATAAACCTCTCGTTTGGTTACATTCAGTAAAGGATCCCACATCACGACTCGTTCGATGGCGTTTAAAACTAGCTGAGTACGGCTACGAAATTGTCTACAAAGCTGGAAAAGCAAATGCAAACGCAGACGCTCTATCTAGAAACCCTGTTTCCCACGGAATTTTCCTCTTGTCCCGAGATAAACGAAACACTACACCGCTTCGGCGGTCCCAACGCATTAAAAACCGACAGCCGGCTGCAATAAACTCGTCACAAAACTTAAACACCGACCTGACGCGTCCACTTGAGCCAACTGCGACTGAAAAATCGCGCCCTCGAAAGGTCGTAAAATTTGATCTTTCCTCAGAAGTAGAATCACTATCCGACAGCGAAAGTGACTCTGAATCAGACGAACCCCTCTCAGACTCTGCAAACAAACCGCTATTTCCAAACAAAGCTCAAATAATTGACGTACGCGACAGTCTACAGACTCGTAACGATAATGTCGTAATCTTTACAACGCTCAATGGCGAACCGTGTGATATCGGGGCACGTATTCTACAGGAATCAAATCAGTTATCGCGGATAGAAGGAACTATGGTAGGCCGCGCAAAGGTCATTAATTTAGGGAAGAAAAATTTAATCGCACTTATAATTGAAGATCGCGTCTCCGCCACTTTACAGTTAGAAACATTAAAAGAAGTGATAGGCTCACTTCGTGACGTAGTCAACGAGCTCCAGCTCAAGACCGTATCATTAGCTAGAGGTCCCGTTATTGAGCTCCGGAAGTATGCTGCACGCGTTCACGGAGCCCCCCAGTCACGGATCAGGGCAGGACACCCGGAGAGGTTTTAGTGGGTATGTCCCCGCTGACACGTCGTCGGCGGGGAAGAGCCCCACATAACCACCAGGCCTCCCCCGGGGCCTGAGGTATGCGGTAACGCATTTCCTCTTCATTATCAAAAAAAAGGTCCCGTTATTGATATCACCCGGGATACACCCTTCTGGCGCGAGAATTTAGAGACTCTCCGGTCAAAATCATAATTTGTTCTAATGAAATAAAGATTCCCTCGGAACAAGACCGCACGGACATCATCAAAGAAAATCATTGCTCCGCGATAGGTGGCCATAAAGGAGTCACTAAAATTCTGAATAGAATTAAATACAAATATCATTGGTCTAAAATAAAAGAGGATGTACAAAACTTTATTCGCAACTGTCGTGATTGTCAATTAAAGAAATTAGTACGATTAAAAACCAGACAACCAATGACTCTGACAGACCCTCCTAACAGCGCGTTCGAGAAAATATTTATGGATATTATGGGTCCTCTACCCATGACCGAAGATGGATACAGTTATATCCTGACCATTCAAGACCTTTTGTCCAAATATTCCCGCGCTATTCCATTAAGGCGTACTACCGCCTCAGACATAGCCGAAGTGTTTGTAAACGAATTCATTTGTACGTTTGGCGCTCCTAAAGCGGTTCTCACTGAGCAGGGTAGAAACTTTGTAAGCAGCCTCATGAAAAACGTGGTACAAAAATTTTAAATCAAACAATGCAGAACCACTGCATATAGGCCGCAATCGAACGGCTCTGTGGAAAGATCCCACTATATTTTGTGTGAATACTTGAAACAATTTGTCAAAAAGGATAATTGGAATGAGTATCTCAGGCTAGCGTGTTTTTCTTAGAATACCAGCGTGCATGAAGGTACCTGGTACACGCCGCACAAGCTCGTTTTCGGGAAAGTCGCCGAAACTCCGTCAAGCGACCCTCCATTAGACATGGAAAAAAATGAAACTTATTCCCAATATCTAAGCGACCTATTCAATAAAATTCGCGACGTCCAGAATATAGCACGCCAGAATTTAATCAATTCTAAATTAAGATCCAAACATTACTATGACCGAAAAATGCGACCGCAAAACTTTAATATCGGCGACTTTGTGTACATGCTGAGGGAACCCTTAAAAAAATTAATCACACTATCATTTGCGACAGGTGCCAAAATAACCTACCCCCTCGCGACCGCGTATTTTACAACTCAATCACGCGTCACTATTTAATTGTCGGCGGGGACGAAGAAGCTATACGCTGCTCATCCTGCAATCGTTTAATTTCATTTCCGGAGACCGCGGTTGACTGCGTCGAGTGCTACGAAGCACTGAACGATCTCGCGCGTCATTTGTACGACTCAGAAGACAAGCCATACCTTAACACCGAGCCTACTATAATAGAGATAGAAGAGACGTGCACATGTTTATGCCCCGAAGAATAATAGTCGTACACGGTAAATTAGAGTATGTGCCCACTGCAGCGCATTGCCATTTTCTTGGTCCGTGCCCAACGCGAAACGAACCGCTCGTTCGATATATGGCTACGCAGTGCCCAATGTGTAACCTCTCTGTATTTTTGCAACGACGACGAATCAACGGTATTATGCCTGGAGTGTAAAAACAAGCACTCGAGCACCAAAAAGGGAAATTATCTCGGGGTAATTACCCACTATATCCATCTTGGCCATCCATACAATCCATAAAAGTGCGATTCTTGCAACGTGCCCGTAGCTGCTCGCCGCCACCCTCTCGATTGTGACCGTTGCCCCCACAAATTGGAAGAATTCATAACTTATTTAATCCGAAAAAGAGATAGTCCCTGGAACGACTCCGACGCCACAATACTTGCGCTCTCGCGGCACACCCTCTAAGGTTACAAAACTCCTCTCACTAGGCCATCGGTCGCGGAAAATCGGGCCCGTCCGCCGGTAAATCCGGCCACGTGATCCGCTCCTGGGCTGTGGAGCCCCCGAAGCTTAGGTTTCGAAACAGCCAATTTCGCCGAAACGCGCGTATTCTGTTCAACGGCGACCGCGCTCGGTCGGGACGTAACACTGGCATACATTGCTAGCAAAATCATAAGCAAAAGCGGAAGCCGCTTTCCTCAATAAAGATGGAAACTTGGGCAATGAAATTTTTAGCAAATTGATCGTTAACATGAAGGAAACTTGCTATCTGGGATGGAAAACGCCGTAGAAAAGATACTTTAGATGGTATCAAAGCGACATTTTAGAAGATTGGCTGCACAAGAGACAGATATTATTTCTAAAAATTTGTTATATAAAGATTCTCTGCCGTGTAACGCTACTAGCGATACGGATAATGAAAACAGCTTTGTACACGGAGAAAACAGTTTTTTACATCATGAACATGAAAATAACGTTATTGTACAATATGAAGATGTACAATCTTTATGTGATCAAGAATCGGTATCATCTTTGGATGGATCTTTTTCTTGCGATAAATCAAGCGATTTGGAATTTGATAGTAACAATGGAAATATCTCATCTTTTGAAGAAGATCTTGCAGTTTGGGCTGTTGAGCATCGAATTTATCATACCGTTTTAAGTGCATTATTATTAACAATAAAAAAACATGCATGTTTTTCAACAATTCCTGTAGATGCATGAACATTATTAAAAACACTACGGCAACAAAACATCCACACAGTTGTTCCAGGCTCATATTGTCATTTTGGTTTATTAAAATGTATAAAAAAAATAATTTTATCTGCTAAAAAGAATGTTGATTGCTTAAGAATAGCAATTAACATTGATGGATTGCCATTAACCAAATCATCGACACAACAATTTTGGGCTATACTTGACTCTGTTATTCCAAACGGCATTGTCTTCATGATCGGACTTTATCATGGCAATGAAAAACCAAAGGATGCCAATAACTTCTTGAAAAATTTTGTTGACGAGGCAAAAGAAATATGCAAAAATGGAGTTAATATCAACGGTCGACAGGTTGCAATTCGGATTGAAGCTTTAATTTGTGATACACCTGCGGAAGCATTTGTTTTGTGTGTAAAAAGACATACAAGATATTCCAGCTGTACAAAGTGTATAACGGAAGGAGAGTTTATAGGAAATAAAATGTGTTTTCCAGAAATTGATGCACCTCTTTGATCTAACAATGATTTTATACAGAAGATTGACGACAATTATAAACCAAATTTAACCTGCAGTTTACTGAATATTCCTTTTTTCAAACCTGTAACAAATGTGCCTTTAGACTACATGCACTTGGTATGTCTAGGAATTGTGCGCAAATTATTGAATTTATGGCTTTATGGAGAACTGGGATATCGGTTACCACACAGAGCCGTGGATGACATTTTTACACGTTTAATAAAGTTAACACCTTTAATTCCTGTTGAATTTGCAAGGAAACTACGAAGATTAGATTGTTTAAAGTTATGGAAAGCCACAGAATACAGACTTATATTATTGTATACAGGTCCAATAGCATTTAAATCTGTATTGAAGAAATATGTATATATACATTTTCTGATACTGCATATTATTATAAGGATCTTGTGTTCAGAGAACTTACATGAACCTTGGTTATGCACAAAATCTTATTCGTTTTTTTATTAAAACTTTTATAAAACTGTATGGAGTTTACAACGTATCACATAATATTCACAGACTGGTTCATCTCATGAATGATGTTAAAACGTTTGGACCTCTTGACAACTTTAGTGCGTTTAAATTTGGAAACTATATGCAGATTCTTAAAAAGTATATGCAAAAAGCAGAAAAATCCTTAGAACAAGTTGCACGCAGATGCATTGAAAAAGAAAAGAGTTTATTCACATCAACTGCTTTGCCAAATTGTGATTAACATTACAAACATGATTAACATTACATTTTCTTTCATTACATTATGATGGATCTATTATTCCGAATTGTCACAATCCACAATATAAAACTGTCAAGTTCAAGGAAATGACATTTAAAGCTGGGACACTTACTGATACTCATTGTGGTTTAGATTGTGATGCGATTGTCAGTATACAAAATGTAGCTTACTGCGCAAGGCGGAATATTCCCCTTGTTGGTTAAGAATTTTTGCAAAGGAAAGATCTCTTTAAAGTTCCGTGTTCATCATCCTTATTTGATATTCATTCTATACACTCCTTATCTGACATTAAATCATGGCCGCTGGAAAACATTGCAAAAAATATGTTAAATTGCCAATCGAAAATGACAAATTTGCTGTCTTTCCTATCCTTCATTTCAACATGTAATTTTTACATCCCTTATTCCTTTATGCATAGAATGACCGACAAGGAAAAGAAATATGTTGTTGTCGAATTTGAAGATGGTGTTCATATCGTTTCCATTACTTGGTTAAGTACTGATTTACAAAGATCCAAATGGCCTAAAGAATATATCACTAATAAGAAATATAACAGAGCGGTTAGAACTATGGAGGAACCAGATGACACATGGGACGAACATTGTGTTATTAAAATATATGCTACATGTTGTAAGTATAAATTTCATGTTACTTGCATTTTTTTATGATATTTATTTTCCATACAATAGATACTTTTATTTGCTTTTATTACTGAACTGTTTGTTACTACAGAAACTTATAAAAATTTTTCTCTGAATTTGTTATGTAATTTTTAAAAATTTTTCCAAATTTCTATATCATTTTGTAACTTTCTAAGATTTTTTTATATGAAAATTAGGACTTTCAAAGTATTCAGAAAATGTACATTTTTTCACAATTGTTTATTTATGTTAATTACAAGATATCCTAAGATTTGTTGCTCTAAAATTTTTGACAAAATTTTATAAAATAAAGTTTAAAATATTTTTTTAGAAATTACAGAATGAGAAATCTCAAAATATTTCTGAATTAACATGTATAAAAAATTCCAAGAGAAAATGTAAAGTTTCTGAATATTTCTAAATATTTTTCAAAAATGTTTTAATTTGTATAAAAATTACGGCATAATTTTCACCAATAAAGTGGTGATGCTAACTACGATGTTTATTTTTCAGCCGATTATACAACAGCAAAGAGAAATTAAAGTGGTCAGAGCGATTGTCAGATATAAATTCGTGCACTGATGAGGCGGACGTGTATAAAAAGTCCCGAAAATTTAGAGCAATTAAAAAACATAAATCAAGTTCTTATGATTATTCTGATGACGAAGACGGTGATTCTGACGAGGAAGTCATATTAAATCAAAACCTCTAATTTGCAAGCAGACAAACATTTGTAAAGAGACAGGGGAAATAATATTCATACATATAAAGGTAAGAATACAATAAAACTTTAACAGAATTGAGTACTTTTCCATGTAAGAAAACAAAAAACAAAAAAAATTCAATTTTTTAATAAAAATTTATTTAATATTTAAATATAAATTTATTTACTTATCTCCGATAACATTTTATATCTCTAACGAAAATTATATTTTATGATTAATGTATAATTTCAATTATACATTAATCATAAAATATTAACACAATTAATTTTTAATTCTAACAAAATATTCAAATAAAAAACATTTATTTCATTAAAAAAATTTTTTATTATAATGAAAAGTTATTTTTTATTTGTTCTCTATTCGGATAATTACCAAATTTTGATTTTTATTCCTTGAGTTTAGTAAAAGATTTTGCATAACAACAAATGTGCTACAATTCTTATTCTTGCTACAATTCTTATTCAGATTTCGTCTGTTGTGCCAATTAACATTAAAATTAAGTATAATGTATGAATTTTTAAATTTTCCTTTGTTAATATCAATAGCAATTTATTAAAAAAATGTTAATAAAATGTTTATGAAAGTAATAAAAGTTTCAAAAAAAGTAAAAGGTATTACTATTAAAGATTGATGTAATAATTGATGCAAATAACGATTTATTTCTACAAATATAAATAACGACTAATGCTAATGAACAATATGAGTAACGAATAATAACCTGTAACACAAATGATAAATTATATGAATAATTAATAACGTTAAGGATTTTGATGCCTTGGCCGAGAACTCTACGATAATGATGTATTAATACTAATAGGCGTTAAACGTGACAGATTGACGATAAAATTTTATTTTACATGTTATTTTATTATGTGTTTTATTGTGAAAGTGAGAATTGTCTTGTATCCATCAAATTTTTTTAAATGGACTGTAAGTAAAGTTTCTTCGAATATTATACAGAAAAGTATATTTTTTACTCTTTCTGACAGCTATTCGTGTGTTTTCCTGATTAAATAGGTTTCACTTTATGTACCTTATATGATTATTTACTGACTGTTACTTATTCGGAAAGATAGTCAAGGTTCATTTTTACAAGTATTCTAAACGATTTTGTGACTGTTTTATTCAAATTTTCTTTATTTACAAATACCATGGTAAAAAAACTTATGTGTGATTTCTCGCCTGTAACGTTACTAGTCGGCACACAGATTCAAAAAGAATTAAAAAAGAATTCAGATGTATGTCATCAATTTAGTGTTTATTTTGAAATGCAGAAAAAATTCTTTTTTTGAAAAAAAATCTTTTTGCGTTTGAAAATGAATTTTGAATGATGACATAAGTCTGAATTTTTTTTTAATTCTCTGTGTCGACTGGGTACTTTAATAGAGCCGCGGCAAATAGACAGAAGCCTTAAAAGTGATTGCAAATAAAATATAAGGAAGGCTAATGAGAGTGTTGCATTAGCCTTCCTTACTTTTCATTGTATTTAATCTCGAAAGTTCTTACTAATTTGTTGGTAAAATATAAAAGGCAGTCATATGAAAATGAGACAGATGCACCATGCTCATTATACTATCTGTCTCGTTTTCATTTGACTGCCCCTTATACAATTGTATTTATTAAAATTTAAATACGTTTTTCAATAAAGAATTAATACATTAAAATAATAACAGTAAGCATTTTATGAATTACAGATAGAAAAAAATGTTAAAAATTTTGATGGTACATCTGTAACAAAATCAGCAAGTATTGCATCTTGCAGTACCTATTACGTTGAAGAAAACAATTTTCTAAGTAAGTAATTTTTATGTACAGTTAGGAGCTAAAAGGTGGCAACACATTTTCTTCGATGGTTTCTGGAATGTAGACTTGCTCATCAAACGGCGAACGTAATTGGTTCTTACCTGTGGATCCAACTAATTACGTTCACCGATTGATGAGCAAGTCTACATTCCAAAAAACATTGAAAAAGAAATGTTGCAACCTTTTAGCTCCTAACTGTACATACGTGACAATTTTTACAATAACGATCTAATTACCAAATAAATACTAAATAGCTTTATGAGCGATGCTTTTTTTGTGTGCAAGGCTATTTTGTTTAGCGATATTGTTTATATTTTGAACAGCACATATTGATTATTTGAAGCTTGTGTTTGCGATTTTTTGATTTTGAAGTCCAGAAATTTTTCTTGAACACAAGTACTGTTCATAAACATGATTGCTAACCAGAATAGTCCTGCAAAGCCGTTATATCGTTTTATCATTTATTATTTTATTATTTCGTGAAGATTTATATCAATAACTTATCATCTTCTTTTTGTGATAAAAAAATATTACATAAAATCACATTTGATATTAGATCATGTTTTATATCGCACATTAAATGTATATTATTTATTTAGACTAAAGTAATATTGTAATTTTATTAGACAGTTATACTTTTTTAATGATCGTTATATTTTTTTTATTATTTTAGCTTTACAACGCAGCGCAATTTTCAATGTTAAATCTCACGGGAAAAATGACCGACGTAGGCCTACAAATTTAGATTTAAATACTAATCGAGGTTTGTATGCAAATAATTTCAATATATATTTTATATCAACGCTACTAATTTTAATTTTATTTATGAGTAAGATTCTATTTCATGTATAAAGAAATTAATGTTAACAATAAGCTTAAAAATAAGCGAGCGAATTGGATGGAAATTATATATTAAATTATTTTGACATTGACACAGTCTTATGTTTATTTTCAAAACGCTTCGGTTTTACTTAGCTTTTTTCAATCAATAAGTATAAATAGAAAACCGCGTATTACATCTTTTTTATTTACGTATTTAATCAAAACAATATAATTTGTACAATTTTCGTCGGTTATTATATTAATTTTTGCAATGCGTCAGATCTTTCTCATGTGTGGGCAGCGACCACGTATCCCTTTTGGAATGTATATTATTAATGATTAGATACTATTTTCCTTTTCCGATTAGATAGGTATTAGAAGCATTCTTTGTTATATGACTAATGGTCGGATTTTCCATTACTAAGAAAACTTCCATTTAGATAATCGAAACCTTCTGTTTTCAAAGCTTTACTTTTGATAAAAAGATATCATTCAAAGAAATGCAACGAAAAGAGGAAATGCGTATTAGCTTTACCATATAAATAGAGACATCAGGAACCGCAGCGGCAGTTCCTCGTTATTCGTCAAAGTGAAAACTCTGTATCTTTAATTGTAAACTACAATTACGACATTATTGTAAGAAAAAAAAAAAAAAAATTCTTTTTTTGAAATAATAAACTTGGCGAATCTTACAAATGGTGGCAGCGGTGCGGGATAATTAGTGCGAAACAGTAAAGTATAAAAGCACTTTTACTTCGAAGACGATATACTAGTTGTGCTAGTTACCTTCCAGAAGGGCTCGAAAATTATCCTGCTCTACCGAACTCAACAGAAGCAGACTGGCGTGGACAAATTATAGAGGAGTAAGAGACATTATTACCTCCGAAACATCTACCGAAAGTACGGATAGTAACATCTTAGAGTCGAAAATTTTTGTCACTGCTCCGATGTCGCGTGCACAAAGTCCCAGTCGCGAGCAGGCGCTCACTCTAAACTTATTGGCAGATAAAATTATTCAATTGTCTGACGCGATAAAAGGTATGAGGAACCAAATGACGGAATTAAAAATAAACGGACAAGCAAATCAAGTCCATTTTCAACCAATGGATGAAGAAATTTCTGAAACCGAAGGCCTCGGAACGCCTATAAAAAACTATAATAAAGTAATGCAGCTAATCCCGGAATTCGATGGCTCTAACGTCGAAACGTTTATAAATCATATCCAAACGGCAGTGAAACGATTAGCCGTGGATCAACACGAGTTACTTCTTTGTGGAATAGTGGCGCAGAAACTTACAGGAAGAGCAAAAAATTCAATAAGAACGGATACCACACCAAACTTCCCGCAATTTTATGAGAAATTAAGATATCTCTACGGGAAAGCTCAGAATATTTCGGCTCTAGAAGTCCAAAGAGACATCTGCATCCAACGGCAGAACGAGTCTATTGATGAATTTATAAACCGCTTTCTTCGCATCCACGACGAGATCATCCATGCGGTAAATTCGCAAGGTACTGGCATTGCAACTATTTATGTGCAAGAACAGCTATATCAACAGAAAGGAGTGGAAGTATTTCTCCGAAATGTAAAACCTGAAATTGGCGATCATCTCTATTCGTTCGAATTTAATCTGCTTAACGAGGCATTCTCTAAGGCAAGAGCCTTCGAAGCAGAGCTCCAGTTAAGAAAATTAAGGATGCAACGCTACGAATCTAAGAGACCGCTTCAACAAAACTCGCGGTTTCAACCAAAGGAGTGCAACTATTGCAAGAAACGCGGACACGAGGAAAAGGAGTGCGAACGAAAGCCTTCCATCAACAACGAGGACAACAAAATTTTCGAGAACGTCAGCCCATCGGCAAACCACCGCCAGACCGAGCATCGCATCATTTACGTGCAACCGATCAGGAGCCGGACCAGTACGACAACGTGAGATACACCGAGGACCCAGAGGAACGTACATCAGAGCTCCCAGAATTAAACTGAAGATACCAGGTTTTAAAGATACTATATTTTTAGTAGATACAGGCTCAGATATATCACTAATTCATGAAATGTTTATCGAAAATCTTAAGTTACCAAGAATAGATCCGATAATTATATCTGGCGTAACAACGCATTCAATAAAGACTAAATACGGGGTTATAGTAGAAATGTTCGGAAAGAAACAACCATTTCATGTGTTTGATGATCATTCACCGGTACAACATCAGGGAATATTAGGGATCGATTTTCTTACGAAAAATAATTTCGCTTTTTCGAACGAGCATTTAATTTTAAACGGAAAAGAATTTAAGCGATGCGATAAATCTCACCCTAACGACGTGAATATAAAGAAAGACGTATTAGTTATATTTAAGGATGATACTGGAGCAGTCACAAAAATGAACGATTCTAATAAACCAATATTACCGAAACATTTATGTTCTGAAATAAATAGCATTGAAGATTTTCACGTAACACCAATCTATTTGACCTCAAAAATGACATTAGATAACGCGCGCCAAGAATTATTGAAAGAAAACACTCGCCTTTTGCATGTCTCGGAACATTCTGACGATATCTGGGATATTATATTAGAATTCCACGATATTTTTACTCTACCAGGAGATCCTCTTCCTCTTACCAATCTAATCCAACACGAAATTAAAACGACAGACAAAAACCCTATAAACGTAAAACAATACCGTTATCCTCCGATACATCAAGAGGAGATTAAGAAACAAATTAAAGACATGCTTGCAAAGGGAATCATACGAGAGTTAGATTCACCTTATAACTCTCCTCTTTGGATAGTGCCTAAAAAGCAGGATGCTTCAGGCAAACTTAAATGGAGACTAGTAATCGACTATAGAAAATTAAATGAAAAAACCATCCAAGATGCCTATCCTCTTCCAAATACTAACGAAATCTTCGACCAACTGGGCAATGCCCGTTACTTTTCCGCTTTCGACTTAGCATCGGGCTTCCATCAAATCGGCATGAGTCAAAAAGATATTCAAAAAACTGCATTCTCCACTCCGGATGGGCACTATGAGTATACTCGCATGCCCTTCGGTTTAAAAAACGCAGCTCCAACGTTCCAACGGATGATGAACAAAGGTTTGAAGGGACTAATCGGAAATAATTGCTTTGTCTATATTGACGATATTATAGTATATGGTAAAACTATCGAAGAGCACAATAAAAATTTAAGAATATTATTCGAGAGGCTTAGACAGGTCGGACTAAAATTGCAACCGGACAAATGTGAATATCTCAGACCGGAATTAAAATATTTAGGACATGTTATATCAGAACGCGGAATACAGCCTAATCCTAACAGAATAGAAAAGGTTAAGAATTATCCAGTGCCAAGAAATCCGAAAGAAATTAAGCAGTTTCTCGGACTAGTCGGTTATTATCGCAAATTTATTAAAGACTTCTCGAAAGTAGCCAAGCCTTTAACGTATTTACTCCAAAAATCCACTAATTTTCAATGGACAGACGAACAGCAACACTCTTTCGAAACTCTAATCTAAATTATTGTCATAACTGGTACTTATCTATCCTGATTGGAATAAACCTTTTATCTTGACCACAGACGCGTCAAACGAAGCGATAGGAGCAATTCTCTCACAGGGAACAATAGGCAAAAATAAGCCGTTAGCTTTTGCCTCTCGTACTTTAAATAAAGCCGAAACACGATATAGTACAACAGAAAAGGAGCTTCTTGCAATCGTATGGGCACCTAAACATTTTAAACAATATTTGTATGGAAAAAAATTCACAATTATAATGGATCATAAACCTTTAGTTTGGCTAATGAATGTAAAAGATCCAAACTCAAGACTAATGAGATGGAGATTAAAATTAGAAGAATTTGATTATGAAATAATTTATAAATCAGGAAAAACGAACACTAACGCCGATGCTTTATCCCGAATTCCCGTAAACGTAATCGACTCTTTCATGACGAATGAAGAGATCGAAAAGATATTCTCAGAAATAATAAAGAAACGTGAAATTAAAATTTCTTTCGACAAAGATTCAGTCCCGGGATGGTCAAATGTTGATCCGAAAACCATCTCCATAGGAAAACTCTTAGACTTAATTCGACCAATCCTACAAGATCCATATGCTGATCCTGATAATTGGACTTTACATTTTGTCGGACCGATCGATGCAAAAATTCGAAGTATAATCGACGCCTTAATTGAGACGCATGATTTGCAATCCAAAACGAAAGTTATAGTAGAGGGACGACCATCTGAAAAGTCTGAAAAAGATATTCCTAACCCATCATCCTCTAAACCAAACATTAACAAGCAAATAATAACAAAGAACCAAGTTGGAAAACAAAGTAACAAAACTATACTTTTCATTGAAAATCCTCCTGAGATTACTAGAGAGAACGAGATTTACATTTCACCTCACGCCATACATAGACAATTAAATATAAAATTACATGATTTCCTAAACGAAAATGAACATCACATCAATATAATACATGATCAAAAAGAAATTAACAAATAATTTCTGTTATCGATGAATACTATCTTGGAGATAAATTATACATATATATTTCCAAATATTTGCCGGAAATTACAAATAAGGATGAAATAATATCAGACGCTCATTCGGGTATATTAGGTGGCCATTATTCAGTAGAAAAAACACTACAAAAAATTAGACAAAAATATAATTGGCCCAATATAACTGTAGATGCCAAAGAATTTGTCAACAAATGCGAGACATGTCAATTTAACAAACCAGGTACTCAAAAACCTTACATTTATTCCACACCATATATCCTTCAAGTTCCCAACGAGAAAATATCCATTGACATTATGGGTCCATTTGAAATGACGAGCAGAGGAAATCGATACATCCTTGTTACCCAAGATTATCTAACTCGATGCATCCTAGTAGAACCCTTAATAGATAAATCGACAGCCGCGATTATCAAGGCGTTATGGTATTCATGGCTCCGATATTTCGGTAAACCAAAAGAACTTCTTTCCGACAACGCTCAAGAATTTACCTCAAATCAATTTAACACTCTATGCGATAAATAGCACATTAAACATGTACTCACGTCGATCTATCACCCGCAATCGAACGGAAAAAATGAAAGATCGCACTTAATACTAACAGAATATATAAGACATTACATTAACGAAGATGAGCAATGGGATATGATACTACCCCAAGCAATGCTCACGTATAATTGCACGATTAATAAAAATACGGGCTATACGCCCTACGAATTACAATTTGGTAGAGAACCTAATTCAGCGAAGAAGATGAAAGGTTAACTCTCCAACAACAAATCGAAAATCTTCGTGCTCAACACGAGAATAAATTAAAAGAAGCGCGTAGGAGCATACGCGAATATCAAGACGATAATCTTCCTACAAAAACGTACGCACCAATCGAAAACAATGATTTGGTGCTCGTAAAAAACTTCAATGCTAAATCGTTCGAACCACAAGGTCCGTTCCCTGTTGTTCGACACGATAAATTCATAACTTATCATATTAGAGAAAAGGGAGAAATTAAACAATATCATAAAAGTGATATTAAGCCTTTTATTTCAGGCGATGGAAATGGATCTGATACGAATCATTCCGATCTTTCTCCTCCTGACTCTCCAGGGTCATCCTGCTAGCAGTAGAAAAATATTCAATTGAACAATTGAATAACGATGAAGTTATATATCTCGAATTAGGCAAAGTAAAATTATATCATGAACAATGGAAAATTGTAATAGGATACAATTTATTCGAATTAGAACAAAATTACCAAATGCTTAAAAATACATATGTAGAATTGTCTAACAAATGTCTCTTTAAACAAAGTTGGACTTGCTCCTCCAAAAATCGTATCAATAAAAGATTAGATTATTTGAAAGAGATCGCGAATGATTTAGAGAACGTATTTTATCTCGCAGGACTTCGAACGACGTCAAGAGTTAAGCGCGGATTATTTGACTTTGTAGGAGAAATAAGCAAAACATTATTCGGCACCTTATCCGATGCTGATGCTATTATAACAAAGAATTAGATAGTTTATATAAGGATCAGAAAAATATTATACAATATGTATAAAATCAAACTAGCATAATACTTAAATCTCTGGATAGTAATGAACAAATTATTGACGTTACATCACAATCTATAAATCGTATAAATGATCGTTTTAATCACCTTAGGAACTCGACTTTAATTAACGAAATGAATATTTGGATAGATGAAACACTACTAGACTTAGATGAAGAGTTAAGAAAATTTGCTAACGAACTAAGAAAAGCGGAAGAACTAATCGTGGACGGATGACATGGAATTATTAAACCTTACATTTTACCACCAAAAGATTTATTTAACATTTTAAGGCAACATAAACATAATGGATAATTTCCCAGTACCTTTGGAAGAAACACACTATGCAACTCTTATTGATATAAGTGAAATATCAATAGCATTAACAGAGAAAAGACTAATTATTCAACTAGTAATTCTATTAATAGAAGACAAAATCTTTGAATTAACCAAAGTAATATCTCTTCCCAGACACGGTTGGTTAAGACAATCAATAATAGATACAACCCAGAGACTTATTCTATTAGATCCATTTAGAACTACCTTTATGCAATTAACGTATTAGAATTAAGCTTAGCAAAGAAACTTGGAAAATATCAATTACTAAAACGAATGTATCCGGATTATAAATTAGGAATAAAAGATAATTGTTTAACAGAAATAATTACCAAGCGTGAAACAGAAAAATGTACAACGAAGTACATGCAAATTCAAAACACATTATGGATCCAACTTCATACTAATCGGGATTGGATAGGAATTGCACCTAGAGAAGAAAATTTGCATATACTTTGTTCCGATAAAATCCCTCGTAACGTGCGAATATATCAAAATTTTATAATTCATCTAGAACCAGACTGTACAGCAATTTCCGACACAGCAACTTTAAAACCGAAAAATTTAATAAAAGACAAAATTGAGGCTCATAAAACAATTCATGTAGTCAATCTAAAATCGATTAATGAAACTTTAATGAAATATAACTTGACTGACATAGCAATGGATCTGATAAAAGAAATTCACGTTAACCCAGAACATTTGCAAACTCTAGGTAAAACCTTGGATGAACTGGACAACATAGCAGAGCGAATATGAGAACATAAAGGAACTGTTACTTGGAAAGAAACATTTATGTATTATTTACATTTGACAGGATATATAGCCCTTGGCTCTATCCTCTTTGTATTTCTTTATAAAATCGGACTATTTTCCAGTATTATCAATCTATTCAAACAACTATTTGGAAATTGCTATAATCAATGTAGCTTCGGAAATCGCGCACCTACACAATACGCCCATTTCACTGCTTATCCTTCAAATCAAGGAATAAACTCGGAAGTATTAAGACGACTGCTTACCAATAAAATTTGACTATACGCCAAATTTTTCTATAAGGATGGAGGTGTGGGCAGCGACCACGTATCCCTTTTGGAATGTATATTACTAATGATTAGATACCATTTTCCTTTTCCGATTAGATAGGTATTAGAAGCATTCTTCGTTATATGACTAATGATCGGATTTTCCATTACTAAGAAAACTTCCATTTAGATAATCGAAACCTTCTGTTTTCAAAGCTTTACTTTTGATAAAAAGATATCATTCAAAGGAATGCAACGAAAAGGGGAAATGCGTATTAGCTTTACCATATAAATAGAGACATCAGGAACCGCAGCGGCAGTTCCTCGTTATTCGTCAAAGTGAAAACTCTGTATCTTTAATTGTAAACTACAATTACGACATTATTGTAAGAAAAAAAAAAGAAATAAATTCTTTTTTTGAAATAATAAACTTGGCGAATGTTACACATGAAACACGAACGCTGTTCACCAGATTTTTCGTTTGGAGGCAAGAATGTTTCTGAGATGTTATACAGTATTCTATGTATACTTATCGATTGAAAAAGGCTAAGTAAGCCAAAACGGTTTGAAAATAAACATAAAACTCTGTCTATGTAAAAATAATTAAATATATAATTTCCATCTAATTTGCTCGGTTATTTTTGACTTTATTGTTAACATTAATTGGTTAGCACACACATGTCTATTTATTATTTATTAATTATAAAGAAATTTAATTTATTATATAACATCAAATTCTGTACACGTTAGGTTAGGTTTATACCATATTTTATATTGCACATTAAATTAATATCAAATACATGAACTAGAGCAATATTAAAATTTTGTTGAAATACTAATGTATATACTTTATTTATATCTTAACACAAATGAGAAAATTTTATTGAAATAAAAAATTTTTAATAATCTTAATTTTTTAAATAAAATCCAAGTGGTGGTATCTTAAGTTTAACTTATAATGTTACTTAAACGTTAAAGAAACTAAACTTATTTTGCAAATTGCTTTTCTATAACGCATATCTTATAACTGTTACATTTATTGCATTTTTGTTTATGTCTTCTCTACTTTTCCTATCTAGCAACGCCATGTTTTTGATTATTAAAAATTTTTTATTTCAGTAAAATTTTCTCATTTTGTACTGTTGCGTAGAATAGCATAAGTTATAAGATCGAGCAAGTTCCGCGCGATCCCGATCAAACATGTTTGAACATGTCCCGGACATGCGGGCGCCAGAGTTGGCGCGATTTCGGCTGTGCGCGACAGTCACTCAGATAGCAGGGATCGCGGATCGAGTCGCTTATCGATTCGTTGGCGGCGAAGTGGTGGAATTGCGTGAGTCTCCGAGGATCTATAAAAATCGATATTTCCTCGAGCGGAGACACATTCTTCCTCAATCCTGCTGGAGCACTAGTCTCGTGCGAATAATAACGTTGGCGACTAGCAATATTACTCACAAGCAAACACGATCGAAATTATAAAATTCGATATGTAAGAACCCAAGAAACGTGTTCAGTGTGAATCAAAAATTTAATAAAATTGTTACCAAAAAAAGAGTGTGAACGAGTTCTTCACCGTGCATACAACATGTACCGTTTTCTCTTTAATCTTTTAAATTAAATGTTATATATTCCATTAAAACTTATTAAAATTAAATACAACTACTTGGGTTAAAAGTAAAAGATTTTTTAATGGAAATACAAAGATAGTATACTTTGATTATTTAAAAGATTTTTTGGAAAAATGCATTTAGGTTGAATTAAATAAGATAATATTTATTGAAGAAAATACCACTTGGGTTGGAATAAAATTTTTCAATGAGAATTAAAGATGCTACCACTTGTATTTTTAAAATAGAAAGATTTTTCAATAAAAACACAAATACTACTACTTAAATTTTGTAGAAAAGGTATATTCTTTTTATAATAGGTGCATTTTAAAGATTTCATACATTTTTTTAAACAAACGCATATCATTTTTATTAGATTACACAATTTCAAGATATTTATTAATAAGCGCACTTTAAAGATTTCATACATTTTTTTTAACAAACGCATATCATTTTTATTAGATTACACTGTTACGTCCAGCCTTACAGGAAAGATAGGAAGGATAGGCTACCTGAGGTACGAGCAAGGCGGGGAAGGACGTAACGGATGCTTTATCTTGTAGCCGTACAGATCGGACGTACGGCACGAGGGCAAACGCACTGACATGGCTCGGAAATATGGGTCAGCGTGCCGTGACACGCTTTAACGCTTATTCTTGAGCTGTGCGATTGTCGGTCCTGATTACAATCAGAGAACATAATCCCTTTAACTCGGGATCGGACTTTGTGTGATCTTTTTAGTTAGGAATAAAGCGGGATGAGATTTATTAATTAATAATTATTGAACGCTTAAGGTTTTCTTTAAACTAAGTTAACATTTATTTTTTTTTTTATACATTAAATATATGATGGATTATAGTGCGTTAAACATTGGTTATTTAAAATAAAAATAACAGTGAAGTTATTTATAGAGATAACTCTTAAATATAATGTGTGATTTCGGGAAATTGAGGGAACACACAATGTTTTTATAAATATCTGAGATTATTTATTTAACACATAAAAAGGTAACTTTACTAACATTAACATAATTAATGGTTACAATTTGAAGTGAACATAATTGATCGATATTGTTTTCTTTTTGTTATTAACGTTATTAGAAATTAATTCCATTAATGTTACTTTCGATGATTTGAGAGGAGGTGGGTTTAACTCGGATCCTATAAGTTGATTTAATCTGGTTATGGGTTACATTCGAGAGAAATTATTCGTCGGAAGGAGAGGTAATTATTTTTTCCAAGAATTCCACACTTGAGGTGGAATTCGCTGGGGACTGAGAACAGATAATTTCTTCTAGGAATTCCACGCTAGATGTGAAATTCGCACGGAAACAGACGAAGGAGATTTCCTCTAAGAACTCTACGCTGGACGTCGAGTTAGAGGGGAAAGGAGGATCAACAAAATCTGGAGGGGTAGGAGAATATGATGGGTTTGAAACGGAGGAGGGAAGTTGGGAAAAATTCTATACGTTAATTGGGATGAAATGGAATGAGCGGGAGACGGAGTGCGTAAGTTATGCAAAAATTCCTCTTTTTCTTAAGGAGAAGGAGAAGGCGAATATTTGCGAATAGGTGCCCATTGAGCAAGGTGTCGTGACTCCAAAGGGTCCGGCCTGCTATCTTTGCGTCAAAGGCGATTCGTGGAATGATCGAACTCTCCGTGATTGTTCGCTGACAATCAACGTGTTAGTTAGTTAAAAGAAAATCCGAGAAAGAAAGGGAAAATATTGATGACTTACTTTTTGGGTAATAAGAAGCTTCTCAGGAGTGTTTGCGTCTGTGGTGGCTGGAAGGGCCCGGCAAGTGTTAGTGGTGGCTTAAAGTAAAACTTTGAGCCCGAAATCTTGTCGCCGTGCACTGCTTCGATTTTTAATTTTAAAGTTGAAGAGGCTCTGAATTGATTAAGCGGCGAAAACGTTGGATGTAGAACTCGTAACTTGTAAAATTCGTAAGTTTCGTAGGACCCGAGGAAAGACTGATGATTGATTATTGCCGATTGATGATTGATTAAAAAGCGAGAAAGTTAGACATTTTATAGGATTCGAAAAGGCGCGGGCTTGATCGAGTGGGCGGAATAAGAGCTTGATTGGTGTGAGATTTGGGATAGTTATAAATTTTCTTATTATTTTTTTTAGAATTTTGGCTTGTCCTTGGCTAGTTTGCCAATGGCCCTTCCCAATCATCTCTTCAGACAATGTATCATTGGTTAACCCTTTATCTTTTCTCGAGTTTTCTCAATTCTAAGAGGGGCTGATTATTGAGTCGCCAAATCGCTCGAGATATTCTCTATCAATTTTGTTTAAATTTATAATCTGTATCCTTTTATCATTGATTTACTGAGGATTAGCTACTGTGAGTGATCCGTGATGAGTCAGCGCATGAACAAACAGATCCAGATCCTTTATAATTTCTAATTTGATAATTTCTATATGACGTACGGACTTATCTTTATCTTGGCTTAGATTAAATTTTCTCTCTTGGATCCTGGCTTTACCCGTTCCTACAAAACAAATATTGCTTTCGATTTTGTCAGGTGAACAAACAAGCCAGGGTTATAAATTATGATTTCGAAATTCTTTAATCGTCATTCCAGCTTAAATTTATCTTTTTCAAATAATTTCTTCGGATCCTGGTCCGTTCTCACGAATCGTTGCGTCAAGTTGAGTAATTTGTTCCAAATTCTGTTATTTTTTAGATCGTATATTTACTGGTTATATTTTCTTTCAGAACAAATTTCTCACGCCGTCACGTTTCCTTTATGGTAACGCGAGTGATACTAACTATTGGCGAAAAAGGAAATCGTGGAGTCCCCCGGACGTAACAACAAAATTACAAGATATTTATTTTAAGTAAATACCACTTAGGTTAGAATAAAAATTTTCTAGAAAATATTAATACATATCATTTGCGTTAAAAAAAATAAAGATTTTTAGGCGCGCGCATACACACAGGCGCCTTTTTTTTACCTTTTTTGAAAAAATAATTTTGTACTAATAATTACCACATGGGTTAGCATAGAAAAATTAATTTAATTAAACACGGCAACCAAATTATTTCATTGTTTCAAATTGCAGATATTAATTGGATTTACTACAATGTATTTGACTTAAATATTTTAATATTTGAACTAAGCAATTTATAATCAACTAAACGCATTTAGTTCAGTTAACAACTCTTTTTCTTAGTGTAGACATACATTTATACCAAGAATCTTTTAAAAGATAGGTACATGGTTAAATACGGTCCTTTGTACTTTGCTGCTGATTAAAACTGAGTCACCTTCTTTATACTTATCGTTAGTATTCTTTTTATTCTCTCTGTTATTAATATTATAAGATATTATTCATAATATATTTAATTATAAAAAATGTTACCATAAATTATATACATGTATTAATTTGAATAAAAGTACACTTTTATAAGTATACTTTAAATATACATATATAAAATAATTAAACATAGTAAATGGCACATTCAGAAATTTTTAACGATCTTAGACTATATGTAGTGTCGTTCCTAAGATTGAGCGTCGCGCGCTATGATAAAACAGCAATAAGGTGAGAAATAAAAACGGCAATCATAGGTATGAACACCAATAAACATTTCAATTTCAAGCCTAAAAGTACAAATCCAAAATAACCTGTTTTAAATAAATAAATTGTTATTAATAAATATATACTAAAAAAATTATCATATTTTGTGATTAAATTCGTTTGTATAAAAGTTTGGTTCTATTTTTGCAGATCGAGAATAAAAGAAGGTCCATACGAGTCTTCTATGGCAAGATGTCTACTCAGTTTGAAAGTGTCAACGGTCCTACGACGCGAGAGTCCGCGATTGAAAATGAAGTACCATATTCCCAAAGTGATATTGCTATTATGGGGATATCAGGTAATTGTCGATTATGATACGATTTGCCGAAACGCTATGGGAGCGTAAAACCAGGGTTCCACGGCGCGTGGCTCGCCAAGGCTTGTCTAGGCTCGTCACAAGCTTGACGAGCCGATTGGAAAAAAACCGCGGTTCCACGACGTGTAGAGACTCGCCGACCCATGGCGAGCCGTAACAGATATTGGCTCGGCGAGCCTCAACGCGTCATGGAAACAGGGTGGTTCGTTATTGTTCAGGATAAATTGTGACTGACTCGTGGCTCGTGGCGCGTCGTATCCGTAGACTGTCGGTAGCTGTTCACGAGTCAAAGGGTTCACGGTTGACACGAAATAAAAATAAGCGCAGCGTTGTTAGGCCCCCTCTTCTCATTGTATAAACGTGTCGAATCTTGTTCGATCTTGATAGATCGTATACACTATGAAGTGGTGTAATGAGAAAATTATTGATTTTTTGCAATTATATAAAAAAGAAGATTTATTATGGAACCCAAAACATCTATTATACAAAGATCGAAATGCCGTGAATGATTCATGGAAAAGAATAGAAGAAAACATAAACATTCCAGTGATGGAAATAAAAAAAAAGAAATTTGTTAGCAACCTATAGAAAAATACATATAAAAGTTCAGGTCTAAAAAAAAACTGGAAGTAAACGTTCAAAAATTTTTAAACCATTTTGATTCACATATGATATTATGGAAAATATTACTAAATTAAATTAAATATTTATTCTAATAATACTAATTAAATATCAATTTAATGTATAAATATAATCGTTTAATACAAGAATCACTAATTTAAGTATTACTTTTTCTTAGAGTAAGTATTTTTGTACCGTAAGTAAGTATTTTATTAGTAGTATTTGAATAAACATTTATAAAAATGTATGAAATTTTTCTCACATGAATATTTAGCGCACGAAGTGACTTGGCTCGTCCACAAGTCCTTTGATTCGTGCACTTATCAATAATCTTCGAAAACAAACACTTCCCGAGCCACGGATCGTGAGTGACAACAAGCCACCTTGTTCCTACAGCGCGTATAAGCTCATCGAGCCATGCCGAGCCTTGCCGAGCCAATGCGAGCCTTGGCGAGCCACGCGCCGGGACCTCGCATTAACATATTAACCAAATAAACACTTTTTCCAGGTCGTCTGCTCGAGTCATCTACTATCGAAGAGTTTAAGAAGAATCTCATGAAAGAAATAGATATACTCAGCGATGACGAGCGCCGTTGGCCAACGGGCTTTTACGGGCTACCAGCGAGATTTGCTAAAATAAAGGATCTCAGTAGCTTTGATGCCACTTTTTTGGTGTTTAGTCTAAATAAGCAAATGCTATAGATCCGCAACTTCGTTTAATGCTTGAAACAACATATGAATCTTTAATTGACGCTGGTATCAATCCTATGACCGTGAGAGGATTGCGTACAGATGTATTTATTGAAATCTGTAACTTGGAATCGGAAGAATTTGGGATGAGAAATCCAGAGGCTATAAATGGTTTGCATATTATAAAATATAATGCCAAAATATTTTCTTATGATCAGTTTATAATTATTTTTATTTTTCTATCTATAAAAGTCTAGTTAAAGAAACAATTTCTTCAGTTAAACATAACTTTTATCTGAGTGTACGTGTAATAATTGTTGTTTATATTTGTATATTTATTATAAATATCTTATGGCATGAGAGAAGATGGTATGATTTGATAAAAATAAATAAAAAAGTTTATATTTGTTTGCAGGATACAGTATGCTTGGAAGTGCTAAAGCAATGTTTGCGAATAGAATCTCATATTCATTCGATTTTACTGGACCTAGTTACGCACTGGATACGGCTTGTTCATCGTCTATGTACATCACGCTGTGAGCGCAATACGCGCCAGCAAGTGCGATGCTACTATCGTCGGTGAACTGAATCTCGTGTTAAGGCCGAATTACTCACTTCAATTTCACAAATTAAATATACTGTCCCAAGATGGCAAATGTAAAGTATTCGATGCTTCAGATGCCGGTTACGTGAGAGCTAAAGCGGTGGTGGCAATATATTTGCAAAAAGCAAAGAATGCGCGTAGAGTATACGCGATTCGAACAAAGACAAATATCGACGGCTACAAATCCCAGGGTATTCTGTATCCCAATGGTGAAAAGCAGAACCAATTAACGAACGATATTTATAACGAGGCAGAAATTAATCCCGCGGACGTGAGTTACGTGGAGGCTCATGGTACTGGTACCAAAGTAGGTGATCCAGGAAAGGTAAATTCTATCGACAAACTATTCTGCACAGTCCGGAAGACTCCTTTGCTAATTGGCTCAGTCAACTGTAACATGGGTCATAAAGAACTGGCCAGTGGATTATGCTCAATCGCTAAGGTATTGATCGCAATGGAAGTAGGTGTAATATCCGCGAATTTGCACTTTAATACTCCGATTACAGACATTCCTGCCTTATAGGAGGGACGCATTCGAGTAGTCAACAAAGCCACACCATGGAACGGTGGTCTCGTGGACATCAACTAGTTCGGCTTCGGCGGCGCAAACGCGCATGTCATTCTCCGTAGCAATGCAAAACCAAAACTATCACCGCTATTGAACATCATCAAAACGTTACCAAAATTGGTTGCTGTATCAGGTCGAACAAAGAAAGCGGTACACACCTTACTGGATAAAACAAAAGAGCACCGTAACGATGAATTTCTCTTGCTATTACACTTAATACACAATAACGATATTTCCGGCCATGAGATACGCGGTTACGAAATACTGAACATCGATAATACACGAGAAGTGACCGAGAGAACAAGTTATAAAAAGAGGCGACCTATTTGGTTCATATTTTCCGGTATGGGCTTGCAATGGCCAGGCATGGGTCATGGATTATTCGGCATTGAAACTTTTCAACGTAGTTTACAACGATGCGCAGATGAGTTGACTTCCCATGGCATAGACGTTATAAATATCATCATGAACGCCACGGACAAAACGTTCGACATAATGAATTCTTTTGTATCTATCGCGGCTATGCAGGTCGCTTTCGTAGATCTTTTAACGTTGATAGGTATATTGCCAGACTGTATGGTCGGACACTCCGTTGGAGAATTAGGTTGTTCTTATGCTGACGGTGCGTTTACACCGGAGCAAACTGTCTTAGAAGCTTACTCTAGAGGCAAGACAATTATAAATTCCAAGTTGGAACTTGGCGTTATGGCGGCAGTTGGTTTAAGTTGGGAAGAGGCCAGAAAAATGTGTCCACCCAATATCATTCCTGCTTGCCTCAACGCCGAAGACTTAGTCACTGTTTCCGGTCCGGCTGAGTCTATCCAAAAGTTTGCACAAACTCTGAAGAGCAAAGATACCTTCGTTAAAATAGTGCAAAGTTCCGGCTTTGCTCTTTACAGCAAAAACATTGCCTTGGCTGGGCCAATGCTACGCGTTTTGCTTAATAAAATTATTCCAAATCCAACGCAGAGATCAGCGAAATAGATTTTTAGTTCTATACCGGAGTCTGCATGGGACAGTTCGGTCGCGCAGACTAGCTAGGCTGAATATTTTGTAAACAATATGATATCTCCTGTGCTCTTAAGCAAGCACCTCAACCATTAGAAAGTGAGGAACACGGATCTCGACCTCCGGGTCCCAAAACAAAGGCGACGAACAATCGGAAAGGGGTACCGTGTCAGGCACCACAACAACCCGAGGAAGCTCTCGGATGGAGGGACGCATCACTTGGACAGGAGGCTTGTCCACCTTATCCTCAGGGGAGTAAGGGCTAAGATGCAACCCTACTCCCGTGGGCAAACGACGAAATTCCCTCAACCACTGCGAACAAAGACACACCCAGCAATGCGTAGGGGAAAGGAAAAAATCGTGGTACCCGTCGCAGTACATAATAAAAATAAGAATATGAACAAAACGGCAGCAAACCACGCGACTGTCGGACAGCAACTAACGTTAAGCCGCAGAAGACAAAGAAGACAAAAAAAAAATGCAGTATAAGAATTCGCAGAACGATAACGTAGACCTTTGCAGGTTAATTACCGTAAGAGCATGCCTGACAGAGTTTGCGAATTCACAATTGGAAATAAGCTGGAAGACGTTCAGCCATGAGCCCGGACTGTATTTCGAAGAAATAGGCCACATGAACCAAGTAAAATCGACTTAGAAACTAGTGATAAATCTGCACATCCAGGGCTTCAAAGTAAGGTATCACCAATTCCAAGAATATTTAAAAGATACCAAAAAAAGGTGCGGAGTAATAATCAACAATGCAGGGCAGACATGTAAAAACATCCTGAAGATAGTGGAGAAAGACCACTCAATTAAGAGAGCTGCTGAATCAGCTGCAAACCATATACAAGGCACAAAACCCGAGACGTGGCTTGATCAACGCGATTGGAACATTCGGCAAGGCGCTCTTTGGCACAATGGATGCCGAAGATGCTAAAATAATAGACGAGCAACTAAAGTTGCACAATGACGACAAAAAATTGCAGCATGCAGTGAAACACCAACTCAGGGTACAGAACTCAACGATCGCACGCATCGGCGATCTCAAAAATGTGCTAACGCTTAACAAGCAACTGTTGACAAATACCACAAAGAGGATGGAACAGCAATTAGCAAAATTCACACTGCAAGAAGACATGAACGAACATTTGCTGATCTTGACAACCATATTAAATGATCTGATCAGGGACACCAAAAATATACTCGATTACTTAACCTTCGCCAAGGACAAAATAATAATAACAAGATTGTTCCCCACGGAAGCGATAGTAGCCGCGCTCATGGAGGCAGCAACACAGCTAACTAAAGGGCTCCACTTCTCATTCAGCATAAAGGTCGAAAACTGGGAAACAATCCAGAACTACCTTACGGTAAACGCGTACCACGACAAACCATATATACACACGGTACTGCGTTTTTCAGTAATAGCGTACCCAACATACAAATTAATAAAAGCAGTGGCGCTACCGAAGCCAATTCATGACAACGTGTTTGCATACGTAAAAATTGACCAACTACTGCTGGCAATAGATAAAGAAAACCATCACTACATACTACTAGACAGGGAGGAAGTAAGCAAGTGCGTGAAGGAAGGCAATACTTACACATGCCCTACAAGCTTCCCAATTTATTACGCGGGAAACACAGCACCATGCGAGGTGCAAACGTACACGCAAGCGCCGGGGCCAGAAACATACTGCAAGAAACAGCGTCTATTCTCAAATCACACGCTCTGGATCGCATTAGCCGAAGAAAACGCCTTATATTCCGCGCCGTAACCTCAGGAAGTTAGCGATAAATGCGAAAATAAGGCGGAAGAAAAAACCACAATCAAACGGACAAGTAAACTAAAAATAACAGGAAACTGTAAACTGACAACCACGTACGTAACACTAACGACTCAAAAGACTGTAGGAACAAACACAATACAGACATACCTACCCGAATACAATCTGACATTACAGACCAGAAGCGATAGCAGAAAAGATAGCGAAACTAAGCTAAGTCAGGTAGTCCTACGACCGATAATCAGAAGCTCCAACGACCTAGATAAATTTAAATTATGTATAGAAGAAATCGACAAAACTGTTAGACGAAGGCGACGATAGTTTAGTAACTAACAAATATGTTATGTATCCTTTAGGCACCGGAACAATAATGATAATAATAGTAGCTATAGTAGTAGTAAGTATATGGTTTGTAAGACCCCGACGCGAGACAGCAAACCAACAGGAAGAGCAAGAAGAAAAACGGCGTCACGACGACTTAATGATGTATTAGGCAATTAAGCAACAAAATTAAATTAAAGCAAAAAAAAACGGAAACGTACCCCACGTTTCCTTCCACTCAAAAGGGAGGAATGTCACGAGTGGCAAAAGCCACCGCTGACGAAACAATTAATTACAAAATACAATTTGTTTATATTACGCCACCGGTATCGGTAATGCCGACATCATGACACAATAACCGATACCGGGAACGCTGAACAGGCGACCTTCTCACGTGGACAACAGATCTGCTGAGTCGGCAAGACCAAATCAGCCGGCTCTCCAATAAATAGAGAGCCAACGACAGATGCGGGGAACTCAGGTTAAAACACGCGACAGTATCGCGTCGCGTCCGGTACTATCTTAACTATCTCAAATAAAAAGCAGTGTAATTATGTTGAATAAAGAACATTATTATTAACCATACAACGAGTGTTTAATTCATACGTCTCCGATCGACAGGCTCCTACCAAACGAATCCGAGGAAATCACGCATAACAACACCCAAAAAAGTTTCTTCGAAAAAGATTTGTTTGAATCAAAAAAATTTGTTATGGTTAAAAAAATGTGTAGCATTGCTATACGGTTAAAGAAAAATTTCTTTGATTTAAAGAAATTTGTTAATTATTTTTTTTATTAGATTTAAAGAAATAGTTTAGTTATGCAATGCAAATCTTTTTTCAATGAAAGAAATATATTAAAATAATAACAATTAAGTTATTTCTTACATTTCTGTCAGTATTTTCTTTGAATTAAAAACTGATTTGTTTAAATTAAACAAATAAATTAAACAAATAATTTACATATTTACTGTACAAAAAACCAATAATGTCACTTCTTGAAATCAAATAAATTTTTATTTTCTTCAAAGATACTTTTATTTTAACTTAAAAAAATCTAGTTAAAGAAACAATTTTTTAAACATAATTCAAACATAATTTTTCTCTGAGTGTATGTGTAAATAATTCTTTATATTTTAATATTTATTATAAATATTTTACGGCGTTAGAAAAATGACACAATTTGCTGAAAATAAATTGAGACATTTGCACTTGCTTGCAGGATACAATCTGCTCGGCAGTTGCAGATCGATGTTTGCCAATAGAGTCTGATATGATTTGATTTTACCGGATCAAATTACTCGTTAGATACCGCTTGTTCTTCATCATTATACGCTACACATAATGCTGTAAATGCAATACGAACTGGCGAATGCAATGCTGCAATCGTGGGTGGACTGCATCTTGTGCTAAAACCCAACTATTCTTTACAAGGATTAAAATCAAACATGCTGTCTCAGGATGGCAAATGCAAAACGTTCGACGTTTCAGCTAACGGTTACGTGAGGGCTGAGGTGGTTGTGGCAATATATTTGCAGAAAGCAAAAGATGCACGTCGAGTGTACGTGATGATGATTCGAACAAAAACAAATACCGACGGCTACAAATCCCAGGATATTACGTATCCTAATGATGAAATGCAGAACCAATTGATGCGTGACATCTATACCGAGACAGGAATTAATCCGGCGGATGTGAGTTACGTAAAAGTTCACGGTACCGATACAAAAGTAGGAGACAAAGTGGAGGTATCTGCTATCGAGAAACTGTTCTGCAAAGACCGGAAGAATCCCTTGCTAATTGGCTTAGTCAAATCCAATATGGTTCACTCGGAACCGGCTAGTGGATTATGCTCCATCGCCAAAGTATTAATTGTAATGGAAGCAGGCGTAATACCCGGCAATTTGCATTTTAATACTCCAAATCCAGACATTCCAGCCTTGAAAGAGGGACGCATTCGAGTAGTCAACAAGGTCACACCGTGGAACGGTGATCTCATAGGTATTAATTCATTTGGCTCCGGTGGCACAAATGCGCATATCATTCTCCGCAGCAATCCAAAACCAAAACCATCACTGCTATTGAACATCACCGAATCATTGCCGAAATTGGTTGCTGTATCGGGTCGAACAAAGGAAGCGGTGCACGCCTTACTGGATAAAGTAAAAGAGCATCGTAATGACAATGAGTTTCTCTCATTGTTAAGAATGATTCATAATAATAATATTTCCGGCCATGAGATTCGCGGCTACGAGATACTTAACATCAATGGTACGTGAAATGACTAAAATAACGAGCTCTCAAGAGAGACACGTCCAATTTGGTTTGTATTTTCCGGTATGGGTACGCAATGAGCGGGCATGGGCCATCAATTGTTTGGCATTGAAATTTTTCAACGTAGTTTGCGACGATGCGCAGACGCGTTGGCACCCCATGGCATTGACCTCATAAATATCATCATGAACGCCATGGACGAGACGTTCAAAAATGTACTAAATTCTTTCGTGACTATCACGTCTATGCAGGTTGCTTTCGTGGAGATTTTAATGTCGATATATCGCCGGACGGTATAATCGGACACTCCATTGGAGAATTGGGTTGTGCTTATGCTGACGGTGCGTTTACACTAGAGCAAACGGCTTAGCGGCTTACTTTAGAGGTAAGGCGATTATGGACTCCAAGTTGGAACCGGGCGTTATGGCGGCAGTTGGTTTGAGTTAGGAGGAGATCAGAAAAATGTGCCCACCAGATATCGTTCCAGCTTGTCACAACGCCGCGGACTCGATCACTATTTCCGGTCCGCCTGAGTCTATGCGAAAATTTACAGAAACGCTCAGGAGCAAAGATATCTTCGTAAAGATGGTGAAAAGTTCCGGCTACGCCTTCCACAGCAAATACATTGCCACGGCCGGGTCTATGCTACGCGCTTCGCTCAACAAAACCATCCCGAATCCAAAGCAAAGATCAACCAGATAGATTTTCAGTTCCATACCAGAGTCTGCATGGGGCAGTCCGCTTGCGCAATCTCACGTAAATAATTTGCTCTCTCCTGTGCTTTTCCACAAAGCGATCGCGCATATTCCAGAAAACGCGATAACAATCAAAATTGCATCACACTGTTTGCTACTGGCAATATTGCAAAGATCGTTATCACCAACGGTGACCAACATCTGTCTCCATAAACGCGATTCGGACAATTTAACCTTTCTGCTGTCTAATGTGAGTAAGCTCTATATGGCTGGTGCACAACCAAACATCTCCAAATTATATCCACCGATAAGTTTTCCAGTCGGTTGAGAAACACTGATGATTGGGCCTCTAATCAAGTGGGACTGTTACATCCGCCGTTTCCCGACATAAATTTTCGCAAGATTAGTTACCAAATGAGGCTTGAAACATAAAACTTTTGACCAAGACTGTATCCATGAAAACAGGATAAGAAGCGTCTCCCTCCTCGATACCAGCGCCGCGCCCGGTAGCATAGGCCACATAGAACCGCGTGGGATGGCGACGCTACGCCTCCGCACGCCGACGCCAGGGACTTCGTCATCCGTCTCGAACACGTGAACACGCGTCGCGCCGCGCTCTCTGTAGCGAACCACGTGGCGCGCTGTACGGTTAAGCCTATTTCCAAATCCTACTAAATCACATTTTAAATTCAATTCCAATTCTATTTTTAAATTAATCTTAATCCAAATCAATTCTAATTCTAAATTTAATTCTAATTCCAATTAGTCCTAACTCTAAATTCCACATTGATTATACATTAGTTATTTTATGATAATAATCCTAAATTTAAGTTAATGTTTGTCGCTTTCCCAACTCTGAATTTAATATTAATCCTAAATCTGTTCACTCCAATATAATAATTCCGCACCTAATTTAAGTTGAATGTAATAGCCGTAAGTTGTAATCTTAGATTTGTGTAAAGTCAAGCTATTCCTTTTGTATTAAATATTACATAGTGTGTAACAATAGAGCCTGTGTTAATTTCAAATACCCAGTGTCGTTCAATCTAATTCAATCCAGTCGGTTCTAAACAATATTGCGCGACATTGCACGACGACACGTGTTTCGCCCGTGTGTGTGCCACACGACCACCACGAGTCCTTGCCGAGAAGAGGAAATCCAGTGACCCAACATCTACTCTACCAGGGGAACCACGACGTGAGATCGAGCATTACTACGGGGAGATGAGGTTTACCTATTCTTTCAATAAATAAGGTCAATGTCGGGATTTGATTATTTTGTATTGCGACGCGTCAATTTCCTTATTGAGGAATTTTAAATAATGTGCCCGCATATCCCAGTCTCCTAATCATGTCAGGTAATTGCTAGGAATTTGCCAGCCGCTTACTATGATTGGGTAGCAACCGCTCGTTGTGTGCATGCCGTATTTTTCCGCCATCGGTTGGACCGTCATAATATCATTTGCGAGATCTGTCATCAAAATTTTCCCTTAAATATTACCGAGGATTACAATAAGAGGAATCGTCATTACATAAATATCGGCACGAATCATAATCCGGAACGGTGCATACTTTACCGGGTTTCCCTCACTACTGTTCGGGTAATTCGTGAATGCGCAACGTGCCCCGTGGATTTAATGTATTTTCTAGAGTTTCTCGAAAGCGAAAACTCCGCTTTATACGAAGATCCCGAGCCGACCATCCTCGCGATATCCGAGGAGTCTGTCTAAAAAAAAAGGGTGGATTTCCAACTTCAGGTAAAAATTCCATTCCCTCACTTTCATTCTCTCTCGGTCACCGTCCCGCCACCTCTAACGTTGGGTTTCCCGCCTTCTCTTTTCCCTCTAACCACTCAGGGTTAATCCCACTTACTACGATTGAGTATCGGCCCATTGCGTACATCCCGCCATCTAGTAGCATTTGGGTCGTAACAGGACCATTCTACCGCGTGGGATGTCCTTAATTTTAATCATATATCAAGCCACTCGACATATAGTTAAAATAGATATATCAAAAGAAATAGATGCATATCTAGCTGGACATGAGATAGACGGACAAGAGCTTTCTCCAGCCTCGGGCTATATTTTTCTAGTATAGAAAACTTTAGCAAAACTGCGCGGCACTGATTTTGAACAATTGCCTGTGATATTCAAGAAGTGGTTTCAGCAAGCAACTATTCTGACGAAAGAGGGAGCGTTAAAATTCTCGATAACCATTTTTGAAGGAACGGGCGACTTTAAAATCTGTGAGGCCGGTACAATCGTCGTCAGCGAAAACGTCCGAGGCTATCGAAAAAGATCAATTGGAGCTGCCGCCACTACCAATGCTGTTTACCAACGAAAAGATTTTGTCATTGAAAGCTCAAGATATTTATAAGGAATTGCGGCTGCGCGGGTGCGAGTATTGCAATACTTTTCAAAGAATTAAATCTTCTGACAATTACAGCGTTGTCAGTCAATTGTACTGGTTCAATCAATGGATTCCATACGTAGATACTGTGCTTCAGTTTAGCATAATGTCCTCTAGACATAGACTACTGTATTTACCGATGCGTCTCCAATACGCCGCTATCAACCCCGTTTTTCATAAACGACTGGTAGAAGAATTGCCAGAAAATGGTAGATTACCGGTGTATCACTATAAGGACACCAATATTGTTAAATCGGGTGGTATCGAGCTCAGAGGAATAAAATTTTCTTTGGCACCTCGACAACAACAGACTCAAGCCAATCCCAAATATGAACGGTACACTTTTGTGCCTTATGAAAATTTGAATAATCTAATAGAAGATCCAAAGAGAGGAAAAATACACGCACTCACTGTACTTTTACAAATTATGTGTGAGAACATGATGGCAATGAAACTGAAGGCCGTGGAAGTTGCAGGCGAACGACTCGCAGAAGCACTTTTGGCACTGCTTATATTTGATATTTTCAATGGTGAACTAGGCTCGCCTATCGTTAGTATTCCACAGGTTTTTAATAAGTTGTTTGTACCATTCAAAATGGAAAATTTTTTAATTTGAAATTGCGATTGTCATATGTGTATACAATATTAAAATTGAATAAAAGTTTTAGAAATAAATAATTAGAAATGAAAAATCTGTGATTGTTGATTATGGCACGCATATTTAAAAAAAAATATTTTGTCTTACTAAACTGTTTACTTGTTTCTTATATCTGTATAGACCGTTAAAACTTGCAAATAAAACAAGGCACATCACAAATCAACTTTCAGTTTGCTTCTATTTATAATTGTTTCTTAGCAAGAGATCCCTCTTCAGTATTTAAATTTTAAATTACTATAAAATTGCTTGGTTTGTTTCAGATTGATTTACAGGTGATTGCAGATTTTGCTGACAATTACACAGAGAGTCTGCATCAAAAGAACGTGAACGCTAATGTCGTAATACAAGATGTGAAGAACGCACCTGCCGCTCAAGACGTGCATCTTGTTATAGCGGCGGATATTTTGTCAAATCAGTCGCGTCATTCTGAAAAACTTGGTGGCTGCCTTAAAACCTGATTATTTCATTCTTCTGAAGGAGACTGCTGTGCAAGTGGATTTGAAGACCGCGTTGAAGAAAACGGATTTAACATTGGCCGGGAATCAAACTGATCCGGTAGGAAAAGCTTACTTGCTGTTGAAGAAACGAGAAAAAAGGAGAGAACCAATCATAATACATATCACAGAATCATGGCTGGTGGGTGTAAAGACAGCATTGAAAACATCTTGTAGCAAAGATCAAGAAGTGCTCTTTGTATCCTAGGATGAAGAAACGCTTGGTAAGATACAAAAGAAATAAAAGAAAAAATTATCTCGATCTTTTAAACTATCTTTTTAATTGCCTTGTAATCCTAAGAATTAGAATGAAATCAAAATAAACGAATTAAAATCTCGCGTTTTTGTTTACAGGCTTAGTCGGACTTATGACTTGTCTACGACGTGAAATAGGCAGTAAAATTGCGCCCTATATCTTCATCCAGGACAAGAATACTCCTAAATTTGATTTATTCGTACGGTTTTACGTAGAATAGTTGGACAAAGGATTGACGACCAATGTGCTAAAAGCAAGACAATGAGGCAGTTATCGACACTCGCCGTTGGATTATCAGAGCAATGTATCTTCCATACAGGTGAAGCATGCATACGTAAATACATTGATGAGGGAAGACCTCAACAGCTTAAGATGGATGGAAGGCCCATTAAGTTACTACTATTCTACTCTTCCTTCTGTCCTACTTTTGCGAATTTTAACGAGCAAGTCTCGAATAGATTTGCAGTTCTTATTCTTCACTCCATTTGAGAATTTAATCGAGTTTATTGATTAGATTCAATTCTACTCTTCCTTATGCTCTTCTTTTGCGAATTTAAACGAGCAAGTCTCGAATAGATTCGAAGTTCTTATTCTTTGCTTTATTTGAGAATTTAATTGAGTTTATCGATTAGATACAATTCTACTCTTTCTTTTGTTATACTTTTGCGAATTTTAACGAGCAAGTCTTGAATAGATTTGAAGTTTTTATTTTTCACTCTATTTGAGAATTTAATCGAGTTTATTGATTAGATTTAATTTTACTCTTTCTCTAACTTTGTTTCAAGAATTTATTCAAACTTGTTTCAACTAGATTTAACCCACTCAATTTTCCATTCTTTTCCTTATTGCACTCCCCCCTTTGGGAGGTATTTTCGTCTAATTTCTTTGTGTTATTTATTTATAATGATATCCAAACTACAGAAAGAAGGTTTTTATTGTTAACATAAATTTTAGTGGATAAAATTCTCCAACGACCTACCCACAAGTGGAAATTGCGAGCAGCTGCGCCTCATTGGCGGAATCGCCGCAATCGTCGCATCCAAAAAGTCGAAGCCTTGCACAAGTTTTTCGCGGAAAGATGCAAAATCCTCGCCGCAGAACTTAACAATGCCATATTAGCTGCTAACATTCCACATCCAGCTCCACTACCCGGAAGCTCTAACAATTTAATAATTCCCCCCGAATCACGTTCTCACTCTTCCCTTGATTTTTCTGTTAACCAACTTTCTCATTCTCCCGTTTCCCCCTCTGAGGAACCGCCGTCATCCTCCTCCAAGCACTCCTTAGACCCACTTGAATCACCCACTAACTCCCCTTTCGATTTCTTCCTTGAACCCTCTTACTCACCGGTCGAACGACCCCTGTCCTCCCCCGAACACCATCCTGACTCCTCTAATTCATCTTTCAGTGCTCTCACATACAGAATTTTTCCCGATACCCCTACTTCTCTCCCTTCGTCTCCCCCTGAATTCCCAATTCTTGATCTTGCTGATGAATACCAATTCCCTCAGTAGATACAAACGCATAAACACATACATATACACTGTTTGTCATACAATTATAATTAAAGACCAAAAATTACAAAATATAACGAATGTAAATATATAGAGATAAATATATAGTTATTAATCTTCACCGTTTTATCACGAGTTTTTGCGAATCTCTCTAAACATTACTTTTTATTAGTTAATTACTAATTTTCATCTGTAATAATCTATTGTGTTCTTACATTTTCGTCTTAAGTTATCAAAATTATAATAGAGACAAATATGTAGATAAGTATAAACATAATTATCAATTACACATCATTGTCAAAGTTATTGAACTTTTCTTGTTAATTAATTAATTAGTATTAAGCGTTCCGTTCCCTCTGTTTTACATTAATAAATATTCATTATAATTTCTTGTTCGACGATCCTAAACAAACAACTTGTAACAAAATACATTAGAATATTATTATTTTTTACTTTTTTTTCTCTTTTATAAACTAATGATTTAAATATAAGGGAATTTGATTGATTTCGCGGCCTAATCCACTATCCCTTGCTCTAATAAGTTAAGCACTAGGTCCGATCCCGAGGTAAAGCAATTAAATTTGTTGTCTCAAAACAGAACCGAGGGATCACCCGGATATTTTGTTATTGGACTCGCCCCTGTGGGGGCCATATATCTCGGATTGTCGACTCGCTCTGTTCGTGCCATAGCTGCACGTTCTAAAGTTGTAACGTCCCTCTCTTCTCTCACCACATCTTACTTATCTCTCTTCAAATCTGGACGTAACAAGAGTAAAGCACGATACCTTCGAGAATACGAGGAAATCAAAGGTATTGTACCAAATAGAAACAACATCTCTCGTAATCCAGACTTACGTTTGGTCGCAAAGTTTTGAATTCGTTCTAGGGAAAATTCGGCCACTGATCCAATCTTTCTACTACCGAGATCGTAGAATTGTCTCAGCGTTTTGCAACTTTACTCAGTAGCCCCGAGCACGAGATAACTGATATATTACCTGTCAATGACGAGGTACTATACAGGGTGATTTAGAACGACTCATGTGTCTCTGTAAAGACGTGTTTTTGGATAAATTCTGAGACGATTTTTCCTGCGGGCACTTACTCGTGTCGGACGGTGAGTTGCGCCGCTTTTGTCTACCATGTGTGTACGGCCCGTGATTTGCTAACTTTATCCTCTTACAATTCAAAAAGTAAGCGTCGGATAAAATAAATGATGATTGTGATCGCAGCTTACACAACGGCACAGGCAAGATTAACATTGTATAATTATTTAGAAAAGTTAGATAGGCGTGTATTATATTGCGATACCGATTCATATATATATTTGAGTAGCGGTGATCTAAATGAATACAAACTACGTATTTTCTAGGGAATTTTCTAGGCGACATGACAGACGAGCTCGATAGCTACGGCAACGGTAGATACATTGAGTCATTTGTGTCAGGTGGCCCGAAATTTTATGCATGTGTGATTCCATTTGTACGAATGGAATCACACATGAAACTTGTAAAGTTAAGGGAATAACATTAAATTATAATAATTCTAGGTTTGTATTGTTATTTCCACAGCATAAGGAATTTAATATTAGAGAGAGAAAGACAAAAGCAAGGAGAAGATGAAGAAAACCAAGGAAGAAAACCCGTGATAAATCTGCGTTTTAGTGCAATTCGCCGCAACGCTTTTCACGAAATCGTGACGAGAGAAGAGAAAAAAAGCATGTGCGGCGATATTAGTAAAACGCAAATTTATTAATAATTGTTATTTCCTTCCATACGGTTTTGTTGAATAATCATATTTTTCTTGCTCAAGCTTTTTTTTTTCGCTTTTATTTAAGTTTCAAATCTTCAATTTTTCTGTCCGTAGTGTTTTGTTGTAAAAAAGTTCTGTAAATAATTTTGTAAAAACGTAATTATAAATCGTTGATTAGTTTTAGTATTGTAAAATATAAAAATTGTAAATATTTTTATAATATAAAATTTGAATAAAAATGTGAAAAATAAAAAACGTTTTGTGGCAATCAATTGCCACAATCCCTATAATAAAGCAAAAAAAAAGGAAAAAAGAGACAAATTCATGTACTGGGCATATGGTCTCCGAATGTTAGCTCTAAATTTTCTAACATTCGGTAATCATAAAAATTCGTCTATTGTGTTGACGTTAGGGCATGTTCATTCTATAATAGATCAGAAATAAAATGGTTGGCCCGGACAAGACAAGAAAAACAGAACCCTTTCGACTGCGATACCAATCACATCTCCGGCGCGGTTAAGATTGTTATTTAACTTATTCTGTTGAGAGAAATATATAGTTTCATTCAATCGCTCCGTTAATTAATCACTCCTCACGCACTACCATAATTTCTTACTTCCAAAGTTTTTAATTAAAAAAAAAGATCCAAAGAATAAAAACAAATATTTTTCTTTTATTTAAAATTTGCGAGTTTATTTCCAATCCTAATTACGGACCTTTTCTTAATTGTAAATTTTTTCCCCCCTCGGCATTTCCTATCAGCTTATTAGCAGCGATACAAGAGTTAAAGTGAGTGGGGTAAGCTTATGGTTGCGCTGCACCGCAGCAAGTATCAGCTTTTCGCCGGCCGCGGTGCTTTTTGTTGGCTAGCCCACGTAGCGGTACGCTTGTGCGAGCGCGCAGGAGCTGCTCCTGCCGCCACGTTAATGGGCTTGTCCCTTTCTTCTAAAACTTACCGTTGAATTAACATTGTCAAAAATTATTATTATTATCTTCGGTCGTCATTTTTCTTTTTTTTGCTTTAGAAACAGCGTACGGTAATTGAGTCAATCATTTCGCAAAATGGAAACATCCCTGAATGTTGATCGTATGCGGTCCACCGGATGTGAGAAAACGATCTTTGTAAAGACTCTTCTCAAACAACTATCACACATATCCGATGTACGTTTCGAGAGTTTTATTTTATTACGCAAAGTGGCAAGAAGCTTATCGCCAATTACAATACAAAACAAGCGTAGGTCAGAAAAAAAGAAGGGAGTGTCAGCACAAGGATTCAGTAATAACGGTGTTACACCAACAACGACTAAAAAATGTAATCGAATTTTGTGAGAGATTACCTTGTCCGGATGATTATTCGAACGATCCACTTATCCCAAAGTTGGTGATAATCGACAACCTTATGAGAGAACCGTTGTCAAGTGACGCTATCGTAGATCTTTCTACCAAAGGCAGTTATCATAAGAATATTATATTAGTATAATTCTTATTTCATAAAATCTTTTTTATTTAGGGCGCGGACAACGTAACATATCTCTCAACTCAAATTACATCGTGGTTTTTAAAAATATTCGTAATCGCGCACAAATTCGCCATTTAATACGACAAATCTATCCTGACAATCCAAAGTTTTTAGAAGAAGCATATTATGATGCTACATCGAGGCTACACGGATATTTACTGCTCTGCTACTGATCTAAAACAATCAACTCCTGATGAATATCGATTTCGTACTTGCATCTTCCCCGATGATACGAGGCATTACGTCTACGTACCGCGTAGATCGTTTTCCAGCGTATACAAGCTGAGTAATGCTGCTTGCGAAGGTCAGTCATACTGTTCTCTTGTGATGAGAGAGGACAACATGAGATCGAGTAACGTATCGAAAATCGCTAGACATTCGATCGGAAAGAGAAACGCTTGTCTTCTCGAAGCACTGTGCCATTTGAACAATAAGCAGCAAACAAACTTTCTTCGAAACGCGGACGACAAATTTATTCGATGTATTTGTGAATGTGTTTTTAATACTCTCAAAGATAACATTACACTTGAACAATGAAAAAAAGAACGACTAAGTAAATATAAAACAACTTTGCGTCAAATCGCGGCAAAACGAGAAAATTGGAAGGAAAAGAAAAAACTTTTGGTATAACGTGGAGGATTTTTACTCTAAATTATTGAACTTATATTGTCGGTCTTATTATCGCAAATCATAGGATGAGTATCAAATTCATGAGCAAAGTGAAAAGAATGAAAAAGATGTTTTGATTTCTACGGAAAATCTTGAGAGAATGCAGCAGCAACAGCAAAAATCGGCATTGATTCGAATAGAGTTAAAGGAAAATATCTCACCGAGAAATCCAGAGTGATTAAAAATCTGGATAAGAGTAAGAATAATTCCGTGCAAACTCCAGGTACATTTCTGACACAACTCGATGTGGAAATGAGCCGCATTCTTAATTCTACCTACCCTCGTAACAAGGACGAAGGATGGAAAATGTACAGAGAGATGCTTTGGCGGTATCTTCACTATATCCGTAAAGCGAGAAGACAAAATGCAGCCAATAAAACTAAAATCAGATATAGCATACAATAAAGCATGATTTCCGGAGGAGATTAACAACGCTATTGACAACGCTATTCACAGTGAATCGACACTCGTTTCTCATGATATCTCACGAAAATCGCAAACTTTTGCTAAACTTTCTCATTTATCCGCTATCAACGACATCGTGTTGGAAAAAAATCACAACATTCAATTGCTAAAGAGTTCAGTAAAATAGTAAGAAAGTGTCCCAAAATTATATCGTACACAAGCACGCTTATTGATGAAACATTTACTAGATAATGCGGTGCCTAATAGAGTTAATTGGAACGAGGATGGAGTCGTGACTATAAATGGCAACATTGTAAAGGATTCAAATATCGTCGAGCTGATAAACGACGCGATGCGAGAAAGAAAAACCGTAGAATCACCGTCAGGAAGAACTCAGTTTGGGCCATTACTGCGCAGTTTAAACACGCGTTTGTCACTGGTAGGAAATAAACATCTGTTAAACGCAACCTCCGCTTTTTTGTCTCCGATTATCGAGAAACTATGGCCTACCGCGAGTTCCACGCCGAGACCGCGTCCAACGGTGTTGAAAAAACAAAGAGCGAGAAAATGCAAGAAGTGCGAGCAGGAAAAAAAGAGCCTCTAATTGCACATTGTTTCTTCTCTTGTTTTCGTAAAGTTTATCTACCTACAACTTTTATGAAAAACGTAGATTTACTTCCAGCGAGAAAAAGACGTTTGCTAAATTAGAGTACACTCAAGAAATAAGTGATAATGTCGGAACTTGAAAAACTGTATTACGATCTCACATATTACGCAGGTTTCTCAGCAGTGAAAAATCTGACACGCGCCACTAAACCAAATTTTACATGTGACAAAGTCGTTCGTTGGTTAGAATCGCAAGACATGTACTCACTGCATCGTCTGCTGTGTCAAAAGTTTCTTTGGCTACATTACAACGTAACGAATATCACCAATGTGTGGGAGGGTCATTTGATTGAGCTACGAAATCTGAAAAGTTACAATGACGGATATTCTTATATTCTCGTGAGTATTGATGTACTCAGTAAATTTGTCTGGGTGGAACCATTACGGGACAAAACGACCGCATACGTAACAAAGACTTTCCAACGTATACTCTCGAGAAGCAAAGGTACCTGTATATCTGCAAACCGACAAAAATAAATAATTTGTCGGACGTGCAATCCAAAAATTTTTGGAAGAAAACGATATACGTTTTAGAGTAACGCGCAACCCCGACATCAAAGCCGCCATCGTCGAGCGTTTTAACAAAACATTAAAGAAGCGGATGAGGCGGCATTTTATTCATAAAAACACACGACGTTACATTGATGTTTTGCAAGATATCGTGCACTCGTACAATCACATGCGCCATTTGGCCATTAGAATGCAGCCTGCGGTTGTAACAAGAGAAAATGCAAGTATCACCAGTGAAAATATAACTTGTCGATGGAAAGACATTAAGAAAATATCGAGAATCGTGAGCAAAAGACTATTATTAATAAATATTACGTCAGCAATCTTGTTTGCGTCAGTAGAGCAAAAGGTATCTTCGAGAAAGAATACAAAGCAAACTGGAGCAAGGAGATATTTAGAATTCACCGTATTCTCGAATGGCAAAATCCTCGTGCGTACGAATTGAGTGATTTAGCGGGAGAAGTCATAACTAGGATTTTTTACGAACAAGAATTGGGGAAAGTTGACAAAGGTCTGCAAGAGGAAAAGTTTATGGTCGATTGTGTGATAAGGAGTAGGGGACGTGAAACTAATAAACAGCTATTGGTTAATTGGCGAGGTTATCCTAGCAAATTCGACTCTTAGATCCCAGCTTCGAGTTTAACTCGACTACAAGATGTCGCCACCGGAGCAATTTCACGATTCTTCCGAGCAATAGCAGTATGAAGTATTTTCCGGAAAATACTACCTCTTCTCTCATCACTGAATTACCTCAAACTGTAGAATTGCACGGAGAATAAAAAGTTGCGCTTAGTGAAATTCAATTTCTCTGCAGTTTTTTTCACGTACGTCAGTTTCCCAAAAATGAGATTAGATTTCTTTATTCACCGGATGATGTACACAAAATAAAGGGAGCACGTGAACATGCTGGACCGTACGTGATGCAACACAGGGTGCATTCTGAAAGTTCTGTCGGAAGTATCCCTTTTAGTCATAAGGTTGGTAGCGCTGTAACTACGTTGTGTTCCTTAATGTAAGTTAAGTTTATGATTGGCTTACGTTGGTTTGCAGAGATCAGCAAAAAAGTTAGTTTAATTTCTTATATTTTAATTATTCATAAAATAATTATAATTATGTAATATTGATTAAAACATCATTTACTGACAATAATTTTAATTTTAAAATAAGAATTAAAAAGCGGAAAATGGATTTTCAAGAATTTCGTGGAGATAAAAAACGCAAGTTTTGATTAATATTAATTTATTAATTGTAAGTAAATTAGATTATGTCAGTTTTTGTGCACTAATAGTGCATAATAAAGTTCATTCTGTTTAAGTAGTTGGAGAAGTTATAGTAGCTTAGCTGGCATGCTTGTTTTAATATTTCACGCTTTTAGATAAGCACAGAGAGATAACTTATTGGATTTAATTGTTTACAGAACAGCTTCAATCACAAAATGTTAATGTAAATACAATTAAACAATTTGATGGTGTATCCAGTTATACATTATATGTGTTACGTCCTGAGGGGTAACAATTTTCTTCTTTCAAGAATTGATACCGTTGTTCGACGCACGTGCAGGGTTGAACAGGAAGCACTTAAGACAAGAAAGGAGAGCAACCGAAAAAGCGGGGACACATGCAAACCATAATCACAAAAATCGGTGTGCCTGGCATCATAAAGTATTTAAAACTGTCTCCGAGGTTTGCCGACAGATCAGCTCCACTAGGCGAATAGATAAATTAAAATACAAGGGGTCTTGAGAATATGATGCTTTTGACACCGGAGATGAGTGGGCTGTGTAGGCAAGCGCCGGAGATAGAAAAGGTCAGGACACCAAATCCCTTTCCCCACGACCGCAACTTTTTCTCTGTGCCAAAAATTTATGTGCAAAGCGCAATAAACATGCAAACCCTTACCAAATAAGTGATTTCCTAAGGATCGCCAGCATTAGCTGACAAACGTTAAAATTGAAACGCGAAACCTCTCAAAAAAATAGAGCCCAACTTAAGGTCGAATTTAAGTAGGTAACATCTGGGGACGCTAGAAATTTGATACCCAGAAATCGTAATTCTCATGACCGCTACCCTCTTGACGTCAAGAATCAGTGCACATGGCACAAATAAACATGTCATACGTATCAAATAGGCGATCTTCTAAAAGTCGCCTATATTGTCTAAAAAAAATAAAATCAATTTACGAGGTTGCTCCAAGAAGTAGTGCTTTGCTGCATTATGCGGAAGCGCGTCTCTTTGGCGAACATTAGAGGTAATGGGACACTGAGAACCGAGATTCTGGGAGTGCGTGGGCAGACTTAACAAAAAACAGAATAACCAGCCCTTAAAAAATGTAAGAATTATGGGCTAAAATCGGTATATAAGTCGGGGCTCTGGAGCAGAGAATTCACTCTTGTTCAATCGATGGCACAGTCCGTGACAGTCCGTGATAGACTTGCTATTCAAGTCTGTGACGTCGCACCCGCAGTTATACTTTGTGGACGTTCGATCGCGAAGTGTCTCGATCGAGTTGGCCGGTTAGTGACCAGTTAGTGAGGTTTGCATCGACTGACCATGCTACATTGGTTTGCGATAGGATTGATCGCGCCTGGCTCCTCCAAGATCGAAGCCGACGTTTCTCTCTGGGACTCTTCATCGAGCGGACACCTCCAAGACCGAGGGTCATTACATACACAACTAACACTCTACCGACAGTGAGTCATTAACAAATTTGTTTCTCTTCTCTTTCCCCAAATTCCCCATCTTTGGTTTACTTTTTTTTATATATATTTACTCAAATTAATTCTTAGTGCTTAACAATAACCCACGCCGGAACCAAACTCGCTGGGCTACAAAACGCTTCCGAAAAAAGAGGACTAAGAGAGCGCGTCGCCTCCTTGACAAGGCCTACCACGAGTTCCTACAAGGAATAGTCCGTAGCCAACCTCAAGCTGAGCCAGTTCCTCTTCAATCGCCTCCACCTCCTGTTTCCGAAGAGCCTGAGGCCTTTCAGATTCCTCAACCCGATTCTCCAGGCCTATTAAATTCTTCTTTACTTTCATACAGGGTAGCTCCTGACTCCCCTCCTAAATCGGTCTCAACTATCTTTTATTCCCCTGTCCCCCCTTCAGAATTTAGCCCATATAACTTACCCCTGTACTCTCCGGCTGATTCGGTTGTCGTCAAAGAGTACTATAATCACTTCTGCCGCCTAACTCCTCCACAACCCAATATTTCTCACTCGGGTTCCCTCAAGTTTGCTTGGCGCACTTCTCTCTCCCCTACGCCAAGCATAGAAGAAATCTCATTTCCTTCTTCTCCAACACCTCTACGAGAGTGAAGACAATATTCCGCTCCTTTCTCTCCAGCACCTCTACGAGAGCGCGGAGAACATTCCGCTTCTTTCTCTTCAGCACTTCTTCGAGTGTGCGAAGAGTTCACTATTCCTTCTTCTCCAGCACCTAAACGAGAGTGCGGAGAATATCCCCTTCGCACTCTTTCTTCAGCATCTCTTCGAGTGTGCAAAGAGTTTTGCTATACCATCTTCTTCAGCACCTCCACTAGTGTGCAAAGAAGATCCCAATCCATCTTCTTTAGTACTTCCATGAATGTGCAAAGAATTCTCTCCACACATCTCCTTCCCCTTTTCCTTAGCACCTCCTCGAGGATGCAAGGAGGCATGCTCACCAGAACTTGAAGAGGTCCCCGCTTTCCCTTTTTCTCCTTTGTCTTTCTCATACGATTTTGAGGAGATCTCCCCACTTCCTTCTTCTCTTCATGTCCATTCTCTCGGGATCGAGCAAGTGATCCCAGAATTTTTTACTTTCCCAACGTATAATGCCCGTCTCCATCCCCATGTCTTCTGCATTGGTCCCGATCCTATGGACTTTGAATCATTAAGAGACGCCGTTGCTCGGGTTCCACAGGGTGCGGCTATCCTATTCTTTTACCCTGGTCATCCGGACCCCTACCTAGTTCCCGTTACCAAATTCCATTTCAGGTTTCCCCCACGTACATTAGAGATAGAGGAACTGTAACTCGCCCACACATGTACATCCGCCCCAACATAATCATTAGGGTTCTCTGCTCCAGAACGAATACCATCATATAATCATACATACATCAATATACACACCGCTGTACATGAATATGTTAACGGTTAATACAATGAAACTTAAATTTGTCAATAATATTTGGAAGATTAGTTAAAAATAAAGTAGTTAAATATAGGGTTATTTAAATATAAAGTAGCTAAATATAGAGTTAGTTAAATATAATGTTGGTTAAATATAATGCGTTAATTAAATATAAAATACTCTGACAATGTTTAAAATAAACATTTATAAAATTTAATTGTATCAAATGTTTTTCCTCATTAATTAAGTTTTTTTCTAATTTGAATTGATTTTTGGATTCCACCATCATCCCTAGCTCTTAATAGATTTCAGCACGTGGTCCGATCCTGGGGAGAGCGTTCAAATATTTACGACGAGTATCTCCAATGTTCGTTGTCTAGTTTTGCGTCTGTATTCTATCACGAGTAAAGAGATTTTTAATCAAGCTCTTTTTCATTCGCAACGACCCTTGCAGTTCTTTTGTTTCTCAAGGTACAAGTGTGTAGAGCCCATATATTTACTATGCAGATCATTGTCTGACGATGGATCTTCGAATTCGTCCTTGTTTGGGAGATATAATTTGAAGTGTTCGTCTTTTTCATCTGTCTCTTCTAACATATCGGCTATGATTTCTGCGTTTTTTGGATTGTCAGGATTTAAAATTTTATTATGTCTAATTATGTTGCAAATTATCTCATTGCAATCCACTGGATTTTTTGACAGGTTATCGGCATTTACATTAGTTTTGCCTACTTTATATACTACATCGTAATTATATTCTGCTAATTTAAGTTTCCAGCGGAGTATTCGCATATTTGCATTTTGTGCATTCTTAAACCAGAGTAAAGGTTTATGATCTGTGATCAGCGTAAATTTACGTCCGTATAAATATGGTCGGAAGTGTTTGACACTATACACGATTGTTAGAGCTTCCTTTTCATACGAGTTGTATTTTATTTCATTATCGGTTAAAGTTCGAGATGCATATGCTATCGGTCGATCTTTGTTTATTTCTCTTTGTGACAAAATGTCTCTTACGGCTATGCCAGATGCGTTAGTAGTTAAAATGAATGATTTAGAAAAATCGGGATATTGCAATACTGGTTCCTTGCTTAATTTTTCTTTCAATGCTTTAAAAGAATCCTCCCGAGAGGATGTTCATTTAAAACAAACATCGTTTTTTAAAAGGTTTGTTAGAGGTTTAGCTAGCGCCGAGAAATTTGGTATAAATGTCTGTATCCTGTCAATCCCAGAAATTGTTTAATATTTTTTGGATTCTTTGGTCGAAGGAATTGTCTTACGGCTTCTAATTTTTCGAACTAGACCTAACGTTTTTGCTTATTATATGTTCTAAATAAGTTACTTCAGTTTTTAGAAATTCACATTTATCGGGTTGCAATTTTAGATTAGTTTTGCAGAGTCAATCCATTAATAGTTTATACTTTCTTTCATGCTCTTTCAATGAGGTAGCATAAATAACTATATTGTCCATGTAGACGAATAATTCCTTGCCTTGTAAGCCTGACAAAACCAGATCAATCAAACATTAGAAAGTTATCGGCGCATTTTTTAATGGCATTTTTTTTAATTCATTATGTCCAAAAGACGTAGTAAATGCAGTTTTGTGGTTGTCAACAGGATTCATTTTTATTTGGTGAAACCCGAATGCTAGATCGCATACGGAGAAGTATTCTGCTCTGCTCAATTGATTCAAAATGTCAACGATGTTTGGTAAAGGATAAGCGTCGCCGATGGTTTTGTCATTCAAAGTGCGGAAATCTAAAACCATTCTCCAGCAATTGTTTCCTTTTGAATCTTCTTTTTTTGACACTATCCATATGGGCGTATAGTACGGCAACTGAGATAATTTTACTAAGCTCTTTCTAACAATTCTCCGATTTGTCTATTTATTTCCTCCTTATGAATTTGTGGAAATCAATATTGTCTGGTATTGATGGGTCGGTCATCTGTTGTCGGTATTTAATGTCGTAACACGTGAGTGGCTTTTAATGTTTCTCCAAGTATATGAAATCTGTCTTGGCTACAGGATATGAGACTCATTACGCTATCTTTTTCTTGCGTATTTAAATCGTCGCAATAATTCCGTAATTTCTACGAGCCTGTTCTGTTCTAATGTTTCAGAGATTTTTCAAACATTTGCAAGGTATTTTAATATGTAACTCTCGCTTCTCTTCTTCTGCTGGAATTTTTCACTCTCAAATTTTTCAATTGTTTGTTGAATTGAAGCAGTATACTCTGAGGATGGTTTATTTTTTTAGAGTAAATTATTTATTTCAGGGACTTCAATTCAGCTTTTTACTGCAAATGTTTTTATAATAGAACATTTGATATTTTTTATGAGTGTTTTGTTGCTAGGAAAATTTATTTTTTTTTTAAGAATATAAAGGAATTCTTTTTTTCGGCTCCTTTGAAATAAAAACCGCATCGCGGGCTTGGTAACTTCCCTCTCCACGAACGTCAGAAATGGTGTGATTTGGAGGAGGAATTTGGAAACTTCCGTTCGTAACGATTTTTAGATCCTTGGACAATCCAAGGGAAGTTTGATAACTCTCCTTTTCCTGAGTTTTTAGATCACGAGATATCTCGGAAGAGATCTGGAAATTTTGCTCTTCATATTTCAAGAATTAGAATTTTCATTTAATTCTTCATTCCCCATTAAAATCTTATATTTGTCGTTTTCTTTAATTTTTGCCTCGTTTTTAAATTAATTTTCCTTTGTCTTCATTTCTTGGTATACATTTTTTTCATATTTTCTTGTTTCTATTTTTACATGCTTATTTAAAATTTCAGTTTTACCATCAATTAATTTGACGTTCTTATAATGCGTGTTTTTTCCGCATATTAATTTGACAATTTTTGTGGTTCATTTTGCATTTCATCACCGAGTATATCATTTAAAAGTTTAAGATGCAGGATCGGTAGTTGAACTTCTACTTCTTCGTCCAAAGTATTGTACTTACTATATGACATTAAGGTAAGTTTTTTTATCGATATTTTCTGCAATGGTTTCTTTTGAATAAATTCTATGGGCAATTTTTAATTTTGGTATATATTCATTTTTTATGTCTACCCTTACATAAAATAATGATTCAGACCAAGGTGCTGCGGTAATAAATTCTGGGGAAAAGAAAGAAATGTTAGTGCCCGCTACGTCTAAATAATTTTTAGAATAATCGATTTTAGAAAAAGTTTGTTTAAAAAAAGTCGTTACTGTTAAAATAAGTAATCTAAATTGTAGGACAATAACTTAAAAAAAAGGGTTAGTCTCAAATAAGGAGAATTCAGGTAAAATGCGTAGACACGGACAAAGCAACGGGTAGGGAAAAGGAGTAAAAAGGTTGTGGGCTCACTTGTGCGCGAGTCTTTTTTGAGTGAACATAAACAGCGATTTATTTTTACCTTTTACTTTAAACGTTATATTGTAAGCTAACACAACGAATTCAATTATTTGTATTCTTCTATTAAAAGATCACTAAATTAATTAAACTTATAATATTTTCACATTCATGCGTTTATCATTCAGTGCGCTTAAGATCTCTCAAGGTTATGGATCCAGGTCACCACAGGTCAAACGGATGATAAGATTTTGTGAAAATTGTGAATCTGCAGACAATAGATTTTTCAATTGTGTAAGAAATTAAATACGAGTGCGGCATCAAATATATTTGGCGCATTCAAGAACGTCGATAAACTGAAGGATGCAGATGGCTATCCACTGTGATAATTTCAGATAGAAATTCATTTGGAGGCAGTGGAACTTCTTGATATCAAAATGGAACCAAAGACTGAGCCACAGCAAACGACGGAATGGATGAAGAAAGATACCAAGGCCAAGCGGATTATCGTAAGCACCATTGAAAAACATACATTGATACATATAGTTACATATACAACAAATTATGAAATGTGGCATAAATTAAAAAACATTTATGAAAGAGATTTGCAACATCAGAAATGTGCTCTGATGCAGGAATTTTTTGAATATAAAAAGAAAAACGATTCCGATATGGCGTTAAATATATAACTGAATTAAAAAATTTAGCTTTCAAACTTAAAAGTCTCAGAAAAGCAATAAATGATACTATGGTCATTTCCAAGATATTAACAGCCCTGCCAGAAAATTACAGATTTTTTGTCAGTGCTTGGAAGTCAACACCGTTTGCAGAAAGAACATTAACAAATTTAACGGCAAGACTTTTGGCTAAGGAAACAAGGACTCAATCGGATCAAGAGGAAGCAATGACATTCAAGGCTGATGAAAGAAAATGCTACAAATGCAAAGGAAAAGGTCATCTGGCGCACATGTGTAAAAAGGGAGATGGCATTAAAAGGGATAATAATGTAAAATGTTTTATTTGCCATAAAACTAGTGTAAGAAATGAGTAATGCTACTGCAATCGTTAGCTTAAACAACAGTATATTTGAACATTACTTTTCTTACAAAAGGATTGTTGGCTCGACAAGGTCGATGTACATTACACGGCTGACGGTGCTGGACAGAGAGCGAGCGCTCACTCTACGCTCGCTATATAGCGTCGTTTCCCCTAAAATCTAGGGGCGCTGGTTAACACAAAATGGCTTTACATGACGCGCGTAATCAAATGAAGAAAATGTTACTAACGCCTTTTAGTAAAATAATATAGAAATAAATGTGTTTAGTATAACAAGAATATTATACATCTCGTCTGCGTTGCAAGTCGATGACTTGCAAGAAATCAAAATATAAACTTAATTAACTTGTGAATCAATTAGTAAAATACAGATTTTCGGAATTCTGCGCTGTAATATTCCGTTCGCTGTTTTTACATCAACTATCCGAATCAATCCATTCTTTCCAGGATGTACGTCGATAACTCTTCCTAGGCGCCATTGCAAAGGAGGTGTATTGTCATTTTATATCGCTACAATTGTGCCTACTTTTATGTCGACCTTCGTATGTGTCCACCTTTGGTGTTGCTGAAGCTGAGTCAAACATTCTTTAGACCATTCGGTCCAAAAATGTTGTCGCATTTGGATTAACAATTGTTGTCTGGTTAGACGGTTAATTGGCGTGCTGGATACATTCAATTCTGGAGGCAACGTCAAAGCCACTCCAATTATAAAGTGACCCGAAGTCAAAACAGCCAAATCTGTGCCATTGTCGGATATCGGATACAGAGGTCTCGAGTTTAGGCATGCTTCAATTTGTACCAGTATATTATATAATTCTTCATAGCTAAGTAGTGTGGTTTGAATTATTTTTTGTAAGTGAGCCTTTGCAGATTTGATGGACGCCTCACAAAGACTTCCCATGTGTAGAGAGTGAGGGGGAATAAAAATCCATCTAATAGAATTTTCAGCTAAAAAATCCGAGATCTTCGCGTGATGCTCTGGATTCCGTAACATATCGGCGACTTCTTGCAACTCGTTGTTTGCTCCTACAAAGTTCTTCGTATTATCCGGATATATACTTGCGCATTTGCCCCGACAAGCTATAAATCTTTGTAAAGCTCTTATGAATGCTGCTGTACTTAAATCTACAACTTACTCTAAATGTACCGTTCGAGTCGAAAAACATAAAATATACATATATGCCTTGTCAGTTTTGTTTTGTAAAATTTTTATAACAAAGGGTCCGCCGTAGTCAATTCCTATATTTAAAAATGGCCTACTTGTTGTAGTACGTGTCGGTAAATCACTCATTTGTTGGTGTAAAATCGGATATTTTGTACAAAAACAAATCACACACTTTCGCAAGACATCCTTTACAACGCTTCGCGTGTGACCAGAATTGAATTCGAATTGCTGCTAAGAGAGCTTGAGGCCCTGCATGTAAATGCTTGTAATGTTCATGTAAAATTATTAAACGTGTTAAAGGATGCCTTGATGACAAAATAATCGGATATTTTTGAGCGTAAGGGGTGGGTGCATTAGATAGCCTCCCCACCCCACGCGCATAACGTTATGTTTATTTAAAAACGAGAGTAATGAGCGTAGTTTACTTGTTCTACTGACTTGGCCGCAAGATTTTAAACTTTCTATCTCGTCCGCGAAATCATGCTGTTGAGCAATCAAAACTAGCATGGTCATTGCACGTTTTAGCTCCGATATCGTCAACGGCCCTGCAGTCCTGGATTCATAAAGCAATACGTTTTCTTTAAATCGCAAACAATATGCGATTATTTGTTTTAATTTTAATGATGAGAATTTCAAGAACAACTCGTTTTCTTCGTTGACTCGAGTATAAAATATCTTTGTAGTAATAGATCTGTGTTCTCCGAGCAGACTTCCATCGAGATTGACACTCTCGTTACGTGATGGCTAATCTTTCGTCTTTAGCCACTTTGGTCCGTTCCACCAGAGCCACTTTGGTCCATTCCACCAGAGGAGACAATTGTTTAACTGTTCGGGATTCATTTCCCTGGATATAATATCTGCAGGATCTTTTCGAATCGATGTGATACCACACTATTTGATCGGTTAGTTTTTGAATTTCAGTGACTCTGTTTGCCGCAAATGGTACCAATCTAAAGGGTTCACCAGTTATCCATGCGGGCGTAATCGCTCCATAAATACGTTGATGTCGGCTTAATTGTCAAGGCTTTAGTTACTTGTTGATACAGTCGGGCAAGCAACAATGCTGCCAAAAGCTCTTGTCTTGGTAATGAAATAGACTTTACTGGTGCTACTTTCGACTTCGCACACAATAAATTTACAGTTGCATCCCCCCGTGAGTTTTCAGTTTGACGTAAAAACAACAACCATAAGCGAGCTCTGAAGCGTGGCAAAAACCATGCAACTCTAAAGAGTTGCTAAAAGCATATCGTAGAATTGAGATTTTAGAGATGCTCTGAAGTTGAGCACAAAAAATGTATTCATTTTGATTGCAGTTCAGCAGGAACGGGATTGTCCCATCTAACCTTGGACCGCCAAAAATTTTGAAGTAGTAGCTTGGACTGTACGGTTATTGATCCAATCGATTCTAATGGGTCGAATATTTGCAAAGCGACTGACAATATAACTCTCTTGGTGAGTTTCGACCAATGCGGTTTTAAATTGATTCGATATTGAAAGGTATTTCATTTTGGATTCCATATGATGTCTAATGTGTTTACTTCTTTATTGAAGTTTACGAATTCTGAAGTGTTTTCGTTGTCCTCGTTGGAGATCAAATTCTTATTCGAATTCCATTTGTGCATCTCAAAGCCTCCACCGCGCAAGATCCTCGTGACGTCTTTCTTTAAAGTTTTTAGTTGATTTAAATCATTTTTAAATGTGATCAAATTATCAATGTAAAATCTTGTAGTATTGCCGCACTTGCTTCAGGTAACATGTCTTTATGCTCAATCGCTAGTTGATGTAGATATTGTATTGCAAGAAATGGTGCACTGACTAAACCATATGTGACCATGTAGTACTCATTGCCTTAACAACCGCGTGATGTGAAATGTAATTTGCATTTTTATCATCATTTCTAGACTTCTCCACCGCGCTCATGTGTCCTAGTCTCTCATATTCCTATATGAAATTGATATATGCTTCCTTTAACTCAGGATTTTTCTCTAATTTTCTTTCAATTAACCTCAGACGTTTCTTTGCAATTTCCCAAAATTCTCGAAGCGAAGAAACTTTGTCCTTTAATGGTAGTTGCACGATGAATTGACCGTCTTGATCACGTTGATGTATGGAGACAAAATGATCCTTCTTCTTTTGCATACGGAGTTAAATGCTCGATCTCTTCTAACTTTCAGAATCGTTCGAGCTGTTCTTGGATTTGTGAATTCAGACAAATGACACTGCGACGTAGTGCATTGAGTCGAGGACTTACAAGGAGCAAATGGATCACCGATAATCCAACCTAATTTCGTTTCCAGTAATATCGGTTGGTTATTACCTAGATTTATGCGTTATTCCTGTAATAATTCATAGAATAATGTAACGCCAATTAATAAATCAATTCTCGCAGGAATATTGTATTTCGAGTCTGTTAAAAAAAGACATTTTTAGGAACTGTAATTTGCCGTGCATCAATTTCGTCTGGTGGCAGCACTCCAGTAATAGACTCTACTACAAAAACAGACCATGTCTGCATGATATTATTATATTTCGATTTTATCATCGCGATAGCTTTATGGTTTACGGACACATTTGTCTGGCTAAAACCGTTAATTAAATGATTCGTTTTATATGTCTTTAATTGCAATCGTTGACATAAGTTTTTTGTCATAAAATGACTTTAAGACGCCGAATCAAGTAAGGCTCAACACTCTTGGTACTCGTTCTTACTGTCGCGTATAAAAATAATTGACGTGGATAATAATGCGTGTACTACACCCTTGGTAGTGCAATGTGACGTTGTGACTGTATTGCTTGCCTGTGACAAAACATTAACATTTGTGGCTTTTAAAGATTCCGATTCTTCAACGTTAATTGTCTTAACGCTTGAACTATCATTAATATGAAAATGCAACATAATATTGTGTCTTTATTTGCACCGTTGACAACTACCAAACATTCGCGATTGGCATGGTGCCGCAAACAATTTAAGCAGACCTTTAGTCGTTTTGCTTCTTGTGCTCGCTCTTGTGGCAATAATTTCCGAATCAATGGACATGAATACAACTAATGAATATTTTTGCGTAATGGGCACTGCTTGTCCGTTGATTGTGCAGTTGAAGTTACGGATTTTTTATACGATTTTGTGTCGGGTAGCACAGTGTCTTTTGCTTGGTTAGATGATAATAATGTTTTCAAAATGGAACATTGTTTATTCAAAAAATCCATAAATTCCGTCATTGTTGATAATGACCCAAAGCGTTTAAATTCCCATTTTCGTTTGGATTTGGGATCCAGTTTAGGCAAAATTAAATACATTAACAGCGTGTCCCACGTACAGGCTGCTCGAGTTTAATAAAAGCACATAAGTGCTGTTGTAAATCATCAATTAATTTTCTGAAACTTACACACAAAATTATTGGTAAATCAAGTAACGCTTGTATATGATGATGCACTATATCCCAAGCAGAACAGAGAGTCATCACGATGTCAAAATAATGTCAATGTGACTGTAAAATGATCATTAAAAGTCACTTTTTAATCAATTACGATTTATTTTGATGTCATTTTGACACAATTGTGAATTACTTTGATGTCATTTTGACTTGTTGTTCTGCTTGGGATGTCTTTTATTTTAGAATTGTGCCTTTAATAATCTCCACGCCGCGTCGTAATTTTCGTTTAATAAACTTAAAAACTGAAAGCACTGTGCTGCACGACCTTTCACCGCCAACTATAAATAATAAAACTTCTGAATTTTTGTTAAATTCGTGTTAGAATCAATAATGGCTTTAAACGTATCGTGAAAGGTAACCCATTGGTCGTACTCATCACTGAATGTCGAAAAATCCTTATTTGGCAATTTCAGTAATAAATTTGCATGTGTTGTTATATCGGTCGTGGTCGTGGTCATCAGTGCGACAAATGGTTTTTGTGACAAACTTGGTCGTAATCTAGCCGCTTATTCTCTTGCCAACGTAATGACCGTAAAGAAATTGTCTTCGAATTTTGTACGTTCATCATTATCAACGTCGGTGGTTTCCTCGATTTGTTGCTGAATTTTTTCAAACTCGGACAATATTTTTTCGGCGCGTTCTAACCTCAATAGTAACTTTTGAGCTTTAGATGGATTGATTTCAGCCTTTTTCAAACGTATGAAATGTAGTTAACTTTGCCTTTACGGTGCATTTTTATTAACGCTTTTAAGGACATCGTGAACAATGATCGTGTATACCGATTGAAAGTGAGATGACAATAATTATGCACTCACAAGCTGAAACACACGAGTTGGCTTCCGAGAAATAAAAAAATTCAATGAGTTGACTTTCAAATAATGAGAAGTACAATGAGTTGACTTCAAAGTAATGAAAAGTACAGTGAGTTGACTTCTAAAAACAAATAAGTTTTATGTTTTATTTGGAACAGACTTACAGTTCATTGCCGCAATAGTCGCATCGAAGTACATCTAACCTCATAGTTGCACACCGACGCCATAGTCGAGCCCGCAATTCTCGCAATTCGCCGAAAAATCCAGCTCGAATGACCAAAATGTACAAGAAATGAGTAATGCTACTGCAATCGTTAGCTTAAATAAACAGTATATTTGAAGATTACTTTTCTTACAAAAGGATTGTTGGTTCGACAAGGTCGATGTGCATTACACGGCTGATGGCTGGATAGAGAGCGAGCGCTCACTCTACGGTCGCTATACAGCGTCGTTTCCCCTAGAATCTAGAGGTGCTGGTTAACACAAAATGGCTTCACATGCCGCGCGTAATTAAATTTTACTAACGCCTTTTAGTAAAATAATATAGAAATAAATGTGTTTAGTAATAACAAGATAATTATACAACTGGACATATGGCAAAAGAGTGCAAAAAGAGTCAAAATCATGTAAAGTATGTAAGAAATTGTTCAGAGAAGGACTGTTTCTTTAGAAAAAAATGACTCAACAAAGGATGATAGTAATAAAGTAGCTTTTCTAACAAGCCATGACAAAGGCGATAAATGGATCATTGATTCGGGTTTGACAGCACACATGACGAATAACTTAACCAAACTAAAAGAAAGTCAGGAAGTAACGACAGTGTTAGGAGTAGCAAACAAAGAAAGAAACATAATAGCAAAAAAGACAGGAACGGTTGATCTCGACGCTTGTAAGCAAAACAACGTTCTGTATGTACCAAATTTGAAGAAAAATCTTTTATCTGCACGGAAAAAACAAACATAATTGAATTAACAAGCTATATTTAGTTAAACAAATTTTGGTAGTTGTAAACCGAATTTCAGGTTATTATAATCAAGTATGCAACCAGAACATTTAGTTATGATATTAATTTGAATTTCGTTAATGCATATATAGTAATAAAATCCAATTGTCTGGTTATTATGACTACTAAGGAAAAAGAACATGATAGAATTAACATGACATGTCTGGTTAAAAAGATATTGGTGAAATTAAACAGAAGTTCTGGTTATCGTAACTAAATAATCTAATATTCACAATCACATTGTTTAGATGGAGCGTGTCCTTTCTCCCGCGTTGAATGTGGCAACAATGCTCAAAATATGATGTTTCACGATCGTGTGCGCGTATGTGCGACTATCTTTTCGTTTCTTCTGAACGTGCAAGACATTAAAAGCTTATATGGTTTATACAAATAAAGTGATGCATAAAAAATGAATAAGAAGACGTCGGACTTACTTCGTAAATGGGGATTTGAAGAATATATTGAAATCTTCAAAGGTTCGTACAGTTTAATATATTTACGAGAATTCGGTTTCTGATGCATGCTATTCATTTGGTATGTTGTATGTTAATGGTTGTGATATAATTTACATTATGTATATTCCTAGATAGCACGATATCTTTGACAGATTTGTGTTTTTGGGGTTATGTAACCTTAAAAATCATTATTATAGGAACATGAAATTTTTGTACTGTACATCCAAACACAGCCCCTGTCTTACACAGCCACGTACTAAAAGCGTGTTCCACTTAAAGCTCGCAACGGTTACAAGCACTGTTTGTCTGTTTAAGATTTGATAAACAACAAGGATGAAATGATACGTTGCGAATGTTAAGTGGAATGCGTCCTAAGCAATCTAGTTTTGCATTTTTTAATATTATTAAATTAAAGCTATTGATTTTATAGACAACGAAATTGATTATGAAGCTATGACAATTATGAAAGCATCCGATTTTCAGAATATAATACCAAAGGCAGGGCCTAGAGCCAAGTTTTGTGATGAAACTTAAAAATCACAAGCTTAAGTTGCTATCTACAAAGGTATTATTTGTTGTAATAATCGAATTTACATTTTAAGAATCATATAAAAATTAAGGCACTCTTAAAATATCTTTAGTTTTTTTACAATGTTTATGATAATTATTTTTAATATTTTTAGCCATTAACTTGTTCAGCGTCAACTTCTTCCTGTATAGTGCAAAAAAAAAAAATAAATAAATACACCAGATGAAGTTTATTTTTCTATTTTAAATAACGAGCCTGTTATTATTTTTGATAAAATTGTCACAGATATCATAGATGAAGAAGAAGCAACACCAAAGGTGAATAAAATAAAATTATATAGATTTTTAGCTTATAAAAGTTATTCCATTCTTTCAAATTTTAAATATTTTTCATATTGTGTTGTACCAACATAAGATCCTTTAATATTTTAAAAGTCTGACTATAACTTTTGTTACATCCAGAGGATTTCACGATTTCCCTTTTCGCGTCCATCATACAAAATATTAAACGCGAAACAAGTTAAAAGATTGTTTGTAAAATTTATAATACCTATATCTGGAACTCCACCATTTCTCTTTTATAACACTATCTCCCGGTTACTATAAGAAAATCAAATATTGTCTTCGGAATATATAATGGCATCCGGAGCAATAAGTCCGTTAAACAAGGAAAAAGAGAGAAATCGTGCGACGATAAAACTACAAACAACGGCCTATCCTACAATAATCCATATGAACAACCAAAGCCTGGACTCAAGAAAAAAAAAGAAAATCTAAATGCTATCAAAGCTATCATTTGGCAACAATCAAAGATAAGATTGAGTTGCGACGCCGAACGGAAACTATAAAACTATAAAATCAAAATTTACAACCCTGGCTTTGTTTGTTCGAACATATGTTTCATCACGAATGGAAAGATGATTCATGTGGAAAGCGAGTCCCAAATAAACGGATGCGACGATATAAAAAATCGGGACCGAACGTTCCAATCCAGATAGCACAGGACGTCCTATGGACGTCCGTTTCCGGTCCATTTTACGTCCGCACGTCCATGGACATGAAATGGACGTCCATCGTATGTCCAATTTTGGACGTCCATTAATGGTCCATTTTTAAACGTCCATAGGACATTCGATCTCGGCATTAATCGGGAAGTGCTTCATTAGCGTGCAGCCAAATGACTATGAACGTTAAGTGCATGATTCTTTACCTATATCCTTTTGTCAAGTAAGCCAAGTCTAGTACTCATGTCTGTTACATGACTGTGGCTTTATTCTGATATGCATTTTGCTAGTACTGAAAATCTATAATTTACGTTTATATTTTATAGACTTTTAGTACAGGCATTGTATTTCGGAACACGGGCTGAATTTACTCCTTCATAGTCGCGCATGCGCAAGAAAAACCGGCCCTTGATCATCACTGGTCTCATAGAAAAGTTCTATGACTGGTCTCGCCAGTATCGTCTCATCGAGAAATCGGCAACCGCCTTTGTGCTTGTGACTTAATCGTGTTCTAAATTTCGTTCTACGTTTTTTTGATAGCAATTTTCCATTTATTGTTATAAAACAGTAAGTACATTTTATTAAAATTGTGTGTAAAAAATATATACATAAATATGACGGCGTTGATTAACCTATTATGTTGGGCACTTTGCATAATAGGTTAAAGGTTAGGTTCCAAGACGTTCTTTCCGAGGAAAATTTTACTCGAAATACATGTAACGTATACTCTATATCGTATATCGAGTTAAATTTTTCCTCGTAGAAGATGTTTTGGAATGTAGCCTAAGTCTATGTTATTGCCTTAGAACATATATACTTAATTGTTCTAAGGTTAAATTGCTTCAATTCACTGTCGTCCCAACTGCTGCCTCCACTTGTCGCTTTTAAAATATTGTTTATCGATTTTTTTCAGGCGAACATTTCAGCATTTTACAATCTAGGCTGCTCGTGAATTCCGGATCTCTCTACGTGCAACTTCTTCGGATCTTAATTGAAGAGAATTACATGGATTGAAATAGATTTTCATGGCTAAGAAGATCAACACTTGACGCAGTTAAGTATAATACAAATATAATTCAAAAATAATTAAAAATAATAAAATACTTAAATAATTAAAATTAATTAAATAATTAAAAATAATTAAATAATTAAAAATGCCTAAAGTAAATACAAATAAGAAATATTATAAACGTGCAAAAAAGATAACTGATGCATCTATTAATATCGTAGAAGCAATTCAAGATTTACCTTCATTCACTTATATTAGTCCACCTTCAGTTTCGAGTACTAGTGATGCATCATGTAGTGAAAGAGATAAACTTGTAAACACAATTGATTTAAATACAAAATTTGATAATAAGTTATCAGTAACAGGAGACATTCATACTGATACTTACGAATTAATAAATAATGAAGTATTTGATAATGAAAATAATAAGGTAGATGATATTAATAGTTGTTGCATTAATGATGATAATCGCAATTTTTTAAATAATGTTTCTGAGGATGATAATGAAATTACATCACAATTGCAAGGATGGGCTATTAGAAATAGAATAACTCATGTTGCGTTAAACGAATTGATGGCATATATAAAGCCTAAATATCCTGAACTTCCTCGAGATGCTCGTACTTTATTAGGCACATTGAGAAAAATAAATACAGATAATGTCGAACCGGGCTACTATTATCATTTTGGAATAAATTATTGCGTGGAAAAACTTGCATCTCAGTATTCTCAAAATTTACAGATAATTGAAATTATTATAAATATCGACGGTTTACCTTTGTCTAAAAGTTCAGGGAGTCAAGTCTATCCTATTTTATGCAGTTTAGTTAATAATTACAGCAATGTAGGCATTATTGGAATTTATCACGGATATGAAAAACCTGCAGATGCTAATAAATTTTTGTACTCTTTTGTAAAAGAAGCTCAAGATTTAATTACTCATGGTATAAGAATTAATGGAATAATCTATCCGTTTAAAATTAAAGCTTTTATTTGTGATGTACCAGCTCAATCTTTTATAAAATATACAAAAGGTCATTCCGGTTATTATTCATGTACAAAATGTGAAGCTAAAGGAGAATATCATTTTAATAGAGTGTGCTTTCCGTACTTAGAAATTTCTAATATAAGAACAGATGAAAAATTCAGATCAAAATCGCAGCCAGATCATCATACGGGTACATCAATATTAGAATTGCTTCCAAATACAGATATGGTATATGATTTCCCATCAGATCCAATGCACTTACTATTCTTGGGTGAAGTAAAAAAATTAGTCGTTTCTTTATGGTGTCATAAAAAACCTGCTAAATTTTCATCGCAACAACTATTAATAATATCTACTCTATTAGAAAAGCAAAAATATAATATACCATGTGATTTTAATAGAAAATCAAGATCGTTATCAGAAAGTAAAAGGTGGAAAGCCACGGAATTTAGAACATTTTTATTATATACGGGACCGGTTGTATTAAAATCTGTATTAAATCGTGATAAATATTTAAATTTTGTAACTTTACATGCAGCTGCCACCATTTTATCCAATCCAAAGCACATTGAACTATATTTAGAATATGCAAAATTATTATTACGATACTACATTATACTACATTGAAACATTTATTAGTCTGTACGGTAAAGAAAATGCATCGCATAATACACATCATTTATTACATCTTTGTGATGATGTGAAAAAATTCGGAACATTGCAACAATTCAGTGCTTTCCCATTTGAGAATTATATGCAATCTATATTAAAAATGGTTCGCAAAAGTGATAAGCCTTTAGAGCAAATTGTTTGTCGGATAAGTGACCAAAATAATTATATTAATCCTAATTTAAACACAAAACAATGTAATAAACCTCAACTTTTAAATCCGCATTCTAATGGTCCGCTTATAAATTGTCGTAATTGTAATCAATTTAGTAAAGTTGTGTTTGACAAATTTTTATTAACAACTAAAGAACCTGATAATTGTTGTTGTTTGTTGGATGGAAGTATTATAATTATCTCAAATTTTGCTTCTAATGACGAGAATAATATTATAATTGGAAATAAGTATAAGACACTTAAAGATTTTTATATCAATCCATGCAAATCTTCAAAACTCGATATTTATAAAGTCTGTGATCTTGGCAATTTACAGATTTGGAATTTGGACCAAGTCGCCCATAAATGTATTAGATTAAAATATAAAAATAAATACGTTATTTTTCCTTTATTACATGCACAATTATAGAAAACAAAGCATTTATTGCTAATAATTACAAATTTATATCGAGAATATCATATGAAATTTGTTCAGTTTATTTCACAATCTTCACAAAAATTATTATTAAAGTAAGACAAGAAAAAGAATTTTTGTTTTATTAGTATTAATAACATTTTTTAATTTTACTTTGTTTTAATATTTTTAATATAATCTATGTTTATCGTCATCCAGTCTATATTTTTATTAATTTAATCAAAATTGTGTGATTACCTATTTAGATCTTCTTTCATTCACTGTATTAGAAGGAAATGTAATTCATGTTACTAGGTCGATTTGCTACAGTATTTGTTTCATATAAATTACTTAAGTAATATTACAATATCTCTATTACAGACTAATATATATACATTATATTTACACATAATATAGGCAGCTACATTTAGCAATCATTTACTTTGCCTTATAGACTAATAATTCTTTGTTTTTTTTGCTACACATCATATCTATAATGACTAACATGGTATATTATAAATATATTCTAAAAGTGCATTTATTTTAAGTTTAAATGTTTTTTTATGACTGTATTTGTACTTAACTTTTTTTACTTTTTTTATACATATTTTATATACATAATTTATATTTATATACATATTTTGATTATATACATTATATATATATATATATATATATATATATATATATATATATATATATATATTTATTATATACATTATATACATTATATACATTATATACATATTTTGATAAATTTATAGTTTAAAAGTAATTAACGAATACATATTGTATGATAATTACATGTAAAATTGTACGTAAAATATTCAAGTCATTTGAAAAAAATGCTATTTCAAATAATACAGACGATTATTTTGGTTAATTGTTTGCACAATTTGTTCTAACTTTTAATATTGATTTTTTGTTAAGGATATTACTTAGTGATTTATATAACATAATTTCATGACTTGGAGAACATAATTTTATAAATAATAAGTGATTAAACATAAAAAATAATCTTTAATAATATTTACAATATGTGCTAACTTTAATACATTAATATAATGACTAAAATGAGAAAAGATGCTAATCCTAATATTAAAAATGTTCGTCACGTGTTCGTTACGTGTACAATTAGTCACTGTCTAAAAGAAAATTGTGCTCTTGTTTTTTTTCCAGAAATGGCCAAACCGACGTGGACAATTATTAAATTTACAGCAGATAACACTGTTGAAGCAGTACCATCAACTTGGATAGAACATAGCAAATGTTATTGGCCTCCATTTAAATATGAACAAATTATCGCTGCAATTAGAAAAAACGTAGAACGAAATACATGTTGGCCATCTTATGATATCATTACGTTTCGGAACAGCACATATGGTCAGTAACATTTTACTTAAAAAAATTATTTAAATTAATATTATTTTTCTAGGAGTGAATTTATATACGTATATTATTGCTATTATTCGCTGGAATATAAGCATTTACATAATTTTAGATGACTATAATGTGGCAAGACAAAAAACAAAAAAGGCTGAATGTACATCCGATTTAAACTCAGAAGTTGAGGATACAAAAAGAAAAAGGACAAGAAATCCGTTGTTTGTGAGTGACACCTGCAGTGATAGCGATCAGGAAAACAACGCTCCGACAAAACAGAAACACGTTAAAGGTTTGTTTTATAAATAAAAATTACTCTCTACAATTATTATATAAATATTAAAGTTTATTGTATAATGTTAAAATGTATTTTACAAAGAATATATACAAATTTATATTTTAAATTATTTCTTCAGAGAACAAAGTGGTGAAAAAAAAAATTAGGACTGCAGACTCTAGTGAAGAGTCTGACGAGTCTGAAAGCACTCTTCCAAAACCTCCGCAAATAACAGGTACATTAATAAAATAAAATAATTATTAATCAAGTAAAACAATAAAATAATTCAATTTCTATTTATTAAAATAAATATATACAAAATTTTGATTTTTATTGAAATAAAATATTGAGCAACTGTATACTTTAATTGTAATAAGTAATGTAAAAGATAGAACCACATATTTTTGTAACGTAAAGTTGTAGATATAATATTGTTTTTTTAGAATCTATTAATATTAAGAAGAGTTTAAACGTAAGCACGAATGGAGTAACCGGACAAAATTTAATTACCAAAGTTAGCGAACAAACACCAAGTACATCAACGTGTAATTTACTAAATAGCAATTATGATGTATGCGACACACAGATAAATTTGAATAATGTTTTCCCCGCAACCACTCCAGATGATGGCTGTATGTATTATTTTTAAGAATTAAAAATTATCATTGTTAGATAGAAAGATGAATATTTTAAGAATTAATATTCTTCTTTTACAGGTAATGCAAACTATTTCAAAGAAATTATTCGCCAGCAAGGCTACTTTCGAACTCAGTTGTGGCAGATAGTAGACGATTTGAGAGAAATGAAAAATGTCATAACCGGTTTAAATCTGCGGCAAGATCAGGATAACAACCAACAGCAGGATATAAGATCTATTTATTCTTCTTTTGATCTACCGTTAAAAACTGTAGAAAATATTGAGACCGTGGAGCAATTTTTAAGAACTGAAGAGAACTTTAAACGCTCGGTAAAATACATATATATGTTCTGTATAAATTTTGCAAAATTAGAATTAAATATTGTATTGTAATGTACGAGTTTTTGTTACAGACTACCGAAACATGTAAAATAGGAGGCACCTCTCCTTACAATTTTATCAAACGAAGTTTGTGCCGATTGATTACTAATGAACTTGCACAACAATATAGTTGGTTAGGTGCTAAACTCAAAAAAAAATTTTGTAATCTTCGAATTACGAAAATGTTATTAGGTAAATGTATTTATAAAAATATATTACATTTTAATATGATATTTTTATAGTAATAAATATATGTATATTTGTATCAATTTATACATGTATAAAATTTCTTTTGTTACAGCTGCAGGTGCTGAATATTCTAATTCGACGTACAGTGAAATAGAACTAGAGAAGGCCATACAGAAATGGTTAAAAAGGGCTAAAGAACGATATGACGCTGAAAGAAAAAAACTTGAAGCACATGAAAATCGCCGATTGTTGTAGACATTGTAACATTTCTTACAATTTCTAGAACCATAGAAAATCTGCTGGAGTTAATACAAGGGGAATCAAAATTCTTTCAGAAGTGATAGCGGACAACGTACAATTGCAGTGAAACTACTTTCACTTTATAGATATTAATATAAATATAAGTGATTTCTAAACACCACTTATAGTTTCAATCCAAAGTTATCCAAAGTTATAAGTCCACTTATAGTTTCATTCAATTACGAAATAACGTAAGAAGACTGATTTGCTCTTATTTTTGTTACTTATATAACTTATACATACATACATATATTTATACATGCGCGCGTGTGTAAGGTAAGGTTGCCGAAATTGCACCACTTTTGAAATAACTAAATTATAATAAATATATATTTTTAAGTTCTATTTGTTAAGTTTTATTAAGTTGAATTTTTAGGCGATGTGGTGTGATTCAGGAGCCGGTGCGGCAACCTTCCCCTATATGTATGTATTTATAAATTTCTACTAGTTATGCTACGACGCATAGAAAAATATTAAACTCGTTAAGAAAGTGCAAAGATTTTATTCTGATATTTTATAAATAGTAAAGATAAAAAGATTAAAAGGTTGTGAACGTTGTTTATTTTGTAAAAGATCGCACTGCGCATATCTTAATGTTACGTTCGTTTTTATTTTTTATTTCGCATATGTATAATCAAATAACGAAATATAATTTCTGCAGTTAAACCATGTGCAAACTCAATTGAGTGAAAGACTGTCCATTATTACATTAAAAATTTGTGTGTACAGTTATATAATATGTATATGCATATATATATATATAATATATAATGTTTTATAAATGTTTAATAAATGTTTTAAAAATGTTTTATAATAAATATATGAATTAATCTTGTATTTCAGACTTATTATTACTTCTAAACTTTTCCTTTATATATAGTTTTAACATTTATTTCAGCAATAATTACGAATAGTAGGGTACTGAAAATTATGTCCAGTTTAGGTCCTTTTTAGGTTAATTTAGGTTCATTTTAGATCCTTTTTTGGATGTCCAGTGGACATCCGAGGCAGTAGAAAACGGACGTCCATAAGACGGCCATAGGACGTCCGTCGGACTTTATTCGGTTACCTAAAGGACGTCCCAATGTCTGAAGTCAGACGTCCATTGGACGTCCAATGGACGTCCACGTGCTATCTGGGAAGAAGAGAAACCGTAAGATAACGAATCCCTTAAGCGATTGGGTGATGCGACTGTTCGCCCCTCTTAAAGTTAAGAAAAATTAGGAGAAGATGAAAATTAGCCAACGTGAGATCATCCGAGAAGATGATTGGTGGTGAGCGTTGGTGAACTACCCAACGAATAAGCTCAAAATTTCGACAACAAGGAATCTCCAAGGAAAGGGAAAAAAGCTCAAAAAGCTTTACCCAATCAAATCTTCATCTCACCCACTAAACTAACCCCACGCCCTTTTCCTAAGCCCTATAAAATGCGCAGTTTCGAATGCCTCGAACATTCAACTTGGCACTCACATCCACGCGTTAAAGTATCAAAGCTGTGCGCGTTATTCTAAAAATCGTTCGAACTTAGAATCTGTGCTTAAGAATCACATACATTAAAACTCCGAACGGCCCACCGTTGAAGCATCCCCCAGAGCGGACAGCCTGCGCTGCGACAAGCACTTTTCAACCCGCAGAATTTCATAGTTTCTTCCCTTTTTCTTCTCATCTAACTAACAAGTAAGTTTGTTATTCTTCATTCTCTGGTTCCCTCGGGACTACGAGTAATACTTAAACATGGTTGATAGTGGTCAACCACGGGAGACGTCCCACGATCGGTCGCCGGGCCGCAAGACGTCTCCGCCGCGAGCGGGTCAGACGAGCGCGGATTCTCCTCGACCAAGCATACAAGGAGTATCTTCAGGAATTGAGACGCGAGCCCGTGGAACAAGAGATCGCTCCTTTGGAAGAACGCCGCGCTCCCGAAAAAGTAGAAGATTCGCGAGATCCAGAACCCTTTTCTCGAGGCTCCTGGAACTCCCCCAGAGCTCCGACCAGAATCCCCTGCCGTCTCAATTTCCTCTCTGCTCGCCTACCGGATAGCTTCCGATTCCCCTCCTGAAACTATCTCCAGCATCTCGTATTCTCCAATACCCTTCGATCTCCCAGCATCAAGCCCCACTCCTTCTCCCGCAAGCACCACATCCAGTGTGGAGTTCTTGGAAGAGGTCGAGCACCCTCCCCGTCGCCCACGATACTATCATTTTAACGGCCTTCAAGAATCTCTTGAAGAGATAATCCAACAATTTCCTCTAAAAGCTATACCCCCTTTTTTATCAGATATTTGCCTACAATATGATTTAAATTTAGATGTCCTACACTCAATAATTACGGCCCTGAATCCTAATGACCGGATCCCCGTTTTCCTCCCTGACGATCCCTACCAATACTATGTACCCATAGATTTTTTCTATAATTTCTTTCCCTCATCTACGGTTTCCATAACTGAAATTAATTAATTCCATCTGCTCCTGTGTACATAATAATGCGTATAGTTTAAGTTTTCAAAACTAATCATTTGCAATACATATGTTAATTCAATATATATATATATATATATATATATATATATATATATATATATATATATATATATACATATAGTTTCTAGATCAATTATTCAATATGCACCGTTTAGCTTTTTACAATTAAAATAGATAATTTACACTAACATTAATTCTTAATTATTTGTATTCTTGATAATTAATCATGTACTATCCTGTAATTCTCAATGTTTCCAAACCTCAAAAATAATGTTAACTTCATAGATTTTCCTATTGATATTAAATAATGTATTTAAATTTTAAACTTCTGAATAATCATTACCTAATCGTTTTATATTTTAATTAAGCAAACTGTTTACGTACTGCTGTCTTAATTAATAATGATTACCTTGTTATATTGTTTTCTTTTTTTTTCTACTAAATAACAATAACCGATTATGTATTTATTAACCGATTATTTATTTGCTAATTCTTTTGAACAACTTTAATCTTTATGTATGTAAATTTCAAGTATCAGAATATATGTTAAATTCTAGTTAAAAGGAAGCTCCAATGTAAAATTTTATTTCATCTGTACTCACACCCATCTCGTACTCACACACTAACCTCCGACTTGAAAAGATTGCACTCGGTCCGATTCCGAGTTATAGAGATTGAATTCTCTGACTCAAATTAGGACCAACGATCGTACGATTCTGAAAGGGCGTTAAAGCGTGTCATTACACGTTGACGCATAATTTCGGAATCATCAAAAGTGCGTTCTGCTCGTGCCGCACATCCCACTAGTGCGGTCACGAGAATAAAAGAGTTTTTGTTGCATCTTCCCTGCTTTCCTCAAGTCCCAGGCATCTTTTGAGAGATAGCCTCCCTTTCCTTAAGGCTGGATGTAACACTTTGAATAAAATTATTTAAATATTTTAATTTATAAATATTATAGTCAAACAGCATTAGTCTATATATCTATTATTTTTTCATGGCTTATATTTTATATTATATCTTACTTAGCTTTCTGATGCAGTAACATTAAATAGAAAGGAAGATGACTGTAAGCAAGCAAACTGTAAGCAGGATGAAAATTCAAAAATAAATGTAAGTAATGCAATTTTTAATTACATTGACTCTACTATTTGTTGTAGTGTGCTTGTTACAGATATTACGTAATTATAAACAATAATATTCTTTTTATATTTGTAGCATTTCTGTAGTTGTTTATTTTTTTTTGTTTCATGTTTCTATATTAGATTGTTCAACTGCTCTGTGAAATAGATTTAGATGTAAAAGCTGCTACAGCTGTCTTGAATGGACAGGATAATAAATTAAAAGACTCGGCAAGAAATAAACTTCGTTCAGCGATTATAAAATATGAACTGAAAGAAGATGAAAACAAAAAGTACGTTTTATTTTTATCATTTGTTGAAGAATTGTCATATGAAATACATTCATCATGTTCCTAAAACAAAAATGATTACTTCCCGTACAGCACAGCATTGCAAAAACATTGCAAAATATTGCTGAAACATTGCAACAATATTTTACAATGTTTTTGCAATGCTGTGCTGTATGGGTTCAATCTACATTTTAAAATAATTGTTATTATTGTATTATTATTATTTTGTTATTGTTCTATACTATTATTTCAATAATATTAATGTAATATATTTCTGTACCAGAATAACCCAAAAACGATTTCAAGAAATAGCTTTGCAGATACAAAGTGCAATTCCGGGAGAAGTTGAGGTTTGTAATTCAACTTTCCATATAATTAAAATTTTTTAAATTTCTTAGCAAGCTCTTAATATTTATAATTTAAAATTAAAAAAAAATACAGTTAAAAAATTGATGAAAATGTAAGATGTAGAGATATATAAGACTTTTAAAGGAAAAAATATATATACATAGTTCGATTGCTGCTTTAAATGTTAAACTTTTATATACTTATTCTTATAGGAGGCATATTATATTCCGTATAAAAGAATTTCAGAAAATAAAAAAGTAAATGCTAAAGGCAACCATTATGACAAGTATATAAATTATGTGTCACGTCCGCGACGCCACGGTCTCAATTTTTTCGTTCGGCATTGACATTACACAGACGACGAGTCGGCATTCGGTAGCAATAAATCGTCAGGTCGCATCCTTTATATTTTCTTTTCTGGTGCCGGACTGTTGCGACAGAGCAATCTGCACGCACGGCCAGTAAATTATAAAACTCAAAACTTCATGGTACCCTAACCCTTTTTTTTCTCTCCTCCTCGGCGACAGAGCAACTGTACGCACAGTCGTAAGCCATAAGACGTCCATAACCCTATGTCGCCTTAACAATTCCAGCGACGGATTGTCGCGACAGAGAAATCTGCCGCGCGGTTGTTAAACCATAGGGGGGCGAACTGACGTGTTTTTCTGACATTTTCCGGTGCCGAATAGTCGCGATGGGAAGGCCCACTCGCACGGCACTTAAGAGCCAATAGAATTCGAGTTTCTTTATTAAATGATTTTGAGTGGTGGACGCACCAACATAAAACCCCACCGAGGGTGTCGACTTGCCGCCAATTTTGTCCAAAGAATTGTATAAATAGGGATGCAATGTTTAGTTCGGAGAGTGAGTTAGTTCAGTCGAGTCAGTATAGCCGGAACAGTTCCGTGTCGCAACCGTAGCGACCGAGTTCTGCCCGAGCTACTAGTCCGCGTTACCCGGTACAGTGATCCACTCTCATTCCACTCCTAATTCAAAGTCAGACTCTAGATCAGCGCTAACATTAAATCGAGGCTAACCTTAATTGTCTAACACTAAATTCAATTCTAATCCTATGTATAACGTAGTTATAGTTCAAATAAGTTGTGTTGCTTTTCTTCCTTACGCTTACATTAATAAATTGTAACCTACACGCTAAAACGCTTTGCTCAATATCCTGCTACCACCCATCCTCATGCATGCGATACCGCGAGTGTAGTGCACAGGCAAAAGTATTGCGATCGAGGCCCGAGGACAACCAGACAGCCAAAAAGGACGAGGACAGTCATCACCGAACCAGTGCGATCACCCAGGCACAGGCAGCAGTCCCACGAGCAGCCGCCATCTCAAAGCTAAGTCGCAACACCCCAAATAAGGCATGTCACATGATTCGTACCTCTCGACCCCTTATTTCCGCTGGTTACACTCCGTGGTTTGTAGCCTAGCCAGTTTTTACCGACACCAACTAAGCCAGACTATAATTTGCCGCGACTGCTACGGTAAAACATCCGAACGCGACCGCGTATATTATGATTCCGTCACTCGCCATCGCTTAATTATCGGCGGGGACGAATGCGTATGGTGCTCATCGTGCCGCACTCTAATATCATACCCCGAAACCGTGGTCGCCTGCACCGAGTGCTATGAAGCACTAACCGACCTTGCGCGGCATTTATTTGATTCGGACGACAAGCCGTACCTTAAAATCGAGCCTACCGTGATAGAAATTGAAGAATCGTGCGAGTGTTCATTTCCCGAGGAGTAATAACCGTATACGCTAAATTAAAGCATGTGCCCCCCGCCGCGCATTGCCATTTACTCGGCTCGTGTCCAACGCGAAGCGAATCGCACGTTCAGTACATGGTTACGTAGTGCCCGGTGCGTAACTTCTCTGTATTTTCGTGATGACAATGAATCAACAATAGTTTGCCTTGAGTGCAAAGGCAAATATTCAAGTACCGAAAAGGGAAATTATCTCGGGGTAACAACGCACTACATACACCTCGGCCATTCATATAATCCGCAAAAGTGCGACTTCTGTCACGCGCCTGTAGCTGCCCGCCGTCACCCTCTCGATTGCGACCGTTGTCCCCACGAGTTGGAAGACTTCATAACGTATCTAATCCGAGAGGGAGATAGTCCCTGGAACGATCCTGACGCAACCATACTTGCGCTCTCGCGACACACCTTTTAAGACTATAAAACCCTCCCCTCTTAGCCACCGGTCGCGGAGAATCGGGCCCGCCGCCGGATAACCCGGCCACGCGATCCGCTCCTGGGCTGTGGAGACCCCGGAGCCTAGGCTTCGAAACAGCCAGTTTCGCCGAAACGCGCGTATTCCGCCCAACGGGGGACCGCGCTCGGTCGGGACGTAACATAATTTGGTGACAGCGGTGGGATTGATCGCTCCGATAATGGAAACCCGTAACTCCGCGAAAACCGTGGCCAAGACGGTCCTCACCGAAGAGGAGCTAGAAGCGATACGGGTATCGCAAGACAAACACGAGAAACGGCTAAGAGACGAAGCCGCCGCGATAGATCGCGAGAGAGTACAATTAGAAAAGGAACGCAGGATGCTCGAGCGCAATAAGGAAACAGATTCAACCTTGGCATCCGACGTAAGAAACATGTTTGCGGCGCTAAAGAATGAGATGATGCGCGAAATTAACTCACTTAGGCAAGAGGTCGAGAACAGACGCGCGGGAGCACGTAGTCCAAGCTTACCTCCGGGTCAACCGTTTTTTTAATCTAACGATCGGCACTCTTCATTCAACGAACCCGCACCCGATGTGCATGCAACGCATACGCCCAAGATATCACTTCGCGAAGCAACCGAGGGCGTAACATATTTTGACGGCTATAACGTCCCCCTTTCACAATTTGCATGTGCATGTCGACGCGCCCGCGATATTGTACCACCTAATTATGAAAAACCGCTAACAAGATTATTAATAAATAAACTCCGAGGTCGTGCATATTCAGCAGTAGAAGACGAGCCCTGCGACACCGTAACCCAGCTAATCGATCTCTTAAATGGAGCGTTTGGGTCCGCTAATACAATAGCTCAATATCGCGGAGAACTCAGCACGATCTACCTCAAAGCCAACGAGCATATCTTAGACTACATCAGTCGCGTAAAGGAGCTCAGAGCAGCTATCCTCGATTCCGAGCGTCGAGCTCACGGCATGTTAAGTCCCCAAGTCATTTCAGAAATCGACGAACTAACAGCCAAATCTTTTTGCGCGGGTTTACCACTGCGATTCCGTTTACAACTCGAGCCGGAAAAACATCTCCGCCCTTTAGAAGCATTTGCTGCGGTCAAAACAATCGCGAAACGGGACGAACTAGAGATCCAAAGATATGAAAATTCGCGTAGATTAGAGCGTAACACCGAGAAACGTCCTACTTTTGCTCTAACATCACCACCCGCGCGCTCATATTATCGCGATTCTCAGCCGACCAGACAACCGACCAATCCGCCACGAGACAATTGGCGAACGGGAAGCACGCGATACCATGATTCGCGCCGTAACGAGACCTACGATTCTCATCGCCGCGATTCCTACGATTTTCGTCATAACGACAACTATCGCCATGATAGAGCGGCCCGAGCAGGCGGTGACAATAACGCCTCTCGATACTACAATAACTCGCCCGGAAAATGGTGTCGGTATTGTAAATACTCCGGGCATGAAATTGAAGAATGCCGGAAACGAGAGTACAACAACTCTCAGGCGAGACAGGGAAACGAGAACAGCCCCTCGAGGCGGGCGGACGCTCCTCGAGACGGGCCTCCCCACCCCCGCTCGCGTCCAGTCAATCCCATCGAAGCGTTAGCGGCCGAAACGCCCGAATCGCGATCCTAAATCTCTTAGACTTTTCTCACGCCCCCACCATTACCATAAACGCAGTCGGCCTCTTACAAGAGACGAATTTTATGGTCGACACGGGAGCTGAACCAAACCTTGTAAAAGAGAGAAGCATTCATCCCGAAACGCCCGTATGTCGGAGCGATACGCTACGCCTTAGCGGCATAACCGACGGACAGGTAGAAACACTCGGGTCCATTAATATTAATTTCATGGGGCATCCCGTACACATTCACGTAGTTCCGAATAACTTTCCGATCGCGCAGGAAGGCATCCTAGGATCAGATTTCCTCCGCGATTCCGCGAACATAGATTTTATTAATCGAATCGTCCAGTGGCGAGGATCGAAAATTTCTTTCGCTCACCGTGAAACGGTGGTTATACCGAGCCGATCGAGAGCTACCTTTTATCTTAGGATAAAGAACCCAGAAGTAGCCATCGGATACGTACCGCGACTTAGCGTCTGTGAGGGCGTATATCTCGGCAACGCTGTTGTTACAAATAGAGACGGAAAAGCCTATATCCAGGTAATAAATTCAAGCGATACAGATCGCGAATTGATCGTGCCTACTATCGAATTACAAGAGCTCGACTTCATCTCTCGAAATCCCCCCGTTAGCGGCGCGGGAAACGTCACAAGTCAAGCCAACTCTAGTTCGCAAAATTCCCCCGTTAGCGGCATGGGAAAAGCTCTAGACCCATTTGTTTCTATTTCTCGAGATCCCGTTAGTGGCACGGAAAATATTTTAAATCAAATCCATTCTATCTCTCAAAATTCCCCCGTTAGCGGCGTGGAAAATATTTTAAACCCAATCGACGCGAAAGGAGATTTTGCCTTAGGGCATCGCGTAACTTCTATATCCGCGGTAGACGTCCCCGACGGTAACCGCATCAAAAGAATCAAAGAGTTACTTCGCCTCGAGCACCTAAATCACGAAGAATCAGAACACGTGAATGAAATTATAAAAAGGCACAGTGACCTATTCCAACTTCCAGAAGACAAACTCGGTTGTACAAACGTAACTTCTCACAAAATCACTACCTCCGACGAAATTCCAATCCATACCAAGCAATACCGCTTTCCCCCCATCCACAAGGAGGAGATAAATACACAAGTCCAGACCCTCCTAGAGAACGGAGTCATCTCCCCCTCCGATTCTCCTTACAACTCTCCTTTGTGGGTCGTGCCGAAAAAGGCCGACTCTCAAGGAAACAAAAAATGGCGCATGGTAATAGACTACCGCGCCCTAAACGAGAAAACGGTCGGTGACGCGTACCCCCTGCCGAACATTACGGAAATTCTAGACCAATTAGGCAGTGCAAAATACCTTAGCGTATTTGATTTAGTATCAGGATTTCATCAGATACCGATGCATGTGGCAGATGCGCAGAAAACGGCTTTTTCGACGCCTTACGGGCACTACCAATTTAATCGTATGCCGTTCGGGCTGAAAAACGCCCCTGCGACATTTCAGCGCCTCATGGATCAGGTATTATCCGGCCTACAAGGCACAGAATTATTTGTGTACCTCGACGACATAGTCTTATATGCTAGCTCATTGCGCGAACACAATATTAAGTTTAATAAGCTAGCCGACAGACTCAGAAAGGCAAATCTGAAACTCCAACCAGACAAATGCGAGTTTCTGAAAAAGGAAGTCGTATATTTAGGTCATGTAATAAGTGCGGATGGCGTGAAGCCTGACCCGCAAAAGGTCCAGGCTGTAGAAAAATTTCCTCGGCCTGCAAATGCTAAAAATATCAAACAATTCCTAGGCCTTGCTGGATATTATCGCCGGTTCATACCCGATTTCTCAAAATTAGCCAAGCCTTTGACAGCTTTATTAAAAAAGAATACAATATTTGTCTGGTCAGGAGCGCAGGAGGAAGCCTTCACACAATTACGTCAAGCATTATGTTCAAAACCGATACTACAATACCCGGATTTCACGCAACCTTTTGTTGTGACAACCGACGCTTCGGGTTACGCCATTGGCGGCGTGCTAAGTCAAGGCTCCATAGGGAAAGACTTACCGATCGCTTACACATCGCGCTTATTGAATACCGCCGAAAGTAATTACTCCACGATAGAAAAAGAACTCCTAGCCATTGTTTATTGCGTCAATTATTTTAGACCGTACCTCTACGGGCGGAAATTCACCCTTGTCACCGACCATAAACCTCTCGTTTGGCTACATTCGGTAAAGGATCCCACCTCACGGCTCGTTCGATGGCGGTTAAAACTAGCTGAATACGATTACGAAGTCACATACAAAGCAGGAAAAGCTAATGCGAATACCGCCGAACGCTGACGCCCTGTCTCGAAATCCCGTTCCTCACGGAATTTTCCCTTTGTCCCGAGACAAACGAAACACTGCACCGCTTCGTCGGTCTCAACGCATTAAAGACCGACAGCCACCTGCAATAAAACCGTCACGAGACGTAAACACCGACCCGACGCCCCCACTTGAACCAACCATGACTGAAAACCCTCATCTTCGAAAAGTCGTACAATTTAACCTTCCCTCAGAAGTAGAATCATTATCCGACAGTGAAAGCGATTCCGAATCGGACGAACCCCTTTCGGATCCTGCAAATGAACCGTCAAACAGAGCTCAAATAATCGACGTACGTGACAATCTGCAGACTCGTAACGACCACATTGTAATCTTTACCACGCTCAAAGGTGAACCGTGTGATATCGGCGCACGCATCTTAAAGGAATCAAATCAATTACCGCGAATAGAGGGAACTATGGTGGGCCGCGCAAAGGTCATTAATTTGGGGAGGAAAAATTTAATTACACTTATAATCGAAGACCGCGTTTCCGCCACCTTACAATTAGAAACCTTAAAAGAAGCTATAGGCTCGCTTCGCGACGTGGTCAACGAGCTCCAGCTCAAGACCGTATCATTGGCCAAGGGTCCTGTTATTGATGTCACGCGGGATACTGTTCGTACCCTTCTGGCGCGAGAGTTCAAAGATTCCCCGGCTAAAATTATAATCTGTTCGAACGAAATAAAAATTCCCTCGGAGCAGGACCGCGAAGATATTATCAAAGAAAATCACTGTTCCGCGATAGGTGGCCACAAGGGAGTCACCAAAACCCTGAGCAGAATTAAGTACAGATATCACTGGACCAAAATAAAAGAAGACGTACAAAATTTTATCCGCAATTGCCGCGATTGTCAATTAAAGAAACTTGTACGATTAAAAACTAGACAGCCAATGACCCTGACAGACACTCCAAACAGCGCGTTCGAAAAAATATCCATGGATATCATGGGCCCTCTGCCCATGACTGAAGACGGTTACAGTTACATTTTGACCATTCAAGACCTCCTATCCAAATACTCCCTCGCCATCCCATTAACGCGTACTACCGCCCCAGACATAGCTGAAGCGTTTGTGAATGAATTCATTTGCACGTTTGGCGCTCCGAAAGTAATCCTCACTGATCAAGGCAGAAATTTTGTAAGCAGCCTCATGAAAAATGTGGCACGAAAGTTTAGAATTAAACAATGCAGAACCACTGCATATAGGCCGCAATCGAACGGCTCCGTGGAGAGATCCCACCATGTTTTGTGGGAATATTTAAAACAATTTGTCGAAAAGGATAATTGGAATGAACATCTCAGGCTGGCGTGTTTTTCTTATAATACTAGCGTGCATGAGGGTACTTGGTACACACCGCACGAGCTCGTTTTCGGAAAGGTTGCCGAAACCCCGTCGAGCGACCCTCCATTAGACACGGAAAAGAATGAAACTTATTCCCAATACCTGAGCGATCTATTCAATAAAATTCGTGACGTTCAGAATATTGCACGCGAGAACTTAATCAGCTCTAAACTAAGGTCTAAATATTATTACGATCGAAAGATGCGACCGCAAAATTTTAATATAGGTGATTCTGTGTACATGCTGAAGGAACCATTAAAGAATAAGCTATTTAGCCAATATATCGGCCCCTATAAAATAATTGAAATACTAGGGAACAATAATGTTAAATTAGAAATAAAAAGGGATAAAACGCGTACGGTTCATACCGATAAACTTAAGTTAGCCATAGGAAATTCCCCCACTGCTTCATAAGTATAACTACGCCAAGCATTCTTTCCCGACCCAACCCTCGGACCGGCGCAGGCAAAGGATCGTCGGCAGTAAGGAAGCGACCGTTGAATACAAAGGAACGCAACATGGACCTATATCTCATTCCTATTCTTCTCACACTACCGTTAATTGCAAACGGACTCGTCGGGTACGATTGCAGCGGCGAGGGATTGAATATCACGACACTGTCGCTACTGGATATCGGAACATGCGAGGTGGAGGACCTCGACCCTATCAACACGGAAGTATATATGCAACTGCTACAAGTGTCCGACTTCGACCGAATCTCGGTGACACAGTGCTTAGTCAAAATAGACCGAACGGTGTATTATTGCGGAATGCATTCCCATGTGTCTGTCGTAAAAAATGGACGAAAGGAATATTTGCGAAAATTGGGAGCTGACGGATGTCGTCGCCTTCATGAGACGGGCTCTTTAACCCTCGGTTCAACCACCATCGACCGGCTGCAACCAAACACCACACACTGGCGCAGTGTTACACTGGCAGGTCGAGCCAACGCAGGGGGAACCTGCGAGGGCGTACCGTACTCCGATGGTGACGGAGACTGGGAAAGAGCAATTGTGCAAGCGTCTGTAAAAATCATCCTCCGTAATTTCGAAGCCTCCGTAAAAAAATCTTCAAAAGAGATCATATTACCTTCTGGTGCACGATGCTCTACAACTGACCGGATGTGCAAAGATACCGATGGATCAGAAACGTATTGGAGCATAACTACCACTGACAGCTGCAGATTCGACCATTATGACGTCATTTACGAAGGCCCAGCAAACAAGCTCTCTCCAAAATTGAACCAAACGTCACCAATAATTTATACTGTCACCACGCGCGAGACGACCTTCGCCCTAACCAAATTGGAGGAAAGAGAAATCAACGTATGCGGTTATAAACTGTACCTAACGGAGCACCCTAGGTTACTGATTCTGGAAACACAAAAGGGCCGTACCTTCAAAACTCGATCAAAAATAGCATTAAATGATCTAGACATATTCGCCTACGTAAATTCGAAGTTTCTCTACGTAGAGAAGCACATGAAGACGCAGCTCACGCAACTGTACCGTGACATCATGGAACAAAAATGTGCATTAGAGATACAAGTCCTTCAGAACGCGCTTTCTCTAGCAAGCATCGCACCGGATGAAATGGCCTTTCGCATCATGAAGACACCAGGCTATACAGCAATCACCAGCGGCGAAGTTATCCATTTAATCAAATGCGTTCCCGTCGAATGCAAAATAAGGCACTCGGAAATCTGCTTTGATGAACTCCCGGTTATTTACCGGAACGCTTCTTATTTTGTGATGCCACGCTCTCGAATTCTAACAAAGAAAGGAACTCAGCGGGATTGCAACGACCTCATTCCGAGCATGTACAAGGTACAGGACACATGGTTTCGCATAAACAATAGACCGATTGAAGTACTACCACCACCCGTCATTCAACCATTGACCAAGCCAAAATGGAGATATATCAGTCCGGACTACCTAGCTACGAGCGGCATATACACACCAGAGGACCTCGACCGCCTGAGGGATCATATAATGTTCCCTGTTGAACGACCATACACTCTGAATACTATTGCACGAGGCGCAATGGGCCAAACTATTGAGCAGGGAAGCATTTCAATGATGGGATTACTCGACGAACAATCTTTAAACCACATTGCCGAGAATACAGGCAAGCGGATATGGAGCGGGTTCGTAACCTTTGGCTCAGCAAGTGCAGGAGTGCTCGCTATCTTTATCATCGCTCGCCTAGCAAAACTGGTGATCGACACAATAATACATGGATACGCCTTGCACACTGTCTACGGATGGAGTATCCATCTGTTGGGCGCAATCTGGAGTTCAGTCACAGGTCTTCTACTACATCTTGGCAACCCGAGACCGAAACCCCCGACGCAAGAATATACTCTCATTAACATAGAGTCGGCAGCTGCAACTCAAGGAGTCAGCCTCCCCGGATGGACCGGATCCCCTACTGCACCAACCGCCGAGACAAGCCCAGAAGAGGAGAACAGAGACGTCAACAACGAATCATCATACGGCGAATTGCGTAAATATCTCAATAGAGTTAAATTTTCTCCCTAATTTAAAAAAAAAAAAAAAAAAAAAAAAAGATTGTAATAATCGTTCCGAAATCAATTGTAAATAAGCTAATTCTTATCTCTAATTGTCCACGTTTCTACCCTAAAATTAAGCGCCCTTCAGCATGATAAATTATCCTCTATCGTTAGTGCAAGAAAAATGTTGAAACTTGCATTCAACATTTTTCTTTTCCTCAAGAGGGGGGGTGTCACGTCCGCGACGCCACGGTCTCAATTTTTTCGTTCGGCATTGACATTACACAGACGACGAGTCGGCATTCGGTAGCAATAAATCGTCAGGTCGCATCCTTTATATTTTCTTTTCTGGTGCCGGACTGTCGCGACAGAGCAATCTGCACGCACGGCCAGTAAATTATAAAACTCAAAACTTCATGGTACCCTAACCCTTTTTTTTTCCTCTCCTCCTCGGCGACAGAGCAACTGTACGCACAGTCGTAAGCCATAAGACGTCCATAACCCTATGTCGCCTTAACAATTCCAGCGACGGAGTGTCGCGACAGAGAAATCTGCCGCGCGGTTGTTAAACCATAGGGGGGCGAACTGACGTGTTTTTCTGACATTTTCCGGTGCCGAATAGTCGCGATGGGAAGGCCCACTCGCACGGCACTTAAGAGCCAATAGAATTCGAGTTTCTTTATTAAATGATTTTGAGTGGTGGACGCACCAACATAAAACCCCACCGAGGGTGTCGACTTGCCGCCAGTTTTGTCTAAAGAATTGTATAAATAGGGATGCAATGCTTAGTTCGGGGAGTGAGTTAGTTCAGTCGAGTCAGTATAGCCGGAACAGTTCCGTGTCGCAACCGTAGCGACCGAGTTCTGCCCGAGCTACTAGTCCGCGTTACCCGGTACAGTGATCCACTCTCATTCCACTCCTAATTCAAAGTCAGACTCTAGATCAGCGCTAACATTAAATCGAGGCTAACCTTAATTGTCTAACACTAAATTCAATTCTAATCCTATGTATAACGTAGTTATAGTTCAAATAAGTTGTGTTGCTTTTCTTCCTTACGCTTACATTAATAAATTGTAACCTACACGCTAAAACGCTTTGCTCAATATCCTGCTACCACCCATCCTCATGCATGCGATACTGCGAGTGTAGTGCACAGGCAAAAGTATTGCGATCGAGGCCCGAGGACAACCAGACAGCCAAGAAGGACGAGGACAGTCATCACCGAACCAGTGCGATCACCCAGGCACAGGCAGCAGTCCCACGAGCAGCCGCCATCTCAAAGCTAAGTCGCAACACCCCAAATAAGGCATGTCACATGATTCGTACCTCTCGACCGCGACCCCTTATTTCCGCTGGTTACACTCCGGGGTTTGTAGCCTAGCCAGTTTTTACCGACACCAACTAAGCCAGACTATAATTTGCCGCGACTGCTACGGTAAAACATCCGAACGCGACCGCGTATATTATGATTCCGTCACTCGCCATCGCTTAATTATCGGCGGGGACGAATGCGTATGGTGCTCATCGTGCCGCACTCTAATATCGTACCCCGAAACCGCGGTCGCCTGCACCGAGTGCTATGAAGCACTAACCGACCTTGCGCGGCATTTATTTGATTCGGACGACAAGCCGTACCTTAAAATCGAGCCTACCGTGATAGAAATTGAAGAATCGTGCGAGTGTTCATTTCCCGAGGAGTAATAACCGTATACGCTAAATTAAAGCATGTGCCCCCCGCCGCGCATTGCCATTTACTCGGCTCGTGTCCAACGCGAAGCGAATCGCACGTTCAGTACATGGTTACGTAGTGCCCGGTGCGTAACTTCTCTGTATTTTCGTGATGACAATGAATCAACAATAGTTTGCCTTGAGTGCAAAGGCAAATATTCAAGTACCGAAAAGGGAAATTATCTCGGGGTAACAACGCACTACATACACCTCGGCCATTCATATAATCCGCAAAAGTGCGACTTCTGTCACGCGCCTGTAGCTGCCCGCCGTCATCCTCTCGATTGCGACCGTTGTCACCACGAGTTGGAAGACTTCATAACGTATCTAATCCGAGAGGGAGATAGTCCCTGGAACGATCCTGACGCAACCATACTTGCGCTCTCGCGACACACCTTTTAAGACTATAAAACCCTCCCCTCTTAGCCACCGGTCGCGGAGAATCGGGCCCGCCGCCGGATAACCCGGCCTCGCGATCCGCTCCTGGGCTGTGGAGACCCCGGAGCCTAGGCTTCGAAACAGCCAGTTTCGCCGAAACGCGCGTATTCCGCCCAACGGGGGACCGCGCTCGGTCGGGACGTAACATATGTTAAACATTTACGCAAAAATGGATGGCAAAAAAAAAGATAAAATCGACAGATTTTGAATCAGGTTTGTTACTATATAAAATAAAGTAACTGAATAAATTAAAAATCTTTCGAAATAGCAGATAATTTTCTATAATCGCAATTGATAATTTACAAAATAAGAGTATTATACAAATGCATTATTTTATATAGATGTAATTTTAAACGACGATTTGATGGGAAAGCTTGAGTGGCTTCGTAATCATAAAGAACCATATGAAGAAGTAAAAGAATACTGGGACGCTACTCACGAAGTAAGATTAGCACAGCTACGACGGGAACCAGATAGCATTTATGATTACATCATTAAATATGGTGCTCTTCAATTGACAACTGGCTACAAATTAGTAAGTTTCAATATACTTACATAAATCTGCAATATGGAGATGTTATTTTAGTGATAAGGAATAGTTAGTTTTCAGTCATTTTTATTTTTTTCAGATTCTAGCAGATTTTAAGATATTATATCCTGATTATGATACACGAATGTGGAGTAAATGGACAAAGTTTGCAAGAAAAGTATCACTACTGTTGTCTCTAGAAGGTAACATTCATTATATAAAATTATTTTCAAACAATACGTTACTTATTATGCTAAATATTAAATATATTTATGATAATTATAAGATTACACCATCTCACATGGCAAACGTTTTTAATTTATTTTGAACGTAATTAGTATTTTTTGTCTTGTTAACTTTAATTGTTTAAAAAATTATTTTTTTTACATATTTCTGATTTAAATATCTTCTTACAATTAGGATATCTTTTTACTCCAGTTCCTGTACCTCTAATTAATGGAAAGAGATGGAAGCCTTCTACACAGGAAATGATAGATTCATTCTTTATGTGAAGGTAAGTTATTTAAAATTTTTTTAGTTCTGATTAATAATAACAAAGATGTTTATTCAATTTTATTGATTTTATTTTATTTTATGTTTATGTTAATCTTCTTATAAAGTTATTTTGTTCAGGTAATGAATGATTTGGTGCCCAATATCCAGAGAATTAGAAGCAGAGCTCAACAATTGAAGATTAAAATTCAACCGCTTGTTGTCGCTGTAGGACCTACTCTGTCACTGTGCAAAGATTTTTATGTAGTAATTGATAAAAATTACTATAGGTAACATTCGGACGGCAATAGATACATGTTTTAAATGCGTGCATGCTTTGCATGCTGAATATTCTCCTCAAAGTGAGGCAATATGGTATTTTTTACGATTTGCATTGTACGAATTACGTACACAATGGGACAAAATAATACCTCAAGAGAGTAAACAATTAAAATCTTTTTCTGAAAAATAATACTTTTTAATTCGTTTCTTTACTGTAACAAGATAATTTAATTAACAGATTTGTTACATCCGTCGGATTTCACGATTTCCCTTTTCGCATCTATTATATAAATTATGCTAAGGGATTGTCTGTAAAATTTACAATACTTATACCCGGAACTCCACGATTTCTCTTTTACAAATAACACCATCACCCGGCTATTATAAGAAAAAAATATCAAACATTGTTCTCGGAATATATATATATATATAATGGCCACATATTATATTCGGAGCAATAAATAGAAGCAAAAAAAGGAGAAATCGTGCGACGACAAAATTACAAGCAACGATGCTTATTTAATAATTCATATGGACGAACAAAGCCTGGACTCGAAAGAGAAAAAATCTAAACGCTATTAAAGTCTGGCAACAATCAGAGATTGAAGGTTGAGTCGCGACGCCGGACGGAAACTATAAAACTATAAAATCAAAAATTACAACCCGGCTTTGTTTGTTCGAACCTATGTTTCATCACGAACGGAAAGATGATTCATATGGAAAGCAAGTCCCAAATAAACAGACGCGGCGATATAAAAAATCGGGACCGAACGTTCCAAGAAGAGAAACCGTAAGAATCCCTTAAGCGATTGGGTGATGCAACTGCTCGCCCCTCTTAGAGTTAAGAAATCGGGAGAAGATGGAAAATTAGCCAACGAGAGATCATCCGAGAAGATGATTGGTAGTGAGCGTTGGTGAACTACCTAACGAATAAGCTCAAAATTTCGACAACAAGGGAAGGGAAAAAGCTCAAAAGGCTTTACCCAATCAAATCTTCATCTCATCCACTAAAATAACCCCACGCCCTTTTCCTAAGTCCTATAAAATGCGCAATTTCGAACGCCTCGCGCATTCAAGTTCGCACTCACATCCATGCGTTGCAAGTATCGAAGCTGTGCGCGTTATTTTTAAAATCGTTTTGAACTTAGAATCTGTGCGCGAGACGCAGACTGTCTAGTTTCAAAATCGTTCTCTATCAACAATCTCCAAAAATCAGAAAACGCGTCATCTCTCTGCTACCATAAGTAAGTTTTTTCTTCCTTTCCTCTTTTTTCGGTTTTACTTCAATTTTCCATTCAACTCGCCAGGAATGCTAATGAGCAATCACAGCCGTTCATGTCCCAGCTCCTTGTTCCCAATATTATTATTTTTATTAATACAGCAATTCTCATTTTAGACAATTCCCGACTTTCCCTCTAAATATTTCTTAAATCTCTATGTAAATGTAAATGTTCTACTTCTATTCTTAAATCTTAGGTTTTGATTTGATTTAATAGTTAAAATATGAATCTCAACGCATAATTATAATTCCCGTAACCGAAATCAATTAATTCCATCTTCTCCCGTGTACATAATAATGCGTATAGCTTAAGTTTTCAAAAAATAATCATTTGTAATACCTATGTTAATTCAATATATATATATTCTCTAGATCAATTATTCAATATGCACCGTTTAGTTTTTTTTTATTTTCAAGTAAAATAGATAATTTACACTAACATTACTTCTTAATTATTTGTATTCTTGATAAATTAATCATGTACTATCCTGTAATTTTTAATGTTTCCAAACCTCAAAAATAATGTTAACTTCATAGATTTTCCTATCGATATTAAACAATGTATTTAAATTTTAAACTTCTGAATAATCATTACCTAATAATCGTTTTATATTTTAAATAAACTAACTGATTACGTACTCCTGTTTTAGTTGATAATGATCACCTTGTTATACTGCTTTCCCTTTTCTATTAAATAACAATAACCGATTATGTATTTATTTGCTAATTCTTTTGAACAACTTTATAGAAACCTTATGTATCTAAAATTCAAGTATCAGAATATATTCTAAGCCTTGTTTAAAAGAAAAATTTTAATGTAACTTTTATTTCATCAAACCATCTCGTACTCACACTAACCTCCCGACTTAAAAAGATTGCACTCGGTCCGATCCCGAGTTATAGAGATTGAATTCTCTGACTCAAATTAGGACCAACGATCGTACGATTCTGAAAGGGCGTTAAAGCGTGTCATTACACGTTGACGCATAATTTCGGAATCATCAAAAGTGCGTTTGGCTCGTGCCGCACATCCCACTAGTGCGGTCACGAGAATAAAAGAGTTTTTGTTGCATCCTTCCCTGCCTTCCTTTCCTTAAGGCTGGATGTAACAGATTAATATTAGAAATTTTGATAAGATTTATTTTATTTTTAAGTTAAACATATATTTGTTGTACGACTGTCATCATGCCTCGCTGTATTATAAAAAATTGTAGCCATGCTCTATTTCCATCCGTTAAAGCACTCTATCTTCACATTGAAATGTGTCATCAATGGCATTTAAATGAGAAAATTATGTGTCAAGAAGAAAAATGTTGTAGAGATTTTAAAGGTTGGTGATCCTTTCGTAGACACTTGATGTCATTTCATAAAGTTTCCGCCGCATTAAATTCTGCTCATAGATGTAAAAGAAAACCTGATATTAATATTAATATCGTGCCTAATTATCAAGATATAAATATAGTCACTGATCGTCAAAATGTGATTAACAATGAGAATTCTGAAACTGTTGAAAGTATTTTGCAACAAGACTTTGCCTTGTATTTTTTAAGTAAACTTTATGCTAAGCCTTCCACGGAATATTGTTCAATTCATAGTGGATGAGACACATGATCTTTTCGATAACATTTCGTCACTTGTTATTCCTTCAATTATAAGTAATTTGGAAAATATTCCTTTGAATGAAAATATATTAACTGCCATAGAGAAAGGATTGGAAATCCTTAAAGAACTTTTTAAAAATATGGAAACAGATTATCAAAAACTGAAAAAAATGAAGTTTAGTGGATATTATATAAAAGCAAAAGATTATGTAGTTGGAAGTCGCTTTGATGAGAAACTTATTCAAGGTCATATCACAAAAGAAATGTGCGATATTAAAGCTAAGTTTATACCTATAAGAACAATTTTGCAACAATTTCTATCTCTTCCAGCAATATTGGACACTATTCTTCATTATATGGATAGTGTCCAGAAAGAGAAAGGAGTGTTCTCTAATTTTATTCAAGGCGAGATATGGCAAAATAAAATGCAACTTTATTATAAAGATAAAATTGTTATTCCTCTTTTTTTTTTTTTGAAGTTTTTAGATTTAGAAGTTAATAATGTACTCGGTTCTCATGCTACTATTCAAAAAATTGGTGCTGTTTTCTATTCTATACCATGTTTGCCTCCTCAATTTTCTTCTCAATTGAGTAACATTTTCCTTGCTTTATTGTTCCACTCTGCGGATAGAAGTGAATTTCAAAATAATAATGTCTTTGATATTCTCGTAAAAGAAATCAATTTCTTACAGAAAGAAGGTTTGTATATTCAAACTGAGACAGGTCCTGTTCAAATATTTTTTGCTTTAGGTCTAATATTGGGGGACAATTTGAGGTTAAATTCAGCATTAGATTTTGCAGGAGGTTTTAACGCTACATATTACTGTCGTTTATGTAAAGTGTCACAGCATGAAACTCATTCGTGCTGTATTGAAAAAGAAAATCTCTTACGAACTGATGACAATAATGACTTAGAAACTAAAAATCTAAAAGATAGTAGTATTAAACAAAACAGTATATGGAATAAAATAGATCATTTCATGTAACTTCTAATGCTGCAGTAGACAAAATGCATGATTTAGATGAGGGCGTATATAAATATGGAATGGTTCACATTCTATATCATTACGTTATTAACACAAAACGAATTTCTTTGTCCTGTCTAAATGAACGACTGAAAGCATTTGATTATGATGGCAATGACATAAAAAACAAGCCACCTCTCATAACCGTTGATGAAATAAGGAAAAAGGATTTAAAATTTTTGGCTAGTGAAATGAGTAATTTTATATTATTATTTCCTTTTCTTGTTGGTGAAGATATACTTCATGATGATGTATGGCACTATTTCTTGATTCTTCGTAAGATACATGACATTGTTAATGCTGAATTTCTTCAGAAGGAATGTAGTGACTTATTAGGAGTTCTAATACAAGAAAAATATCTTCATCTTTTCCATGACAATCTAAATGTAAGCATCATAATATGACTCATTATAAAACAATAATGAAAAAAAGCAGTCCTCTGTCTCATTTGAGTGTTATGCGTTTTGAATCAAAAAATCGTTTACTTAAACTTGCCGCAAATGCAACTTGTTTCCGTAAAAATATTACTCATACATTAGCCATAAAAGAACAGCTAAATTTATGTCACAGATTGTTATCTAAAGCAACATTATATGAAAATCAGAAAATGGGGCCTGTCCTTTTTGCTGATCACATTTCTCAAATTCATGGATTTGATTCGTTTAAAATTTCTTTATCTCCTGATTTCATGGGAAAATTTATAGAGGTTGCATGGGTACAGCATAGAGGTGTAATATACAAACCTAATTTCTGTGTAGTTATTGATATTTTAGATAATCTTCCCAAATAAAAAAAAACATAATTTGCTTATATAAAGAAACAAAATTTAACAAATTATATCTGTTTAAGATTATTAAATTTTTCTAGAAGACTTTATTTGTATTCCTACTTATATATGAAACAATAAAGTGTTGATTTGATATTAATTTTTTTCTGTGTAGATATAAAATCTGGTTACGTTACTAAAATATTGTTATGGTATTGCAAACAAAAATTTGGTTGCTTTTAGCATATGCATGCAACCAAATGTACTTGATTGTCGTAACTTGACTATGTGCAATCAAATTTGTCTGGTTATTTTAATCAGAATGCAAGTAACCAAATTTGTCTGGTTACTTTAATAAACAATATGGATCATTCATATTTCACCAAACAGTTTGGTTACTTGATCCATTTTTCAGTTCAATTCAACCAATTTTTTTTTCCGTGTGTAAATGCAATAATACAAAGAGGAGGAAAGGTAAAATTTTATGAAGACAAAGTAATAATTAGTAAAAATAAAAATATTATTCTTGAAAGGATAAGACATAACATTAGATTGTATGCCGTAAAAAATGATAATATTGCAGAGAGAGAGCAATGACAGTTGAAAAAGAAACCTTCAGTAAAAATATGGCACGAAATATTAGATCACTTAAGCACTAATAACATGATTAAGTTATTAAAACTATTGGAAGGAATTAAATTAAAAGATGAAATAGAAAAGCAACTTTCAGATAGCGGTATGTGCATACAAGTAAATCAAGTGAGAATGCCTTTCGGAGATCACAGAAGAAGAGCGTCACGACCATTGGAAATTATCCACATGGATGTTTGCGGCCCAATTACTCTAGCGACATGGGATAAAAATTTATATTATGTAATTTTTTTAGATGAATATACTAATCACGTAACAATATATCTCATGAAAGAGAAAGGGGAGACGTTTGTTAGATTGAAGAAATACTTGGCATGCGCAGAGGTAAAATAGAACAAAAAATTGCGGAAATACGTTGCGACAACGGGAAAGAATATTCCAGTAAAGAAATGCAAGCTTGGTGCAAGAGAAGGGGTATACTCCACCTTATACTCCTCAATTAAACGGTAAGGCTGAACGCCTAAACAGAACTTTGACTAAAAAATCAGAGCAATAATTTTAGGAGCCAAAGAAAGTAAAATACTCTGAGGAGAAGCAGTGAGAGTCGCCGCCTATCTACATAATAGAAGTCCGACAAGAACGACTACGAACAGCATATGAAATATAGAATGGCGAAAAGCTGAACTTAAAAAAATTACGAATTTTTGGATGTACTGCATACGTCAAAGAACTAGGACAATTACGGAAATTAGACAATAGAAGTAAGATGGTTAAATTCGTTTGTTACACGCCGATTGGATATTGATTATGGGATCCTGTAAAAAGAAAAATAATTGTTTCAAGAGAAGTACATTTTAGCGAGAAAGAAAAATAAATATATTAAATTAACTGATAAAAAAGATAAAGTGTGCACAATACAAAAAGAAGAGACAAACAGCGATGAAGAAGAGGATACAGGTGTCAGGCATCAAGATATATAGGATGAAAATAAAGATGCAACAGTAACGGATGACAAGATATCGAAAAAAGAATAAAAAGTAGAAGAGAACACAGTAAGATCTCAAAGAGAAAAAAAATTTCCAGACAGATACAAGGTTGACGCATTTCTAATATATAAAGAGGTTGTGAATGGTAAGAAAAAGAAAAAATGGATGTAAGTTACACAAGTAGAAAAGAATTCTTTGAAAGAAAATAAAACCTGGGAATTAGTAAATGCAAATGAAGTAAAAAGAAAAAAATGTTTAACGAGCAGATGAGTTTTTCTAATTAAAGAAAATGGAAGAAGCTTGTCGCAAGAGGATGCGAACAAAGAAATAATATAGACTACGAAAAACTATACAGCCCTGTAATTAACAGCGCTGCATTAAGAATATTATTTGCATTGGCAGCACATCACAATTGGAAATACATAAAATTTGATGTAAAAACCGCTTTTCTCTACGGAGAATTAGAAGAGGAAGTATTCATATATTTACCTGAGGCATACGAAAAAGTAGAAGAAAAAATTTGTAAACTAAAAAAGGCATTGTACGGTCTCAAACAAGCATCACATAGCTGTAATACAAAATTTACAGAGGTACTTAAAAAACATGGATTCAAACAACTGTTGACCGATAAATGCATATTCAAGAGAGAATATAATTCTACATTCCTAGCAATCCATGTCGATGATGGTATCATATTTGGCAAAAACATACAAGATCTACAAAATCTGCTATTAAAACTTAAAAATATTTTTAAAATAATAATTGTTGAAAATTTGAGATATTTTTTAGGTCTAGAGATCGAGTAGGACGATAATGGTATCAAGCTTCACCAACAAAACTATGCGGAAGAAGTTCTGGAGATATATGGCATGATTAATGCAAAAGATGGATACACCTATCCTGGCCAATAACGAGATCAATGACAAAGGGTGCAGGACAGGATCTTTTCCATTTAGAGACAATAGAAAGCCTAATTTACCTCACCGCAAAAACTAGACCTGACTTGAGTTACGCAGAAACGTATAATAGTTGTTATGTACAAAACTCTTCTAATATAAAACTATCTTGCGTTAAAAAAATTTTTAAATATTTACAAGGAACTAGACAATCAGAATAAAGCGTATAATAAAACTAGTAATATCGGATTGCTTAAAGCCTATTGTGATGCCAATTACAGAGGGTATGTAAAGAGTAGAAAAAGTATATTAAGACATGTAATGGAATTTTGTGGAGGATCAATAAATTAGGCATCGCGAAAACAGCCTATTGTTGCGTAGTTGAGCACAGAGGCAGAATTTATTTCAGCTGCAGATTGTTGTAAAGAATTATTATATTTGAAAAATGTATTAGAAAAACTTGTAAATAAAATTGTAAGAGCTGAGATGTGTATTGATAATCAAAGCGCAATCAAAGTTATTAAAACAGGAATATTTAATTGAAGTTCACATAGATGTACGGTATCATTTCATAAGTGAGAAAGTTAAAGAAAATAATATAAATATTGTCTATTGTAACACTAACGATCAAACTGCCGATATATTTACAAAATCGTTATGCGCAACAAAATTTAGAAAATTTAAAGATGTGTTAATAAAATAGAATCTATATTTTGTGCGGTCATTATTAGATTTTTCTTTTGTCAATTCATTCTTAAGTGTATAAGAAAACAATTAAGATTAAAAGGGGATGTTAGAATACCATTGATATATCATTAAAAATTGTTGATTATTGTAATATACTTTCACTATATGCTTTCAGTCTCGGTGGCTGGACTGCGTTTCTCTTGCAGACAGTAAACGATTATTTGCAGAATGTAAATAATCACCAAATATTAAAATGCACGTTTTTCTTCTAGGAAATTCTACAACAGAAATACAATTTTATATTAAAATACAAGCGTTAGGAGAAACACCCCCAATGTAGAAAATTATGTACTCGTAATTATTCTATTTAACAATAGAAATCACAGCTCTTAAATTAAGAGGTGTGTTTCTCCTAACGCTTGTATTTTAATGTAAAATTGTATATCTATTGTAGAATTTCCTAGAAGAAAAACGTGCATTGTAATATTTGGTGGTTATTTACATTCTGCAAATTATTTACTGTCTGCAAGAGAGACGCAGTCCAGCCACCGAGACTGAAAGTATATAGTGTAAGTATATTACAATAATCAACAATTTTTAATGATATAAATCGAGAAAGGAGCATAGCAAGATCTTTATAGTGCTAAAATAATGTTTCTCGAGTATTGTACATGTAACTCCTAATTCTTTCAACTGTGCATTGTTACTTTTGATTTTAAATACAGTTCTTAAATTGAACCAGAAAAATAGCATCAATGATATTCAATTGTGATTCTATTGCAGTTTCCTGGCAAAGTGACATAAAAAAGCACAGTTGCATTGTTTCCTGGCAAAACGACAAAGTACAGAAGTAGCCGCAGATAATTAAGCTGACTGCATCAAGTAAGTACAATAATCGATTGATATCCGAATGCCCAGTATGCACAGCAATTAAAATCTCAGGAAAAGTAATAGTGCACAGTTGAAAGAATATTAAACTAGTTTTCAATTTAATCCTGTGACATTAGTTTTCTGATTCAATTTAAGAACTGTTTAAAATAAAAAATAATGATGAACAGTTCGAAAGAATTAGAAATTGTATGTAAAATCACTCATGAAACATTACTTCAACACTGAGATCTTGATATATGGCTCTTTTTCATTTTAAACTTGATATACTATTATAAAATTATATATTTCTAATTTTCTTGATTTATAATTTTCCTGCGCTCTGAAACATAAATATTATTAGAGATATTATTTTATCCTTATTTATCCACTAAACAACAAGGATAAAATTAATAGCTCTAATGTTTTAAAATGTTTTGAAATTTTTCTAGACAGTCGATTTATAGAATAAATATTTTGATATAAAAATTTAAAGTCTATTAATAAAATTCTATATTTGTTAATTTGCGTAACTTAAAATGTGTATAACCAAATAAAAAGTTAAATATAAAAAAGACACTGGAGTGTACGTACATTCGTGTAATGATACGCTTAAGTTTTAAAACAATAAGGAAGTATGTGGAATGAAGTACTAAAATGTAAAAGTTTCGAAGTGCTTAAAAGTAAAAATGCCTTATAACAATAGTCAACTGTTATGTTTTGACGTATTAGCGGCATTAAAAGACGGTGCTACTAAATGACTAATTCCATAAGCAATTAGATTACGTCATCTAATAATGAAGAAAATAGTGGTAGCCGTATTTGTTTACAATAGCCATAATATTTCTTCTTTTCTACAAATCGTTAAAATTCGTCATCTAGTAACAGAAATAATAATGATAGCTGTAATGTTTAAAGTAATATACTTTCTTCTTCTCTATATTCTTTTTATTTATTAAGGTGGTGTTACGTCCTGCGGAGTAATGATTCTTTTCTTTTGAGAATAGATACACCGTTGCCCGACGCACATGAAGAGTTGACCAGGAAGCGCTTAAGACAAGGAAGGGGGCAAACAAAAAAGCGGGGACACATGCAAACCATAATCATAAAAATCGGTGTGCCTGGCATCATAAAGTATTTAAAACTGTGTCCGAGGTTTGCTTACAGGGGGTCGATCATGTAACATTTTCCCTAGGGCGAAAACGTGAAAAGTGAAAAGTTTCACGTGAACTGCACGATCATGTACGATTCCACGGAATTATGTAACTCACTCATGAACGGAAATATGAATTTTTTCACGTGAACTTTTTCGCCATCAGCCGTGATAGCGAAAAGGTGAAAATTTAGGGAATTAATAAATTGTATGTATTTCGAAATTAGAATAAAAGTGTGGTAACAGTGTGGTAACAGTTTGAAGAGGTATTATTGAAGGGGTTAACCTTTTTGGTATTACATTGCGTTAACAGGATAAGCTAATATACATACGTAAATAAAAATAATGCTTTTGTGATATAATTAGGTTTGATATTTATATTTGAAAAGTTGATATTTTGATAATTATATAAAATGAGGCTTCATCAAATGCAAATTTAGATAAAAATATACTTTAACGCGTTTTGATACACAATGATATACTCGTAAGAAAGGTATGTCTTGTGAAACAGAATATTAATCAATCATGTAAGTGTTTATAACTTATAAATTTGGAAAATACATGTGTGAGCGGAGAATTCAGTTTTGATAAAGATCCATATTCTAAATTATTTAATATTTTTTAATTAAACAAAGTTAAATTTAATGACTAATGAAATTAATTTACTTTAAAATTTGCATAAATATAAAACTAAATTAAAGTTATTTTTGAAAAACATTGTATTAAATTACAATGTAATTTTTAGAATTAGATTACTACATAATAAAATAGTTGTTACAATATATGGATCATCAAAAATAAATGTAATATATATTATATTTGTAAAATAAGTTTATGCAATATAACTAAGAAATATTGCTATTTATTTATTAATATATTTTTTTACAATTTCCTTTTTTATATGATTAAATTTTTACAGTAAAAGTAATACTATAAAAGCAGGTAGAAACCTTTTTCACGACCGCTTTAGCGATGACAGATTCGAGCTTCTAAAGGCTGAATTTTGGAACGCAACCTAAACTTCCGCGCATTATCCATACATAATCGCTGTGCGTGAAAAGATTCACGTGAACTCTCTATGAGTGAAAAATGAAAAAAAATGAAAAGTGAAAAGTGAAACGTGAAAAGTTCCACGTGAAATTACATGATTGACCCCTTGGTCAGGTCCACTAGCCGAATAGATAAATTAAAATACGAGGGGTCTTGAGAGCATGACACTTTTGACACCGGAGGCGGGTGGGCTGTGTAGGCGAGTGCTGGAGAGAGGAGAGGCCAGGACACCGAATCTCCCACAACCGCGACTTTCTCTCCGCGCCGAAAATCTATATGTATGGCGCAATAAATATGCCAACCCTTTCCAAATAAGTGATTTCCTAAAGGTCGCCTGCATTAGCTAGACAAACGTTAAAATTGAAACGTAAAGTCTCTTGAAAGAATAGGGCCCAACGTAAGGTCGAACTTAAGTGGGTAACATCTGGGGATGCTAGAAAATTTGATACCCAGAAATTGTAATTCTCATGACTGCTACTCTCTTGACGCTAAGAATCAGTGCACATGGCAGAAATAAACATGTTACAAGTATCGACTTGGCGATCCTCTAAGAGTCGCCTACATTGTCTAAATAAAAATAAAATCAATTTAAGATTGTTCCAAGAAGTAGCGCTTTGCGGCATTATGCGGAAGCGCGTCTCCTTGGCAAACATAAGAGGTAATGGGTCACTGAGAACCGAGATTCTGGGAATGCGTGGGCAGACTTAACGAAAAACAGAATACCCAGCCCTTAAAAAATGTAAGAATTATGGGCCAAAATTGGTATATAAGAGCTCCGGAGCAGAGAAGGCATTCTTGTACTATCGGTGCCACAGTCTGTGACAGTTTTGCTGTTCGAGTTTGTGACGTCGCCCCGCTGTTATACCTCGTGGACGTTTGGTCGCAAAGCGTCTCGGTCAAGTTGGCCAATCAATTCGTTAATGAGTTTCACATCGACTGCCCGTTCGACTTTAGTTCGCGAAGGCATTGACCACGCCTGCCTCCTCTACGATCAAAGCCGACGTTCTCCACTGGAACACTGCACCGACCAAACACTTCCAAGACTGAGGCTGACCACACACACACAATTATATACTACCATCGACATAAACAATACAACTGTTACATCCGAAGAATTTCACGATTTCCCTTTTCGCATCCCTCATATAAAATATGAAATACAAAACAAACTAAGAGATTGTCTGTAAGATTTATAACACTTATATCCGGAACTCCGGAACGATTTCTCTTTTATAAATAACACTATCGCTCGGTTATTATAAAAAAAAATCAAACATTGTCCTTAAAATACATAATGGCCACATATTACATCCGGAGTAATAAGTCTGTTAAATAGAAGCAAAAAAGGAGAAATTGTGCGACGACAAAACTACAAGCAATGATGCTTGTCCTAATACAATAATCCATATGAACAAACAAAACCTGGATTCAAAAAAGAAAAAATCTAAATGCTATTAAGGTCTAGCAACAATCAAAGATAAGATTGAGTCGCGACGCCGGACGGAAACTATAAAACTATAAAATTAAAATTTACAACCCCGGCTTTATTTGTTCAAACCCATGTTTCATCACGAACGGAAAGATGATTCATATGGAAAGCGAGTCCCAAATAAACGGATGCGACGATATAAAAAATTGGGATCAAACGTTTCAGGAAGAGAAACCGTAAGATAACGAATCCCTTAAACGATTGGGTGATGCAACTGCTCGCCCCTCTTAAAGTTAAGAAAAATCAGGAGAAGATGGAAAATTAGCCAACGAGAGATCATCCGAGAAAATGATTGGTAGTGAGCGTTGGTGAACTACCCAACAAATAAGCCCAAAATTTCGATAACAAAGAATCTCCAAAGGAAGGGAAAAAGCTCAAAAAGCTTTACCCAATCAATTCTCCATCTCACCCACTAAATTAACCCCACGTTCTTTTCCTAAGCACTATAAAATGTGCAACCTTTGAACGCTTCAGGCATTAACATTCGCATTCACATCCACGCGTTTGCAAGTCTAGAAGCTGTGCGGGTATTTAAACAATCTATATTCAAGCATTTTATAAAATCTCCGAGCGGCCCACCGATTGAAGCATCCCTCAGAGCGGACAGCCTGCGCAGCGTCGAGCACTGTTCAACCTACAGAAATCTACATTTTTTTCTTTTCAACTAACAAGTAAGTTCTCTATCCCTCATTTTTTGGTTCCCTCGGGATTACGATTAATAACTAAATACGGTCAATAGTGGTCAACCACTGAAACCGTCCCACGATCAGTCGCCGGGCCGCAAGACGTCTTCGCTGCAAGCGGGTTAGACGAACGCGGATACTTTTCGACCAAGCGTACAAAGAGTACCTCCAAGAGTTAAAGCGCGAGCTCGTGGAGCAGGAGACCGCTTCTCCAGAGGAACACCGCGCTCTCGAAGAAGCGGCAGATTCGCGAGATTCCGAACCCCTTTCTCTCGAGGCTCCTGGAACTTCTACGGAGCTTCGACCCAAGTCCCCCGCCGTCTCAAACTCCTCGTTACTCACCTACAGGATAGCCCCCGATTCTCTTTCCGAAACTATTTCTAGCAACTCCTATTCCCCAGTTTCCTTCGATTTTCCAGCATCAAGCCCCCCTCCTTCTCCAGCGTGCTCTACATCCAGTGTGGAGTTCCTGGAAAAAGTCAAGCTCTCTCCTTGTCGCCCGCGGTATTATTATTTCAATGGGCTTCAAGGCTCTCTCAAAAAAATAATACGGCAATTCACTTTAAAAATTATACCTGACTTTCTGTCTGATTTCTGCCTGCGCTTTGACCTAGACTTAGATGCCTTATATTCTATAATTACGGCCCTGAATTTTCATAACCGGATCACCGTCTTCCTCCTTGACAATCCCTACCAATATTATGTCCCTATAGATTTCTTTTATAATTTCTTTCCCCCATCTACGGTTCCTATTTCCAAAATTAATTAGTTCCATCTCCTCCTGTATACATAATAACGCGTATAGTTTAAGTTTTCAAAATCAATTATTTTGTAATACTAATGTTAATTCAATATGTATAATGACTAAATCAAATATTCAATAATCCTCAATGTAAATGTTACATACAGTATTCTGAATGCGCCGCGTAGCTTTCTCAATTAAACATTATACTTATAATAATAAATAATTTACACTAACGTTAATTCTTTCAAGTAGTCATAATTAATTATTTATATTCTTGATAACTAATCATGTACTATCCTGTAATTCTCAATGTTTTCCAAACCCTAAAAATAATGTTAACTTCTTAGATTTTTCTACCGATATTAAACAATGTACTTAAATTTTAATTTTCTAAATAATTATTACCTAATCGTCTTATATTTTAAATAAACTAACTAATTATGTACTCCAGTTTTAATTTTTCTTAATTAACAATGATTACCTTGCTATATTGTTTCTCTTTTTCTATTTAATAACAATAACCGATTATGTATTTATTTACTAATTCTTTTAAACAACGTCATAGAAACCTTATGTATGTAAATTTTAAGTATCAGAATATATGTTAAGTCTTAGTTGAAAAGAAAGCTTTAATGTAAAATTTTATTTCATTAACCCATCTCTTTACACTAACCTCCCGAATTAAAAAGATTGCACTCGGTCCGATCCCGAGTTATAGAGATTGAATTCTCTGACTCAAATTAGGACTAACGATCGCACGATTCTGAAAAGGCGTTAAAGCGTGTCATTACACGTTGACGCATAATTTCGGAATCATCAAAAGTGCGTTCGGCTCGTGCCGCACATTCCACTAGTGTGGTCACGAGAATAAAAGAGTTTTTGTTGCATCCTTCCCTGCCTTCCTCAAGTCCAGGCATCTTTTGAGAGATAGCTTTCCTTTCCTTAAGGCTGGATGTAACACTAAAAATACTTTAATTTTTGCAGAAGTATAAATATGAAAAGTAAAAGTAGAAAAGAGAATAAAATGAAAACAAAGAAAACAAAGAAAAACTTAAATTCTGTTACAGACAGACATAAAAAAAGACTTATACAAATTGAAAGCAATTGTAACGACGCGAAAATCATATCTCGCACACACATACGGATGCAATACGTGCATCATAACAAATAGGCGACGGTCGGACGGTGCGGCATAATAAAAAATCAAAAAAGGGATACAAAAAAAAACGAAAAAGCGAAGCTTGGACGGTTTCGAGCATTTCCGGGTTGCACGCGGTTATTACCCAACGATAAACATCATTCGGACGATGCGACGCCAATATTACAATTGCAAGGTGGTTGTAAACAACTGCCCTAAGACAATATCGGCGTCGCTAGTCCTGAAACCGTCGGCAATCGTTTGTCGGCCGATCGTCTTTATTCGCTGCGCTTGGAAACCGAAAATCCGAATCGCTCAATCGGGGCAAAGATTTCCGAAATCGGAACTAAGCAGGGTGAGAACGTGGCAATTCCTAAATTAATAAATAAGGGTCCGAAAGGCTCTCCGGCACTTTTTTCTAGTCCGACTTCATCGCGGTAACGACGTTCAAGTATTTGCTCTCCCTGCCGCGCCTCCGCAACACGAGCATACGCGAGTTCGCCTATTCGATATCCGCGGAAGGTCGTATCTCTGATACCAGCTCAGGGCAAAATATGCTCCTGAGCCGATAACTAAAGGGCAATCGTTGCACGGCGTCGTCGCCTCTCGCTCGGCGAGAATATTCGGCCCACATGACCGTTGTAACGCAATAGTGTAACGCGATAGCGTAACGCAAAAAATATATACTGTAAGTGACAATTATTAAAGTGAATAAACAAACGAAAACGCAGTGACAAAGATTAAGTTTTTCCCACTAAACAGCAATAAAATTTACAATGAAATATTTTTATCTTCTAAAAAATTACTAAAGATAATAATTATATCGATGAAAAAAAGCTATTGTTATACAATGATAAATTAATAGTAACAAATCATACTAATAACAAAGATTTTGAACAAGAAGTAACAATATCTACAGAACCATGTGAATTACAAAATATATTGCATACTGCAGCTAACGACTGTTTATTTTCTCAATTAGATAAAAGTACAAATCCAATTGAACCATTCAATCAGTCAGAGCAGACAAATTATTTCAGCGATATTCAATACATGTTGCATACTGATGAAAGCTCATTTTCCCAGTCTGAGAAAAATATAAAATTAAGTATATAATATGATCAGTCAAAAAATATGAATTATTTGAATGATATTATAAAATTAAAAAATTTTTTGACCCATTGGACTTTACAAAATTATGTTACGCATACTGCACTGTCCACATTATTGCAAGAATTAAGAAGTTATCAATGTTTTTTTACGTTACCTCAGGATGCAAGAACATAGCTTAATACGCCATCACAATATGTTGTAAAAACGATTGAATCTGAAGAAAACATGCATTTTGGCTTAAGTAACGGTATAAAACATACATTTGAAGAAAAAACTTTGACAGCAAATTTCAATACTATTATTGAAGTAGCAATTAATATAGACGGCCTTCCAATTAGTAAATCTTCCGGCAATTCATTTTGGCCAATTTTAGGATCTATTGTACCACATGGAAAAGTTTTTATTATCGGAGTTTATTGTGGTGAAGAGAAACCGAAAAATGTTAATGATTTTTTACATGATTTTTTGTCTGAGACTAAAGACCTGTATGCAAACGGAACTTTAATCAATAATTTTCAGTTTCTTTATAAAATTAAGTATTTTGTATGTGATTTTCTAGCTAAATTTTATATTTTACAATGTAGAGGGCATACTGGATATTATAGTTGTACAAAATGTACAGTTGAAGGTGTTTATAAACAAAACCGAATATGTTTTCCTGAAATTAATGCTCCTAAACGTACAGATAAGGATTTTAGAATGCATACAGACGAATCCTATCATATATCATATACTTCACTTGAAGAAATTTCCAACCTTGATTTTGTAAAAGACTTTGTATTTGATTACATGCATTTAATATGTTTAGGTGTTATGCGTAAATTACTTTATTTATAGATATATGGAAATGTAAGATGCTGTTTACAGTATTATGATACACAGAGAATTTCTGTTGCATTAGAAAATATAACAAGTTTTACACCAAAAGAATTTGCACGTAAACCACGCTAATTAAAATATATAAAATTGTGGAAAGCTACAGAATTTTGTCAAATACTTTCATATACTGGTCCAATAGTTTTAAAACCAGTATTACCACAAGATAATTACAATAATTTCATTAGTTTGCATGTGGCAATTAGAATATTATGTAATGAAAGCAATACAATCGCTTATAGGGATTATGCCAAAATATTATTAAAACATTTTATTGAATCATTTGGAAAATTATATGGCAAATATCATGTATCACATAACGTACACAACTTGAGTCATATTACTGACGATGTCAACAATTTTGGTATTCTAGATAATTTTAGTGCTTTTAAATTTGAGAACTGTATGCAGAAACTAAAAAAATTTTTAAGAAAAAGTGACAAACCTTTACAACAATTATTTCAAAAATATCACGAAACACAAAATATAACGACTGAAATAAAAAAAACAAAAAAACAATTATATCCAATAAAATCTACATGTCATTGCAATGGTCCATTATTACCTTTATCAAGTAATCCACAATACAAATCAGCTAAATGCACTTTTTTTTTAAATTAGACGCAAATAGTCCTGCCAACCGTTGCTGTGGATTAGAGGATAATACAATAATACTATTTTGTAATATTGCATACTGTTCTGAAAATCAAGAATTAGTAATTATAGGTCAAAAGTTTCAACAAAAAGATAATTATTATGACATACCATGTGATTCATCTGTTCTTGATACATATATAGTATCACAATTATCTGATCTTAAAATGTGACTCCTACGTTTAGTTATTAAAAAATATGCAAGATATCTATATAACAATGATAAATTTATTATTATTCCTCTTTTGCACAATGAAATAATTGAAACAGATTTATGATATTTAAGAATGCTTTCTTCTAATAAACTGAAGCTAATATATATATCAACACAACGGGATATTATATTGTTACGTCCTGTCAAGTAACGATTCTTTTCCTTTGCAACCAACGAATATCCTAATTAACGGGGCCAAGCAGCGGTGATCTCACTCCGATTCCAAGAATACAGTGACTCTCACGGCAATAATCAGATGTCATGAATTAAGTAGATATAAATTCACTAATCATGGAGATTTGAGGTGACACCGTTGCTCTACGCCCAAAACACCAAAGATAGTAAAATCAGAGAGCTGGAAGACGCACGTGTGCACCCCTTTGAGTTCTGATTGTCCGGCACCCGCATAGCAATAAATCAAAGAATTTTGACATTTAATGCTGTCCGGAAGTTCAATTATCAAACCTGCCGCTTTCTCGGATAACAATTACCGAAGAATATAAACAAGGTGTAAAAACAAATATTGCACGTGAGTGCATTAATGAATAAAGTGGTACACACGGCTCTCGATGGGACAAAGAGAATCATAGACAAAAAATTGTATAAATAGGCGCGTTTTCCAGCGGAGCGTCTAGTCTAGTCTTGATCCTTGCTCAATTCGAATCACAGTTGACATCTTGTATGTCCGAGTTCTGTGACTCTCGTGGGCCTTTAAACTCGTACGGAGCGCAAGTCTCGGTCAAAAGGAAAAAGTGTCATTTGAAACGTGCTTTCTTGGGATCTGCAGACCATTGTGCATCGCACGCAGAATCCCTTCGACCGGACCTACCATCTCCCCCCGAGAGCGGCCCAGTTTGGAGACCTGCGACTCCAAGAGTATCACATTCACCTACATCAACACTCACACTACAATCAGCAAGCAGTAAGTCCTGAATTAATCGTTTAGTTCTTATTTCGCTCTTGTTTTCCGAGCATCTTTTCTCTCTATTGCGAAAGACTTTAGTATAAACATAATATATTAATTAAGTTTATTACTCTTCTCTTCCCATACTCCTTCTCATTTTCTCTCTCTCTCTCTCTTTCTCTCTGTATCTCTCTCTCTTTTTACAACATTCTTTTCTTTCTTGGGATTTACTCGTAAGAGTTAATCCGAAAGAATTTCTTTATTATTAATTTTTCTTTTTCTTGGGATTCACTCGTAAAAGTTCTTTGTTTCCTCCTCACTCTTCCCTTATATTTAGTCAAACTTTTTAAACTTCCAATCTCTTTCAGTTAACCCGAAAGGGTGTCTAAATTCTAACCTTTTGCAAAACACAGAGATAAACGAAGTTTTTTTTTATTTTTAGTGAATAGCGATAAAGTTCCCAAAGCCCACAAAAACAAGTCCCGAGCAGTCGCGAAGCGCTGCCGGAATCGTTACAATCGCCGAATCCGCCGCCTCAAAGCTACTGAGTAGGAAATAAACACCATTGCCGCGCAAGTTGACCTAATTTGCCCCCCTATCTCGTGCTCCCCGGTTGCACCGGAAGAAAAGCGACTTCCCCCGTTCAAATTTTCCTCCAATTCCCCCGTAGATAATTCTCCTCGCCCCGATTCCCCCGACTCTCAACCTATAGAATCTTCCCGAACTCGCCTGTTTCACTCTCTCCTCCTGGATCTCCGATCCCTGAAGTCCATGATCTGGAGGAAGACCAACCTCCTACGGATTCTCCTATCGTAAGGACCCGCGATCTCGAAGAAGAGGAGGAACCTTGTTCAATCTCTCCAATCCTCGAATTTTATAATCTCGAAGACGAGAATTGTTCCCCTAGCCCCGCGCTTAGCGTAGAATTCGTAGAAGAGCTACCACCACTTCCCCCACGTTATCATTTCGTCCCTGGTCCTCTTCAATCATTAGAGTCAGTTTTATCAGTGCTTCCAATGTCCCACTCCCTCCTGGCGCGTTCTCGATCGGGCCTGAGGAATTCGATCTTGAAGCGGTCCGTGCCTTCCTTTGTTATTCTCCCCCCGATGCGCCTGTCCCCGTGTATCTTCCCTATACATATCCAAAGTACTATCTAATCCCCAAATTAATATTTTTAAGCCACTTTACACAACTTCGCCCTAACACTGCCGTGTTAAACGAAGTTTCAATGTAACCACACACTCACATCCACACATGTACACTTAGGTAGAATTAGAAATTGTAACGTGAACATCTAGTATTATAAGTGAATTGTATCAACCGCTATAATTATAAACTAACTGTATTCGACCCCGTAATTATTATTTTAAATAAAATAATTATAATAATAGAACTATTAGCTCAATTCTTCTTCTTTCTTAGTTTCAATAATATAATTGTATCACCAATCTGTTGTTGTTCAATAAATTCTAGATTTTTTCTAATTTAAATAACATAAAGAAAGGTGGAGACGTCAGTTCGATCAACTAAACAACGTCATTAAAATTTTTCTTCATTTTATCTTAGGTATCATAAATATACGTATAAATGTTAAATTATCCACTAAGTTAAATCTCATTGTATTCGTCACTATTATAAATTTAGAATAAATCGGGTGTAATAACTAAGTTGCCCTGATTTCTTAACCACAACCACTATTCCCCGCTCCTAAGATAAGTACTAGGTCCGATCCTGAGGTAAAACAATTAGATTCGTTGCCTCAAAACTGAACCGAGGGACGCGGAACTTCCGGATATTTTGTCATTGGGCCCCCGTTGTGGCCCCACTGACCCATATATCCCGGGTTGTCGACGCGCCCCAGTGGTGCCGCTTGCCCTAACCAAGCGTGCACCTTCTCAACTCGTTGCGTCCTTCCCTCCCTCACTCAGAGCCTATTCACCCATTATTCGGGTTGGACGTAACAATATCATTGTAAATATTTTAGGGTATATTACTAATATTTTTATTTGTGTGTATTATTGTATTATATTATGTTGTGTCGCATTGTAGGTAAAAATAATAAACATGAGCAAAGAAGAAAGCCCCTACTACATTATTAAATTTAGTGATAGAATTCAAGTTATACCGTACACTTGGTTCACTAAAACAAAGGCATACTGGCCTAATTTCACAGACATATCAAAATATGACAAAGCTGTGAAAAACGTGTACCTTGTTGGAAAGAATTGAACTTTGTATGACGTTACAAGAATATTACGTAGTGCTCGTAAGAAAAAATTAATTTTTTTAAATATATGTTCAGATATCTTTATGTGAATTTTTTGTATAGTTATATTAGAGTTATTAGTATTGTTGGTAAATCTATAAAAAATAATCCATTTTATCATTTTAGAAACGTTTGAATCTGGAAAAAAGAAATTAAAATTAGCAGAAACCGCCTCAGATTTAAATACTAATGCTAGTGACGCAGAAAAATAAAAAAAGGAAGAAAAATAAGAGCTGCTAAAAAATTTAATAGTGATACAGATTCTGATTCACAAATTGTAGAATCTGTGATAAAACTATTTCCAAAAATTAATTTGCATAAAATTGATCAGAATACGAAAACGAGTGATAGTAAATGCAAAAATTCACAATATGTAGACGATCATTCGGCATCATCATCATCATCATCATCATCAATATCATCATTATTATCCCAGTCAGATAATAATATGTTGTAGCTTAAGCTAACACCAGTGCATAGCAACAAAAAGCGATGTCGTTGCAATGCATATTAAGATTTGCTAAACGCAAATCCGCGGACCGTTTTTCAAGACTTCCTCTCGAAAAACGTGCAGAAAACGCGACAATGACGGAAGACAAAATAGTCTTTCGCCGGAGGTCGTACCGCTGCCGATTCAACATGTAGTCGACCTGCATATTAGCGTCAGCAATATCGGAGGATAAAAAGGGCCTCTGAATCGGGAAACGGGGGAGAATAACTCAAACAACCGCTAGAGCAACATGACGGCCGTGCATAACTCATACGTCGAGCCGTAAAGCGATAGGAAGATAACGCGCACCGCAGCCCGTTGTAACAGGGCATCTAAGTGTAAGCAACCACTGTATAAGAAAAAGTAACGAGAATAAATCTACATCATATTGCGACAAGATAGGTGTTTCTTGATTGATAATCCGTCTGAGCTGTTGCTGTCCCGTGAGTTCTAACTCTTTGGGCAAAAGCGAATCCCAAAATACCTACCAACGTGCTTGGACCACCACCGGGCACAACAATATGTTGACATATACTCATATGTCTATAAATGTACCAAAGAGTAAAAAAAGAAATATAATAACAGAGATTAACGTAAAAAATAAGAGAATAAGAAAAAATAATAGTGAAGGAAATGTTAAAAGTAATAAAGAAACTTTGGACTTGTGTATATCAAATGGTACGTGTATTTGTTTAGTTGTACCTGTATATATTTTATGATTATACAAGGTATAAAATTAAAAGTGTTACAAGCTTTACTTCTCATGCGATTAATATTTATTGTTTAATCTGTAATTAAACCTTGTTCTTTTGTTTTAATAATTTTGTTTTAAATAGAAAATTGGCTACAATTTTAAGTATAAAAAATATTTTGTTATTTTAAAATGTCCTTTAAATAACATATAAAGTTAATTTGTTTGTAATTCTTTCAAAAATAACTTTATCATATTTTTGATAAAAAGCAAAATTGCTGAAAAGTAATTTTATTAAATCTCTATTATTAAATATTAAAGTCTCTATTATTAAATATTAAAATTTGCAACACTTTTTGACATCTTGTATAATATATTTCATTATATTATAAATTTATTAGCACACAAATGTTTCGTTACAAAATAAAAATTAAATATTTTTCATGTGTAGAAAAATTTGAACGATGACGGATTTATGGTAACGGAGATGGTACGTTCAAAAGTCGTACTACGGCGTTGCGAGAGCATGTTACAAAATATACTGACTAGACCTAAAACTTCAAATTTATCACAGGCAGAGGCTAATTATACTTTTACAAATGAAACACTAGATGTATTTCCTATAAAAGATTCTGAAATGTTACAAAAAGTGGAAGAGCGTTTAAAAACAGATGAATCTTATAAAAATTTATTGGTAAGAAATAATTTTTTAGCTAATATGTATATGTACACTATACATTTTTATAAATATGAATATATATCATTTAATATATTGTTTGTAATTAATGTAAATTTATATTTAATTATTATGTATTTTATATAATCATAATTTTTTTTCTAGATAAAAATGCTGAGTATGGTGGGAGGCAATGATATAAAGTCAATAATCGTGAATATTTTAACGCGCACATTAACAAACAGTATTGCAGCAAAATACAATTGGCTTGACGGGAAAAAAAGCTTATATTTTCCAATTTATATTTATGGAAAATTATATTGAATAAGAAAAATTTCTTTTATATCAATAAAAGAGATAGAAATATATATTGCATGTAAGTCGAAAAAGCGATACAATCTCAAAATTATTAATCCTTTTATCGAAATTCTTAATATATTACTAATCTATAACGTTGAAGTAATATCACAACATAATTTACATTTTAAAACCTTTTTAACACTAATTTATTTTTCTAAATTTTACACAATTTATAGGTTTAAACAATTGCACAAAATTAATAGATTTTATTTTCACTTCTATTTTTTTAATGCAATATTTATTTTGATTTGTTTATTTTCATTTGTTTATTTCTTTTTAACTATTTTAAAAACGTTTTTATATTAACAGGTGTTGTCAGGCGACGTATGCCAAATGCCATCAAATCAGAAATTTCAAAGCACATAAAATTATGGTTAGCGCACGCATCAGAACGATTACAAAGAGAGGAAAAGTAATGATAAATACTTTTCATATAATTTATTGAAGGTATCAATAAATGCCTGGACATTTACTTAATCTTGAACATTTTTATTTTATCTTTAAATATGAATGTACATTTTCACAAAATATACGTGTGCATGTACATATACACGTGCACGCACGCACACATACACACACACATTCCATGTTGAAGCTTTAAATATTCGTATTTCTAAGTTAAACAATAAGAACATCAAGGATTAAAAATGTGTCCACACACTGATACTTTCGTACGTCTTAATTACTAAAATTGTAATTTTAATAATGAAATTTATTATTTTAGGAAAAATAAGAGTGCAGAACTCATTGTTGAAGAGCCTTTATCTCTTCAGGATCTTTTGCAAATTGCTTTGCAACATGATATAATAACATAAGCAACTATATAAAGCTCAGATCTGATGCAATATTATAAAGTATTATGTATGCAATGTTATTATAAACTACAAAGTATTGTGCAATGTTATAAAGTATTATGTAATTATTATATTATTTTATATTTCTTAGTTTATAAAGTATTTTATGTTCCTTAATATTATCTATTATTTTATGTTTATTAATATTACATTATTTTATCATTAGTATACTTCTACCATAATACTTATAAAATATTTGTTTAACATGTTTATTTCAAAAAATATATTTTAATATTGTGTAACTTTATTTTATTGTGTATATTTTTATAGATTTAATAATATCAATTCTTAGTTTTATTGATTATTTATAGTTGATGTGCATATTAAATAATCGATGAAAATTTCACATTGTTATTAAAAACATTCTCCCAGATACTACATCTCGATTACAACCCTAAAATATATCATACGAATATATATATATATATATATATATATATATATATAAATGATATCATGATGTCGTACAAATATTTGTACGATATCAGGATATCGTGTGTTATTAGGAAATCATCTCTAGTATATCTTCATAATATACCTACGATATACATCAAAGGTTTTAGATTAAGAACAATATCTCATGAATATTTCGGATATCTTAGGGATATCTCAGATATCTCAGGAATAACGTTGAGATATATTTCACTTAACCTTGTGATATCACTACGTTTTGTTAAGTGCGGACATTAGTATATCCTATTAATATCTCTCGTACATACAGCCCTTACGAAAAAGAACTATTGCCGGCCGTGTGATTATTACACGCGGCTGTGTGATTATTACTGGTGGCTCTGTAGGAGCCTGTGGCTAGCTGTGTTTGCTGGGTAGTAATATCACTTTATTAAATTAAAAATAAATTTACTAATTAATGATGCTAACTCGCATCGAAATGTGAAAACCCTTCTCCTAATAAAACTGTAAAGAAATTATTGTAAAAAATAATACCTCAGCCAGGAGAAAATTTATTCAATGCACAGTTTAACGAACTTGAAAAGCTATATAAAATCACACAATAAATATTAATACTAACAAAGAGAATCCGGCAATATCTATATAATTACTGATTTTATTAAAATCTTAATAAAATTTAATGAGTGTGGTAGTATTCATTGAAACATTTATTACAGTGAAGCCACAGGTGCAAAAATATAAAAATATAGTAACGAATTGCAAGACACTCACTCCTCGATTTCGCTGGTCTTCATGGAAGAGGAATATTGCTATATTTATATTTATTTTTATATTTTCAATATAATTATTTATATATTTAATATAAGATATTAGTTTAATACTATTAGTTTAATATTATACAATATTATACACGGAAATTTATACTGTATATATTTGTTGTAAAGGAAACATATATTAGTAAGTAATAATTATTAATGTTCTGTATTTATTTAAAATTATATTATAAAGAATTGTGTAATTATTTTGAATAATATTTTATATTTTATAAAATTAGATAAAGGATTAATCTTTGGTGGATCGATTCTTCGAACGGCAATTTTTTATCGAATCAATTCTTAAGTGACAATTCGAAAAATTGATTCTTTTGAAAAAATCGCCCATCCCTAGTATGTAGTGCCACGCGATACTGTTATAAGAGCTAAATCAAAAGGAATTTATTTTCGTTGATCTCGTCATAAATAATAAAATTAGTTAGTCCGTTGTCGATAAAAGAATGCGATACAACAAAGATATCTAGTCAACATTGATAAGGCGTTTTCAGAATCGAAAAACTACGTTTTATTATATTATCTCGTATGGCAGGCATATGTTATTTATCTGCTGGAATTGATTTTTACGATCTCGGAAGTCATAATTTATAATGGCATGCGTAAGCAGAGAAAGAATTCGTGCACGCGGTACAACAGCGTTGCCAAGAAAATAACCCATAGACAAGCACGTGGCGTGGTAGAATAGCATTGTTTAAGATGGCAGCGCGTGGGTAAACGCGTGGCGCGTTTAGGTAGCGTTGTTCAAGATAGTGGCGCATGGGTGAACCATGGATTTAGGAATAGAGGGACGATGCATAACCTACAGAAGAGTGGCACGTTTGCGGGGGGGGGCGCCATATTGGTTTCAAAGATCGCATCCCATACAGCACAGAAAATTGCAGCAACATTGCAGCAATGTTGCAATGTTGCAGATTGGAATGTAATATTACGGAGACATTGCAGAAACATAAATTAACAATATGCCTGCAACGTCTCATGGCATATGCCAGTAATATTCCGGAAACATTGCAGTATCATAATTTTTTAATATTTATATTAATAGACGAAATAGGTCCATATATGAAGAAACCTCGATTTACAGCCCAATGAACAAACAATATTTCTTAATTGTATTTTTAATACAAATTTTTTTATATTTAATTTAATTATTGTATTATAATGATATATATTTTCTAATTACATTCTTATTTAAACAAATAACAGAAAAATTATTCCAAATGCTATTCTGTATTTGCGAAATTAGTAAAAAAAAAACTGTAATTTTATATTTGTTTATATAAATACTAAGCTTTAATTATACATATTTCATTTTTTTGATAACGTATATTGACCTGATCTACCAGTTATATACATATATAAGCATAAAGTTTGTACAGGTCATCATGAGGGATCAATTCGCAGCGATCACAGAAGTCAAGCAACGTTTACCAGAGTCGCGACTTGGATGGGTGACCGCTTGGAAATTTCCGAAAAAGATTCGCGAAATTTTTTTGCGAAAAATGTTTTTTTAAAATATTACACAAATATTAGTTTGTTTATTGGAATTATGTGGTGTAATAATATTTATGTAAATATTTTGGAAAAATGGGATGTTTCAATGCAATATTTCAAAAAGCGGACATCTTAATGTTGCTGCAATCTTCCAACAATGTTGCAGCAATGTTTCGCAATCAAAATGCAATATTACAATGTTTCAATGAAATCATTCTGCAATGTTCCTGGAATCTCTCTGTGCTGTATGGGATACATTAAAACATGTACAGTGTATGTGTGAAATAAACCGTACAGAATAATAAAGTTTAAAATTTTGTTAATCTTTTACATTACATTTTTCTTTAATTATTTAATAACATATAATACATTTAGCAATGTAATAAGCTAGTATAAAAACATATTAAATAATATTTTGCATATAAAAACAAACTAAAAAATAAACTATGATAACATAAAAAATAATTTAATATAATTTTTTTCTTTTTTGCTTTAAATAAATAAAGTATAAACAAGCACATACATCAATTGTATCAACAAAGAAAATATTTTTTTATATTAATAAAAATAATATATTATGTACGTATTAATAAGATTATAATTTTTTACCTGTGAAAACAAATTTTTATTTGTTCCAATACTTTCTGAAATTTATTTTTATATCTGTCTAGAGAATTTGTCGTGAAACATCCTGGTACTATGCATTTTACCATTTTTATTTTTAAAGAGTGAATTAACGTTGATGAATAAGACGAATGAGTTCGAGTATCTAACCTAACCTAACTTTATAGCTGTCACTAACACAGCGCAAACAGGATGTCACTGACACATATCTATGTAAATAAGTTTTTTAAAACCAAGATGGTGGAGAACGGTTCCCCCTGCATGCTTGAGAGAACACCCCTTTTTGCCTAAAGTAGGGCTTTATGCTCCGTCCCTCTATTCCTAAGTTCGTGGGGTAAACGCGTGGCGCGTCGAAATAGCATTGTTCAAGATGGTGGCGCGTTGGTCGGAGCACGTGGCGTATTGAGGTAGCGTCGTTCAAGATGGCGGCGCGTGGGTCGGAACACGTGGCGTAATGAAATTCCGGTCGTCACGAAAAATTACGCAAATAACCTGATGCCGGGCGAATTAAAATAAATCCGGCGGAATAAATGGTTTTACTCTAATAATACGGAGTAATGAATTTTGTCAGATACTTACCTTATGACTCAGCCATGGTATCTTTGGCTATGTGGACGTTTTGTGCATCGACGCAATGCTCGATCAATTCGATCCAGTTCTTAAGTGTGGCAGCGCCGGACACACCGTAGCAGTTCGTTTTATTGGTTTATTTATTTATTGTAGCGTTACGTGTTGAAGTTAAAAAATATCATTAAAAAAAGCACGAGAATAATGTAGTAAATGTACACCGTCGTATGTATATAATATGTATTATATTCTAACACAATTATTTGGTTTATGCTATTAATTTGAAGTCTTACTTAGTACTAGATTCTAATATTTAGTTTAGACTCTTTTACAAGAGATGTACAAAGATTAAAACGGAGGTAAAAATTGACTTAATGAATTGACGGAGAAAACCGCCTGAGCAGCTTGACTGTGAGACGTCCGCGTTCAGAAATGATGCGAGTTGTTCCATCAAGCACATTGCGCGTCGCTTCGGTGGTAGGTGAAGAAGTTGTGTGGTAGGAGAAATCAGTAGCGCCGCGAGCGGAGGAACACACTAACAGTGGCGGCGCAAGCGGCGAAACTTTTGACTACTAAGGGCGCGTTCATAAACGTTACCCACAAGATAAAAGTTCCTCGGAACTCGTTCAGAATGTCAAAAGGTAACAGTAGGGGAAAATTTACATTTACCCATAAGCATTCAGAAAGCTAGGGAAAAATTACTCTGAGTACTCCTCAACGTACCCTGCTTACGACTGTGGTAAAGTTTATCTGTCATGCACAGAAACACACATTTCACGCATAAGTATCGAATTTGAGAGACTCACTGACGACTGACGATACTGACTGACTGCGACACGCAAAGATAACAATTATCAACAATTATTTTTGGAAAAATTGACTATGTCACAATTCCACTACAAAGTTATAGAAGGCCGCGATGGCATAATTATATTGATAGCCTAAATTATTTTCAGATCTGCATCTAGCTAAATTTTTATATATTTTAGTAAAACCGCGTTTTTTTCCATGTAGACCAAACATTCTATTATATATACCAAATAAATGTAAAAACTGATAGTTTAAAACAGAGCAAAATAGTTACTTAAATGCGGACACACAGTGCGTGAATTTTCTAATTTTTTATTACCGAAGGTTTACATTACGAAAGGAAAAATCTTCGTGCAAACTTAAAAAAATGTTCGCTTAGACTCTTTTACAAGAGATGTACAAAGATTGAAACGGAGGTAAAAGTTGACTTAACGAATTGATGGAGAAGACCGCCTGAGCAGCCTGACTGTGAGACGTCCGCGTTCTGAAATGGTGCGAGTTGTTCCATCAAGCACATCGCGCGTTGCTTCAGTGGTACCCTGCTTAAAGATTTGCATTAAAACGGATTAAAATGGATACAATTTGTATCCAAATATGGACATTTTCTATCCGATTACATCCGTTTCTTTCTACTGGAATGAAAAATTCTATTCAAATCTATCCAATTATTCAGTTGTATTCGAAGCTTTCCAAAATTCGTATTAAAGATCTATCCAAATTAATACGAAATTTGAATCCTATACGATTTTATTTAAAAAATGTATTCAGATCCTATCCAATTCCATTGAAAATCTGAACTTATACGTTTTCGTCCGAACACCGTATTGAGATCCTATCCGAATGATATTCCGCGCTTGTATTCAAAATTTCCTGTCTCGTTTCTTTCCATTTCTGTACGGCAGATTGGAATAAAAACTTATCCGAATCAATCCGAAAATCAAATCTTATACGTTTTAATCCGAACACCGTATTGAGATTCAATCCGAATAATTCCGTGCTCGAATCCGAAATTTCCTGTCTCGTTTCTTTCCATTTTTATACGGCAAATTAGAACAACAACTTATCCGAATCAATCCGAAAATCAAACTTTGTGCGTTTTAATCCAAACACCGTATTGAGATCCAATCCGAATGATTCCGCGCTCGTATCTGAAATTTCTTGTCTCGTTTCTTTCCATTTCTATACGGCAGATTGGAATAAAAACTTATCCGATTCAATCCGCTAAAAATTTATTGTAAAGAATTTATTTTTAGTTATTAAATTTTAAAGAATAATAGAGGAGAAGAGGGTAATATAGCACCCATTTCTAGTTGATTTGATAACTTTGTTTATAATCAATATTTTATAATGAAACTAGAACGATTTCTTTTGTCAACGTGTTGTTTAACAGATTTTAAACTTAAAGTAATAAAATATTTATTTCTTAAGACGTGATTTATAAAATTATCTTGAATAAAAGTGTATCTTTTCCACATCTTCGTTTACACATATTTTAACATTGTATAAATTATTTTACGTTTATGCTATAAAAGACTCGTACGTATAGTGAGGATATTTAAAAATATTATAATACGTTCTCATATCATGAATAAAAATATTTTTTGAAGTTCTGTTGTATTTGATAACATTGGTACAAATGTATTATCGCTGTCAACATTCATTAATATACATTTTTCTTTTATGTCGTATCCCGCACAGCACGTAATATTGCAACAATATTGTGACAATATTACAATATCGCAGTAATATTAGAGCAATATTGTAATATTACAGTAATATTGTAGCAACATTGTTGTTATATTGCAATATTACGTGCTGTACGGGATATTGAAACAATTTTTTTACAGAAACTGACTTGAACTTTTAAAACATTCATAGATATAAAATTTTCGATATGTTTAATAGGTGAAAGTACGTCGGCGTGACATTAAAATTTTCACACGAAAGGAGAACATTTGTTGCATTTAGTTCCACAATTTCTGCATAATCAGTGCCATCGCAATACAATAGATTCAATATCATTACAAAAACTCCATCGTTTAACAGAAATATTATTTCGTTAAATTTAAATGTCTTATACTTATATGTATATGATATGTGCCATACAGCACCGAAATATTTCAGAGATGTTTCAGAAATATTGCATGTAAAAATTGAAACATCTCAGAAACATTGCAAAATGTTTCTGCAACATCTCTGAGACAGCTCTGCAATAGCAAAATTTCCGCGATCCTTCCACTTTAAACCTTTCAGAGCTGTCTCAGAGCTGTCTGAGACCTTTCAGAGATGTTGCAGAAACATTTTGCAATGTTTCAATTCCTTACAATAAAACATCATACAGCACCGAAATCTTTCAGAAATATTTCTGAAATATTTCATGTACGTAAAAATTGAAACACATCAGAAACATCTCAGAAACATTGCAAAATGTTTCTGCAATATTTCTGAGACAGCTCTGCAATAGGAAAATGTCCGCGATTCTTTCACTTGAAACCTTTCAGTGCTGTCTCAGAGATGTTGCATTAACATTTTGCAATGTTTCTGAGATGTTTCAATTTTTACATTAAATAATTTTGAAATATCTCTGAAAGATTTCAGAAGTATTTCACGTAAAAATTGAAACATCTCAGAAACATTGCAAAATGTTTATGCAACATCTCTGAGACAGCTCTGCAATAGCAAAATGTCCGCGATTCTTTCACTTGAAACCTTTCAGAGCTGTTTGTCAGGAAATAATGCAATAATTGAATAAATTATTTTTCTCCGCAATGAGCGAAGTGTGGATAGGAGTGTAAAATTCAATTTAGAGAAATTTTGCATTTTAAAAGTAATGTTAATAACAAAAGTGAATTTTTATTTAAATTATTTCTATGTATTTATTATAAAAAGCTTAAATTCTATATATGTATATATACATATATATTATAGGTACAACTTAAAATAATATAATATTGAAAACGTAAAACACTTGAAACATAAAATAATACATCAACTTTTTTCTAAATTAAAAGTTATTGAGAAAAACGTTTACAAAATTTCTGTAAGTTATGCATGCATGTAAATATAAAATTAAACAAAAGCGGTCCGAACTTATAACAAGTTTAATCTTGTGATTTTTTTTTATTATGTTGCAATCGTTCCCTGAAAACATACAAATTTAAATTTAAAATATGTTCTTGTAATAAATTTACGAAAAAGTTTTACTTCCCACCAATATTTACTTACTCATCTCTGTCACATCGCAATTTTCCTTGTATAAACCATTTTGCTATAATTTGCGTAATTTGTTGGTCATCTGCAAATTTTGAAATGACACATTCTAAAATAAGGAATATTGTTCGTTTGAATCAGAATTATTGAAAATCTGTATGACTAACACATAATTAAATAATTAATTAATAACATGATTGAGAATTAATTAAAATTTGTTTATAAATTTTCTATTAAGAAATAGAATGTCTATAACTTTTCTTATTATAAAACAAAACTCAATTCAAAAGTATAATTTTTTCATTATTATAAATTTTCATAAAAAGATTGAATATTTATGAGAAAAAGTACGAAAATTTATAAAAATCTTTGATTACATAACACAATAAATTTTTGAGAAAATAGTAATTTTTGCGAACAGATATGTTACATTATAAAACATATGAAAATCCATTAGGAATTAACAATATATTAAAACATCCTTAAAGTATATACTATGGAGGAAACAAACGGTGATGCAAACAAGGCAGAGAGGGGAATAGTTGATCATGATGTTCTCTGTGTCACACTCAATTATCACCGAATAGGTGTGAGGTCTGACGGGCCAATCAAAATTGAAGGAAAGAGAGAGCATCACAATCTACTGTTTTCTTCTCTGTCCTACACACAAGCGATGGCTTTCTCCTTTAGTTATGGTCTAAGAAAATATCTAAATTTCTGCAATTTAATTAGAAATTATAGAAATTCAGAATTGTTTACAATAATTTTTCTTTTTTTATAAGAACATTTTGTTCATTGTTTGACTTACGTTTTATGCATTTGGCGAATATTAAATCTTTAAATGCTGTCTTTTTTCCATCTTTTCCATTCCAACAGTACAGGGTGGAAAGAAAATTACTAATGGTATGTTTTAAAATAATAACCGTCATTTCATGATAAGTTTTGCCACCTAAGTGTTTCATATAATTTATCTAAAACATAAAAATTTAAAATAATAAGTACATTTTATTTGTGATATTAAATAACACAATTTTTATTCCGGATTAACAATAAATATCAAGATATCGTACAGCTCCGTGTGAGCATTATAAACAGCAGGTCACGAGTTCGAGCCCACATCCCCGTATATTTAAATTTCAAGTAATTCAGATTTCCCCGTATATTCAGATTTCAAATTATTCGTATTGCAATGATAACTTCACAAGAGCTACAGAAGAATTTTTTAGATGTAGGTGACGTAAAAAGATTGATATGGTCCTATTACTACTACAAACAAATATTGCAATAAGATATCTAATATACTTTACCATGTTTTTGAAAAAGTCGGCTTCTTGAAGGTCTAGTTCTAACTTGTCCAGATCTTCTTTCGCTTTTAAAGGAAAGGATACAATTTCTGTTATGTCAATATCATGCTTCTTATTTTTAAGACTATTCTCCAGTTTTTCTTCAAGACTATTCAATTTCCCATCAATGCGATCTAACTTAGTATCTATTTTATTACATCTACGTAGTAATTCCTTTTTTAAATCTAAAATATTAGTTATAAATACAATATTATTAAAAGTAAGTGGCATAAGTATAAAAAAGTCGATGAAGTATAAAAACATGATTCATATGATTATAGATAAATATGTTTAGATACCGATATCTGCCAAAAGTATTGCATTATTGTCTTTTGACACATTTGTTTCAGTAAAAGACTTTTTTGAAACATTCTGCACAGATGTATTATCATTACTGTGTTTTTTTTTAGCAGCATTTTCTAAAGGTGAATCCTCCATTGGTACATTATCATTTTTGGAATTCATGGACGTTTTCGAAAATGGTTTCTTTGGCGGGGGAGGTAACATATGTTGACTATCATTATCGCTTTCGTCAGAAACGCTAGTTGTTGTCGTTTTACGATGTTTTTTTTTATGAGCATCATCGACGTCAGAAGATTCGATGTCCGAAAACTTCTCAGCCAACTTTACTTTTGCCATCCCACTTTCATATGAATCTGGATTATAAACAAATTAATGCAATTAACACATTTAGCTAAATGCTATAACATCAGCATGTGATTTTTCCCAAGCCCAAAATTGAAATTTAATTATGAGTAAAATTATATATAGTAAGAAATAGGATTATAAATCAATGCTAAAAAGCATATAAAGGCGTATTTATTTATCTATATCTAATTGGTTTTGCAAATTTGTAATAAATTACATCTCTACAAATTACGCATTGTTTATGTTACGTTTATATAAATCTTTTTTATGTAGACAGTGCAAGCAATGTAAATTATTATAATTTGGATAATACAAATATATAAAAGTGTAATCAAATTTCAAGAGGTTATTAAGTTTGTTGCCATGCGCTAAGAAAAGAAAGCCATCATGACAACAATATAAACGATATAAATTGTATCAACATAAGCAATATATTATACATCGGTTCTAAAAGACGCTTTAAATTCTGTAGTGAGATGTTATAAAAACAATTGATATATGTAGGTAATTTTTTTCATTAATTACTAATAATCATAACAGACATGTATCTTAAAACAGTCATTTACTCACTTGCTGTTCCAAAAATACGGACAACTTTCACGGTTTCCCAAGTTTCATCATCTGGTTCTTCGCACTCAGAAATATTTTTATGAAGTCTTTTTATGTTTTTATGCGTTGGCCAGAAGCATTCTGATGATCCTTTTAACCACTTGGTAGGGACTAAATGCAGTCCATCTTCGAATTCGACGACAGAAAATCGATTCATTTCTTTTCACTTATTATATTCTGCAACACAAAAATTGTAGCGCAGTCTACTCTATTGGAGCTTAAAATACCTTTAACAGAGATCTTTTGTGTCCTAATTTTGAACATATGTGTTTGTCTGAGTATAAAGTCAAAACACGACCATAAACAAGTATACTTTAAATACAACTACTTTTTTTATAATTAGTATGAAAAATATCCCATACATATAAAACATATACAGAACATATACATATTAAACTTAAAAATAACACATATATATATATATATATATATATATATATATATATTAAAAATATTTAAATTTATATAAATAAAAAAAACTCGTAAAAAATTGACAAATAACCGACTCGCGATAAATTGACAAATAAATACAAATAATTTAAACATTAATAATATAATAATAAGAATATTATTCTTTACAGAAAATGTAAGTCAATGACAATTACAGACACATATGCGTACATACATACGCACGTGTGTGTGTGTGTGTGTGTGTATATATATATATATATATATATATATATATATATACATACATACACACGCACGCATCTACACATACACACATACGCAGTATATATGTAATACTTTATTTAATTAAATTTAATGAAAAATCTTCATATCCTGCCTAAAAGCATTGCTAAAGTTTATATATAATATATAAAAAAAGTTGAATACATTATATACTATTGCGCGACAATAAACTGAATATTTTTCATAAAATAATCTAATTATGCAAAAATCATTATAATCATTTTTGTTCAATGTATTATTATATATTTTGTTTATCAAATTGAAAATACTCTCGTGATTATTTTGAAATTTATATGAACTATTATCGACCGTTTTTAAGTATGTATTACTGGGAAAACAACAAACTGATTATGATCGTACGGCATTTTCCACATTTTATTTCGAACATTCTCGCACGGCGAAAGGCATACAGCAGTGTCTTCGCGCATAACTTGTATACCCAACTCTTCTGATGCGCAAGGATAGATAGGTTCAGAATACAAATTTTTTACTACTTTAAGCTTTCTACCTATTATAAATTTTGTATTATCATTACATTTGACTAAATTTAAAACTGATATTACAGTTCCATTTTCAAATGAAATACAATTATTACTTGTGCTATTGGAATGGATCGTATATGTTTTAGTACGTAATATTTTATACTGAAAAGCAAAATTGTAACAATCAATTAAAGGTCCGTTTGAGTGAATTTTTTCAAAAAAAATTTCCTTACTGTTTTTTTGTTTCTTACTAAGCATATTAAAGTTATTGAGTTCGGAATATCTTCGTGATAATTGTTGAAGAGGTTTCTCATTTCTTCGAATCATTTTTTTTATATTTGACATGTAATTTTCAAATCTGAAAGCACTAAACTCGTCAATGGGTCCATACTTCCGCACATCAGAACAAATATGTAATAAAATATGGAAATTATGAGACATAAATTTAACTCCGTAAATTTTTTTGAAACATTTTAAAAAATACTCTATTAACATTTGGGCCCATGTAATATTATTATTATCTTTCGAAAGATTAGGACTAGCAAGAATTGTTACAGCAATATGTAATGTTATAAAATTGATATACACATCTTTTCTTAATATATCCTGTAGCACAACTGGACCCGTGTAAAGAAGAAACTGACGAAATTCCGTTGCTTTCCATAATTTTACATCTTTTAGTGATTGTGGGCGTCGAACAAAATCATTTAGTACACAACTTTGCAAATTTAATAAAGCTCCTGAAATCTGATTTAATAACTGTTGAGATAATTTTACAGTACGCGGACCTTTAATCCAAAGTAATATCAATTTTTTCATTATTCCTAAACATATAAGGTGCATGTAATCAATTACAACGCTAGAAACTAATCCAAAATTAGGAATTTGCTTTAAAATCGTCTCACCAATTTGAAAACCGTCGTATTTATTATTAGCAAAATCTTCATCAGTTCTTAAAGCATCAATTATTTTTGTCGCTGGAAAACATAATCGTCCATCTAAAAATTCACCTGTAATAGTACATCGCGAACAAGTATTGTAACCGGTATGATATTTTATTGATAAAATAAAAGCTTTTGCTGGAGCATCACAAATTAATCCATGAAAATTAATTTGTACTTGAATTTCATTATAAAAGAGTCCTGTATTAATTAATAAAATTGCTTCGTCAACAAATTGTGTTAAAAAATCATTGTTACACTGCGGTTTTCTTTGACCATAGTATGCTCCCACAATGAAAACTGATTTTAAAACTGTATCTGAACATAAAATGGGCCATAAAGTCGCATTGCTTGATTTGGAAATCGGTAAACCATCAATGTTTATAAAAATATCCAGACTAGCAGGTATTCGGCCTAAAACTGTATTATATTCATCTAACATTTTTTTAAATGCATTTTGTAAATCGAAATGGCAATATAGTCCAACGCCCATTTCAATAATTGCTGTGTGCCTTGGAGAGAGTAATGTTCGAGGATCTTTTGGAAACGAATGTCGCGTATATTTACGTAATATAATCAAAAGTGCCCTGATAGCAACCTGGAAAATGTTAAACATAATTGCCCAAGAAGCTATATCCTTAATAAATTGATCATCTTGATTATCAGTTTTATTGCCAGGCTCAACATTTATATAATGTACTACTGATTCAGTTAATTCATTTCCATTTGTATCACTTTCACTACTATTGTTACTATCATTTCTATGCATTTCTCCCTCTTCATTGTTTGATTCATTATCGTCAACTGTGTCACTTTCATTTAAATTGTCTACAAGTTCATCATTTCTATTGACAAATTCGTTTTCTAATAGCTCTAAATCTTCACTAGTATCAGATTGTAATAATTCGTCTCTCAATTCAAGATGTTCATTATTGGAAAGATTTAATAAATCTGAAGCAGTGTTATTGGCAATAATTCTTCGGAAATGCCGTTTAGAAAGAAAAGAATAATTTTTGTGTTTTCTATCCATCTTTATAATAAAATAATATACTAATCAAAACTGAAATAGCTATATGCTTCAATTAATAGATCTTCTAATATTTGTTCGTTTCTACAGTACATGAAATATAAAACTATTTGTTTTATAATTCATGTACAGTAGAAACAAATGTTAAATATACAAAACCTTTATTCAATAAAATACCAATCTCAACAGCTATGCGTTGGAATGGTGGATTTCTCCGTATACGTTGGACTAGTGTGAATGTCCTTGACACTTCACGGATCGTACTTATTGAATCTAGTAACAGAAAAAAATATATACATACATATATATACACACACACACACACACATTTATACTAACTTAGGAATAAGAAAAAAAAGTTAAAAAAATTTACGAGAAATAAATAATAAATACGTTTTGTATTATCTTTATATATGTTGTAATTATTGTAGTTATTGAACTATCCTTACAAAGTGAAAGCTTTTAGTCCTTCGAGAATAATATAATATTTTTTAGACGAAAAAGTTTAATAATTTTATATGTCTAATTTGTATACAATTTTTCTATCTTTATTACGTTTGTAGTTAATTTATATTATATTTCGTTATTTCTTAGTACATAAAATATTACTTCAAAACTAATTTTTCTTTTCTGGAAACTTGAAATCAAATTAATATATCTAACCAGAATACCATTAATATAAGCTATTGAGAAACAGTAGTTTTAATTTATCGCTTACCTCTGATGTCACACTTTGACAATTGTGATTGGTCGTATGCGTGTGAGCATATCCTTGTCTTTATAACATGTGTGAGACCGCCATATATCTTTACGCATATCAAGAGACATAACGCCCGCGCGCGCGCGCGCGTGTGTGTGTGTGTGTTTGAATGTATTTAGTTCCAAAAATTTTAGAATATTAGTGATGCAATAATCACTTTGTTTCCACGAAAAGCTTTGAAATGCTTAAATTGTAAGTGTAAAGTTCGCTTCTTGTACTAATTTTTTCTGAGTTTTATTAAAGCAACTAATAGGTTAGATTGTCCACAGGAACTACAGAGGGATGTATGGCTTGAGAGAGAGAGAGAGAGGGGGGGAGAGAGAGAGAGAGAGAGAGCGTGTGTGTGTGTGTATCTCTTCGCGCGACCGGCGACTTGCGATTACCGAGATCGAATCTTATATGTACATATACATACATGTAAAAGGTTCTTTTAGATTAAAGTAATGATTGAAAAAATAACTCACCGTGTTATACTATTCTTCCTCTCGATTGTATCACATAATCACATGGAGCTACAGTTGTCGAACCTTGCAGACCAGTGCGATCTACACGACTGCACGATGCTGTGACTCGCGACACGTGACGCGCGACGATTTTCAGTTGTCAAGAAAATCTGAACGCTTGGGATCATCGCGTATCGCGCATCGCAACAGTCTGCAACCAACCATAAAAATTCGCGCGTTTTCTTTTCATAGCCAGGCCATCAGAATCGTATGCACAAGCGTGCATACAAAGGCGTATATTAAAGACGGCGCAAAATTACAATTGCAATCTAAATCAATTATCTTTGTATTAAACACCAATTGTGTGTGTTCGCTTCCGTTAGATTTATATTAATTTCTTCCAAAACCAGTACCGTATTATCAATTTAGATTTAAAGAAATCAATTATGTTACATATACAAAATCTGAAACCATGCATTAATTAAATCGAATAATAATTAATTGTTTATTTTTCAATGTTATTAAAATCTTTCCAGTATATTTTTCAATACGTACACATTATCAGCTATATTAAGGTAATAATAAAAAATCATGCATGTTCTTTTTTTAAAAAATATTTTTGAATTTATAAAAATGTCTTATTTATAAAAGATTGAACGCAAAATAATCAACAAAATATAATGTTGTTTCTAAATGTATTGCTTGTGAAAGGTGTTATAGCTCAATCGAAAGATTTGCAATATTTCGATCTTATTAAACGTTTCAGAGATATTATAATTAATTCAACTAAAAGTTTATAAATGTATTTCATGAAATATTTCATAAACAGCTCAACTGAATTTAAAGATCTGCAAATTATTTCATATGAAATGTTTCAGAAATAATTTAATTGAAAGTTTTTAAATTAATTGCATGTGAAAGATTTCAGAAACAACTGAACTGAAAGATCTTCTAAATCATTTCATATGAAATGTTTCAGAAGTAATTGAATTGAAAGTTTTTAAATTAATTGCATGTGAAAGATTTCAGAAAGAACTGAACTAAAAGATCTTCTAAATCATTTCATATGAAATGTTTCAGAAATAATTCAACTGAAAGTTTTTCAATTTATTACATGTGAAAGATTTCAGAAACAACTGAACTGAAAGATCTTTTAAATCATTTCATATGAAATGTTTCAGAAATAATTCAACTAAAAGTTTTTAAATTTATTACATGTGAAAGATTTCAGAAACAACTCAACTGAAAGATCTTCTAAATCATTTCATATGAAATGTTTCAGAAATAATTTAACTGACAGTTTTTAAATTTATTACATGTGAAAGATTTCAGAAACAACTCAACTGAAAGATCCTCTAAATATCACTTGAAATGTTTCAGAGATAATTCTATTAAATTTTTCAAAAATTATTTTCACGTGTAAGGTTTCAGAAACATTTCTGTTGCAACATTTCATATGACACATTTCAGAAATCTTTCAGAAATGTTGCATATGAAATGTGAAAGGTTGAAATAATTTTGAAACCTTTCAGAAAGCTTTCTGCAATGATCGGTGCTGTATGGGATGTACATATGGAGAATATTTGAAAACACTTTAATAAGTTCTCATATCAAGATAGAAAATATTTATTAAATTTCTATCGTATTTGATAACATTGATACAAATATATTATCGCTGTTAATATTTATTAATATACATTTTTCTTTTATGTCGTATTTTGTAACAATTTTTTATGAGAACTGACTTGTAACCAATACATACCTTATACCAATAAGACACAAATTTAACAACACAAAATGTTTTTCTTAAACGATGGAGTTTTCGTAAGGATATTGAATCTATTATGTTGCAATACCACTAATTATCTGGGAAAAATGTTTATAATTATATATAAAATGTGCCCATATATATATATGTGTGCGTGCGTGCGTGCGTGTGCGTGTGTGTGTGTGTGTGCTTGCGTGCGTGCGTGCGTGCGTGCGTGTGTGTGTGTGTGTGTGTGTGTGTAATTATATATAATATGTGTAATTAATATAATTATGTATAATTATAATTATGTATATATACGAGGGCAGTCCGATAAGTACTTAGCCTACAAAAGAAAAACGAAAATTTTGGAAAATTTTTGGCGATTTATTTCTCAACATAGTCTCCTTTTAGCTCGATACACTTGACCCAGCAATGCTCCAGCTTCTTTAACCCATCTGAAAAATACGTTTTCTCGAGGTCTGCAAAGTAGGCCTCCGTGGCGGCGATGACCTCATTCGATTCAAATTTCTGCCCGGCGAGTGACTTTTTCAAGTTTGGAAACAAAAAAAAGTTGCACGGGGCCAAATCTGGAGAATACGGTGGATAGGGCAGCAGTTCATAATTCAATTCGACCAATTTGGCCGTGGCGACGGCGGAGGTGTGAGCCGGTGCGTTGTCATGGTGGAAGATCACTTTTTCTTCGCCAAATGGGACCGTTTTTTCTGCAATTCTGAATCGGCCCAATAATTTGGCATAGTAGAGCCCTGTGACCGTTTTGCCCTTTTCCAGGTAGTCGATGTAAATCACACCTTGTGAATCCCAGAAAACGGTGGCCATCACATTTCCGGCCAATAGGACAGTCTTCGCCTTCTTCGGAATACGTTCGCCGGGTGAAGTCCACTGTTTCGACTGTTCCTTGTTCTCTGGTGTATAACAGTGGATCCATGTTTGTCTTCGGTCACGAAATAACGCAGAAACTCCTTCGGATTGCGCTTAAACAGCGTCAAACACTGCTCTGAAGTGGTCTCACGGTTGCGCTTGTTGTCCGGAGTGAGCAAACGCGGCATCCATCGCGCCGACAGTTTTCTCATGCCCAAAATTTCATGCAGGATATGACCCACGCGGTCTTTTGAGATGCCTACTGTTTCAGCTATCTCGCTCACCTTCAATCGGCGGTCTGCCAATACGAGATCGTGGATTTTTGTCACGTTATCCTCCGTGGTAGCCATTTTTGGGGCACCTGGGCGTGGTTCATCAAAAACCCACGTGCGACCACGTTGAATTTCGTTAAACCAATTTTTGACGGTCGCCATCAAAGGAGAAAAGTCACCGTACACAGCATCCAAGCGTTCTTTGATTTTGCTACGCGATTTCCCTTCCAAAAACAAGAATCGAATCACCGACCGATATTGCTCTTTTTCCATTTTTCTAAAATCTGCGGACACGCCCGCTTCCACACGCGGTCAAAACAAAACTACGAGTCCGATTCGGCTGAAATTTTGACAGTAGCCGTCTACGAGAATGTACTACACGATAGTAAATCTCTCTTTCGATACTAGCACCATCGGGCGGTGAAGCTAAGTACTTATCGGACCGCCCTCGTACATAGAATTTTCTATAAAAAGGTGATTCAGAACAACCCCGGTGTTCTTGTAAAGACGTGTTCTTGGGTTAATTCTGAAGCGATTTTTTATATACGAAAATTTTGTCCAACGCTTTTTGAATTATAACAGGATAAAGATAGCGAATTACGGACCGTATAGACATGGTAAGCACAAAACTCATTGTTCGACGTGGGCGCTTACGCGGAGTACCCTTTGCGATCAGCTGTTTGACAATGAGAAGTCTGATTCACATGAAACGCATACGCGCCCCTCCCCCCGCCACTCTGCATGTCTTTCTGCATGCCTTACTTTCTCTCTGTCTCTGCATGTCTGTCTGTCTGTCTCTCTGCATGTCTTTCTGTATGTCTGCCTGTCTTTCTCTCTCTCTCTCTCTCTCTCTCTCTGCATGTTTTTCTGCATGTCTGTCTGTCTCTTTGCGCATGTCTGCGTGTCTCTGCACATCTGTCTGTCTCTGTATATCTGTATGTGTCTCTCAGTATGTCTCTTTGTCTCTGCATGTCTTTTGGTCTCTGCATGTCGGTTCGTCTCTCTGCATGTTTGTCTGTCTTTTTGCATGTCTGTCTGTCTTCTGCATGTCTGTCTGTTCTCTGCATGTCTGCCTGTCTCTCTACATGTCTTTCTGTATGTTTTTCTTTCACACACACCACACACGCACACGCACACGCACACGCACACGCACACGCACACGCACACGCACACGCACACGCACACGCACACGCACACACACACAAACACACACACACAAACACACACACACAGATCAATTTAAAATATAACCTACACTTTAATCATTGTTTAGGTCTCTGCAGAGACCAAAAGACATGCAGAGACAAGATTTTTTAAATAATGATTAAATCAATTTTCAATTGGTTGGAATATAGTCCTAATAATGACATTAATATTTAACAAAATTAATCCAAATTCCGATACAAATGATGTTATAAAATACAGTATGCTAAAAAATAAAGAATTAAAAAAATTGTTAGGTAAGATTAATATAACGATAAGTTATATTGTTGTTGAATGTACCGAATAGCTTACTTTGAATTTTTACAGTATAACACTGTAAATGACTGGTGGTCAATTGCAACGTGGTCATAAGACTCCCACCCTATTGGTAAATACATATACTTGCAATACTTAATGTCACTTCTTTTTGATAATATTATATTTGGTTTTATTCATTGTAGTTTTTGTTTGGTATTATATTATCAAAAAATATGGATACTTGGTTCTTCTTTTTACATTTTTAATATTTTCTTAGGCGGATTTCATAAATTTTTGCTAAGTATTTTGATATATTAATAATATATTACAAAAAAATATACTTGGCGCTTCTTTTACATTTTTAATGTCTTTTAGGCGGATTTCACAAATTTTTGCTAAGTATGTTGAAACAGTAACAATACTATGTCTACATATATCATAGACATAGTGAGGTTATATAGACACAAAAAAAAATGTATGTTTTAATTACAAAAAGTAAATAAATATCTAGAGACAATAAGAGAGAAAGAGATAAAGAGAATAAGTTCGGTAAAAAGCGAGAAAAAGCGAGAGAAGGAGTGGAAAAGCGATAAAAAGCGAAGAAGGGCGGTAGAGAGCGAGACCATGAAAGAGCGAGAGGGAGATCATGGAAGAGCGATAGAAAGCAAAGGAGAGCAAGAGAGAGAGAGTGAGAGAGTGAGTGAGAGGGGGCGAGAAGAGCGAGAGAGAGCGGTAGAGATGAGAGAGAGAGCGTTAAAGAACGAAGGAGAGCGGGGGAAAGAGACGGAGAACAAGAGTAAACAAAGAAGAGAATGAAAAACCGAGGGAGAGGGACCAAGTCTGAAATATTTTTTATATATATTTGTATATCTTTTTAAAATTATCGCCAAAGCGGACAAATCTGAAATTTTTCGAAGATGTTATCAAATAACTTTATAGGGGTTGGTAGGGTTAATACCGAATATCAATGTTAGAGTACTCAAAGAAAACTATTTACTTCCGTTGGATTCATTCCCGTATAGTTCCTCATTCGGGTTGTGTATACTTGGACCAAGGGCGACAAATCTGAAATTTTACGAAGATGGAGATGACGACGACGACGACGTATCTGAATTTTTTAATGACATAAATCGGGCTGAAAAATACATGCATAATTCATATCTCAGCATTGAATGCATTTATAAACATCATTCTTGTGTCATTATACTCGGAAAAATTGATATTTGTCCCCACTATATTCATTTTTTAATAAAATTAATTTGTTTAAAAAAAACAACCATTTCTTTCTGCAAATGATACGCGGTAGCGTCTTTTACATGGAAGGACAAAAAAAAATTTACAAGGCGCTAGCCGTTACCGCGTCTCTTGATTTATTCAAAATATTTAAGAATCGATTTTATCAAAATCAATTTCTTCTACATTTGCAACAATTTTCTAATAAATTATATTAATGCAAATTAGATTAATCAATATTTTCATTTTAAACTGCCGCGTTTTGACTTACGGCTTTAACCAATCACTCGACACTGTTATAACAACATAACCAATAACATCTAGTCAATTGCTTGCTATTGTCGAGTAAACACGTGTTGTGTGATCGTAACGTAAACACGTGTTTCTTCGAGTAATTTTAACACGTCGAATGATTGTAGTGATCAGTAGTAATTAATAATAATTAATAAAATCGATCGATTGGTTCGTTGCGTCGTTCTGCGTTTATCAATCAAGTGAGTAAATAGTGTAAATGTGGTAAAATGTAAAATAACTTTATTTATACTTACACGTGCTAACGTGTAAGTATAAACGTTATTAAATAATTATAAAATAAATATTTATAACATGATTAAATTTTAAGTTTTGTATAGATTTTGGTTATATAAAGAACATAAAAAAGTTACACAAACGAGTATCAATTACAAGAATGTGATATTAATGCATACTACTTATTAATGATAAGTTTATAGACATTTAATAATAAATCAAATTATATTCTATTTTAATTTATTTATAATCTGTCATTAAGAATTTATTTATGATCTGTCATTTTTCATCGTGAACTCTATTATTCTTAATCAAAAATGTATAAGGACAAGTCAATATACATGGTGACTCAGAAAATCTGCCTATACTTTCACATACTAGGTTGATAGAGCAAGTAAAACTGAGAAGAAAAGTCTTTTACCATTTTTCATTATATGCAATAGTTATCAAAAATTAGTAAAGCTAGTGGCAGTCGCGGATGGTAATGCGGTAAGGAAAGAGAAGCAGCCATTTTTTACCGGCCAGCACGCTGGCGCTCGGCTGTCACACACACGAAGCCGCGCATGTGTCTCTAACTATAATAATTTTTATTTTGGTAACTATTGCAAATAATGAAAAATGATAAAAGATTTTTCTTCTCAGTTTCACTTGCTCTATTAACCCATGAAAATCTGCATAAAAAGACTTTTCATCTGTTGGGCCCCTAAAAAAGCATTTCGGTGATCATCATTTTGAAACTAATGATGTCGTAATCCAAGAGGTTACACGTTGGCTGCGACAGCAACCAAAGTCTTCTTTGCCGCCGGCTTTTATTTGTAAAGAGATGAGATAAGTGTCTGAATGTACAATCGTGAGCTAAAAGGTTGCAACACATTTTCTTCGATGGTTTTTGGAATGTAGACTTGTTCATCGAACGGCAAACGTAATTGGGTCTTACCTATGGATCTAACCAATTACGTTCGCCGATTGATGAGCAAGTCTACATTCCAAAAACCGTCGAAGAAAATGCAACCTTTTAGCTCACGACTGTACAGGGTAAATATGTCAAAAAGTGAAATAAATGTCAGGTAACTTTTATAAGAAACATTTTTTTGTTTGATCACTATTTTAGGAGATATAAAAAAAAAAATAACAAGGCACAGTTAGTGCATAAAATTTCGTCATTTATTTTAACAAATGTTCAAAATGTGTTCCGTTGTTTCCAAATGTCTAAAATGTTTGTTCAAAATTTCAGAACCGCCTTTATTATTGTTTAGCAAATAATGGAAAACAGTTTGAGCATTTGTTATAATAAATAACAAAATTTTATGCACTAACTATGCCTTGTTATTTTTTTTTCTCCTAAAATAGTGATTTATAAGAAACAAAAAAATGTTTCTTATAAAAGTTACTTTTTTTTTACGTAGAAAAAGATTCCGTAATAAAAAATATACATTTTTATTTAAAAAAACAAATTTGATCTTCAAATTACGTTAAAAATGCCCTCCAAATAAAAAATTGAGAGTGCCGTTCTCTTTCTTCCTCGAAATCATAGAAAAAAGTGTTAAATTTTTTTTGTATTTTTTTATATTTTTCGAGATGATTAGCTGGAAACTTTTCAAATAAACACCCTGTATATTGACTTACCCTAGTATAATTTTTGAAATTTTTATTATTTATATTTAGTTATATGTAAACATAAAATTAAACAAATGGCGCGCGCATCGCGCGCGCTTGTGTTGTTCTAGTTATTCTAAAAACGTTATCCAATATTTCGAGAACGCAAAACTGCATGGATTTTTATGAAATAATTATGCGTAATGTATTTTAATCTGTATTTTATTTATTGGTCCGTTCTTGTATTTGAACAATATAGAGATATCTTCTTTCTTAATATCTATTAAAATATGTTCTATTATACATCTTTTTTGTCGTTGATTGATGTATTTGGAATTTTCTCCCTTTTATTTATTACAATGTTAGACACTGTCTTAGAAATTATTATATGTAAATAAACTAATATATATGTTTGTCTATTAATTATTTATATATTGATATTCTTATTTTTTTGTGTGATTTAATTTTTTCATTTAGTATAGTTGTTGACGTTGTTGCAGAAATAATTATTATTATATAAAAATACTTCAGGAAATAAGTAAAAAAAAACCAAATTTAAAGAATTAAAAAACATACTCCGTGTTCAAATGGCTATAAGAATAATAATAAAAAAATTATGATAATAAACTAAACTAAAATTCCAAATCACACCAAGATACAGATTCAAAATTCCAAACACAGGTTTAAGGACTACCTCAAGAACAAACAGAATATAAAAATACACTTATTAATTATTACCTATTACTTACAATCAGTATTAGATTATTTTTTTCTATGTAAACAGAAATATTTTCAAAATATTAACGTTAATATACTAATATTTAATATTATTAATATTTTTGTTTGCTTAGTCTTAACCCAGTGAGAAATGATAAGTTGAAAAGACGTCTATTCGACGTCAATGTCGTTGATAGTTTAATATTAATAAGTTGAAAAGACGTTTATTCAATGTCAATGTTGTTGATGGTTGATACAGTACAGTCTTCTTAAATTTGGCCCCTCTAATTTTTGCATTCCTTCACACGTACTTTTACAAACACTAATATTATACCCCTTCCTTAACAGAATACTCTCACCACAGCACGAGTCTAACAATCACCGTGTACTTTGCTCGCGCAAATACATGGATTGGTGGACTCGTGCTGTGGTGAGGGTATTTTATAACTTTGGCATTCCGCACTTATCGCCCCATCAGTAAAAATTAAGAAGACTTTACTGTATTAATAAGTATTTCAACTACTTTTCAACCACTCGAAAATTTCGTTTCTATTAAATGTAGTTTTACAAATATATAATTAACAAAAATAATTAACGTCATTATTTTCTTCTCTTATCCAGATAACATACAGTTGAAAATTGGGTAAGGTAAGACGTTCTTTAGACATCTTTTATTAACCCGATTTCCCGACATTTTTCATATTTAATTTAACTTTTGTATTATATTCACACATAATTTCTAGGTGCATTATTATTTAAACGAACAACAGAAAAGTTATTCCAGATGCATTTCCAAAAACTATTCCGCATTTGTGAAAATAGTAAAAAACAATAACATAAATTTAAGAATTGGGTCAAAGAGACAAGCTAAATAATTCTGGATGTCAATTAAAAACTTTTATTACGATAGTACGCAAAAACGCAAATAATCCGGAACGTTTCGGTTATATTTAGCCTTCATCAGCCGAAATAAATAATTTAAACAAACATGTTACAAATTTTCCCAACAAAAGATAAATGAAAAAACGAAGGAAATACAAAAGATACAGACGCTCATTACGCAGATCTATACTTGTATGGCACTTCTCAAGTTCCTCTCTGACCGGGGTCACGACTCGGATAAGTGGCTGCTCGAGAATTTCCAAAAAATACTTCAGAATTTATTTTACAAAAAATTTTTTTAAATATTACAAAAATATTGTTTTGTTCATTGAGATTATGTGGTGCAATAATATAACAGTTATGCGGATATTTTGAAGAAATTATTCATAGAAAACGTCTAATAATTGTCTAATTTTGATGACACAAAAACGTCAAATTGACCAAATTTTCGCTATATCAACTGGTTTTTAAACGTTGATTTGACGATTATTCAACCTATTATTTCTTACTGGAAACTTATCTAGTTACAATAATTTATGGTTTTGTTATTATTTTTTCTTGGTTATTAATTGCACTACGTCGAATAATTGTACTATCATCTACAATATTATATTAATATTAGGTTAAAATATATATGATAAATTATTTAAAATATAATAAAAAATTAGTTTACCTAATACTAGGTAAAAATATAAAATGTTTTCATCAATAAAATAGTTATTGTAACCTTCCAAACAAGAGTGAGTTCTTAAATTTTTGACTTTTACATATTTTTTCACATATTCCACAAGTGTAAACAATTCTGAATTTCTTGAAAAAAACATAAAATTGTAAAAAATGTTATTTAAAAAACTTTTAATACGTACATAATATAGAAGTTATATTTTCAAATAAACTTGCTATATTTTGGATTGTTGATCTTATTTTCGTAATTAAAATTACGAAATATTTTTTAACTTGAAACTAATAATTAAAACATTTTTTACTTATATTATTCATGTTTCTTTTACTTAAAAGTTTATATTCTACAATGCTAGCGGTAGAAAGTTTCTAGACACTGGTCGCTGCTAGTGACTATGGCTTTGACCAATCGTAACGTAGGACGCTCCGCTTAATGCTAAAAGTTAGAAAAATCTAACTTCTTTCTTTTGACACTAGTGTTGACGTTGCTTTTCAGCGTCTCATGAATTGGTATCTTAACGCGGCAAATAGCCGTTTAGGCGAGTTTGAGTACACGGCATCCCTCCAAAGGACGAAAGTAAAGTAAGCAGTGAACTGTGGAGGTGACAGTGACCCACGACGACGAAGCCAAGTGAAGGACTCTAACTAAAAAGGTTAGATTACAAGGGCGCGGATTGCGCGACTAGAAGGTAAGAAAATTTTATGAATTTATAGAAACAAAATTGTGAATAATACATAATTATTATAACGCGTCAATTAACGATAGAGGAAAATATATCGTAATACTGTAGCTAAACTATAATGTACAAGAGAGAAAAAAACATTAAAATTAGAATAATTTTACACGTTAGTCGCGTCAATACTTGACGCGATAGCGGTCGTTACAAGCCGAATCCTGCGGTGTCCTCACAATCGCTGGACGCCGATATCGGTAGGAGGACCAGCTTAGCGATGAGACGAGTCAGCTCGAAAGTCGCAGTACACACAGTTACGACGCGGACTCGCCTGTCGTTGCCCGAATGCACGCTGGTGGCTACTTCGTTAGAAGATTGACCTCGCTCTTCAGCAAACATAAGCGGCCCACCTTGATGTCGGAGTTGGACTCTCACCATTTCGGCCAATGATTGAGAGCGTGGAGGTACTTCCGCAACCACCTCTCTTACAGCTGGTCCCGTATCTGCTGCATCAGTTGTCATTGTCCAAAGTGACTAGCAGGCTCATCCTGTAAGGATGTATCTGGCACGGCGTGGATGGCGGAGTCCACGAGGAAGTGGCCTGGGGTGAGTGCAGCGAAGTTCTCCAGGTCATCAAAGGACCTGCAGTGGCCTTAAGTTTATGCAGGCTTCCACTTGCGCAAGAAGCGTCGCCATCCTTTCAAAGATAGCCTCACCCACCCGGAGGTGGTGCTTCCTTGATTTCACAGCGGTCTCTCAGAGGCCACCGAAGTGAGGAGCCGCCGCTGAATTAAAATGCCACCGTATTCCTTGGCTGCCAAGGTCCGTTACTCGCCTTCCTTCAGAGCTGCTGGTTGCAAATAGGTCACGCAACTGACGATCGGTCCCTACAAAATTAGTATCGTAGTCAGAATAAAGAGTGTGGCACAGTTTCCGCCGGGAGGTAAAGCGTTTCAAGGCTGTGTGAAACGCCTCTGGTAAAGAGTCAGAGATGACTTCCAAGTGTATGGCCCATGAGAGATCAGGCAGACGAACGCGGTCACGAAGGCCTTGTACGCCTTATGCCCTTGCCCCCTGCTCGTCCGCAGCATCACCGGCTCAGCATAGCCGACCCTTGTGTGTAAGAAGGGTCGAGCTGGAACTACGTGAAGCCGCGGGAGATCACGCATTCGCTGCGTCGACGTCGCCGCCCGCCATTACACACAGCTCAAGCAATGGTGGATGATGACCGCCGCTCTTCCGCCAAAGATCCAATAGCGTTTCTTGATCAGTCTTAAGAGGGATTGCCTGGGCTTCATCGTGCAGCGTGGTGTGGTGGCAGGCTTCGATGACGAGTCGCGTTAGATAAGCCTTCTTGGGGAGGATCACAGAATGTTTCTTGTCGTATGACAACAGCGAGTGTTGCAATCGTCTGCTCACTCGGAGGACATCCAGGTCGTCAAGGAATAGACTCAGTTTGATGAGTACGTCTCCCCGTGGCAGCGCTTGACTGCGCCTGACCACGTTCAGCTGCCTCCTTCACCAGGTAGATTGGGACACCGGATCAAGGACAGGCGAGACTCCTCCAGCTCGTCCACGGTGAAAGTCGCGTCTCCGCTCTCAGTTACTAATCCTTACGCCGTTACCGTCGGCACCAGGCAGTCACACGGACCAACCGATTCAGTTTGAAGAATTGGGTCACCCAGGCCGGCTTTTCAGAATCCTTCGCATGATGAAACCGGAGGCGCACCTCCCCTGGTGGAAATAAAACGTAATGCAAGCGTTAATGAAGCGTTAATCGGAGAGTGAATCAAGTGTAAGCGAAGAGTAACAAAATGTAAGAATAACCCGTAGGACCTATAAAAATATCGTAGGAAGCGTAAATTGGGACATTGGAGCGTAAAGCAAGCATCAACTAAACATTCAAAAAGTATTAACAAAACGTTACACAATTCTTCAGCATGTATGAGCAGAACGTTTGTCAAGTGTAAACGGAACGTTATCGGAATACACGGTGAATGTAAACAGAGCATCGAGCTAACTTTTACTCGAAAAAGCGGGCACCCATCCAACTTGTAACCGTGCCCAAAGTTGCTGAACCTTAAAGATTGTACAGGAACTGACACTTCGCGGTAATCCATAAATAATTGATGTTTATGTATACTAAATTTGTGATGTATTAATTTAATAGACGTTAAATAGTTTTAAAATTTCATTTAAAAAGCATATAAGAAGTATATGATTGTATCGTATGCATTTCTATTTTTAGTTTACATTTTATGAATACTTGAAAAATGTACAGAATGTTTAATTACGTTTTGATTACGCTCTGACGGTCGATATTTTTCTACTCTAAACAAGATTGATAAAAAACTTACTTTTTTTTATTTTAAACGAAAAATTGTTGTTTTTTATTTAAAACAATTTGTTTTTATTTTGTTAGTATTTTTTAAGTAACCAAAAAACAAGTTTAAAACAAAAAAAAACGTTTCAAAAAATAAAGTTGATCAAATTGAACGTAAGATTTAAAAGGAAACACAGGGAAGTGTCCGCCTCAGATTAAAACGAGCTTTTAATATGTTGTAGTACAGATAAAAATAAAAAATACGTATTTTTTTATACGTGCCCATACGCACTTTAAGGAAGTGAAACAACCCTTTGAAGAAAATCGTTTTTTTTCTCGAAGCGTATACCGTCGAAACTATAAGAGATGAAAAAAATGTTTTAAATAAAAGTTGAATGGCTCAAAGAGTAATTTATAATAACGGAAAAAAAAATTTTTTTAAATTCTTTTTATTACTTTCCCCCACCACTTACTTATTTCTTTCAAAATTTTTATTTTTTTTATAAGCAAAATAAAGCTTATTTTATTATGAATTGACCGCTATATGGTAAAGTTACGATACAACATTCCTATTTTCTAAAAATAATTAAAAACCTCTTTATACGCACGGTACGCGCACTCATCTGCGTTCGTGCGCTACGGAAGTGACTGCCTCCAATTTCGACGTGCCTTTAACATGTTGTACAGATTAAAATAAGGGATTTTTTTACACGTGCCCTAAAACACTTTTAAGGGTGAAATACCCTTTTGAAGATCGGGTTTTTTCTTTTGAAGCGTGTATCGTCGAAATTATAAGAGATAGAGAAAAATGTTCTCAATGAAAGTTGAATGCATGTTTTTCTTGCATAAGATGGCAAAAACATGTCGAAAACAATCTGTGTCTAACATGAAAACGCAGACATCAAGAAAAACATTTACTATAAAATAAAACGACACTGCACTGAAGAATAACAACAATTACGGTGTTGTAAGACATTAATTTCTTGTTTAGAAAATAATGTGTAATTAATATAAGTTAAACATTTATTTACTGGTCTACATGATTTGACTAGAATATTGGTTCTTTTCAACATTTTACAGATAAGGAGACTTGGATTATAAAAAATTATTACTCACACACACCTTCACTATCTAACGCCAGCTCATCAACTAACAACAAGAGAACTAACATAAAACTAATTAAAAAATTAGTTAAAAATTTCATCTTTTAAACTGCATTTATACAATTCAATTAATGTGTTTATTAAATTTAATTAGTGTAGAAATATGCATAATCACGCTACTGGTGCGTGCACTTTGGGTCATTTCCTTACATATATAACTTTTGAATCTATACATGTCAATACTGCCGAGACGTAAACATTCTATTTCAAGATAGGAAATTATACTTTAGAGTTTAATCTTCCACGTTTTGACACTATTGATATGTCTCGGCATTAGAGATTTTATTTATATACTGATATGTCTAGTCGTGAAAATATTTTCCTCGATAATGCAATTTCGAGGAAACTGCACATTTACATAACAATTGAATGTGTTCATTATATTCGAATTGCATTATTCATCTGAGTTTTGCCTTTGCAAGTCAGAACCTGAGACTTGGAACTAATTATGATTAATGCGCGCGCGTGTGTGTGTGTGTGTGTGGGTTAATTGCTATTACGTTGTCTCTTATTTAACGCGACAAAAATGTTTTAGTCAATTCAGTATATATTGAATTTAATTTGTCAAACAAATGTAGAAAAATTATTAAAATCAATTTTCTTATCGCGTGCACTTTGGGTCATTTCTTATGTTTAATGTTTTTCTCCATGTCTGCGTTTTCATGTTAGACTACGAGATCCAATAGCGCACGTTGCAATAGTCCACCAACCAATCATCTTGACTTATCTAACCCAACCAACGGAAAAACTCTAGTCATCGACCGCTGTGAGTGGTGGTGTGCTATCGGTCCCTTGTGCTATCGGAATCCGCCCGTTAGACACAGACTGTTCTCGAAATGTTTTTGTCACCTTATGCGAGAAAAACATGCATTTAACTTTCATTGAAAATATTTTTCTCTATCTCTTATAATTTCGACGATACACGCTTTGAGACGGAGGTATACGCGTGTGGTAATTTTAACCGTTGCGCTAACGCTTCAAAGATGAGCGAGGTTCCGAACCTTGATCGATGAGCGTCTGGTACTCCTCTCTGAATCGGTCAATCACGCGGATATCGGACGTCGCGAGAAGCGTGGTTGCCAATTTTTGTGCCGGTTGACTGATGAAATGATACGTGCTTGCGAACGTGGCTTTGCGGGAAACATTGTGCAACGTGGAGTGATGACGCTCGCTGCATACCTTGCACGTTTTTGTTCAACGGACAATCGCTTAACTGATGCAGTCCGAGGCATTTGCGACAAAGATTCTTCTCCTGCACGTACTGCAGACGTTCTAGACAAATCTTCTTCCAATATGCCTTGCATTGCATTAGGAAATGTTCGGCACAGGGAATAGCGGCTCCGCTTCTGTTACTGACCCTTCACATAGTGAGCGCGTATCATCTTGGCGTCACCGAAAGCGGCCTTCTCCGCGCTGCTCTTTGACTTCTACGGTTCCACCACCTCCAGCACTTGCAGCTGCTACTCGAGAAATATCTTCAACTCTGCATACGTCGGAAGATTTGTACAATTCCGAAGCAACTTCTCCCACTCGAGGCGCAAACACGACTCCATCCGATTGATCACCGAGTGGACAAAAAGGTCCTCGCAATTGAATGTTGGTCGATCAATGCACTTAAAGTTGTCGATTGTGCTAGTAATTCCTAAATAGTACTTCCGCAACTCGTTCGCCGTGCCGTTCTTCATCTTGGCAAACAAGGAAAAATTTAAGAAGCACGAACGAATAAGCAGGCGCTTTTTCTTATAATACTCTTGGAGTCGTGTCTAGGCGCGTTGATAATTCTCGCCTACAATAAGCAGAGGCTTAATAAGCGAGGCGGCCTCCTTCTCCAGGCAAGTCTGTAGATAATGCAACTTCTCTACCTCGGAGAGAAGCCGATCATTCCTGATGATAGAAAGAAATAGATCACGGAATAATTGCTAATCTTTGAACTTGCCTAAGAAATGAGGCACGGAGATCTTAGGTAAGGTCGTCTGAGGAGCGCACGAAGGCTCTTATGCGGGCGGTTGAGGTTCCTCTTTCGCGGTATTACTGGCAAGTGCAGTAATGTGGTAAGCGTGGTACGTTGTGGCAAATAAATTTTTTCGGCTTCAGTCGCGTAATTGTCGTGAAAATAATCGTTATCCTCGTAGTCATCCCAAAACTGACGGTGTAATTCAGTATGCCGGGCCTCGTACTTTTCTCAGTGCTTGTTGAGCAACTGGAGGCGGTTGTCGATCACGTCGACCGTAATGTTTGCAGCACCGAGTTTCTTCATGTCTTCTTTTTGTATTGGCTATGCGGCTATGTAGTTTGATCAGGCGAATCCCGATAGCACACGGGACTGATAGCACACCACCACTCACAGCGGCCGATGTCTAGAGTTTTTCTGTTGGTTGGGTTAGATAAGTCAAGATGATTGGTTGGTAGGCTATCACATCGTGCGCTATCGGATCCCGTTCTGTTTGACCTACAGTCGAACAGCACTTTCAAAGTCTATACTCATTTTGTCTGTTGTTTATAGGTAGTCACATTCCTGGCACTAAGGAACGGAGTCACCACGAGTTTTACAAATGTACTGCACGCGCCGGCAAAATAATCCGACTCGAAGAACCAAAAATGTTTAACGCATTGCAACGCGAATGTTGTACGAACGCAACGCGGCAAGGTAGAAAATGTCGAAAGAAAAAAAAAATAAAAAGCGCTCGTTGCGATAATTTACGAGAGGATCAAAAAAAACTCTGTCTCATCGTGGAGGCAACTAATTGATCGCTGTACAGAATAATACAATGTTCACGCAAACACGCTCTCTTTCTCTCTCTCTCTCTCTTTGTGACAAAAAAAATACTACTGCTTTTAAAAACTCGTCATCTAAATACTTTTGTAGATTTCGTGTAATTCTTTGTTTAATTTTTCGACTGTACCAAGAATTTTCAGGCACTTCTCTTATCAAAATTATTAAAATCAAGACGAAAAATAATTACATTTTTAAGCTAAAGCTAGCATTATTATGTGTGTGTGTGAGAGAGAGAGAGAGAGAGAGAGAGAGAGAGAGAGAGAGAGAGAGAGGAGGAGGAGAGGGAAAAGGAAAGGGTGAGGGAGAGGAAAAGGGAGAGGGAGGGAGAGGGAGAAGAAAAGGGTGGGACTCTTGTGTGATGTATCAGTTGAGCTCAACAGGCGCCTCACGACATATCCGCGCGTAACGGCGAGTGCGCCGCCCCTGCGTACCATTTGTATTCGACCCGTGATATGCTAACTTAATCGGCTAATATTTTAAAATTTAAGCATCTGCTAAATTTTTGCCAAAAGAAAAATCATCTTAGAATTTGACCAGAAATACGTCCTTTGAAGGACAACGGGTGATTCTCAATCATTCTGTATAGCTTACGGCACAAATTATTTCCGAAGGTTTCACGTAAAAAGGCGTCCGCAGTTTTGACGGGAACAACTCGTGCCGGTCTTCGTCGTTTAAATCCTCAAAAAAGATTGTCGCGGGATGATTGCTAATTGGCTGACAGCGACACATAGCGCTCAATCTCACGTCCGATCACGTGCGGTGCAAGTGTGCGATTGAAATTGCCAAGCACGCAGAACAGTGTGTTTACTGCTTGTTGCGCGGAGGCAACGATTACGCAGAAACGGCGTCTAACGCTAGGCCCCCGCTCTGAGGCAAGTAGTAAACATCCCGCTCTGCGCGTTTGGTAATTTTGATCGCTTAGATTTAGCGATGGGCGAGACTAATTCGGAATTTTTATTAACTTATAACTCGTTATTGCGAGGACACAAAGTAGTACAGTACTTTTCGACTCATTATCAGTTTGGTCCATTCTACTTATTACATGCAAGAGATTTATCATTAATTGTCAGATACCCTGTATATACACTATATTTATATATATATATATATATATATATATATATATATATATATATATATATATACACGTTGTGACGTGACATCCTGTCCGGCTGTCCGTCACAGGAATCGCAAGATCCGGCCGGGGAGCGTACGCTGCAGCTCTATGTCCTCTCGGCTCGGAGACGAACGTGTCGGCGCGTGCGCTAATAATTCCGCGTTATTGTTTTGGGTCCTGTGTTCGTCCGCTAATTGTAGCGACATTTTGCGGATCGGCGACTAGCCGATATTAATTCTGTACCGACGAAGTCTCACCCGGCGAGAAGACTGCAAGAAAGAGGACCTACCGCCACTCAAAATTTTTCGGATCGTGCGCAGGATCGCAGTAGCGCGCACGACAGGTGATCTCTCTTCATTTAATTACGTTATCTCTTACCGTCGCGCCTGTACGCAACCGTAAGACCGCTGAAATTGCAGGACGCAAAGAGGAACGGTCAGACGTAGGAGACGTCGACACTCCATGCAGATCATCGCGTAGGAGACCCCGAACGAGGTGCTGCGAGAAAATGTTCCTGACTTGGTCACGAGCGCGGAGGCACCGGACCCCGAAGAGTCCGTAGGGATAGCCGTCCGGCCTCGGGAAAACCACGGGAAGAATCGCGAACTGCCCGAAGACACCGACCTATCTTGAATTGCGTGCCGCAGTGCGACGGCCTGATTAGAAAATCGCAAGGACCGCGTAATAAGGTAGAACCAATAACACGGCTCGACAAACCCTCGTGCGTGGGGCGAAAGATCCTGCGTGCCGCCTGCCAAATTTCCTTGTGCTATCGATCACTTTGCTGTGGATCGTCGTGAGTGCCGTCACGAGCCGGGACGACCGGAGCCGCTTATGTTCGAGGACGACCCTTTTTTGAGCCCAGCCAGCGTCGTGGTGAGACGAACGAGAATTTTGTAAAGCCGCCAATTTCGCCGATTGGATGTGTCGCGCGCGTGGTAATTGCAAGTAGAGTTCAAGCTCGCTGTAAGATCTTTCAGCGTATGTCGTACCGAATCGCCATATAATTTCGCGGGGACTAAGAGTGCGCTTGTAGAGTTTCGAGTGTGCACGGCGTTGTGTACGCCGTTAAGTAGAATCTTGACTCTCTCCGTTCGATGAGCTCGTACCGACGACCGCGTAGTATTTTCCGACCGCGCCCGGGTCGCGAGACATTGTCGCAGAACCTTGTGAGTACTGTTAGATCTTGGCCAAAATACATTGTTACTTTCTCTATTAAATTGACGTGTTCTCTTTAAGCTCCCTCGCTCTCCTCTACCATTCCGCCCGTGGCGAACCACCTCCTCTGCCAATTCCGTGGCTAAGCTATCGGTTAAGAGAGTCCGTTATTGCCCGTGACAAAGTCAAATATTTTCGCATTTTATCCTACAGGAATTTAGAGATCGGTAACGTCTCGATCTAAGAGTGGCACGCTCGCTCGAGCCTGATGCTCATTAGTACCGTCTAATTTCGTGCGTTTGTGTGTGAGCGAGCAGCTTTGCTATCCAACTGTCGTCACAAGCAATTAACGTAGTTGCACCACGTTCGTGAGTGCGGTCGCAACACACACACACACACACACACACACACACACACACACAAATATTTTTTAATACAATATAAATTTCTAAATATGAAAATGTATCTTTAAATGTGTGTATGTGTGTATGTACGGACGGTCCCCACATAAAATTAGTAAAGTTCGACGATTGATCGCGTACTTTCCTAGCCCACTGCACGCGGGGACCGCAATTCATGTTCAAAGAATGCAAGTAGTTTGCTGAGTTAAGTTTCTGTCAAAAAAGAAGGGTCCAATTAAGTAACCATTTACAATATCACACCACACTACAAGACTCCAGTGATGTTGGTGATCAATTGGACGATGCCAATATGGGTTATCGTAAGACCAATAATAATTCGGAGGGAAGTCTTTGCTCATAAAAGAGGAGGAGATTCGTTTGGGTTAGGACGGACCGCAGTGCATGCTCAGCCCGATCCCATGTCCGCCCCGAGTCCAGATACCGGAAACAGTTGGGGTTTAGTGGGTATTCCGACCCCGTAGGTCGGGAGCCTCACATACTCCGTGTCCTGTCCCCACAGGGTACAAAAATGCGGTAACGCATTCTCCAACTATAAGAAAAGGACCAATAATGATTGTTGTGTACGTTTAGTTGGCCTGTATTCATCTGAGAACACAACAAACCCACAAAATGTTGATCTTGCACCAAAATAACCTGAGCCCAATTACAAAATTTAAGTCTTTGACGCTAATCATTAGGTGTTAGTGCCTAAGTCAATATTATGTGATATGGATAGAATATACGCAAGGCCAAAAATCTTTGAACTGTGCTTCTCGGAATACCAAATTGTTTTTCTATATCTTGTAGTGAATATGTGGATTCAAATGCACCACAACTAACACAAAAAGGACTCGGGGGTCGTCGCGCTTAGAGACATTGATATGACGTCTTTGTCTTCTTACATTAGGACGCTGTCTTTCACGTCTTTCGATATCGGCAATCACTCGATTATTAGTATGACATCTATCAGAAAACAATTATGATAAATTCGATTTGCTGCACGATTTGCGACAATATTCTCTAAGAACCAGCAGAATATCAACAATTTCGTTCTCTGTATAGTCTGGCATTGCTAAAGTTACAAAATAAACGCAGATTTTTTTTTAAGTTTAATTTTCACTAAATTTTCAATTGGATGTACAATTACATAGGTACAATATCATTCGTGCTGTTGGAAGGAAAAGCCCAGATTCAATTTGTAGAAATATTATGACCAAATTCCCATGGATTATCGTTCCACACTGAGGTAACAATATTAGTTATTTGAATGGTAACCTGCGATTTTGACAGTAGGAATGAGAAAACAAATTTTGCATTCAGATATGTAATTAATTTCTTCGTTACAACAAAATAAACAACTTAGCAACCTCTACCTGGTACACCTTGTAGTAATGCTAATGTCGGCGATGTAACTTTCAAGTCTTGTAACAAAAAATTCTTAACAAAAAAACATTTATTTATAGTGTTTTGGAAAAGTCCCGAGATATGTTACAAGAATATGTAAAAAAAAGTAGGCTATTTAAAAAATTAAAGGTGACCTTTACGTAATCTTCAAGCAACTATTCAAAGTTAAATTAATGATACCATTTTATGTCATCCTCGAAACCATACAACTTTTGTCGGAAACATTTTTGCTGAAAATGCTTTATGGAAGAATTATCGAGGTCCGTTTTTTAAAATGAGACACCCTGTATATGTATAGTATATACATTATATGTATATAAAATTGAAATTGTTTGAATTAGATACAGAAATTTATAAGAAATATTATTAATTCCGAATAATCGTACAATACAAATATATGTACTATACACAGCATGTGCAATATTTTTAAAATATCACAGTATCTACATGAAGGAGTATTTTGAAAATTACATGAAAATGGAAAATGGAAATAGGAAAGTGAATTGATTACTTCATTCAATTCTCCTAATCAAGATGATTCCAACGATAGTTTATACACAAGGTCAATTGGCTTGTTATAACAGTCAAAATAGTCAGCAAAATTAAATACTTTATGATGGACAGTGATATGATGACTAGCAGACGTTGGTCAGTTTAAAATAAAATCGGTTCATAGAATAAAATATAGGGATAAAAATAATACCAAATTGACCGTGATTGCATGGGCAGCTAATGTTTGCTAGCGACTGCGCCACCCACCACCTAGACGTATTTAACATAACCATTTAGTCTGTTATAATCCATGTGTAACTTTTGTTAATATCGTTTTGACGGGGAGTATTCAATAAAACTTTAATTTATTTTTTTATTCTTACATATTTTAAGGATTGTTTTCAACATATTCTTTTGTAAACTTTGTAGTAGGAAGATACTAACTGTCTCTTTCTTTCTCTTTCCTTCTCCCCTTTCCTCTCTTTAATTCTTTATGCGTTCTAATTTCTAACATTAATTTTTATATCCCAATATACTATGTGATTCATGCATACATTATATACTAATATTCACAATATTTACCTCTGTTGTCCTTGATTTTCTGTTAGGTTTGCCAACTTGGACCAGGCCGCGGGTCATCAACGTTTGTAAATGTATTATCTTCCTCAGCTACTGATTTTGTCATTATACGTATGGTATTTCTTGGAATGTATTGAAACATTGCTGTAAATATACTTGCATGATGATTGTACAAATGTTCGATTAATCCCATGTATCCATTAAATAAGTTGAGAATGTAAATGCAATTATCAACATTGCATTTTATTCGAGAAAGTCCTGTGTCGCATACAAAATATGGTGATAGACTGCGATACCTAATTTCTTCATCTATTTCACATCGCATTTGAGCTATTAGTATTATATGATAATCTAGCAAGTGATGTTCAAATTTTTTCAAAACTCTACCTTTGCAATATTTTTTACAGATATTGCATTTTGCATAAGGCTTTCTAACTGGTTTGAAATATCGCCATACCAAGTTATTGGCATTGCCCCATGGTAATTCTACAAAATTTTCTGTTTCTTGCAAAAGTGCATCAGTCAGATGTTTACTAGCATTTGCATTTTTGTTGTCTTTTATTAGCTGTATACTTTCATTACTGCCTCCAGCTACTTGTTCTATCATTATATCTGTGTTACTTTTTGGCATAGAAATCCTTGTATATGTACTATGATAAATGCTCAAATGATCTTTCAATTTTTTTGTTCCGTGAAACATATTAATTTTGTAAATGCAATTATCAATATTGCATCTTATTCGAGGAAGTTCTGTGTCGCATACAAAATATGGTGATAGATTGAGACGCCTAATTTCTTCATCTATTTCACATCGTATTTCATCTATTAGTTCTTCATGACAAAGTAGCAAGTGTTGCTCAAAATTTCCCAAATATCTTATACTTTTGTAGAGATTTTTACAGATATTGCAATTTGCATAAGGGTTTCTAACTGGTTTGAAATATCGCCATACCAAGTTATTGGAATTGCCCCATGGCAATTCTACAAGATTTCCTGTTTCTTGCAAAAGTGTATCAGTCGGATGTTTACTAGCAGTTACACTTTTGTTGCCTTTTATTAGCTGTATACTTTCATTACTGCTTTCAACTACTTGTTCTATCATTATATCTGTGTTACTTTTTGGCATAAAAATCCTTGTATATGTACTGCTATGATAAATGCTCAAATGATATTTCAATTTTTTCGTTTCGTGAAATATATTAATTTTGTGAATGCAATTATCAATATTGCATCTTATTCGAAGAAGTTCTGTGTCGCATACAAAATATGGTGATAGATTGAGACGCCTAATTTCTTCATCTATTTCACATCGTATTTCATCTATTAGTTCTGCATGACAAAGTAGCAAGTGTTGCTCAAAATTTCTCAAATATCTTATACTTTTGTAGCGATTTTTACAGATATTGCAATTTGCATAAGGGTATTTAACTGGTTTGAAATATCGCCATACCAAGTTATTGGAATTGCCCCATGGCAATTCTACAATATTTTCTGTTTTTTGCAAAAGTGTATTAGTCGGATGTTTACTAGCATTTACACCTTCGTTGTCTTTTATTAGCTGTATACTTTCATTGCTGCCTTCAGCTACTTGTTTTATCATTATATCTGTGTTACTTTTTGGCATAGAAATTCTTTTATATGTACTGCTATGATTAATGCTCAAATGATCTTTCAATTTTTTTGTTCCGTGAAACATATTAATTTTGTAATTGCAATTACCAATATTGCATTTTATTCTAGGAAGTTCTGTGTCGCATACAAAATATGGTGATAGATTGAGACGCCTAATTTCTTCATCTATTTCACATCGTATTTCATCTATTAGTTCTGCATGACAAAGTAGCAAGTGTTGCTCAAAATTTCTCAAATATCTTATACTTTTGTAGCGATTTTTACAGATATTGCAATTTGCATAAGGGTATTTAACTGGTTTGAAATATTGCCATACCAAGTTATTGGAATTGCTCCATGACAATTTTTCATGATCTTCTGTGTTTTGCGAAAGTACATCAATTGGTTGTTTGCTAGTACTTGCGCTTCCGTTGTCCTCTACGGCTGTTGGCTGTGATGCATTTCCGTATGGATTTCTTTGTGTATTGTTAAGTGCCCTTGCATGTTTATTTATACCATGGCTGTGCAAATGATCTTTTAAGTAATCTATTCCGTTAAATATGTTGACAATGCAATTGTTAATGCATCTTGCCTTAGAATCTTCTACATCAAATATAAAATATACTCCTAAATCGGCACGTCTAATATTTTCACGAATTTCTGTTATTACTTCTGGATGTTCACGTATCAGATGTGTCTCTAAATTTGGCACATGCTCATTATGATAGAATTTATTACATAAAATGCATTCTGCTTCTGATGGTCTGTGTAGGATGAAATAATGCCACACTAAATTTTGGGACATTGTTACTTACTACTTTATATTAATTATTTTATAAATACACTGATTTGAAATGCCTTGCTGACTACTGATTAATGCCATTAAGAGGTTACAGTTTCGAAGCCAAAAAAACACGTCTCTTTGAAAATTTCTTTTTTAAAACTTAAAGATTGTTCGAAGCAAACGTTAACGTATTTAAATATATGTTTTTTAAGAATAATTTAGTAATTTTTTTACAGTAAAGTATCGAGAAATAAAGAGAATACGAACAATCTTTTAGGAGCAGTCTTTGTTAAAAGCGTTTTGCAGTAAGCATTTTAAATTTGAGCTAGTCATCTGAAATCAAAAATCTTAACTAATTTAATTACTGTATAAAGTATAAAGTTATTTAGTTTCCAATCGTCTATTTTTTTTGAAAACGTAATTTGCGACTAAATCGCGTTTGTTTAAAATCAAAGGTATGATTTTTCGACAAAAAATTCGTTTGTTTTTTATCAGTAAAAAAAAATACGCCAAAGAAAACAAAGTAACAATCGGTCACTAAATTTTTTAGTATCAAAAAAGCCTACAAAATTTTATTTTGATTGGTGCAGTGTGTTTCGAAATATTTTGATTACCGATTTTGAAAATGCAATCTTTAGAATAACGCGTTTAATGCTTTTACTTAAATTTTCAACCGAATAAAATGCAATATTTATTTTAACTTACACTGATTTATCTATTCCAAGGTCATACAGTAAGTCCTCCAAATCAGTTGCAACCTCCAAACCTGTAATTTGAACTTGCCAAAGTGCTCTTGCTTCTTGACTCTTTTGCTGTGCATCAAGATCCAAAATTTTGATGCGCGTAATGATTTCTTTTTCAATGTATCTGCAAGCAGGTCTCTATTTATACAATACAATAGCTTGAAACATTTAAAGAAGTACAGCATTACTTTTGTTTAATATACCGGTGGCGGTATAAGCTACTGTTTCTATGGTTTTATTGCCGCTTGGAATAGTTTTAGGGTTAATTTTTCAATTTAGTTGATTGAAGCTTTTGTTGTTATTTTGAGTAAGGTGAAGTTAATATTTACGCCGCGGAGGGATGTACGCTGCAGCAGTCAGAAACAATAGAGGGAATAAAGATAGTCTGCTCACAATCAGTTTATGTGCCTTTATGCTATATTAGTATTGTTATTACAGTTCTTGATTGTTAATATTAACGAACCCAGCAAACACAGTTACATAACGGCAATGTTAATAAAATAAAATCGAAAGTAACAGGCAATATAATATGCGCGTTACATGTAATGTCCATGTTAGTTGTAATTTCCCACTCATAAGAAAAATAACAGTTACATAACAGTTGTATCATATTTGTTATATAGCCCTGCCGAAAATGTACGATTAAAACTGATAAAAAAAAAGTAATCCGAATCGATCGGGATTTCTGCACCAAAAATATAATATTAAAACCGATTGAAAATAAAAACCCAATCGAACCCCAGATAGATTTATTAAAACAGAATACATTAATGCAAATGTAATAAATGTTTAATTTACAAAAAATATTTCTTGTATCTTTTTCGTTAACAAGGATTAAAAAAGGATTAAATTTGAATTAAACATTTTTCATTTAAGTACAAAATTAAATAACAATACAAATTGTTATTTACACATAAAAATATAAAATTTTATATGGAACAGCGTTCCACACATACACATCATGTTTGAAAAAAGTGAGAGCGAATATTCGTTTCGAGGTTACAATAAACAGCTCCTAAAAGTCTCACTGAAGTATGAGCTGGGGAGTCGGCCGCCGTGACGCCTAGATATAACGCATGTGGCCGCACTCGACTTACGAGAAAATCTCTCACGGCGTGGCCACCTAGTGGTGGCACCAGAACTCATTTGTTAAATCCATTTTAATTCGAAATTACAGAATTTCATAAATTATAATTAAATCTAATTTTAATGCTACGTGACACGTTGAGACGCTAACAATTCTTATGTACCATTTTCAAATAGATATTTTGATGACAATACTATAAATCACGTTAACAAATTTGTAAAATTGTCCGAAAGCTATGTTTTTTTTTGGCAATTAATAATTCTTGACAACCGTCAAGAAAAAAATAGTTTCCGAACAATTTTACAAATTAGTAAAAATGATGTACAATGTTATTTTATCAAAATAGCTTTTTATTTAAAAAATAGCACGCCAGAATTTTCAACGTTTCAGCATTTCTTGCTACTAATGTCAGGATTATGAAACGTGGTCGCTGAGAGTATTTAGGAGTCTTAATGCAAATGAATTAAAATTTTAAAAAATTTTTATATTATGCATTACACTTAAATAATTCACGAAAGCAATATTAAAATCAATTACAATTCGTATATAATTAAAACCGATTATTTTTTAATCCGCTCGTGGATTGAATCGATTAAAACAGATTAAAATCAATTAAAAAGGATTCCGTTTTAATCGGTTTTAATCGCACATTTTCGGCAGGGAGGAGTCGTATTAATAATTCAGTTTTATAACAGTTATATTATTAAAATAAAATGTTTATTATATAAACCTGATAAACAGCAGTTATCTGACTGTTATAAGTTATTGTGTTGTAATATTAACAATTCAATTTTACATAACTACAATATTGCTAGAATGTAAAAATTCGTTATATAACGTGACACACACAAGTTATATAACTATTATTTTCTGTGTTTGCTGAGAAAATATCGTGAATTGAATTAATTCTTTTATGTAGAAGTAGCGCGATGTATTACCATCTACGTAAAATGATTACTGTAAAAAATATAAAAGGCATAATGACTATTTCATGATATGTAAATGTAGAGCGATAGTAAAGGATGAAGTACAAGCAAGATACAAGTGTATAGTTTTTGTTTTCTTTATTTAGTTTGATATCTTGTATATTCCACTTGTTTAGGATATACGGCTTTTTCAGCGAGCGAGATTTATGCTGTAATACAGACACTGCGTGATTGGAAAGCATCACTTACCCTATGTTGAGCACTATGTTGAGAACATATTTGCACTCTGTTGATGTCTGTGCATATTAATTTTTTCAATATTGCATTATTATTATTCTGTAAACATATTTACTGTTTTTATTTCCTAATAAACTTTGTAAACACATTTTGTAAGTCATTATGTTATTTTATATTATATTTGTAAATATTATTTGTAAATAATCGATGTGCCGTGTATCTTATATATAAGAAGTCGTAAATCCCGCCCCTTTTTTTTATATGACAAAAATGCAAGAGTTTTTTTAAGTTTCTTTTTCAAGTATAAAAAAGGAAATATTTTATATTTAAAATTTTTTTATAATTGTTACGTTTGACGGATAAAATTTTTTATTTTTCCACGCCATCCGTATTAATAGTAATAAATTAAAATTTGGGAACACCTTCCAATCAATTAAATAAATCCTACATTAAAATCATAATTCAATATCTCTCAACAGATGTCATACGGTTTTTACATCCGCGACCGCTTAGCAACATCGCGGCACCGCCCCCTCCACGCGCAACACCCGCGAGCGTCTATTGGCGTGGCACAACATCGCGCGCGTCGACCTCTCAACTCGCGACCCCTTCTAATATCGCCAGGCTCCGCACTTTGAAATTCTATCTATCTTTTCAGTTTAATATAAAATATTAGGAACAAAATTATAATTATTGAAGTGTGATTCTTTCATGGATGCTTTCTACTACCGCACTAAGCAACTTAAATTAAAACAACTTTAAAACCGTAACCAATAAAAATACTAAAAGATGTTGAATCAATATAAAAATTAATTTCTTATAAATAACAATAAAGCTTGAACTTTTTACACATAAAACAATAGCGTGCGGTTGGTGCTATTACTTCGTACACTCCCAATTGCATTAATTTAAAAGGTAACACTCCAAAAAAATTCTAGAAATTTCTCTTGTTAAAATTTAATTCCCTGCAATAGCAACCATTAAACATTAATGTCTAACATTACATAACGTTTTAGTACATGGTCCTCCACCGTACCATATACGTCAAATCAAGATTCTTTAAAAAACGTAATTTATATTAATTTTCTAAATATTGGAATTTGCGTCAAAGCGTGGTATGCGGTACCCCCGCGAGTCGCGACCTCCGGGAAAGTCTACAAGTGCCTCGCGCGGACTATAGGATAAAGCTGCGCGGTCGCGGAACGGGGCGGGCTTTTAAGGGCAACGCGTTTTGAAAAACTATTGCTCCGAATTTTCCGGGAACCTGCGGAAACGTCCCGTGACATCTCTTGCCCATATCCGCGCATATAAAAGGAGCAAAATCGGAGCTCTAAAATTCAGATCAATCTTGTTGGTCGAGTGAAACACGCTGCCCGGCGACCGCCAAACTGCAGACTTCCAGGTACAATCTCACCGACAGGTGGGTTTACTTCTAGGCGAAGACGATGGTCTTCGGGGTGGCCCACGGTCGGATTGCCTTCTTCTTTCTATCATCCTTTCTCTCTCCTTCTTATCAAAGACTCAGAGGGTTGAACCACACCAAGCATTAGCTAAAGTGTGGCCTCACTCGTTTTTCTATCTTCCACTTTCTCATTCTGGCGTTGAGGAAGATTTACAAACGCGACTCTTTGACGTCTCTTTTCTCTCTCACTCCCAACCCCGTCGAAGAAGATTCACGAACGCGACTCTTCGACGTCGTCTTTCTCATTTCCTCTTCTGCAGCGTCGAAAAAGATTTGCTAACGCGACTTTTTGACGTTTTCTTTCTTTCTCACTCTCTTATCCAGTCGAGGAAGATTCGCTAACGCGACTCCTCGACTTCCGATACTTCAATCTCTCTCCCCCGTCGAAGAAGATTTGCGAACGCGACTCTTCGTCCCATTCATTTTCTTTCTACCCTGTAACTTTAAATTTTTCTCTTGGATAATTTCTACCCTCCAAAAAGTATTCTAACGGGTGTCCTCTCCCAGTGGATTCGTCTCTCTCTCTCTCTCTCTCTCTCTCTCTCTCTCTCTACACACACACACACACACTTTTTTTTCTTTTTTATTTTGCAATGGCTAATAATTAATTCATTAAAAATTGTAATCTCTTAAACATACGCGACAGATCTCTTAAACATATCTCTGTCTCTCTCTCTCTCTCTCTATCATTTAATATTTTTTCGGAATGGACCGGTAAGTCATCTTTATTCTCGTGGCAAATTTCCAAGTTAATTATGAATTCATTAATGCAGATATGGGCAAACGGAAGGTTTATCGTGCCTACGTTGGGTGGGTGTAAGCGTTTTTTTTTGTCGGATGATGCGCGAGCTAAATACACCTGGCCTGAGTTTGACCTTTCGATGTTTCCGCTCCCCGCGTTTTAGCCCCTGCTCTCACCGGAGAAGGTGCAGAAAGCGTTGGGGACCGAATACCCCTCAATGCCCGAACTAATAAGTCCTACGACGGCGCAGAACGGTTTGCCCCCTCCAGAGTAGGAGCATCGAACAATAGTAGCGACACCTCTCAAAAAGATAACTCCCCGTAGGTGAGCCATCAGCAAAACTAAAGATTGCGTCTTGATCCGAGCGTCTACTCGTTCTATCCCCCTGTCAGTGATGGTAAGAAAGCCAGCAGGCACCGTCCTTCAGTTGCACCCCCGTCACTTACCACGCGTTATCGAGGATATAAAGATTCAAAATAATAAGGATCTCCTCCGGATATTTAATCACAATCGACGGCACATCACCTCGCGCCCATTAAAAGTAATCATTCTTATCAATAAGTAAGTTTTTTTTGTATTCACTCATTAAACAATTACCTATAATCCTACCAAAGATTATCATGAGATGTTATTTTCTTTTATTTATTTGCGCAACTTTGTTGTACCAATATTGATATAAATATATATATATATATATAAATATGTAAATATACTTTTTTTATGTACAATTCGATCCGTAATCTAATTATTTTTCACCCTTACCTCCACTCAACTACGTCTGTACCACGCTTGTATACCACTCCCCCTCCCACCCTCCAAATTTCCTCTTTCATTCAAATTAAATATATTGTCGTGTATCTGAGCGTGTGGTCTTACGACTCAGAGACACGACTGGTGACAGTTGCTCTCCCGATTCAAAAATTAAGACAAATTAAGGAAAAATTACGTCTCGGATAGCAATCACGCGAATCCGCGGACGTAACAATAATAGTAAATAGTATGAAGTTTTTATTGGCATAATTTATTTTCCTTAAACATAGTAAATAATACTTGATAAATTAAATTTTTGATAGCTGTAATGTCTTTGGGCTCCAAGAAATCACTCAATGCTGTAGTACAATTAGCTTTGAATATTTTGTAACGATACACCCCCGCATCGTTCCCCCTGGGGCCACGAACCGCCCTGTCCGGCCGAACACCCGCCGGACAGACGAACAGGCGCTACGCGCCGATAAACGCCTCACACACGCGCGCGCGAACGGCCCAACAAACGCGCCGTTAAACGTACGGAGTCCGCGCGCACGCGCATTAAGCCGCACGCTCCTGGCGTTGGAGCGACAGAAGGGCGTGCGCTCAAGCGAGAGTGCGATACCAGACCGATCTCGAAGCGGCGGGGATGCTGTGTTCCGGGAAGAACCGAACTCCACCCAAACATCCTCGATTCTCCGAGATCGGGGTATAAAAGGCGGACGATCTCACAGAGAGAGCGACTCTTCCCCGGTCCAGCCTCCGAGCCAGACCCAGGAAATCTGCGTGGTAGAGCGAGATCTGTCACCGCTGAGAGATCTCGGCGATTTTCAATCCCGCTTTCCCGGCACTCAGGGAATCCGAGTGGTAGAGCGAGCTCTGCCACCGTTGAGAGATCTAAACGATTCCGCCAACTTCCATCTCCATCCGAGAGTCCGCGGTAACGACTGCCACCCAGGGGGTAGAGAGATCTTTGCCTCCATCGAGAGATCTCGAGGCAGCCGGCACCGACGCACGTCAGGGATTCCCTACTAAGGGAATCCCACCGAACACCTGTCGCAAATTCGCGGAATACCGGCGCGACTTCTGGAGTAAGCGCCCCGGCCCGCGCGCATCGTGGATCGACGAGACCGCGACGATCGACGTAAACACCGCAAAAACCACGCGACGGCATCAAACAAGCACGAGCAAGACCACGCTATCGTGCGCTCTCTCGCACCGGCCGCGAGCCGAGCACAAGCGACGGAACCGATGTAAATAGATCCCCGTCCTGTACATACCGCATCTTAGTATTGTTAAATCGCGTCACCGTACCGTACGTTAAACGCACGTTCGATCTCGGAATTAATTAACCCGATAACCTCCCTTCGAGCCCTGGCTTCCCTGAGCTCGTCCGCGCTCGGACAAAACACAGGTTGTTACAATTTATTACCATAAACGGCTACATACAACTAAATTAACTATAATACGAGTGACGCGGCGATCCTCGTGCTTGCTCCGGCTCGCTCCATTACTCGTTTTCCTCCTACGCGTACCGATGCTGCGCAGCATCGCCGCTCGCGCCGCTCGCGCATCCCCGCGTATACTACAACTCTTCCGCCTCTTTAAGTGTTGTTTTTGTTCAAACAAGGAGAGCGCCGCCGTTCAGTAGAATCCCTCTTGATCATCTGATCGGCGTGTTGCTTTTGCAAGGTATCGTTTTTATCCTTGACTACGAAAGTGGACGACATTTGCTTTACAATTTCTCCTTCCACACGCTTGTCTGCTCTTACGCTATAGTCATTGATAACTACTTTGTCGCCTGGTTTGAAATCAGTTTTCCTACTGCCTGCTCTCGTTACTATTTGTGCACGCTGCCGCTGATCAACTGTTTCACTCAGCGTAGGACGTAGTGAATCAAATCTTGTCCGTAGTTCACGCTTGAACATTAGCTGAGTAGGGCTCCTACTCGTTGTACAATGCTCGATACTCCTGTAATCGAAAAGAAACATGCTGATCGCGTTACCTACACTTTCTCCCCCTTTGACAATTTTTTTCACTTTATCTTTGAACAATATTTTCCGCAGCCCCGTTTGTCGCCGGGTGGTGGGGTGGACTAAATGAATGTTTTACTCCATTTTCACGCAGGAACCTTTGAAATTCTTCGCTTCTAAATTGCGGGCCTCCGTCTGTAACACAGTGTAGCGAGAACCCGTATCTTGCAAACAACAGTTTAAATTCCTCTATCAATCTGTACGCTTTCGTATTATTATTAAAGTTAATAATTTCTGGCCATTTTGAATGCGCGTCTATTACTAGTAAGTACATTTTACCACGTAACTCTGCAAAGTCACAGTGGATTCTCGACTATGCTTTGTCTGGATATGGCCAGGTTGTCAATGGAGTATGAGGTGGTCTTTTTCTTTCAATCAAACAAATGTTACATTCTTTGACTAGCTTTTCAATGTCATTATCAATTCCTGGCCACCAGACGTATGATCGAGCAAACATCTTAATTTTAACTATACCTAAATGAGTAGCATGCAGTTATTTTAATATTAATTTTCTCATGCGTTCTGGTATTACCGCTCTTAAGGCGATGCTGGATCGGTCTCTACACGTCCTTATTTTTGTGCACAGATAACTCTTAATTGGCTTAACAGATCGCAAAATCCTTTTACACAATTAAAGTAGTGACAAAAACACAGTTCGCTAGCTATAATTTTGTAACGCTGGTAGTTTCTCGGTGTCGGTTACGGGATTTAGGTTCAGGATCGGTTGCTCGGATGTGCTCGCCGGATGTCCGGGTTTGTGTCAAATGATAACGCCGTGGTTTGGTAATGAAAACGAAATAGTTTAAATATATTTTGCTATGGTTTAGTACAAAAGAATCATAAGGTCCCGATATCGTTATCGGATAATACTGAACTCCACGATCAGTATTACGTCACTGGAGTGCTTAATTGCGCGGTCGTCGGCCCGCGTGAAACTAAGAGCACGGTCACAATGTATTCGCGGCGTACTTAATATCTAGACACTTAGAAGAAACGGATTTTAGCAACTCTGGAAACAGACGGATACGTGTCATGCGCTATGCGCTCGGAGGTAGCAATCGGGGTTGCTCGGTTAAACAATCATCGGTTCCGCGGACAAGAAAATATAATTCGCGGTGTCACTTAATACTAAAGAACGGACTCGGATAATTATAGCAACAGACGGACAGGCATTATGCGCCAGGCGCTCGGAAGTAACGGTCGGAGTTGCCGTGAAGCGGCTAACTTAACTTACGGTTAAACGGGCCGTGATTGGCCCGCGCGACGGTCGGTCGCGATCGCGGAATCGGCAGTGTGCGGCGCAGCGGACAGTTCCGCGATACGCGAAAGCGGTCGACGGTGGAGACCTAAGCGGTCTCTCCCTGCGGAGTGTTGTCATCCCGTAGAGAACAGGTTTGCGGAATGAGCCGGAGAACGGCGTCGAGCATTCCCGACGACGGTGCTGGTCTCGAGAATCCCCGAGAACGGAATTGCGGGACGGACGGTTCCGATTGGCCGAGAATACCCAGCCGCGGAGACGACGAGTATTCCCGTCGCGGACGGAGGATGGGATCGGCCGAGTATTCCCAGCCGTTAGGGCCGACGAGTATGCCCGTCGCGAGGAAGTTAGAATGAGAATGCCCGTTCCCGAGGAAGTGCTTGAGAATGTCCAAGCTAAGGAGCGTCGAGAATACCCGGCGCAGGAGCGGAGTAGGTTCGAGATCGGTGGCTCGGAGCGATCTGATTTCGACCATGATGTAAGAAGAAAGGTGAAACAAGTAACCAGATGCGCAGTGGACCATACTCTAGACCAATCAGAAGTGGGTCCAAATTTTGAGATTCAATATGGCTACGGCTCCGGTACTGGGGCGTATTTATGGGTGTTTACGATAACTAATCGGATCTCGGATTGGATTGAACAATGGTACTCAACGTAAGTATAGAAAATTTCCCTAGGCTAATCGGATTGACGATTGCTGTCTCAAATGTAATCCGATTGATGACGAAAGTGTGGAGACCGAGAAGCATGCTTGAAAAGTAAGTCTCTTTATTTTTTTAAATAATAACACAAAAAATCAAAGATTAAGTTAAAAAGAATGATTTGAATTTAGATTTATTGTAATTTTTTTTGTCTAAACACTGGATTTCGTTTAAATTTCTGTTTGTAAAAATTAATTAATCTATTCTAAAGTTTGTGGTTATATCGAAAACAAATCAAAATTAATAAAACAATTATTAATTATTAGGTACATATTAAAGCATATAATATTTCAAGCATATTATATAGAATTCCTGTTTATTATAAACTTAGTAAACATAACTTTGAAATTATTCAACTACATTATATATTAATCAATATTAATTTATATGTTAAAAATCAATAATGTTTCTAAAAATGTTCTTTTTATTCTTTTCCAAATCGTAAATAAACTTCAATTCCATGAATAAATAAAAATTACTGGAAAATGGATTTATATGAAGAGGGCATTATTGAACAATATCAATTTGTGCTAACTTAAAATTTGTAAAATCTACTTTTCTTTATTAGTTGTTTATTAGAGAGTAATAATATAAAAATGTAATATACGCATCATATATGCATACAATTATTTTAATTTTATTTATGTATATTCCGTTCTTATATTATTACTTTTATATTATTTTATATTATTACTTATATTATTACTTATGAACACCCGTCATTGCCGGAGGTGGCAGGATCACTAGATCACTTCGTCTTGTAAGTGATATACACCCCCACACCATCACGGAACCGCCGTTGTAGGATCGTATTGGCATAACGCAACGTCGATCATAGCGTTCATTTCGTCGATGCCAAGTACGTATACGAGCATCATTGCCATAAAGGCAAAAACATGATTCGTCGGAGAAATATACATTTCTCCAATCCTGTGAACTGTAAACATATAGTCGTCTTAGTCTAAAAAAAATCTCTTTTTAGACAAAGATGACCATATGTAAACATTGCATGCTCAATACAATAAAATTTTGTTTAGTACGCCGGCGATTCTCGCAGTGTGATAAGCGACACGGAATTTTCAAAATGCCGCGTAGACATTTATCGGCCGTAGAAGTTGCACGCATAATTGCGCTTTTGCAACAAGGTTTTAGTATGCGTTATGTGGCGCAAGAGAGGCACGAGCCAATCGATATGTTTAGGTCCTCAGCAACTTCTCTAACGGTGATTCGACGATTGGCCAATACCATTTACTCCACTTCATTAATTTTTTCGTCTGTTGTTGAAGTGCTCGGGCGTCCGGCACGCTCTTCGTCGTTCACATCTTCTCGGCCTTCTGAGAACATTTTGTACCACCGATAAACGTTGCTTCGGTCCAAGGTAGCTTCTCCGTATGCCACAGTCAACATTCGGAATGCATCCGCGCACTTAATTTCGTTTTTCACACAAAATTTGATACAGGTTCTTTGATCCATTTTTTTGAATAGGTAAAAATCGAAGACGATCCAAAACACGTGCAAGCAAAGCAGCTGTCAACAATTAAGTGAACATTCAAAATGGCCGAGCTTGTCGGCATAAGTGAGAGACATGAGTACCAACATAACGCCACAAAAAGATCGAAATTCGAATATACGTAACCCGCGAAAATTCAAAATTCGCGATACTTTTTGAACACACCTCGTACACTGGATTAATTGATTTTGGCATTGATGGACCACAACCATCAAATCTTGATGAAAAAGCTAATTATGGATTAGTAATAATGTTTCACTCAATAGCGGATTTTTACTCTCAACCGATCGCAGTATTTGCCTCTAGAGGACCAGTAACAGGAGAAATGATTGCACAGCTTGTAATTAAAGTACGCGTTTAATCCAACAAAAATTATACGGAATTGCAAATACGATATTTTAATTATGCTTATTTATTACAGGCTATTTCATTATTAGAAAATATTGGTGCCAAGATCCATGGAGTGATTACAGATGGTGCAGCCACCAATAGAAAGTTTTGGACTGCAGTAGGCGTATGCGGTAAAAAAGATAACTTAAAAAATAGTTTTGATCATCCAACAGTTAATGGACGTTATGTATATGTTTTCTCCGATACGCCACACTTAATTAAGACGATAAGAAATCGTTTATATAAAACACCATTACAGGTAAAATAACTAATTAAATTAAATTGTAATCATTTTGTACAAATTAAGATTATTATTATTACTAGTGCAATATTTCTATTATTAGCTCAGTCCGGAGGAAAAATTAATAAAATGGGATTATTTCCGAATCTTACATAATAAAGACAGAACATTACCTGCTGAAATGCGGGTATGTCCAAGAATAACAACCAATCATCTAGAACTCAGTAACGTTGCTAAAATGAGAGTGTTACTAGCAGTTCAAGTAAATATCTCTCTCTCTCTCTCTCTCTCTCTCTCTCTCTCTCTCTCTCTCTCTATTTATATATATATATATATATATATATTCTTTAATATTATTTTAGTTGCAGTATAACGAGATTTTGTACAAAATATTGATAAAACTCCATTATTTGTATTTTTTGAATTTCTATTATTTGTATAGGTTTTCAGTAAATCGATGGCCTATGGACTAAGGTTTTATAAAAATTTTTTACTTGAACTACAAGATTGTGATTGTACAGTTAATTTTTGTGATTGGATCAACGATCTCTTTGACGCTTTAAATCAAAACAAAGGTTTGAAGATTGAAGATAAATACTACAAGGTTAATTCAACTTTAAAAAATTATTAATTACGTTATTTATTTGATTTATGTTTAAAAAATATGATAATATTAAATACAATATTTTTATTAGACTATAAAAGAATCTTTTAAAAAATTGGATAATTGGGAACAATACGTCCACAGTGGTGCTATCCCAGAAAATAATTTTTTAACAAAACAGACTGCAGAAGGACTCCGTGTAACTATGAAGTCAACGCTTGACTTAGTGCAGTATTTGACTCTAAATGCTGGTTTTGATTATGTTCCGACGGGACGTTTGAATCAGGACTCACTTGAGGTTGGCTAACATTGTACCCAGTAAACATTACAATTTTTTGATAAACGTGTGGAAATAATCTATATTTATTTTTGACATAATAGCATAACATCTTTTTTGTGTACTTGTAGCATAAAAATTTATAACTTTAATATTTTAAGTCTTTTATTTACAATATTTATACACGGTGTACACGGTTTTCTTTAGCTGGTCTACAACCTTGCTTTAAAGGATATTTAAGCTCTAAACAGTAAGAAATTGACCAATCACAATAAAATATGAAGAGAATACTCGACTGTAATTGGTCAATTTCTTACAGCTTAGAGCTTAAATACCCTTTAAAGCAAGGTTGTAGACCAGCACTTACACTATGTTTTATATCCATTTTTTTCTGTATCTAATATATATTTAGAGATTCTTTGGAACCGTGAGATATACGGCAGGATCGAATGATCATCCAGGGACACCTACTTTCCTTCAAATTTATAAAATTTTAAGTACTTTTAGTATAATCAAACCACCTAAATATGGAAATTGCAGACTTGTGAATACAAAATGTAAACCTCCAATTTCAATGTCAGAGATAAAAAATTTATATCGTGATTCTCGTCAAGAAGTATCATCTATAGTAAAACTAAAAGAAAAATTAGACAATGTTATTAATAATAACGAATTTGATCAGAATTTAGACCAGTTTATGGATAATGATTACAGTGATTACAGTCAACCAGAGATCATTGACTGCGTTATTTATTAACTGGGTATTTATCAAATCACATACTAAAATCAATAGATTGTGACATATGCAAGAACGCATTCACTTGTTCTGTTACAAATTGTCCTTTACCAGCAGCTCTACTAGTTAATATGGAAGATATGAAAGAAGGACGGATAATGCATCCTAATTTAAAATTATATAATTTTATCAAATATTTAGAAAATTTATTTGCAAAATACTATCATCGGTCTGATGTATTTGAATTAATAATTGAAGACATTTATACACCTGCCTTGTCATTTCCTTGTAAAAATCATGGTGATCAAGTACTAGCGCAAATTATTGAATTTTATATAGCTTTGCTTATGCGACAGTATGCAAGTAAAATAAATAACGAAAACAAAAAAGTAAATCAACGAATTAAAAAAAATGCAAAATTTTATCCAACTTGAATAAAGAAAATGTATTATTTATAACATATGTATTTTATTTTTATCATATTTATAGTATGTATAGTATTATACAATGCTCTATCCTATATCCTCTATCCTATTTTATATAATTTTAGTGAAAAATTATATATTATATGTACATACAATACATATAATTACACACACACACACACACACACGTTGCGTAAAATAAAATAAAAAACACAGTTTCGCCGTTCGTGTGTCATACTCGTTCCGATATTCGTTGCTAATACTAAAAATCTGTAGTTTACGTTACGTACACTATATACGTATATATATATCAACCGGCATGAATATCACCAGCGCCACGCGGACATTACGTAGACGCGAGAACTAGCTGTCAGGGGGCTGGTTTTTATTCTAGATTCAGTGGTAATAAAGCTTATTTAAAATTCTGTATGTGTTGGGAACACGGGTTGTTGAGAAAATTGATTGTCTATTTTAGACATGTGACACTCGTCGATCACTAAATTGAAATTTTAATGTTATGGCATATTTCTCAGCTATTAGCATTCCCAACGTGTACAGACTTTTATTCTGGCATAATTACCACTAAAAAGTAAGACTAGAAACTTGTAAGACTAGAAAAGAAAACGATAGTCAAGCTGATACAAAGCGTATTATTATTAAAAAATTAATAAAACATTGAAATTTCAATTTAGTGATCGACGAGTATCACATGGCTAAAATAGACATTCAATTTTGTCAATAACCCGTGTTATTGTATCATGTTTCCAACACATACAGAATTTTAAATAAGCTTTATTACCACTAAATGTAGAATAAAAACACCAGTGGAGTAACCACAAGCTATAGAATCATTTAAATCAGCTTTACACCACATACAAATTTTGTCACCGATGGATGTCAAAGGTGTCAAAAACAAATAGATTTCTCAGTCAGTTGTGTTCCCAAAACATACAAACTTTAATTTCAGTACCATTGCTACTAATTCGAGAAAAGAAAACGATAGTCAAGTTACCAAGAACTATATAATTCTAAAAAATTAAGTTAATGTTCAATTCAAATTTTTTGACCGACGAATGTCAAAAAGTCTAAAATAGATAGCAAGTTTTCTCAGTGTTACGTGTTCCCAAGTCATACAGATTTTGATGCAAGCTTTATTAGCACTAGTACTAGAAAAAAAAACGAGATACAGGCAATTGGAAAGTAAATTACAAAAAATAGCTTCAAAAAGACTTGTGGTAGTCATGGTAGAATTGACAGTAGTAGCGATAAGATATAAATTGAATTAACATACAACCAAGGCTCAGAACTGACAGAAAAATACAATAAAACTACAAATTGATAATTAATTCAATGAATAACAAATCATATACCTTATATATGTATGACAATAACCAAAATTAATAAGATCGACTAACAATTATCCAATATCGAATATCATCCTACAACAAATATATATATATATATATATATATATATATATATATATATATATATATAATCCAAATAGCATATAATATTAAAAAAATAATATACCACTACCTAAATAAACAAATTATTATTATTAGAAACTAAATAGCAAATAAGATAATTATCATTATACACTTCATAACAACAAAATTGATCAAACATTATTCTGATTCCGAAAAATAGACAAATATTTCAAGTGTAAAACTTTGTAAAAAATGATGATAATGAAATTCTGAAAAAAGTATTTTATAGCTAGAAAGCTCTACTTCGTTAAACAAATTACTATTTTATTTTACGATGCTACACGGATTTTTTGATTAATATTCATGCAGTAATTGGTTTTTTTATAATTTGAACATGATTAGATGTGTTTTCCCATATATAATGAGTTTTCACTTCCCATAAAGTTTATCGTAACAGACTTTAGAGCTGAATAACTCATGAAACAAAGCTCCAATGGCGAATAGATAAATTAAAAGTTATTTCTAGTGGCGGGTTCTTGCCGATAAACCTGTTGTTTCTTTCCTGACCTTTCTGGATTAAAATTTCACTTTTTTGACTGGGAACGATAACTTTCATATATGAGTAATTCTGAACATTGTCGTGATTCTAACGCTCTGTGCGCTTACCTGTGAGGAAATTTTTGTACATTACTTATAAGTTTCTAATCATAAAATGTTGAATTGGATACCTTTCTTTTATTACTAAAGCTCTTAATTAAAATTTTAACCCATATAATGTCCCAAAAATAAAAAGTTCTGTAAAATGTAAAGTATGAATGAGAGTGAAGACTCCGTGAATTGTAATGTTTAATGAATGGAGGCAATTTTAGCGTACATAATATTTATGTTTAAAAAAAATATTTATCTTTAAAAAAATATTTATCTTTAGAAAATATGTTTAAAAAATTTAAACGTAAATACATTAAAATGTAAATTTTATTTTAGTTTCAGAGGGTTCAGAACATAATAATGTAAAGTACACACAAGTGTATATGTATATTGATACACATATATAGTGATTATAATAAAACGTAATAATATTTATTATTATTTTCACATTTTACATAAGAAAGGACGAAAGATGGTCTACAGGACAAGAGTTATTAATGAACAATACTAATAAATATTATTACATTGCGTTATGAATACTATAAATATTAAATTATTATTATAGTTTAAAACTTTTTTTATTTTAGTATTAAAAATGTAATGAAATTATAAATTATATTAAAAATATAAATGTTTCATGACACACCATTTTCTTTTTCTATAGCATAAAACAATAATATATTCTGAGGTTATTATAATATTGAAAAACTAAAATTATTAACTATCAAATTAAAATTATGTTTTCGACGTAAAAGTAATTCCGTATTTTTATTATGATTTGTCATATAATTTTAATTAATTAATAAAATTCATGATTTTTTTTAAATTATTTAAAAAATTTTTTTATAATATAGAAATTGTTTATATGCTATTGAAAGATTAAATGATTTGCTATAATGTTAAATTTACAATATTACATGTAAATTTTTATATTTTTTTGCACACTTATATATACACATATATAACATGAATACGACAGTGAAAAGAATTCTTGAGCGCTTGGGCCATCGAGATTATCGCGCGCGAGCGAGCGGAGGGAGTGAGAGGGAAAGACTAGTTCTATTGCATGATCTTCGAAACGAGCCGAGGCGTGACACGGCGCGCGCGACGATTCGGTCAACGTAACATGTTTCGTGACCAGGCGAGCGCGTGGCCGCGGGAGAAACGCGCGCACGTACATGTCTTGGTACCGCTGCGGAGATCGGAGAGAGGGAAAGGAAAGTGATGGGGCGCAAAATTACGGTGAAGTTATAGTTGACATAAAAATTTTAGTGTGTGTTTAAATATCGTCAACCTAACCTAACCTGTCCCTGTCCAAAAGAGGATATAATGCAGAGGTGTAGGATACCTATAATGACAATATAATGTCAAAAGGTTTCTGTCATCACAGACTGTTTACAGTGGTAAGCTGTACTTTTATTAATCATTTACTGTCAGAGGCGTTTATCGTGAGCTGACTATCAACCCTTTCCAGGTACACATGTGTACCAGGTACACATGTATACCGTTTTGAAAGGGTTAATTAATTATCAGAGGCGTTTGTCGTGTGCTGACTATTATTAATTAAATATCAGAGGCGTTTACCGTGGGCTGACTATTATTAATTAAATATCAGAGGCGTTTACCGTGGGCTGACTATTTTTAATTAATTATCAGAGGCGTTTATCGTGGGCTGACTATTTTAAGTTTATCATGTGCTGACTATTATTAATTAAATATCAGAGGCGTTTATCGTGGGCTGACTATTATTAATTAAATATCAGAGGCGTTTACCATGTGCTGACTATTATTAATTAGATATCACAGGCGTTTACCGTGGGCTGACTATTTTTAATTAATTATCAGAGGCGTTTATCGTGGGCTGATTATTTTAAGTTTGTTTTTGCCCATCTTATAGGTGAACATAAGCAAACGAGAATAGAGAAACTATGAAAAATTTTTGCGTTTCATAAAAATGGGCGATGAGAATGAAGGATTCATTCCATATTGCCTACAAAATATTGCCATATTCATGTTCGACATGAAAATATAATTTTAGTATTATGTATTATATACATCATTTTCTAATGAAATGGCAATAAATGTGTTAAACATTTAGTCTGACTAATGTCAATCTCTTTTTGTTACATGCAACGAAAAGAGATAGCGTAGTGTCAAAGTGCAATGTATATTGCCAACACATTACGTCCTTATTCAACAGCAGAAACCCAACAGGTTGGACAAAAAATTGTTTCGCGTAAACTCATCCGCCTACAAGACGGCCCGAGCGTGCCTGTCGAAATATACGGTACTGAGTTGGGCGGTTTTGCTTGTTGAAAAGACAAGGATGAGTGCAGAACTCAAATGATAATGGATCTAAAAATATCGATATTATCGACATTTTTAGTTCCACTTAGATGGCGCAGGACCGTCGGAGTTCGGCCATCACTCCAGCATTGCCTTAAGCCCCAGAATAGACATTCCTTTTCTACCCATAATTCTAATTTCTTATTAAAAATATTTTTTAATTCCTTTGACATTTTTTTTTCATTTTTTGGCCACTCACTTGACACGTATTTAATCGCTGTTGAAATTAACGGATCTCTTTTGCTTTCTTTTTCAAGCGTTTTGCAGTTATAAGTTATTACGCCGGTTTCAAAAAAATTAACATGAGAAAAGTTTGTGTCGACTATATTTGTGTTGTTGTTGATTGGTAACCGTGAAAGCGCGTCACAATTTGCATTTGCTTCAGACTTTACGTGCTCAATTTCGTATTAAAAACCTGATAGATAATAGGCCCATCTTTGTAGTCTATTATCTGCTGTTCGGGGGATGCCCTTTTGCGGTCTCAAAATCCATTGCAACGCTTTGTTATCTGTCCTTAATATTATAGTTTTTCCAAAGATAAATTGATAAAATCTTTGAAAGCCAAATATTATTGCCATTGCTTCTTTATCCATGATTTTCCTATTCCATTCATGTTTTGATATTATCTTTGATGCGAATGCAATTGGCCTCTCTATGCCATTTTTGTACTTATGAGATAGGATTGCTGATAGCCCGTAATTTGACGCATCGCATGCTAATACAATTTTTTTCATTTGGATTATAGTTTACTAATACTTTTGGCGAAACCAGTTCATCTTTTACTCACTTAAATGCTCGTGTACATTCCGTGTTCCATTCAAATTTATCCTGGTGCGACAACTCATACAAAGGTTTTAAATTTGCTGACCTATTTTTTAAAAACCTAGCGTAGAAATTAATTAAACCTAAAAATGATTCCAATCCTTTTTGGTTCTTTGGTTGGGGAGCATCTACCATTGCTTTGACTTTAGATTCGGATTTGTGTAGTCCATTTGTGTCTATGACGAACACTAATATGTCTAACTTTTCTTTCATAAAAAAACACTTTGATTTATTTAGTCTAAGATCACAGTCCTGTAATCGTTGACAAACTTTATGTAAATTTTGCAGATGCTCCTCATCCGTTTTTCCCGTTACGTAAATATTATCGAGATACGCAATCGCTCCATTTATTCCATTCAAACATTCGTCTATTTTTCTTTGGATGTCTCGGGGTGCTGTTGGGACACTCTCGGGAAGTTTTGTATATCTATATAAGCCTTTATGTGTAATAATTGTGAGTAATTTTGAGCTGTCCTCATTTTTTGTCCACCTTTTTTGAATTGACCAATTAAGTTTGAATTTTGCCACAAGAAAACATTAGCTTACTGAGTTTTCGTATTTTTAAATCGAAAAAAGAAAAAAGATTGAGATTTTAACTTGCGTGAATTTAAAATTTTTAATTTAATATGTAATTAGAGGTGAATTAGTTGCATAGGAGATGACGACTGTTCGAATGCCTTTTAGAAGGGTAGAATTATTTTAATGGTGGACAGTCACTGGTTTAGAAAGAAGATGTCAAAAAGTCGCGTTTGCGAATCTTCTTCGACGGTAAGGATGAAAGAGAGTAATGGGTAAAGCCCCACACTAGCGTATGCTTGGTGTGGTTAAACCTCCTGACAAGGGAGAGAGAGAAAAAGGATGGGTAGAAAAAAAGGTATTTATAAAGCTATCCGCTTAGGCTGGGTCTACTTGTCACGAGGCGTTAGACGCAATAAGCTATGAGGCTACTTGTAAATATCACATCCAAATAAAGATTTAGTATTTTTGTCAACTAAATACCGAGTGCGATTATTATACCGAACCCGACCAATCCGGCGAGCTTATCCGCAACCGTATCCTGACACCTACCAGAACCGCACAAAAACTACCAGCGTTACATACTAATACAGCATAAAGGCACATAACAAAGTAGTTGTGAGCAAACTATTTTTATTCCTTCTATTTTTATTTACTGTTGTGGTATACATCCTAGCGTGGCGTAAATACCTGACCCTATATTTGTTCTGGATTCACAGACTGTGTTTCTATTGTCCCCGATTTCCGCAGATTAATTGATTGTTTCAAATCTTTAGATCCTTTTTTTAGATGTACAACCCAATGATAAATGTGGCGAACCGAAATCCGCCACCAACATACGGGCGCGCGCGAGCGTGCAGGCAAGCTGCGGACGCCAGCGTGGGCGTGAGCGCCGGTGCTAGTTCAGGCGCTGCCGTTAGGCTGCCGCTTTCTCGGGAGTCAAATGCATCCACCGAGCGCATATAATACGCGACCGCAACCCATCATGCACGCATCCTCCAATCGAGGCTGAGCTCCCTTTGGGCCCTTCGATCTCGAAAATCGTCACCTGAGGTGCGATCCTTTACGGGCCCTCTTTCTTGGTGTACCCTGAGGTGCGCTTCTTTCCGGGCTCTTTCTCTTGGTATAACCCGAGGCGCGCTCCTTTCCGCACCCTCTTCCTTGGTATAATCCGAGGCGCGCTCCTTTACGGGCCCTCTCTTTTGGTGTAACACAAGGTGCGCTCCCTTCAGGGCCCTTAGTTTTTGGTCGAAGAGCTTCGTGGCACGCCAAACTGCCTCGTCGACGTCTTCGACGGGACCGTCCCGGTCCTTATCCGCATCCGGACTGTCCGGGCTGCACCTGTCCCGACGGTTGTCAGGGTATTTCTATACCTAACCAAGGAGTAGCGTTCCTTTCCTGGAAGCTAGTGGGAATAGAACTACGACGTCACGACGATCCTCGACGCCGGTCCACCGTAACGAGGAATCAAGGGACACAAACGTTGCCACCCGCTTCGACCACGTCCAGCGGTACCCAGACGTCCCCTACGCCTGCCACGAGCACTCCGCCGAGGCCCAAAAGCGTCGTCGTCGTCCCGGTCGCTCCATCACCGCGTTCTCCGCGTCCTATTACGCCAGGGCAATCTCTCCCCACAGAGAAGCGGGAAAAGAAGAGGAAGAAAAAGGACAAGCTAATACGTAACTTATTCGACAACTGACCAACTTTTTTAGGCGCCTCCGTGCGCCGCCTAAGCCACTACCAAAGAGAAAGATCACACTTACACAAAATACATTTGTACCAAAGAGCAATCTTATTAAAGAACACGTGAACATATAATGTTCATTCATTTGTGGAACCTTCTGATACAATGAGCTACCCCACAATAAATAAAATAAGAGATCACAAAATAAAATGATGCGATAGAATTTTTGAGTATACTACTCGACTGCTAATGCTGTACTATTAGTATCTATTTGTAGTGTATATCGTTTTTCTAGGAGCATCAATAGATTATTCCTCTTTTACTTATGGTTTTGTATAGTATTAAGTATTCATTAATATGACGCTAAAGCAGACGGTCGCCGTACAATACCCACGACGCAGCGGTTCTCAACAAGATTTTCGTTCACAGCGTCTGCTGCGCTAAAAAATTGTTTTTAACAAATAATTTCAGAGAATACATTATGTATCACTTAAAAACAGTCGTACAAAGTAGCATTTCAGATTTAACAAAAACAAAAAAAAACATGCTGAAAACAGTATATATGATGTTTTGAGATTTACAAGCTGCATTCGGAAATATATAATCCGGAAATATGTTTATAACTTCTGTTTTAAGAGGTAATAGTTCTTCAAATTTTGTGCACATTTTCTGAGTAACATTAGGAAGTTATAAGTAAAGTTTAAAAAAATAAACCATCTTGGAAAAATATTTATAAAAAAATTAACTTTGAAGATAGACGATAAATATCTCTCTTCAAAATTAATTTGTTTACAACATTTTTTATAAGAGGGTTTATTTCTTGAAACTTTCCACATACCTTCTGGGCAATATTAGCCCGTAATGGTCACACCTCAAAATAATAACATAATAGTCACATGGGGTCTACCAGATTCTCCCCTTCTCATAAAGTCAGTCGCCATTTGTCAGTTTTTTGATATTTTGTTGCAAAAATTTTATTGAACATACCTTGAGATCTGTTCTTTATCATCTAATAATTTTTTTAAATTAAAATTTAACATAATAAAAAAATTAAAATAAAAGAACTGCAAAATTTGACTCTTTTTACAAAAATATTCATAAAATTTTTAAATTTCTAGATAATTTAACAAAAATTTAGAGGTGTATTTTTAAAATAATGTACTATTAGATTCCAGACAAATCTATTGTAAGTTTTCAGAATCATTTATTTTAATAAAATATAACAATCGTATGAAAAATATTTTTATATTTGGATTAGGGCCTAAAAAACAATTTTATTCTATATAGCTCCCCTCTACTTCGTTGACCGTTTCAATTTTGGGCCAGAAGCGTGCCCATGCCTTTGTCAAAAACTCCTTTACCATACTCGCGAACAACGCCTCAATAGCGGTTTTCAGCGACACAACATTAGGATATCGAGTCTTGTTAGAGTGTCGCTTAATCACGCAACACACAAAATAATCCAGCGGATAAAGTCCGGGTTGTTAGTAAGCCAAAATTCCTTACTTCGACACATGCTCATGTTTTTGAAGAGCCGATTTTGCATTAAGTGGCCGTCTAAGAACCTTTTTTGGATCCTTTGGAAGCCACATGGCGATAAGTAAAATCGTCAAGTAATCAAAGAACTTTATTATTTTGGTTGCGGTACGTCCTGCGCTAAGAATTTCAACAAGCACGGCTCTCCGGTTATATTCTGGACACTGCTTAACCAGCTCGGTCATGACAAAGTTATGTTTTTATTCCCAATAGAGGTTTACTTGTATGCTATCTAGTTACCGGCTCATAAGTTATTATATGGAGAAAATTTTAATTTGAAAATTGTCCGAATTCTACTGATACACCCTGTACTTTCAGATAAAAATTAGTTTCATAGAAGATTGTTCGATTTTGAATGATCTGTGTACTCTTAAAGTTAGCGTGGGGTCCAAAAGACCCCAAGTGACCATTACGGGTTAGGAAGTTATGAGTAAGGTTTAAAAAAATAAATTCTTGAAAAAATAGTTATAAAAAAATTAACTTTGAAGATAGACAAGAAATTTCTTTCTTTGAAATTAATTTGTTTATAACATTTTTTCTAAGAGGGTACATTCTTTTTTAATTTTACTGTAATTTTCTAATATTGCCCAGAAAATGTATTTAAGGTTTTTTACGTGTTTTTTTCTTATAAAACATAATGAGTATATTCTTTCCTAAGTTTTTAAGTCTTGAGGGTCATAAAATTGTACAATTTTAACAATTCAAGATCTACGGTTTTAATAAAAATTTAAATTAATAAAATATGAGCGATTTTGATCAGTATTTATCGATTCTTATACTTCAAATTGTCTCAAGTACTTTTTTAAGATATCATAAACACAAACCAACTACAGAGATTAGCAATTTAAAATATTACTTAATATGATTTTAAAGTAAGAGTCAGTTATAAGTATTGGTCTTCATTTTATTTTTTTTGATTTATTATAACCGCACAATTTTATTTCTCTCAGAACATACAATGTAAAAAATAATTTTATAATTAACTTTTATAATTATGTTTTATATCAAAAACGCAAAAAGTGTTTACTAATGTGTTAACTATATTTAATAAATATAATTCTAATAATAATTATTATTAATACTATTAGTAATAAATAGTGCAGTAAAAATCAATATTAATTTTCATAGAAAATCATAGATGATAAATTGATGCGTGTTTGTAATTTTGTGTCTAAATACGCGAATTCTGATCATTGATTGATTATAATTTAAAAAGTGTGGTCTCTAGATATTTGAATACTTTACTTTACCTTTTGTTGTTAAATGCTGTTAAAATATATGATGATTGTGAGACGCTCTGTATATATATTGTAGAATCTCACTAACGAAACATGAGAAAGACACTTAACTTCCGTTTATTTAAAACGCAAAATTGAATACGCCATATTACGTCCTTTTATACACACGGCGATCTTTTCGTCTCTTTGTTTAGCTGTCGATTTCGTTACTAAGCTGCGTTGCATTTAAACGCTGACGTGTTCTAAGCTTCATTCTATCCTTCTTCCACATATAATGAGCGATAAAGATAGAATAAAGCTTACAGCGCATGAGCGTCCGATGGAACGCACCTTAAGACACAAATTCAAGTTCCCCAGTTCTAGATCCCATTTACATATATGTAGACTATTGTAGACAGTTAAACGTAACAACGCTAGACCTCGAGGGTAAAGACAATTGCTTGATAGTAACAATATTGCTATACCAGAAAATGTCAGTTATCGATCTGGGTATACATCATGAAACTGTTCATAATGGAATCAAAATTATTCTGTTTTCTCTAGAAAATAATAGAAATCTAGAAAATAATTTCGATCGGAATCTAATCCAAACAGTTCCACAATACCCAGCAAGCTTATTCTGAATTGAAAATTGTTATCTTCTCTTGCAAGCTACATACATAATAAACAAATGACAATTGCTATAACAATATAAGCGGGTTGTAATACGTTGCGGTAGTACGAATTACGTGATTATACAAATCGAAGTTTCCGTTTGGGTTTGACACGACGACAAGACGATATGCAACTATTATTTTTCCGTTCACAGTATATCTGATCATCATTTTCGAAACACTTCACTTACAACCCTGCTTTATTCTCCATCGTCACATACGTACACGTCTCATATACGGAAGTATAAGTCCATAGATATGATGTACACATGTTTCCGATACTACACCCTCACAAATCGTTCAATTCAATAATGTACGTATTCTCGTAGATATGGGGGTAGCTATACTCATAAATAAATACGGTGCTCTGAAAATGTGCCGGTTTACCGCGAGCGTATAGTAGATTCTTTGTTATTTAAGGATTTTGCGGTTAATCGGATCTTACCGGATTTCAGCTTGTGTTCAGTAACATAAAGAGATTAATTAATTATCGTGTTTAATCAATGATTGCTGCGATATCGATTATGTATAGATGAGATAGAGTTTCCATGTGAATGGAAAATAAAATTTATTATTTTTAGTATATATAAGTATTCCATTATATGTAACTTATAATTATATTAAATTGGCTTTGTCATTAGTGTCATTAGAATATATTTTCTGGGTACTTGATGTAACAATATGTATACAATAGCATTTACTGAAACTTATATTTGAATTATAATCAATTAAAGGATTCAAAAATAATTGTATCCTTTTTTCAATTATTGAACAATTTCTTTTCAAACTGTACTGATGGCGAATTACCTTAGCATATTTGAGAAAATTAAATTTGGAAAGAAATTGTTGAATAATTAAAAAATATATTTTATCTGGATTAAAAAACATTTAGAAATATAATAAATCTAGGTATACTTGTTTATGAAAACGCACAATTATTTTTAACATGCAACATGAAATATTACATATTCAGCTCGGTAATACTATATTTTAATATTTTAATAATGAATCAAACTTTTGGAAATAATCGTAAAGTATTTAACATTAAAAAGATTTGTCCAATTTTTGACACATTATTTAGAAATTTTATTCTGATGCAACGTTACGATGTATTATACAAGTATAATAGTATAATCGCAATTATTGCGTAATTTTTATTAATTTATTATGCTTTTATTGAGCAACATTTATGGCTATTGGGGATATGATTGCTAATTTATGTAATTAAAAAAAATTTATTTATACATACAAATTGAAAACATTCAATTCGATGTGATGAGTGTTTCAAAGTATGTGTATGTACATCAGGGATGGGAAATAATTCTTGTAACGAAAATTACTTGTAACGAAATTACAGTTCCCAGCAAGAAATGATAATGGAATCGACGTCGAATCGATATCAAAGTGATGATTTCGATGTCAAATCAATGTCGAAATTATCATTTTGATGTCGATTCGATTCCCCATTATTATTTCTCCCTGGGTTAGAGTTACTTTCTTTTTGGTAACTATAATTTAACTTTGTTACTTTTTTCCATCTGTAACTATTAACTTAACTTACAAAGAATGTACGCGAAGTGTTAGCCTCAGATCTAAATGAGCTTTGGTACGAGCAAAAAATAATTTTGTGAACTGTTCTACTTGCACATAATATTTTTAAGTTTACTGAATTTTTGGGTTGCCCAACATTTATCAATAAAATACATTGACCATTGCAATCAACTGTTCTACAGTCAAAATTAAATAAACAATATTTTGCAAAAATAATAATTTATCTATTCGTAACTTGCTTTTAATTATACAAAGTATTAGGTACATACTTTGACATCGCCAACAATATTTGACTGATTTTAGCAATTGAGTTCAAAAAACTTATTATTTTATTATTTCAATTATTATTACTATTATTATTATTAAGAAACTCTTATTTTAATATTCATTGTACTATACTGATTTGCGTAATACGCGATTAGCGATACGTATGACACAAATCCGTTCCAGCGTGGAAAAATTGAGCGCACGAACAGGTACATACGAGGTGTGTTCAAAAAGTATCGCGAATTTTGTGTTTTTTCAAAAATTATTTATTTATTCATGAATATCTATTTTGTCCCCTTCAAAGTAATCCCCATGAGATATTATACACTTGTGCCAACGGTTTTTCCAATCTTCGAAGCACTTCAAAAAATCATTTTTTTTCATCTTGTTCAGCTCCTCCTTCGATGCCGTCTTTATCTCGTCAAGCGTAGCGTAACGTCGTCCTTTCATGGGCCTCTTCAGTTTAGGGAACAAGAAAAAGGCACAGGGGGCCAGATCTGGGGAATACGGTGGCTGCGGCATCATTAGTGTGTTGTTTTTGGCCAAAAAGTCGCGCACAAGCAACGATGTGTGAGCAGGGGCGTTATCGTGGTGCAAAAGCCAATTTTTGTTCTTCCACAAATCCGGGCGTTTCTGGCGGATTGCTTCGCGCAAATTGCGCATAACTTGCAGGTAATATTCCTTATTGACCGTTCTACCCTGTGGCAAGAACTCATGATGCACCACGCCCCTGCAATCGAAGAAAACTGTCAGCAAAACTTTCACATTCGACCGAACTTGGCGCGCTTTTTTCGGTCTTGGTTCGTGCGGCAGCTTCCATTGAGATGATTGAGCTTTGGTTTCCACGTCATAACCATAAACCCACGATTCGTCACCAGTTATGACCCTCTGGAGCAAATTTGGGTCGTCGCGGACAGAGTCCAACATCTCATTAGCAATGTTCATGCGATGGTGTTTTTGGTCGCAATTGAGCAATTTTGGTACGAATTTCGCGGCGACCCGTCTCATGCCCAAATCATTGATAAAAATCGAATGGCACGAGCCAATCGATATGTTTAGGTCCTCAGCAACTTCTCTAACGGTGATTCGACGATTGGCCAATAACATTTTCTCCACTTCATTAATTTTTTCGTCTGTTGTTGAAGTGCTCGGGCGTCTGGCACGCTCTTCGTCGTTCACATCTTCTCGGCCTTCTGAGAACATTTTGTACCACCGATAAACGTTGCTTCGGTCCAAGGTAGCTTCTCCGTATGCCACAGTCAACATTCGGAATGCATCCGCGCACTTAATTTCGTTTTTCACACAAAATTTGATACAGGTTCTTTGATCCATTTTTTTGAATAGGTAAAAATCGAAGACGATCCAAAACACGTGCAAGCAAAGCAGCTGTCAACAATTAAGTGAACATTCAAAATGGCCGAGCTTGTCGGCATAAGTAAGAGACATGAGTACCAACATAACGCCACAAAAAGATCGAAATTCGAATATACGTAACCCGCGAAAATTCCAAATTCGCGATACTTTTTGAACACACCTCGTATAGCATGCATATATAAGGAGTTTGTTATTATTTTTCAAGAATGGTACATTGGAAAGACACTTTGTTATGGTTGGATTTGTATTAAAAAAAGCTTTAATTTTGTCATTAAAATATCTGAAAATTTATAAAAAAGAAAGTGAAATGGTGGGGAAGTATAAAAAATAATAAAAAATATTTTTTTAAAATTATTGTTGTAAAGTACTCTTTGAGCCATTCAACTTTTATTTAGGACATTTTTCTCTATCTTTTATAGTTTTGACGATACACGTTTTGAAAGAAAAAACCCAATTTTTTTTCTAAGGAGTGTTTTATTCCCTAAAAGTGAGATTGGGAACGTATAACAAAATACGTGTCCCTTATTTTGATCTGTATTACAACGTATTAAACGATTATCAAAATCGACGGAGGACACTTTCATAGTACATAGACAGGTGCGCGTACTATGAGTTATGAGGTGGTTTTTAATTATCTTTGGAAAATGGAAATGTCGCATCATAACTTTATCATATACCAATTTGTAATAAAATAAGCTTTTTTTTGTTTATAAAACGAAATAAAATTTTTGAAAAATAGGCAAGTGGTGGGGGAAAGTATAAGAAATTTTAAAAAATTTTTATTACTGAAATTTTATACATTTTAATATAACTGAATATCAATTTTTTTAAAAGAGGAAGTAAAAATGTTTAGCAAAATTTCAAAATTGAATTCTTTTGCTGTAGCATTACAGAACCATAAATATATATTGTCCATTCCTTTTCGTACTGTATTTGTTTTACTTCATATATTGCCTATCATTGCGTGCTGTATCTTTTTCTATTTTTTTTTTCAAATAAAATTGTGTGATATATAAATGTAAACTAATCGTCTTTTTGTACTGATTTTTCTAATCATTAAAAAAAAAATATTAGTTTACGTTTTGATCAATGTTACTTGATTAAAACGTAAACTAATACTTTTTTTTAAAAATGCCTTTGGATTTAAGTTCTATATCTAGTCATATCCTTGAAAGAAATTCAAATTTAGAATTCAGTTCACATACCTTTTATGTGTACATACGCACATATAATTAATTAATACAGATATATCACATGCATCTTACGCAATTAATGATATAATACGCGAGACGCTTTTCAGCAAATGACACAAATCAACACAGGAGTAATTTTTATTTTTATTTCTCACTAAATTTCAAACAATAGTGTCTCTAAATTTGACAATATGTTCCAATATAAATAAAATAATTAAGTAATATTAAAAATATAAAAATATAGTATTTAAATTAGCAATACTTTAAAATATTACAAGAAAAAACAGAAAAGTAATTAAAAAATAACTTCTCGTTACTTTTTGAATAACTGTAACTATAACGAGGTATTTTTTAAAGTCAGTAACTTGTAACTGTAACTAGTAATTTTTAAAATGTAACTTTCCCATCCCTGCATTATTCTATACTCCGAAGTCTATACTAGTTCCTTATTATTTCCCTCTATAGGAGTTCTATACTACCTCCTTATTATTTCGACTGTATATCTTTGCCTTGCCTGTCTTATCTTTAAGAGACATGCGTGAAAATTGGCAAAACTGGCATGAAACTTTTTAGAAAACGCTCCTATTTCGTTTGTTCAACTCAAACGTTAGAGTTTTGCTCGTAAGACATTCGACAGGAGTAGAGTTCTAGAAATCAGAGAGACGACATAGAAGGGTATTGGCAGTCTAAATCATGTGATTACGTGGATATATTTCCCGTGTAGTATCCATTAGGAAAAAAATGGCGGTATCGATTTAATCTAATCATGCCGTGACATCTCTCTGATTTCTAGGAGTTTAGAAGGCGGACATCGTATTATGTTGAGTTTTTCCACGCGCCATTATCTACATCTTCGTTCATATACTGACCTTGTTCTCCACGTTTGAGAAATCCTTGCAGCAGTCCGAAAAGATTGGCCCTTCAACATGTTAAAAATTATATCTGAAATTCCAAAAGATAGCATCCTGATGATGTCCAATTCCCTTCCTATAACGTTAAGGTATGCAAATATCTTTCTAAAGGCCTCCGTCGCTTGTGATGTACTCTGTTAGACTACTTAGAATAAACTGACAGCTCTCGGAAGTTCTGACGGGTATTTATATAACCTAATGTAATTTCTGATTATTTGTTTCCGCATTTGAGCGCTCTCTATCGTCTTTTCACTGTCCAATAGCATAACATATGAATTGTAGCGTACGAAGCGTTCCTTGATCAGAGTAATATTTTTTGCAATAAATTCTTTACATATTTCGGGATAAGGGAGGATAGTAGAGATGCTTGTAGCATCAAGAATTAATAAATTGTGTACAATGAACGATTAAAAATAATTAAATACAATTACATTTTTAAGTAATATAACGCAATAATGCCAATACGAGCCAACACTGGATGTTCGTGTACATCTAATACTTTTATTATTATAATTTCATACAAATTGCGCAAATATTTATTGGTCTTAAACATAATTCATTACAAGAAACCACAATCCACGATGTAAAACATTAAATTAGCAAGCAATTTAATAGTTATGTTAACAAGCATCTATAAGACTCCCATTCCTTTTTACAATCTCAAAAAAATTGTAAAAAATTTATTGCAAGAAATAACACCTCAGCTAAAATTTGAATCTGGATCTTCCAACATTTTGTGTGGGCGTGCTACTAATTCGACTACCAAAACATGTGATGATACTCTTCACAATAACTAATATATTTTCTTTTTATAATTCTTTTCAATTTATTTAAATTTATGCTACCAGAAAAATTTAACTCGTTGTTTATATATATTTGCATGAGTTGGAGATAATAAATAAATATACATGTACACAAACATCCATCAAGTCGTATTGGCATTATATTTTTGATTTAATTTTTCCTTGTGTCTAACCAGAGAGGTCTCAGTAATATTTTAATTGATAAAGTAAAACATTTTATAAATCATTAATTTATGAAACATTTTATAAACAATTTATTTTATGTAATAGATTTTAGAAATGTTTCTATTGCGACATTTCATATCATAATATTTTTTGAAACATTTCTATTGCAAAATTTTATATGATACTCAGAATCCATTTAGTAATGTGTTGCACGTGAAATGTGAAAGATTGAAACTTTTCTGTAAACTTTCCGCAATAATCGGTGTTTGAGGGTTTGGGATTTTAATTAAATCTGTATAAAAATTAGATCTTAAAAACATAAATTAATTTTTAATTTATTATTTAGAAACTTTAACTTAATAATTATATAAGTCATTTACTGGTGTTTGTTTAGATATACATGTAGCAACGAGTGTGACAGTGATCCTATGCGTTTTCACAAATGATTGATCACTAATTCAGAATAATGAGTTTTGGGCAGATAGATAAGACGAAAAGAAAGATTTCCAAGCATCATTGAACATCGCAGTAATCAGATTACCAGATAAGAGAGCCCTACCGACAGTATGTCAGAAGATTTATTTCGCTTTTTCGTATATTTTGATCGGCTTATTCCCGTCCCCATGATCATCCATACCAATCTATTTCGAAAACCTATTTTACGAAAATAATTAGTAGTTAATGCTTTTCGATTGCTTTTAGTAATGATAACTGTGCGGATTCCTTTGTTTTGACATTTAAAAAAAAACTTTTTACCTAAATACATTAAAAATATATGTATAAAACTCATTCTCATAAGGAAATTAAATCTTTGACATGATATAAAAATTTGATTAAATTTTGAGAATAAGTTTATAATTAATAGGATTGAGGAAAAATATTACTCACAAAAGTAAGACGTTACCATTACTGTTTCTCAAAATGTAATTCGTTATTTTTATGCTAAAAAGTATGATGTTAAATTAAAAAATTACATATATAATAATCAAATAAAATGTAATAAAAAAATATTTAAATATATTAAACTTACTCTAACTTAATCTTTATATAGTACATTGAGAGAAAAGACTTTGCTAATTTAACAAATGTTCAGTAACTGTGTTCAGTAACAAATATTTGTATATATAGTGACAACAAATGTGACTTTGTTGCCACTATAGCTAGAAATTTTGTTGAATTAACAAAGTCTTTTCTCTCAATGTAAGCTTTTCTTCATATTAAACTTATCTATAATAATTTGTATATTTTTTTATATAAATATCTTTATTTTTTAATATATTTTTAATGAAATTTAATATATTTATTTTTATAGAAAATATAGTTCACAAATGCAAATTTTATAAAATTTGTACTGTGAATTTTTAAATTTTTATTGTTTTTGTAAGTGAATACACATTGATATTATTATTAAGAATCTATTTCAGTATTCACTGTCAGTACTGCTAATTTATTAACGATTATTAACGAGTTAACGATATACTTATATACACTATAAAATTTCAAAAGTATTGATATCAACAACTGACTATCAGTACGCGACCGAAGATATAAAGTACAAAATGTTTCTCAATACTTAAAATATAGGTGAAACTGAGGCAATTTGGAACACCGGGTTATTTGAAACAATGGAAATATCTTTATATAGGTACATGTTAAAAATTTATGTTAAATACTTACAGAACATAAACGCGTCCTAATGTAACGCTGATGACAAAATTTTGTTGGCGACGTTGTTGTATTGAAGTCGTGGGAATAAAAAAATGTGTTTTGCAACAGTCGAAGTAATTTCTGACAGTGAGCATTTCTTCGATTAAGTAAAAAAAATATAATTCTTTTAGAAAACTTTGAATAGTGTCAATTGAATGTATTTGAAACAATTTGTGTCTACTTTTTGTTGTATGATCTATTTCTGTAGACTATACGCAATAATGCACAGAGTTGGCACCAATGTTATTCGAAAAACCGAATGTCGAATCGTTGTTTGGATGATTTTTTTCTTTTATATTCGCATTCTATGTACCAAAATACATAATGTAATACTCAACTGATATAATTATATGAAATATGAATAGAAATATGAATCCCTAATTTGTTCTGAAAACGCTAAAGCAATAAAATTCTCTATTGTGTGTCTTTTTTAACGTGTGCAACTTTTCTTAATAATATTATATATCCTTTTCTTCTTAAAATAAAATCTTTGAAAACTGTTTCTTTACATTGCTTGATTTTAAAACGCAAATTTTCGAATAATCTCAGTTTTGTTTCAAATTTTCTCGGGTCCGGGCTTATTTGGAATACTTCGCACTATTCGACATTTTCATATGTAGTTCAAAACAAGTACAATTCCTTTTATCTATAACAGCATTATAAAGGATAAGATCCAACCTTTCAAACAGGCCAACAGAGGTTACCTGAGAGGTAATTTTTTTAATTAAACAATTAATTAGTTTCTTTTTCTTCAAAATTGACAGGTGTCTTACACAATAAATTGTGGCTGCAGGAAGATAGGCTTGCATTGTTCAACAGTATGTGGTAAGGTATTGTTTATATCGCACCAAATCCTAAAACGCAGCGCTTTATATGTAACTTCAACCACAGTACTTGTACACTTTTTGTGGGATTATTTGAGAATTACATAGGATAAGTGCACGTTATTATCGTGGCGTTTTCTGAAAAATCCAACTTTAATGCATCGTAAAAAAAAATAAATGAAAAATTTAAACTTTTTTTTTCTTAACCTTTATAAAAGAACTAAAAGAATATATAAATCCATTTATTATTAACAAAATGCAATTTCATTAAAATTAATAAAAACGGAATGCGCTTGTTACCGTGCTCATGTACGAATTATTGTGTACCCGTTTCCACGGATTTATCAATTACCGTGTCCTAAATACCGTTGATGAAAAAAATGCATAAATAAAAATAAATAATTTAATAAAATAGTATAAAATATAAAACTTTTTATATACTGTGTAATTAATAAACTATAATTTATTAAGTAACAATTAATACTCTTTTAATAAATTATAATACTTTTAAATACAAATTTATAATCATTTATTCACAAATTATAAATTATTCCAATTTTTCTTTTTTGAGTTGCAGTTGAAGCTATTCTATTATATTTATCATTTCAGTCTTTTTTTGTTTTTGATAAGTTATTTTCCATAGTATTTTTTTTTCTAACAAAGATATTTTATTTTGTACTTTTAAAGCTTTCTCTTTTTACAATTCGATTTTTTGTTTTTCTCTTAATACTTTTTTGTCTTCTTTCTTCAGACTATCAACTTTTTTTTCTTTTTCGACATTTCTTGTTTTTCAATTTTTATTTTTCTTTTTATTACTGCCTGTTCTATTTTCGCACATTTTTCGTCTACTTTTTTTGAAACCATATCTTTCCACTCATCACTCGTAATCACAGAGGGGATCTTTATTATCTTCCGGATTTTTTTCCCATTTTTATTTGGCGTTAAAATACTTTCATTTAAAAAAGCCAAATACTGGTTTACAGACGTATTAAATTTAGGATGTATACTTTTTTTTGAACTAGTACTCAAAGGATTTATGAGTAATTTATTAAAATCTGAGTTTTCTTTTTTGTTTTGATGTGACTGTACAATTTCTTTTTTAATAGAGATTGATAAATCTAAAAGCTTATTATTTTTATCATCTTTCAAAGTTACTACATTAAAAGACCTACTTTTTAAAGGTATCTGTTTTGTTTTAGATTCTACATCACATAAGTTAAAATTTTTAAATTTATTATCACATAAATCTTTGGAATAAATAATTGGATTTTTAGTGCAAATGGCGTCTTTTGCTGCATTGCAGCTGTTTTTAGTATATTTTTCAAAAATATTTTTGTCAACATTTAACTGATTTGATTTGTTTGCTTCTTTTAGAGTCTTGTTGACTATACTAGAATTTATAATACTGTCAGTTAAAGATACAATCACTTAGCTCATTGCTCAATTTTCTTTGATCCACATCTATGAATTCCAAGATAATGGAATCATTTTTATTATTTATTGTCACTTTTTTTGTTACCTGTAAAACATTTTTATTTCAAAAAAATTTTTTTTTAAATTGATTAAGATACATTTTTTTTTAATGTTTTAAATGAGAATTAAACTTAAAAAACAAATTTAAAAAATATGTATATTACTTAATATTTCTGATAAATTATACAATAATATTATAAAAATAGATTATATAACTATTATGCATATTATGCAACAGACTTATAAATACAGCATTATAAAAACTATTCTCTAAAAATATATTCATACATTGTATTTTGTCGGTTCAATATCTGTATCACTTTTTATGTCTAGTATTTCAATGTTCTCTTTATCTTTTAAATCCTTTATCGCATCATGAAAATCATCTACTGAGTTACTTTCAATTGTAGTAGATTTAACGTAACCTGCATACATTAATTATTTGTGAAAAAGTAAGGATGATTTGAGTTGTGTATGCAATTGAATAAAATTACAGTATTTGTCACTTGTGAATTTTGATTAAAAGAGATTAGTTCATCGCAGGAATAAAATTCAAATTCTTTGAATACTATTGATTCAGTGTCTATATTTTTTCCTTCAGTCGCACCAGAATTATCAGCAAACTATACGTATACACAAATAAGTATGAAATAAAAATATATAAAATTGTATTCAACATACTCATCATAATATAAATATTACCTGCAAATGCTCAACATTAGTTATTCGATCACTGTTCCTTAAATTATACCAAACATTGTAAAGATTACAATCTTTTTTTGCTCCATTCCAGAAAAGACCTTCATTTGCTTGAAAGGACACAAGCTGCTCTTCACTCAACAATTTCTCTATACAATTCACAGCTATTAGATTATCATGTGACTTATTTGTTAGTGGATCATCAAATTCACCAATATCAGTACTTAAATCTTTATTTTTTTTTAAAACTTTCGTCAAATCTACTGCATTAAAATTAAATGGAAACAACCCACATTTTTTAAAACCAATTTTTAAAATTTTTGTTACATCCATAGAATTAAAAGTCATATTGAGGAGTGGAGCAAATTGGTATTTATGAATACCCAACAGTTAAACAATTTTTACAAAATTTCTCGTACTCTTTGTGCCACTGCACTTTTAATGGCTTGAAAAAAGCCACGTCCAACGGTTGCAATACATGTGTGGCATTGGGTAGTAATGCAATAAGAACTATTTGTTTTGTAGAACAAAATTTGCTAAGATCCAGTGACAAATGAGAGATGTGTCTATCTAAATAAAAAATTATTGGACGCATAATGTTTTGATCCGTTAGCCATGGTTCAAATACATTAGCTATGTATTCGTAAAAAATTATAGCTGTCATCCAGCCATTTTCTGAAAATCCAAATGAAAAATTAGGAAGAGCCATTAAAGCTGCATTGTCTGATAAAGATGCTTTTTTAAAAACCACAAAAGTTGGTGCAAAATTTCTTGCAGCTTTTGGCGTGACTAACGTTGTTATGTTTTCTTTTTCATTGTTGTTTACAACATTAGATGCATTCTTACAGCCTTTTGGAGCTAATACATGAGAAGGCTTGGGATTTAAAAGTAATCCTGAACAATGATAAAATAATAATTTTATAATTGTATTGACATGTATCTGGTATATATTAATACATTATTTTTTAATTTTGAATTTTAATTTAAATTAAAAAAAATAACTTTTTAAATTTAATACATTTTTTAATTTAAACTAATACATTTAATTATACACGAAAAATAATATGCAAACGTGTTTCATCACAATTAAATACTCTCGATGCATCTACGTCCAATAAATTTTTAGATTTTAAGTACGCATGCACTTCTAAGAACCATTTTTGTATATCAAGATCTGAAACTTTGGCTTGATTAAGAGAAACATTTTCTGCTAATCTTTTTGAAATTTCAGAGTGCCTTTTCATAAAGTTTTCAAATCAATGCCTCCTAAGCTTGTTATTTTTAAAAGAATTTTTTTCTCCTCGTCTTTAGACATATAATCTCAACACTCGCAAGCAGTTGCTTTTTAGTTACTGGAAAACCTTTTCCACAGCACTCAATTATCCCTTCAATGATTTTATTTTCTTCGTTTTCATTTAAAATTGTTAAAGGTCCTGGTCTTTCTTTGGAGTATTTGTTGTATTTTTTATTTCGTAAAGTAGACTCTGGTATACCGTAGACTCTTAAGCATTCAGCGATTGATTTTCCTGAACGTATATCGTTCAGAGCCGATTCCACATTTTTGAAAGCGTAATTCTTTCTTTTTTTCGAGATTGGCTTGTTTTTTGACTTAATTATTTTTTTATTACTTGTTTTTTTTATTTTTAAAGTTTTCGTATATTTATATGTCAAGTCATTCGCACTTTCACTGAAACGTGAATATAGATTGCATTTACACAAGCATACCGCGGTAATACCAACAACATGCGCATTGTACCTAATTTTGTGGTTAAATGTGATTTATTTATTAAATGTATTTATATTTCCATCTTTATTTAATTTTAATTTATTTTACTTTTGATTAAGTTAAATGTGAAATAATTTTTTTCTATAGGTACTCTTTTTTTAACGAGCTATCATCTATTTTCCAAAAACCACGGTAGTAGGGCAGGCCACGATAATAGGTGCATTTACCCTAGCATGATTTTTATTTTTTATTGCACTCAACATGTTAGATAATAGAAAATTTGTTATTAATTTTATTTATAGAAAAATCGTAATTTTGCTACTATTTTTCGACACATTTCGTAACTCGATTGCAAAAAAAGTACAATAACCTAAATTTTGATAATTTATAACGATCAAAAATTATTAAAATTTGATTAAAATTAGATTAAACAAAGTTCACATACTTTTGTGATCTTATTTGTAAATTAAATAAATAACATTTACAAAATGTTTCACTTTTCTAAATCGCATCATGTCTCAGTTTCTTAAATTGTACTATACATGCCTCGATTACGATTATCTACATAAAATTAAATATAATAACAGTATAGAGCATATGTTGTAATAGTATTGCTTTAATGTAGCAATGTCATTGCAATATTATTAAAAAGTTATAGAAATAATGACATTGGCGGAAATTGTATTTAGTTTACAGTACTTATCTCCAATATTAATAAAATTGTTTATCTACGCGTTTTTGTTCAAGAAGGAAAAATCTAGCAGAAAAAGTATCACTTTGTCTCAGCAAGCGGAATATTAATCTGTGATGCAATTTAGGAGACTAGTTGTCTAATCTACACTGTTTGAAGGCTTATTAAAAATCGTCATTAAAAAGTTACGATAACACATCAAATTCTGGAAACAAATAAATATGAAAAAAGAAATATTTTACTTTATGACGTAAGAAAAATAAAAATATTCCTCGTAATTTCTTAGTTATAAGTCTTTATGTCAAAAGTGGTGCCATTTCGGCAACTTTACCCTAATTGTCATGGCCAGTCTTGTCTTAATGAAGGACCCAATACAAGAGATACAACAAAAGATAGTTATGTTTACAATTATGAAGAAATAGATCCTGTTGATTTCTTAGCGCGAAAGCTATAGAAATCGAAGAAATAGCAGTAATAAACGTTGAGCTAGGTCTCAATTTTGAAAAAGAAGAAAAAACTACAGTAACTAGTTTTTTATTTTTTCTCTATAAAAACATCATGAATTAAGCTTACGGGAGAGAGAGAAAGACTACATTAAAAAAAAAACGTCCTAATACTCTTTGAAGTGGTGTGGAAAGAAGTACATTACCTCTCAGGAGCATGATTCTTTAAACTTGGAAGCTGTAGTACACAAAAATGGTGACTCCTACGAAAAGAACTTATACAACATTTTTTATAGAGAATTTCTTAATCTATAAATCTTATAATAACATAAATCTTAATCTATAAATCTTATAATAATAATAAATCTTATTATTTTTATCGTAAAATTAATAGAATTCGAGATATTTGCAAGAAACTGTTATTTTTTACCTATAACCTTTTATAAAATTTTAAGCACTAGTTACATCGACGGGGACTTTTGAGACACTGTTTGGAACGACAAAATAAAGGTCCATACAAAAATTTAGATAGCTGCTAATTTTTCCGCAGGTTTATTATATTTTTGTCTAATTTTCTTGAACGAACAATAAGTCAGTGTGGACGCAATATTTCGATCCTGTTCCAAACTTGTTTCCATTTGATAAATTAGCGTCGCTCATTTTATTCCAGAGGTTTAATCGCGTTGTTTCGTAGACAAGAACTGTATGGAGAAAGACATTGTCTCCAGCAGGCAACTTAAGATACGGATTAATGTACGTCGAACGTAGGGTGTCGGACCGACACACTAGATAGAAAAAGATACAAATATAGAATACGGATACGAGTTGAAAACAAGACTTTGACATATCATTATATAAAAGCACGTATTATGATACGATACAGTGATACAACACAAGTGAGGACATGCTTTAAAAATATTAGACTGTTAGCACTCTATCTACTTACTACTTAAAGGTTGACATTAAATAACAAAGATAAAATATATCTCTAATTTCCAAACACCCTCTAGAGTGCTCTCTAGAGAGCTTTCTAAAGTGATAATAGATTTAGCGAAGAAATATTTCTATATAAAAAAATTTTGTTCAAAGTCATATTAACAAAATCTAATTTTATTGTTTAACTTTGCATAATTTGAAATGTGTACAACTAAATAAAAAGTTTAATAACAAAAAAATATTTGAGTGTACATACATATGTGTGATAACATGCTCAACTTCAAAAACAATGAGGAATGTGTAAATAAGTGCTAAAATGTACGTTTAAAAAGTGTTTGTGCTCAAAAGTAAAATTGCCTTGTAACAAGTGTCAGTTATTGTGTATTAACACATTAGTACCATTGAAATACGATAGACTACTAAACGAATAATTTCATAAACAATTGTAAGAATTCATCATTTAATAACGCGTGCGCGAAATGATAGGGATAGCCGTAATGTTCACAGTAATTGTAATATCTCCTTCTCCTCAATTATAATTAATAATTCTTTCTCGATATCTTCTACATTAATATTATTCAATATTTTAATAAAAATACTTTTAAATAATATATTATGTATCATTTTTATTGCTTAAACTTTATTCATTATTTATTGGTACAATTAAATTTAATTGTTGCTTTTGTAATTGCAAATCTTTACGATATGAATAAAGGAAAAAATGTCGAGCATCGAAAAAATGTTGAGCATTAAAAAATATTGTCACGTGGGAAGATTTTCGTAGCGTTCGGTTCGACAGACGCAAGTGCTCTTACATCGTATGTCTACCACATACGTATCGTGATAAAAAAGTATGAAGCGGGCGTTTGTTTGCTTTGACAAGTATTAAAAGTACGATGGCTCACGTAGTCGGCGTAGGACGAGTGTGACTCGCCCACTTAGATTTCACTGAAAAACCATGACGTCCATGTGTAGAACTGTTCATCCTAATTGCGCGTCTTAAATAAAATGTACTTTTTGCGTACGCATGATACATGAGTACGCAGGAAAAGAATTAATATTAATCATTAGTATAAATTAAAAATTAATATCAATTGTTATAAATCAACAATTTATTGTTTTATATATAAGCAAGAATGTAAAATCTTGGAAGAATTTATAACCTTAAACATCAGATATATTTAATTTACTTACATGAGAAAACAAAATTTTTTGTAAGCAAATTATATCTGTTTAAGATTATAAATTCTTCGAAAAAAATTTTATATATTTGCTTATATATGAAACAATAAATTGTTGATTTGATACTAATTTGTTTTTTCTGTGTATATTCTCAAAAGACATGCACAATTGCAATAGTTTCAAGCCTTGTAAGTTGATTAACTTGTATTTGATTTAATAACTTGTAAAAACAACGTATTAAGGTTATAGATTGGTCATATTTCAAAGTATTACCAAAAATATAAAAATTTCATAGATTGTTCTACACTTTTACGCTTGAATGTTATGTAAAATTTTTGTATTCTTTTATTAGTTTATTAGAACACAATTCTTTTATTAGTTAAAAAAGTACTCAATTTTTAGTTTACTTTTTATTTTTATGTAAAATCGTGTTTTGTAGTAGCTATTTACATTTAATGTAAATGATCATTACGAATTTAATTAAAAATTTACATATATTAATAAAATTTTCAGCTGGGGTTATTGTGACACGATGTGATCATCATAATACTTTACTGACGTATAACGTTAAGGATTAAGTTTCCAATGTTTTACACATGCACTTTATGTTACAAGCACAAACTGAATAAAAATAATATATTAATGTTAATAACAATATATATTGTTAACATTTGTGTTTATGTGTGTTTCATATATTGTAATAAATATGTACGTTTACCACATTTCCGAGAGCACAACACAATTCTAGGGTAATGGCAGTTCGCACGACCAATCCAACACTTTTATAGAGAGAGAGCGCAAAGAATGCGAACTCATTGATCGCCGAATTAAGCCTGGCAATCGACAAGTTAAATCCAAGATTAATCGTTCGTTCAGGCGGCCGCAGTCATTTGTTACGCCACGTGGGGTATGAAAAATACGCATAAAAAAAACAAGATCTATAAAAAAAAAGATATATTTATATGTTGTTTACAATTGACTCAAATTAATTTTATAAATTTTCAAAACATATGCGTGATTTGAATTATAATGCAACTTAATTGTTCTCCCTAATTATATCCTTAAACAAAATTGGTTCGGTAATAAAAAAGATAATACATATGATTACAAAATTTTTTTAAAGTACAGAATTTGCATGTCAAATGCTTGTAAAAAAAAACAACATATGAAGTATGTACACTAATTTATATTGTATCAATTAAAATATTTAAAAGTTTCTTTTTTACAACTATTATCTCTGCTTTCAATAGTAAAACATAATATTAGTATTTCTTCACTATAAATTAATTTACACATTAAATTAGTTAATGTACAACGATCAAGTATAACAAAAAATAAAAGTAAAAATTTATAAAACTATATAAAAGTAATGTGACTGTTTTTCTTTTTATTAATAAAATGTTAGAAAGTTGGAATTATTATGCGATAAAATTAAACTGAATTCTTTTATAATTTAACATAAAATACACGTTTCTATTTTTGCGCACAAAGAAATCGATACGACAGTTTCATTCACTGAAACCGAAAGAATTAATGAATAGCTCAAGTTTTTTTCCGAGAACGAAGATAGAGGCTGGTCCTGTGCGTGGGAGCGACATTCCCAAGACTCTCGGGTGTGAAACCTGGATCCAGGAACCTCATTGCGTATGTAGGACAGTCAGCCGAGATTTCAAATAAAGACGAATCGTTTCTCGCCGACGATCGTGATTGGTCTCAGAGGGGATGCGAAAAACAACGTCGACGTTCTTGCAACGACGTTAACTCCGACGCACCTCTATAAAACCCCAAGGATCACCGTCGTGTCGAACATTATACTGCTGCGGAGTGTCGAGGAGCGACGTGTCCGAGATGATCGTCACCAGGAATTCCGTTAATCGTGCAACTATCGTCTGCATTATGGCCATGCTGCTCTGCTTGGGGTCTCGCGCTTCTGGTGAATACGGTAATACCGATTTTAATACAGCACGTAATTATTAAAAATGTACATCTATTTTTATTAATTTGTTAATATTCATAGAAAAAAAGGTGATATTACAGGGACTCATTTACATTTCATTTAACAACTTTGTTAATAATCAAAATTACATATTGAAACTTAACAATTATACTGATCAAAACGTTGTTTAATAGATTCTAAACTCCAAGTTATGTAATATTTATTACTTAGAACGTGATTTATAAAACGTGACGGCATTATATAATGGTCGAACAGGAACAGGGATAGTAATCTAAACCATCACAAACATAAATTAAAACATTTTGTTTTGATTAAAACACACAGAATATTTTATTACAATATATATTTTTTTAAATAAATTGTTAGACAGAGCTAAAATATAAATATAAACGCGAAGTTTGAAGTAGATAGATGTGAATGCTTGCACTTGCTTCAATTAGAAGATAGATCACAAATTACTTAAAGAAGCTTTTACAAAAGAAGTTTCGAATTTTCAATTATTGAAAAAAAAATATTGGAAAATACGTACACTTACACATTATCTTTTTAATGTCGATACTAGAAATCTATTACAAGTAGAACAAAAAGATTAACATCATTAATTGTTGCGATAAATATTGCCAAATGTTTTAGTGGTCAAACTGGCCAAGATATCTATACAAAATACAAAGAAATTTATATTTAAACCATGACTGAGATAACATTTTTTGCAATAAATTCTTTTGAAATAAAAGAGGGGAATCGTAGAGATATTTATAAATAATCAAACTTATTAAGTTATTTAGCAATTTAATTTTCGTGATATTACATTTCTGGGTTCTTAAAAATTGTATTTTAAGTCTAGCAAGTATGCGGCACGCAGTTTGAAGAATCTTGTAAATATTTATAAATTCACCTAAAAAATTATTATTGAGCACTAACAAAGAGAATCCGCCAGATGTACATCACTGATTTAAATAAAATTTTATGAGTGTATAGTATTTATTCAAATATTTATTAAATTGCGTAAATTGCGATATTTAGGCATTCTTGAAAAAAATGATGATTAAATAATTCCAGCACCTATATAGTTACAGAAGAATTGTTGTTATTTTTCATTTGTACTAGCGCTCATTGACGGTCTCGGAATATCCATATTGTCAATAAATGATCGTGAATATCTTTTATAAAAAAGACATTTGTGAAAAAAACATCTAATTCGAAAGACTGTGTCAAGACTGTGTTGTTATTAGCTATTTTTCCGTTAGACAAGGAGTTTTACATATAAGCTAACCCACACAACAAAGTCTAAAAAAAAAAAACTCGGCGATCGTTGTATGTATAACGATTTATAAAAACACTTATTTTTATATAGACCTATAGTAAAGTCTTATAGTATCGTTCTTCTGTGACGGTATTAAAAGTGCTGGAAATATTTAATCGTCATTTTCTCAAGAATGCCTAATTTTTGCAATTTACGGTTTTACTCTAATAAATGTTTGAGTGAATACTACATACTCATAAAATTTTATTAAAATCGGTGATGCACTGGTTGCGGCCTTTCCTTGTAAGATCCGCTTTCGATATAGTCAATCTTGTTTTATGAATATGTTAGAACAAAAAAGCCATCAAAACGATATCAAAATGATATCAGAATGATTACAAAATAACTATTAAGTCACTTTGATCAATCACAATTCACTTTAATATGATTTTGACTTATTCTACTTGGGAAATTACGCTTCTTAAAAAGTTTGATTACGCTTTTATTACTTTAATTTATATGCTTTATCTATGTTTCAATTTATGCCTAATTTGCGCTTGCTTTACGCTATATTTTGGCTTAACTTTTACTATCACAAAAACAGTCACCTATCCAATTCGTCGTTGTCAATGTTGCTTCAGGCTCCTGACTTCTCACCGCGGCCATATTAAAGTCGTGGCGTCAGAAGCGTAAAATTGCGTGAAATGACATGTAATTTTGTCCGACGTGCCATTTCTAAATAAAGTCAATTTGGATAAAGCAGACTAATTAGATGGCTTTAAAACACTTGTAAAAATGGGTCAAGACTATCCTTTTTTTGCCTAGCAATCAGTAAATAGTCGTAAAAAGTACGTAAAATGACGCCCCCCTTTAAGAAAACATTCGAATAGCTATTAAAAGGAGTGAAAAATGTGCTTTTATGTATAAAATTCAAAGAAACTTTACTTGCGGTCCACATTTATGAATTTGGTAAATACGAAACAAGTCATATTTTCACAATAAAACACATAATAATAAAGTGACATGCACAACAACATCTCATCGTCAATCTATCACATTTCACGTTTATTAATTATAATTTTGTCTGCGACGGAATGTCGCTATCGTCAACGCGGAGTTCTCGGGTGTGGAGTCAAGTGCCTTAACCCTTAAATATACTAGGGGGTCTGGGAGATCCTTTACGATATTTCGAACGATTGCTATGTAAAAATAAAATACAGGGATAGGAGGTTCAGACTAGAGTGTAAAAAAAGTTGAAAATCTTTTTTTTTTCGATTAATATGGTTGATCAATTTTATTGGTCAACTGAAATTCAAACTGCACGGCAGTATAGTTTTGTTGGGGTGAATGGGACCCATATAGTGTGTGAGTGTAACTTTTTTATAAGTTATCTTATATAAGTTATCTCTATATACTCTGTCTAAAGTTAAAATATTATATAGTGTTGTAAAGAAGGGGGCTTCTGCGCATGTGTTCGAAATATATAATGACACACATCAATTTTTAATTTTAAACATCTTGAGTTAATAAAAAGTATTCCCTTGTTACCTAATTATTGAAGGTGTGTACGTACCTGAGATTTCGGGTTTGGGTTGTGTCGGGAATTTTTTCTCGGGATCGAGTCGGGATCCGAAAGTTCTTAATGTTCGGATACCCGAAACTTACGAGTACCCGAAGTTGAAATCGGGTCGGGTTGAGTTAAAATCGCAAAATTTTTTGTAAATTTCGAATGCTCAAATCTAAAGTTGGATCAAGCAGCGATCATAGATCTAGATACTTTATACACTGAGAAAAAAATTACTAAATTTTAATAATTATTTGTTTAAATATTGTCCCAAATATAAATATATATTTAATTAGTACAAAAACCACTAATTTGACTATTATTTTTTTATTAGTACATTATATACAGTACATAAGTAAATACTTATGTACTGTAAGTAAATATTGTATTGGTAGTATTCAAAGTTAATAATTCAATATAATAAACGAAATGTTTTACAGGTCATAGCTAGATCTTAGTGCTGATATTTATTATGAGTGATTTTATGTACCTTTTCATGTTTACAAAACTGCGTATCGAATAAAACATTTTAAATTTAAGATTTTAAAACACAGTTCTAAGTTGAATAAAAAATAGTAATATCACGTAAACTTAAATTTCCAGATTTGGAAGTTTTATAACATTCTATAATATAATTTGATGTAAAAGTTTATAAGAGAGAGAAACAGTTCATAATATAAGCTATTAAAATTATTTTATTTCAAAAATTTTATTTTAAAAATTATTTTATTTCATTTGAATGGAGAAAACATAATTGTTCTACCAATGTCGCACCATAACTTTATCATATACCGTTAAATTTGTAATAAAATAAATTTTATTTTGTTTATAAAAAGAAATAAAAATTTTGAAAAAAAGGGGTAAATGGTGGGAGAAATGTATGAAAAAATTAAAAAAAAAATTTTTTGTTGTTGTTATGAAGTACTCTTCGAGCTATTCAACTTTCATTTAGAACATTTTTCTCTATCTCTTTTAGTTTTCACGGTATACGCTCCAAAAGAAAAAAACCGATTTTCTTGAAAGGGCTGTTTCACCCTTAAACTGAAATTGGGCACGAACAAAAAATATTTTTGTGTTATGGATGGACTCCTCTATGTGTGTACAGCCATGAGCTAAAAGGTTGCAACACATTTTCTTTGATGGTTTTTGGAATGTAGAATTGCTCATCGATCGGCGAACGTAATTGGTTCTTACCTGTGGATTTAACCAATTAAGTTCGTCGATCGATGAGCAAGTCTACATTCCAAAAACTATCGAAGCAAATGTGTTGCAACCTTTTAGCTCATAATTGTACACAAAATTTTAGACTTTTTTGAATTTCTGGATGCAAACCTTCCTTGTCAGTTGCCTCCGGGCAGTAACAAAGTGAGGATCGCATTTCGCACGTAGTGTGTTTGATGATGCGTCGAGATTCAAGATGCAGCGGTTAATCGAACAGCGATATACGCAATCAAATTTTACGTTGAACTCCAAAAATCAGGCTTTGAGACGGTGAGCCTGATTCGGGGCTTTTTAAACGGGGATTGACGTCTGGGTGTAAAAATGATAGCAGAAGATTCAAAACTTTTTGCAGTTTCTCCATATTTTTATCCGTTTGGGACGTTGACGGACGCCCAAAGCGCTCAGTGTCAAGGTTTTCTCGGCCCTCCAGGAACATCTTGTACCACTCGTAAATGCTTGGCTGGTACATGGCTTCCTCCATGAAGCTTCCTGAATCAAGCTTACCGTCTCAGAACCCGATTTTGTAAGTTTAAAATACAAAAAATTTGATTGCGTATCGCTGCATCTTAAATCTCGACGCGTCATCAAAACACACTACACACGAAATGCGATCATCACTTTGTTACTGCCCGGTAGCGACTGAGACAAATTGCATTCGTTACCTAAGACTCTCTACCACATTTCCCGCCAAAAACCGCATCGTTTTAGCCCTTCTGGTTCGCTGGAGAATTTTATTTTGAAAACTTTTAGGACAGACCATGTATACACAAAATTAATTTTATACTTACTTTTCAAGAATTTATTGTTAATAGATTTTTCATAGAAAAAAGTCATAAATGCATAAATTATGGGTTTTTATTTTTTTAATTATTTGAACAGTGTTTTATTAATGCAGTAGAGGAAAAGAGGGTAATATGTCAACCATTTTTACTTTATTGAATAACTTTGTTTATAATCAATATTTTATATTGAAACTGGAACGATTATATTCGTCACAGTTTTGTTTAACAAATTCTAAACTTAAAATAATGAAATATTTATTACTTAAGACATGATTTATAAAAATGCGACGCACGGTATAATAGGTAGAAGAAAAAAAGTAGTGGTAATATGGCTAGCCCAAAAATAATTTTTTAAAAATTGGATTAGTTAAAAAAAACACAATATTTTCTTATAAAATTATATATTTTTAGTTTTCCGTTATTTAGAACCGTTATTTCTACATTTAAAATTTCCCTACGGAAAAAGACTTTAGAGATATCGTGAGAAATATTATTTTATCTCTGTTGAACTTCAAACAATAAATATAAAATAAGATTTCTAATGTTTCTGAACATTGGTCTTTAGAATAATAATCGATTTATCCAAGAAATATTTTGTTTAAAAAGTCATATTATTTATAGAAAAATTTTGTTTAAAAAACCATATTAACAAAATTGTATGTTTTTGTTTAACTCTGCAGAAGTGTGTACAGTCAAACAAAAAGTTAAGTGACAAAAAAACAGTCGAATGTACATACATTCTTGTGATAATATGTTCAAGTTTATAAACAATGAGAAAGTATGTGAAATTAAGTGTTAAAATATACTTTGAAAACGTTTAGAAGTGCTCGAAAGTAAAAATGTCTTATAATAATTGTTAGCTATGTATTGGCATATTAGCGTCATTAGAAACGACGGACTACTAATTGTATAATTTTATAAACAATTATTTGAATTTGACACTTAATTATGGATATAATGGGGGTAGCCATAATGTCTACAGTAGCCATAATACTCTCTTCTCCTTTATTAAAGCAGTGCAATATTTAGTTTCCGAAATAAAAGAGTGCTTTCTTTTAAGAAAGCATACAAGCATTAGCGACTTTCCTTAACAAAAAAATAATAGAAATCAATTACCTTTTGCTATATCTGTATGTGTTTTATTTATGACGTCTTTCCTTAAATTTTTGTACGTACGAGGTATGATGTTTCTGAAAAGTGTTGAACGACTTGAAATATTTTATCGCCGTTCGGCAATAGAAAATTTCTTCTTTGAGCTATGTTGTTTCGAATTCCACATCGGGGAAATACAAGCATCGTTAATCCATGATGCACATTTCGTTTATATTAAATTATTAAATTTACTGCCAATAAAATATTTACTTACGGCAGGAGAGACCGGGGTAAGATGTTCCCGGGGTACGTTGTTACGGTTATAATTTCAAAATAAAAAGAGATAGCGATATGTTCTAAGTACGTCACGAAACAACAACCGATCACGTCACTGCGGCAATCATTTTACAATTAGTAGTGTTTAACTTAACCTACGCTGCGGTCTGTGTAAAGACATGCTTGTGCATCAAATAAATGCATCAAGTAAATATTTGTCTATCGTAATTTTTTGGTCTATTTTGCTTATTTAAGGTAGTTCTTATTATTTATTGTATTTATGTAGATAGATATACATTCAGAAATATGATATACTAGTGTTTATTCGTCTATTTTAATATGTAGGCAAAACAATGTATCAAGATGTTACATGTGTCGAATGGGGCTAGTTGTTACCGCTATTTGAGGTACGTTGTTACCCTGGAAAAATTTGCCCTGTCGCATATGTGCAATTGTCTACATCGATTCTCATTTTGTTATAGGATGCGGACATATAACAAAAGACAGAAAAAGTTTTAATAAAATATTCAACATTTAATCTCAAAAAATTAAAGTGAAAGCAGAAATGAGAAAATTTTATTAAAATAAAAAATTTTTAAACTACAAAAACTTGACGCTGTTAGATATTTAAATATAATCAAATGTTGTAAAGTATAATAATAACTTAGAAAATTATAATAACTTACAATGTTACTTTAATGTTAAAGAAATTTAATCTGTAACTTACTTCTAATTATTTTTATAACGCATATCTTACAAGTGTTACATTTATTGCATTAGTTCTGTCAATTTTTTGCCTTGCTTTTCTTATCCAGTAGCGCGTTTTTATAGTTAAAAAATTTTTTATTTTTATAAAATTTTCTTATTTTTGCTTTTTTTTCACTTTTTAATATTTAATTTTTTATTGTTCTTCTAAAAGGCTGATTATTTTTTTATTTTATTATTATTTAAATTAGGTACGTAAAACGATCACAAAGATTATCTTAATATTGTTTTTCTAAAAGGTTAATCATTTTTTTATTTCATTATTATTTAGATTAGATTTTTAAATTTATTATTTAAAAGGATCGTAAAGATTATTTCAAAGCACTGATTTCATAAATACAAATGTTTATAACAAAAAAATGAGATAAAATGTAGTTTTAGATGTGGTTTATAATTATTATAAATTCTATGATTGTTAACATAATTAAATATAAATATCAGTTGTTTAGCTTTAATGTACTTGATTGTCTCGTTACTTCATTAAATACTAATTATAAATATAATTCACGTGTTTTAATTTATTAAAAAAATTTTTTTTTTTTAAATGACTTTATATCTTTTGGTAACACATTACCCCAGTGCAGTAACAACTAACCCCCAAGGGGTAAAACGTTCTTCTTTGACTTTGACACTTATAAATAACTTTGTACAAAAATCAATGATAATATACTATAATTAACCTTAAACAATAAATCTAAAATACAATAAATTTGATGATAAATCAGTCAATAGTCAAAGAAACAGCAAATGATTTCACTAGTCATTTTTGATATTTTCTTAAAATCGGCACCTCCCGATCTCTCCTATATAAATATTTAATTAATAAAAAAATGTTAAGTTAGTGGTTCTTCTACTAAATAAATATATATTTATTTTTCTTACCTTTCTTATATGTTTTTATATGTTATATTAGTTTCAAAGTATATTCATTAAATTTAAAGCATTTTGCATATTTGTAGCAACGCGTTCAATATAACATACACATTGCCATAACATTATTGTAACCTTACATCGTAATATTTCTAAGAGCGGACATTTCAACGTTGCCGTAAGCTTACAGTAGCATTGCAAAAGTATTTCACAACTTCTATTTAATATTACAATGTTTTATTGTAAGGTTTATGCAATATTTCTACAATCTTTTGGTGCTGTATGGGCGTTTTACGAAGAATCATGTAAGAGGCATATTTAGACATTCGAAATATCAAAGAGTCAGAACACTTCAAAAAGTTTTCTATTTCTTTTATTAGTACAAAGAGACAAATAAAACACTGATCTTTACTTCAAATTTAAATTTAAAAATTTGAGATTTTTTAATTCAAAGTAGTCATTTTTGCAAATTTTTGGAATACAATTTCTTTAAACAATTATAATTATTTAAAAATAAAATATTTTTTATTCGGATCTTATTTATTGATTTTATATATTTTGAGTTAAAAAATTTGTTTTCTATTTAAAAATATAACGTGACAATGAGATTTTAGACTCTAGTGTAGCGGAAAACGCAAAAATAGCAATATAGAAACCTAGGTTTATAGTATTTTTATAAAAAATTCTTATTTTTGTTAATACTTCTTAATACATTTCCATTACAGTACACGTTTATTTCTTGTTAAAGTAATTTTTTATTCAAATAAAGAAACCGCTGCTAAATATTTTTGCATTATTTTCAAATGTAGTTTAGAACAATATATAATTTTTATTATTTTAAAAATAAATGTAATACCCAAGAAATCCTAATTTTATTTATTAACCGCGTGTTTACAGAATCAAGGGAAATTGGCTCTAACGGCGGATCGAGTGAGAGTAGATCTCCGAGCAACGATTTTGGTTCCTGTATCGACGGCAAATGTATCAAGCGCACCTCGCAGGATATCGCCAGCGGCATGTGGTTCGGCCCGCGTTTAGGAAAGCGATACAAGTCAGATGAGAAACAGGAATTGAGTTCCGAGATCGAGATCCTTGCGAACGCGTTAGATGGCGTGCGTTGGGCGGTCATCACAATTCCGGGTGAGAATCAAAATTTTTTTAAGCGATTCATCACTAGGCAGTATTAAGGCGATACTGGACCGCGATTTCTGTACGCAATTATTTTTGAACACGCTAATCTTTTAATTAATTTTACAGATTTCAAAATCCTTTTTTTACAGTTAAAAAAGTGACAAAAATATATTGCGGAAGCAATAATTTAATTAACGAAAAACAAAAATAGATTAAAAAAGTTTAGTTTAAATATCGGCTTCTTCAATCGACTCGTGACAACGTGTGTCCCATATAAAAGTTTCAATTTTTATTTTGTACTCTGTGAAACAAGTAATAGGGTCCTTGTGATGTGAATTAGAACGAAAGAACAAGACGGTATTTGCAGAATAATCCTAGAAGCATTAGTATAAAAAAATATGTGTCTGAAAATTTTTTATATAAATTGGCGTACGGAATTGGTGCGAAGAATAAAACAGAACAGCTAGCAATTGTGTAACGTGCTAGTTGAGAGAGCTTGCTTTAAATGGCGTTGAAATCGAAGACAAAAATAGATAATGTATTCATGAGTACATTTGATAAAGAATCTGCTCGCTTGGTCTTACAATTAGCACTATTCCTCTTACCTTTTGCGATCGCGTGTGGCTCAATTTTTCGTCAAAGAAAAATCTGTAATACTGATGTCAAATGAATTCGGCCGTCACTTTAAGATTTAAGCATCATCTAAAGATTTAAACTTGCATGTTCTTTTGCTCGTATAAAACTTTAATAATTCTTTTATTATTGGTTTTATGTGCAAAGAAAGTTGTTGACTAAATTTTTTAAGTTGATGAAGTTGAAATTTTGTCAAATATTTACTTATGTATTTAAATATGCAAATACTTGAACTAATTAAAGTACTACTTAAATATGTAGATTAAAAAATACATAAAATATTTAAAATATAAAATTAAATTTCTCTAATTCAAATATGTATTTAAGTTAAATATTTGAAATGTTATTTAAAAAAAGATTACATAAAATTAGAAAATTAAATTCCTTCAGTTCAAATACTTACTCGTATGTATTTAAAGTTAATTATAGAAGTTCAAATATTTTTAAACTGACTTTAGATTCTAACTTAAAGCACCTGTCTACTCATCGCGGTGATATTAAAGTCGTGACGTCATAAGCAAGAAATCACACATAAAAGTTTTTACCGTGGCATTTGTAAATAAAGAGAGTTTAGATAAAATAAAATAAAAAAATCGCTTTAAAATACTTGTAAAAATGAACCTTGACTATCCTTTTTCTGCCTAACAGTTAGTAAATAATCGTAAAAAGCATGTAAAGTGAAGCCTATTCAGACAGAAAAACACAGCTATTGGACAGCTATTGAAAGGAGTAAAAAAATGTGCTTTTTTGTATAAAATTCAAAGAAACTTTACTTGTGGTCCATTTTTACAAATTTGGTAAATACAAGACTAATCATATTTTTATAATAAAACACATAATAACAAAATGACATGCACAACAACATCTTATCATCAATGTGTCACTTTTTACGCCTATTAGTTCTAATTTTGTCCACGACGGAATTGCGCTACCGTCAACGCGGAGTTCTCGGTTGAAACGCCAGAAGCCTTGATTGACAATGTAAAATTTCGGCGAGTGTCTCTGTATTGATGACGAAGAGTTGAGAAGGTATTACTACCTTTCAATCGCAGACACAGTCTCTCACACGAAGACATTCTTGCACAACTCAGCAATCTCCTTTTTCTACCAATAAACCGATGGACGCCTATTGTTGACTATTTTCCTAACTATAGGCGCATCGCATGACTTAGTGACGATCTTCATCACTTAGCGCGTTCTAATATTTGCTCCTCTTAATTGACTTCTCTCATTATGAAACGAAATATTGCCTCGTTAAAAGTCCAAATTTTCCAGCTAACTTAGTCCTTTGAGATAATTTGTTCCAACTCCCTACCTCGATGCCTGTACCTTCTACCGGATGATGGTCACTATGAATATATTGATCATCAACTCCTTGCGTAGCACTCTTTTCAGCAGATTGTTATTGATAAAGATTAAATTTGCAATTACAAACCAGTTGATTCAAGAAGTCTTAAAATTTTTTTATTGATGCACTTAATGGACCGTAACAACTATAAGTATAAACAGTCATTCTTTGCTGGAATGGTTATTTTCCATAGACGTAGACTAATATTACTGCTCTACTAGAGTAGACCCTGATGGCTAAATAGTATTCACCTAATGCCTAAATAGTATCCAAATTCTGTACTGTTCGCATAGAATTGCCACATACGCATCCTATTCGCAAAAAGTTTGCATCAAGAAGCCCTGTGTTGCCTCACAATGATTAAGATTTAGTTGATACAATCTCATTTCTCTATTCTACATCCCAAAATACTTTATGGAAAACTGGATATCCGTCACTGCTAGCAGCACATTCAGTGTCCCTACTGTTGCCATTTCCTCTGCAGAAAACAAAACTCGGTTAATATAGCTTTTATCAAGATGCCCTTTCTGACCATACTTTATACACAAACTAGATCTGTTGAACTTTTACAGTTTCTCAGCTAGGTGTTCGTTTCTAGATTTCAAGCACTTGAAGTATTCAAGAAAACTTACCGTCTCGAATACGACAAATAACGCAATTAATTTTTATTTTGCTAGTGAAATAACTTTCCTAGTCGATTGATCCTGTGCTCTCAGTCTGCATACTATTCTCTTCCATCTCTGGATGGGGCAACTTAATACACATTCCTTTTTATTGAATCAGGCAAGTAGTGCGAGCATATTGCACTCGCGAGTCGCTTGATCTCTCCATGCACGTTATGTTAGCCAAAATCTAAGAGTTCCGCAATTCTCTTCCCCAATCTCTTGAATGCCGGCTTCTATTTTCACTTGTGATATTGACAGTCGCGATGGCCAAGTGCTGCCCTTTGCAGCTTTGCGGTCGCATTATTGAGATATGTAGGAGCGCGCTTGTTCACTTACTGGAAACGCTTTGGCTGGCTATTCGATCCCTTGTTTCTAAGTTTCCCTTGTTTGCATTTGTTTTTTGTATACCTACATCCTTTTTTAAATAAAAGAAAGTCTTAACAACAGCTTTTTTACAGACTTTCAACTTAAAATACAAATTTCGGAATATTCCCGGACTAGTTACGAATTACCCCGGGCTTGAGGCTATTCTTAATTCTTGACATTGGTGGACATTTTTATACTTTAAAGCAAGTACATTTGCATGTTCTATTTATATCGGCATTGTGAAGGGAAAGGTTCAACTTTTCAAACCGGCTCATATATATTTTTTTTTTTTAATTAATATAGGACTCAGGAGACACAAAAGAAAAAAAGGTCTAACGATTTGCCCCGGTCTCCCCTATTTCTGCATGACATTTTAAACTTCTATTCAAATAAGGGGATTATAGTCGTCATTCAATCCGATTGCATCAATATATCGATCTTTTATAATTTCCTAACGTTTTTATCATTCATCATTTTTATAAAAGAAAAGAATTTTCTGTATGTAATATAACATTTTTGTACTTTCCGTTTAAATCAAATTTTCAAACGGTAAGCTCAAAAATTCCAAAAAATTTGGCTCAAGCCAAAGTTATTTTTCAATTGACCCAAAATTTTATGATTATTTAGACATGGAATAAAACCTTATTAAACCTATACGTTTTTCATTAAATTTAAATTAAAAATAAATTCTATTTAAACAAAATGTCAGTCTTTCTTCTAGTTCTCTCTAAATTACTCCCGTATAATTTTATTTGAAAATTTCTAGAGAATTTTAATGTTATAAACAATTTCTTATTTTCAATGTTTACATTAAAGTCTATTAACTTATGGCTCCGCAATTTTAAAAATTTAATACAGTAATTCTCTAATTTTTCTTATAATTATAACAAACAAAAATAATTTCAGCTAGTGACAAGAGACAGCCTCAATTTACTCCGCGTCTGGGACGAGGATCAGGTGAGGACCTCTCTTACGGAGACGCATACGAAGTCGACGAAGACGACCATCCATTATTCGTGCCCCGTTTAGGACGACGGCTTCCCTGGATACCATCACCGAGACTCGGACGTCAATTACGCAACGTATTACGAAAACTATAGGCAACTATCCGAGTTAGAAGATCATTGAAAATTGGAGGAAAAAGTATGATTTCGTAGATTTGCGCGATTGTGACGATCTTGATGAAACGATAACCACAGTTATGGCATGATTATGTGTAAGATATAGAGAAATAAAGTATATTTGTATTGCGAAACTAACTGTCATCTTTTTTCCTAGTATCTTAAAAATTAGAAATATTACTAAAAATGTTTTACATTTGTTTAACCCTTAATCAACACAGGTGCCATAGAGATACAGAAATTGAAAGTTCTGTATCTTTACGGCGCCTGTGTTGATTAGTTTTACTGAAGATGACTCAAATCCAGGGTCAAAATGTTTGAACATTTTATTAATTAATAAATTATTATATTATATATATCTACACTAAGAACTTGGCTTTTACTGACTTCTTTATTTTATTGACTTTTGTCTTTAGAGCCTTTTCTTAATTTGTTTAGTTTTAAAAAAACTCAATGTTTGTTTGAATTTTGACTTATTAAGTTTTATTCTGTTAAATTTTATAAACTAACTTTTTTGTTTTATATTACTGCTCTGTTGGAAAATAAAATTGTCATCTAAGACGCGAAACAATAATTTCTAGACTAAAGAATATCAACGTACAATATCGTATCTGCAATTATATTACCATTGATTTGGATCAAATTTTCCATTCTTGATAAAATAAAGCAGCTCTAGATAATAATGATGCTTCCTCGACGTTTATTGAAAAAGATGTTGATGTTTTTTTTCCAATTCTCACACTTTGATTCACGTTTAAATTTAAAACATCATTAAATAACTAAACTAGTTAAATCATTCAAACTTATTTTAATGGAAGCATGGAATTTTTTTCTAAAAGTCAATTGGTATTTCTGAATATTTCTTCACAAATTCCAGATGCTTTATTTTGTCATGCATAGAAAACAGTTATGGTCTGGAATTGCTTTATTAGATCAAGTGTGAAAAATTTTATTCAAATCAATATCTACGTTCTGCAGACAAAGCAGATCAGTATTTATTATGATTGATTTCTACACCATCCAAAGAAAAAACTAAAGCAAGTACCATTTGTGTTAAAGAATCATTGAGCGTTCACTGATCTGCTTTATCTGTTAAACATAGGTAATATGGTGGATGTATATAATCGATGTGCCAAATAATAAAAGTTATTACCGTATATCAGGTACTAATTTAAAAAAAGATATCAGTAATAATAAAAATATGTAAGTGAAAATAATTATTGAAATAATTAGAAATGTGAAAAATGGTTTTGAATGCACGCCTGTGGGACAGGCAATTTCTCAAAAATGGATCGAGAGAAACTTATGAACGAAATTATACTTTGTCCTTGATATTAGGGATCTTTATCATAATAATTTTATTTGTTATTTAGTTTTTGTTAATGATAAATCCTCACGATATGACCAATTATATACTAATATTGTTAAATGTCAATGATACACCAACATCAGTTATTTCGGTTAACATTTACATATGATATATCGTATAGACTCAGTTTAACATATACTGATGTAATTTAAAATACTAGTTTAGTGTATTAAAGATAGAGATGTGTACATGTTGTTTTATGTTTGATCTCATAAAAAATGATTAATTTATTTATTCCTAGACAACTCTGAATCTCGAATGCTGCATCTGTAATGTTAATTTTTAAAGTTTTACTATAAAATTTTGGACAGATATATTGTCGGATACTAAAGACATCCAATTATCCAGCAGGAATAATAAAAGGACCAGATAAACCAGATATCGTATACTTGTTAAATACTTGCCCGGCACATCCTTAATAATGGTAATAATCGCAGATATTTACATAAATATTTTTTGAAAAAAAAAGATATCACTGTTTTATGTTAAGCTGCAAAATAATTTTATCTTCCAGCAGGAATGATACAAAGTATACAATAAAAAGAGTCATCAAATTCAATAGAATAAAACTTTTTGGTTGGCCACCACAATTTCCATCTTAATCCCATAAGCCCAATATCGAAATTTCTTAAATTCTTTTCATAACTTTATGAGGTCAAAACTTATAAATATTAGGGTGATGTTTGTTTGTCACTGTATTTTCATAAAATTTGTATATAGAATCAATAAACAATTACTAAATAGAAGATAGAAGTAATAAGTTAATACTATATTTATCGATTAAAAATAATAAAAACTAACGAACACGCAAAAATATTTTCTTGTTACAATCGATATACAATACAATGTTAAAGGAAAGAACAGAATATATCAGTATCTATTGCAAGTTAGTACGAGAATGTATATGGAAAAAGATAGACGTTATTTCCAGCCTCTCGAGTAGGGTTAAATATCTCTTTCAACAGGAAGTAGGATGGCGGAAGATAGAAGAGAGGCAGGGTGCCAAACTACAGCGAATAACTCTTCAACCGGAACTGCAAACGAGCCATGTGGCAACGTAAAAGACGATCATAATCGTAAAACAGCAAGGCGAAGCAGATACAAGTTAGCTTCTAATTCCTGCTTTACAACAGTACCATATATCAAGGAATGCTCGTAAAATGCATCAGAGAAAAATACTCGATAAGAGTCTCGAAATATTAATATTGATTGTGGAAACATATTATACAAAATAACATCAAATGTTCTCGTAAGAAAAAATTCTTTGATTATTTTTTAAACCAAACCAAATTTCTTCAAAAAAATAATTTTTATAAACATACAAATAAAATGTAACTAAAAATAAAAATAAAAATTATTATAAAAATATAAATAAAGTATAAATAAAAATATAGCTAACAGTTTGTAAAAGACATTATTAAATAGATTGTAAGATCGTATTATTCGTTTAACATTCAGTTAATTATCAAAATTTTTAATATATTATAAATAGAGAAATTAAAAATAATGTGACAATGTCAAGTTCGTATAAGTGAATAACAGTAAAAGTAAATAAAGGAGTCTTTTAATGAGCAGAGTAAACGATAGAGAATTCAATACATATTTATTTTAAAACGGAAATTATACATGAATAATAACTTTGAATTCTTTCAAATTCAAAGATTTAGTACATGTAAAATTATAAAAACCAAACGTGTTTCATGTTACACTGCGTCTTCATCAGTGGTCTTATTAAAATGCCAGTAAAGTCAATGAATTATTGGTCAATAACATTATTAAATATTTCAATAAACTTACTCCATTGTTCCCGCAAAGAAATAAAAAATAAAATAAAAGTTAAAAATATGATAACGAAACGGAAGATATATATAACGCATTGACCAGCGTACATTCAAAATAGTGTGACAATGTCAAGCTCGTGTAAGTGAATAACAATAAAGATAAATAAATGGCTTTTCAACGTGTAAGTTAACCGGTAGAGAATTTATTACATATTTATTCTGAAACAGAAACTATACATAAATAACAACTTTGAACTCTTTTAAATTTCCAGATCTAAAAAAATTAAATTTTTGATAAGAGAAAGTCCGCTTGAAAAATATCAATGATATTAAATTTTTTATATAATAATTTTATATAATAATAGTATGCAATGGACTGTTTATTAAAAAAATGGATCAACATAGAAATAAACTGCAGTATCCCGAAAGACGAAATTTTTATTGCAATAGGAATGATTTTAAACTCGATTTTTTTCTTTATTGACAATTGTTTTTACAAGCAGAAATTCAGTACTCCAATGGGCAGTTCTTTATCTCAAATAATTGTAGATATAATAGTACTCTAAAAATTGGAAAACAAAGCAAACTGTTAGAGACTTTTAATATTAGACTGCTGTTTTATTTCAGATATGTGGATGACGTTGTGATGACTGCACTGACATAATTATGTAATAAGACCTTGACAATTTATAACTCGTTTCACCCACGGTTGCAATTTACAATTGAAATTGGAGGAGAAAAAATAAACTTTTTAAACGTCACACTTTATAAAAATGACAATAACATAATTGTTGATTGGCACCATAAACCAATCTTTTCGGGAAAGTACATTAATTATTTGTCGATGCACCTAATCTCACAAAAGAGGAGAACAATTATGGGGATGGTTAATCGATCATTCTTATTATTGCATTTGCAACATTATAAAAAATCTGAGATTTATAATGGAAACGTTACTGAACAACTATTATCATTGATTTTGTTTTTGAAACTATTAACGCTCGCTTAAGATCATTTTGTCATAAAGATATGCATAAACAAAAAATAAATGTAAATTTTGTAGAAGAAATTTCCAATGAAAAATTAAATTGGTACACGATACCCTATGTTTTGCATACTTTCTTAAAGTCAATCAGTGAAAATAACGCTGATTGAATCAGTGAAACAGTATGTCACGGACATTCAGTGAGTATTTACTGACGTTTAGTAATACTCCCACCTTGGTTCTCAGACTTACAATTTACTGATTTTAGTCAGTGGAAGTAAGATTTCACTGCAAATCTGTAACCGCGAGCCAATAAGAGCTCAGTTTGTTGCTGCGCGATATATCCGTTCTTTTGTCCGCGGTGTGCTTGTGTCGTGTGTCGTGCCGGTCGTGTCGTGCATCGTTCGTCGTACGTCGTAACTGATACAAGTTACAACACGTTAGCTGCTATCCGTCCGCATTGTCCGCAACGATCGACGGTATTTGGTAAGTTCGATGCTTTTATGTGGCATTTTATTATATTATTATAATTATAACATTTTATTATATTCATTATTGTGTGTATTTCGTTATCATAACCATTCTTGTAGTGTTTTATGTAATACGTAGTCGCAGACACACACGTGAACTTTTCTCTTTTTATCTTTAATATTTATTTCTCAATTGCAGACTAAAATGAGAAAAATAACAAATTTGTCTATTCAAGAATTAAGAACAAAAATCGAGGAAATAACAGATGAGGAGACACTAGAATATATGTTTATATTTAAAAATTGATTAAATGTCATCTTTCCTTTTTTACATATTTATCATTTCTATTTATTTATTTTATTTCTTGATAATAGTAATTTATATATTATTATAATATTATTATAAAATAATAAAGTTATTTTTAAATCATGTTTATTAATATTACAGGTGTAAAAATTTCATTAAAATATATCAGCAATGGAACCTTTGAAATGTTTTATGTGTCATAATACTGTAAAGGGGGAGTTAAATGGTTTAGCAAGACATTTTACAATAGTACATGGTTTGACACTCAAACACGGAATAGATAAAGTTGGGTTTCAATGTGGTCAAAAAAATTGTTATCGAAGATTTCTTTATTTTTACTCTTTAAGAGATCATATAAAGAAAATTCATTTTTCTCGAAAAGAAAATTATAACCTTTCTGTAGAAAATACAGAATCTACTTCTTCGTATGATGATATAATTATTAATGAAAATGATGCAAACAAAATATCTGAAAATTCAAATAATGTAGAGTCCTTAAAAATTTGTGACAATTTTAATTTAAGAGATTCTTTAATAAGTCTAATAATTAGATTACAATCAAAAGTATCAATGACGAGAAGCATTATAACTGATATTCTTGATGAATATGAACAAATAACAAATAATTTGTGTTTATCATTAAAGTTGAACAATTTTTGCAATCTAAAGAAATGCTTCATGACCCTGATGTTAATAATTTATTACATTCTTTTGAAATAGATAAATCTTTTGAAGGTTTAAGAACACTTGAAGAACAAATAGAAGTTTTAACAAATAATACAGAATATATCAAGCCTTAGGAAATATCTTTAGGTAAACGTATAGAAAATGCAATTGATAAGAAAACAGCCACTTCTGTACCAAGAACAATTCTTGAAACTTGTCAATATGTTTCTATAATAGATTCTTTAACAATGGTGCTTAGAAATAAAGACATACGCGCTGTAATAGAAGCAGAGAAAGAATCAAATGATGGCATTCTTGCATCTTTTATTGATGGGCAGCATTTTAAAAATCATCCTTTTTTTCAGAAATATAAACTTGCCATTAGAATTCAACTTTATTATGATGAACTGAAAATTGTCAATCCACTTGGTTCTAAGACCGGTATTCATAAATTAGGAGTCTTTTATTATACAATACAGAATCTTCCATCTCACATGAATTCTGAAACAAGCAGTATTCACGTTTAGCTTCTTTGTTGTCATGTTGACATACAAAAATATAAAATAAAAAAAATATTAAGTCCTTTCTTAGGAGATCTTGTAAAGTTAGAAAGTGATGAAGGAGTTGTTATACTTTTAGAAGGACAAGAATATATTTTGCGTGCATCATTGACTGCATTTGTTGGGGATGGATTAGCTGTCCATGAAGTATTTAATTTGCTAGGTCCATCTTCTAATTTCTTTTGTCGAATGCGTCTTTATACTAGACAAGATTTGCATAATGGTAGCATAGAAATTAAACAATCAAGAAATATGGCAGTTTACAATGAGCACTTAAATTTACTACATAATGCAAACTATAGCGATAATGCTAAAACGTTAACAGGAATGCATGGAGAGTGTTGCTTACATTCATCTCGTTTCTTTCATATATGTAAAAACCTTATTTTTGATCCAATGCATAATATTCTTTGTGGTATTGGACCAATGATATTAAAGTTAGTTTTAATTTGTTATACTTTGGAAATAAAATTGTTTCATATAAATGATTTTAACAACAGAATAGCATCATTTCAATATGATTTTGTTGAAAGAAAGAATAAGCCTTCGGCAAATTTCAGTGAAAGAATATTGCGTATAAAAGGGCATACTTTAAATCAAAAAGCTATGCAAATATGGTGTCTTCTTCGCGTTTTCCCTTTCTTAATTTCTGATTGGGTCTTGACAGGAGAAGAACATCTACAGCTGATTCTCATTTTGCTAAGAATTATGGAAATCGTATTTGCGCCAAAAGTTACAGTTTCTCTTATGTCTTATTTGAGAGCCCTCATTATAGATTTTTTGGAAACATTCAAACAACTTTTCCCTGATGTACATATGATAAATAAATTCTATCATTTAACTCATTACCCAGATTGTATGTTGTGGTCAGGACCTCTTCAATTATACAACTGTATGCGTTATGAAGCCAAAGATAATGAAATAAAACTAAGAGCACAAAATGTTCATAATTTTAAAAATCCACCGAAAACATTAATAAGAATTGTTCAATGTTCTCAAAGTGCTAGATGGGGAAAAGGAAATGCCACAATTATTCGAGTTGAGCCATTAAATGGAGAAACAGTTACAGTGCAAAATTGTCAAAGTCGTACATATTTACATGATCTAGGATATGTTGATACTGATTCTATATTTACCACTAATGCTATAAAAATAAATGGTGTGGAATTTCGACTTAATTTATTAGTATGTCTTAAAATTGATAAACAAAACGGAAAAAATTTGCCTCTTTTTGGATGTATTAAAGAAATTTTAATGTTGAATAAAAATGAAGTATACTTTTTGACCACATTATATAAAACTCATTTATTTGATACTGATTTTAATGCCTATCAAGTCGATTGGGAAATGCATAACATTTCACAGCTTTTTGTGAACTGTCTTAGTCTTGCATATTACAAACCATTATCTATCTGGTCAGAACCAACATCCAATAATTTTTATGTTAGTCTCCGTCACATTTTATTATGATGGAAATGGAGTTTTTTTTCATCGCATCATTTTAGCAAAAAATGTAAGATTTATTTATTAGTCTTTAAATATACGTTCAAATCATAATTCTATTTCAATATTTCATTATGTATCACATTGAATTTTATATTAAGTAACTTGTAATTTTTCAATAGATTTTTCAATAGAAAGCCCTCAATTATTTTTTGTACAACAATATTGATCTTTATGTTAAGCATTTTTTCTATTGTGATATTTTACTATTACAGCTGTTATTTTTATGAATACATTACAATTTTTGTTAATCTTTAGATAAAAAGATCGAAGGCTCCTCTTTCCTTTTACTCAATGCACAGGATTTAAATGATATGAAAATAAAGAAAGGACCAGCAAAAAAGATTTTAAAATTTCTTGAGGAATGTTCTCAAACTTCTTCTGGGGTAATGTTTTACTTACTAATAAAGTAATCTTTTATACATATAATTTTTCCGACATTATATTTTTCTTTTTTTCTTTTTAGGTTGCTAAACGTGTGGAGCAACTATTGGATACAGAAGAAAAAATAGAAATTGTTGGACAACTAGGAGAAATTATTTTACCTGCAAATATTGACTCTGAAAATTGGACAACAATTGCTGAAATACCATCTACCAGCAGCAATATTGCTTCAGTTACAACTGCAACTTTTAATGAAGAAATATCTATACCCAAAGAATCTTTTTTGGTATATTCTTTTTTGTATCAGAAAATTAAATTAGCGTTTATAGTCAAAATATTTTTAAAAAATTAAAAATTTTATATAATGCAGCGTTTCACAACTGTTCGTAAGACGCTTCTACATCATCCGCAAGGTGCTAACGTTTCGGCAGCTGCAGAAGACATATTTACAGAAAGTCATAGACGAAGCCTTATAAGAATAGTAACTTCTGAATTAGTAAAAACACACAAAGTTAACTAGTAAGTTTTGTATCTATGAAATGAAGTTGTATTCAATTAAATTTATATTTTTATGAAATTTTGTAAAATTGTCCTGCAGCTATCCACCTGAAGAAGCCAAAGTAGCTCTTGCCGAAAGTATTGTAACAGAATTTCCAAAATTACGTGACCCCGAAACAACTAAAGGATATGTAAGAAAAAATTCACAAATTATTTGTTATTTTTTAAATATAAACTATTTAATATATTTTTCTGTATAACTGTTATATAAAATGAATTATTTATCTTCTTTTTTTACCATTTTAAGGAACTTTACTATGATCCATTTAGTAAAAGAGGTTTTATTGAATATCGTCTTTGGACAATTAGAAAAAATATTTTACCTGCCAAGAAAAAATATACTGCAAAAAAAAGAAAAATGGGTCAACCTTCATCCTCTGCAGACAGTTCAGATGACGAAAATGATGACTTGCTTTCTGAAGATTTGTATCAAGAAAAGGTGCGTTATGATACTTTTTTGGATATTAATAGCTTTCTCTAAATTACACAAATACTTTTTTTAATGATAGATACTCTTATGACATAGAAAAAAATTATTTTCTTTTAATTTTCTACATTTTTATTTGATATATTTATCAGATTTCATGGATAAAATTTAAAGTACCGTCTAAAACGAATAAATCTGCAATATCAGAATGTATGAACATTACTATGAAAAATCGAAGAAAATGGATTTTAGAAAATCTTCCTACAATAGACGAAATATTTGATCAATTTCCTCGATTAGCTGATTATTCTGGTCAAATGGTAAGTAATAATATTTTGACTTCATAATTTATATTTGTATTAAAGAGAAACACATTTTATTTTCCTTTTTTGTTTCTTTTAACATTAAGAATTTATGTATTTATAATAAGTATATTTTATTTCACTTCATTTCTATGTTTTTGATTACAGATTGATGAGGAGTTCGACAGATTGTACAGCGGAGCTTCTGATAACTTTTTAACAAAATCTACATCTTATGTTCCTAGAATTCTTACATACTGCAACACAGTGAGACAAGATTTATATAGAGTTTCAAATTTTATTGAAGAAGGTATAGTTCAATTCTCTTACTTCAGTTTTTTTAAATATTTTACATTATTTACATGTATATTAAAATACTAATCGCAATTATTTTATTTTATTTTATAGAAAATCTTCGTGCCATATTACTTTTAGCACATTTACTCCCTGTGTCAAATTCATTGAGGAAGGGAAAAGGAAAAAAGAAGGGTGTAACTTCAAAGAAAGTAAATATTTTGAATATATTATATAATTTAGATTATGATTTATTTATAAATATACATAATTATTGGAAAAGCTTTATCTTTAAATTTAATTGAATAAAATTTAATTTTAAATTATTGAAATCACTTACTTTTAGAGTTCTAATAAAGAAAATATGAGGAAAGAGGATTACGACGATGTATATTCTACTACATTTCCTAATTCTTCTTTAATACAAATTTGGCCCGTAAGTTTTGTTAAATATTCATTTTAATTTTCTTCATTTTAATATTCATTTTAATGTTCTTTTTTATAGGAAGGATGTAGCATGGAGAACAAAATAAAGGAAATGAAAAAAGAGGCACAAGGTCCAATTCAACCTTATATTATATTAATCAAAGGAAAAAGTTTAACTTATTTTGTTCAGACTGATAATGTTACATTGACTCCAAGTATCAATTCGCCAATCATAGCACTTGATTTATTATTCAAGGTACATTATGTTTTAAATGTTACATATCCTATAACACTACTAAACTTTTTCAGTTTCTTAGAACATTATTGTTTTAAATGTTCATCTGAAAAAGCACATGCTTTTGTATCTTCTATTCATATTAATATTTGTAATACCACACCAATATCAAATGTGATAGATAACACATCAGATACATAAATTTATTCAGCAGTTTAATTTTATTTTATAAAATAAATATTTATGTTAGTTGTTTGCAAAATTCTATAAATTTATGGAAAAAATTATTTTATCATTACAATTTATGTTGTTTTTCTTAATAATTTTTATTTTTGTTAAAAATGATATACTTAGTTTGCATTTTATATAATTTAATAATGCATAAATTTTTCATTTTTATTTGATATATCATTTATTTAGTATATAGTATTCATTTATTTAGTACATCATATAACTTTTTTGTTTCAATTTTCTTGCATATGTTGAAAATAGTTTTCAACTTAAAAAAATTTTGCAAACAATAATATTATTTTTATATTCATTTATTAAAATATATTAATCATATGCCCATACAATTATATATATGTATGTATGTGCACAAATTATTATATATATATATATATATATATATATATATATATATATATATATATGTAATGTATCATTAAATTTTCTATTTAATGTATATTAAAATTGAAATACATTTATATTATTGAATTAAATGCATTATATCAGCAACTGAAATTACCTGTTCATATTCACTGTTCTATTGGTTAAGGTTTACTGATCTAAGCAGTATATATTCACTGTTCTATTAGTTAAGATATACTGATCTAAGCAGTACATATTACTATTTTTACTGTGTACAACAACTATTTTCAGCAGTCAGATATCACTGCTGGAAACAGTTACTGTAGTCAACTGATTTCATTAGCAGTATTGTACTAGTTTGCAGTGCTATACTTATAACTATGGTCATCAGTGACAATTCACTGATGTACAGTTATAATACACTGATTGACTTTAAGAGAGTATCTCACAAAAGGAAAGGAACAGAAGTGTCCCCGATTTTGACGAGTCTTTAATATATTGTAGTACAGATAAAAATAAAAAATACGTATTCTTTTACACGTATCCTAATACACTTTTAAGGGCAAAACACCCTTTTGAAAAAAATCGAGTTTTTTCCGAAACTGTAAAAGATAAAAAAAAAAGTTCTAATTGAAAGATTTTACTTATAAAAAAAAAATAAAAATTTTCAAAAAAGGTATGTGATGGAGAAAAAAGTAAAAAAATTAAAAAATAAGTTTTTATCACTGGTTATAAAATACTCTTCAAGCCATTCAACTTTCAATTAAAAAAAAAAATTTTTACATTTTTCCCACTACTTATCTTTTTTTGAAAATTTTTATTTTTTTATAAGCAAAACCTTTCGATTAGAACATTTTTTCTATCACCTAGTTTCGACGATATACGCTTCGAAAGAAGAAAACTTATTTCCTTCAAAGGGGTGTTTTACTAAAAGCGACATTGGGCACGTATAAAATATGTATCCCTTATTGTTACTGTACAACATATCAAAGTTTAGTCAAAATCGGAGGGGGACACTTCCATCCCTTTTTTTATCAAAGAAAATGGAAAAGATAGTCAAAAATTTTAACGAAAAGCTGTTCTTTAATCTCAATAAATCAAGTCAACTTGTTCGAGCACAAAAAGATTTTCTATCGATCAATAAAAAACAGAATGTTGTTTACAAAATTTCAAATTCCTATGTTGAACAGACTCACCGATTGCTAAAAACTAGAATTTTTGAACATAGAAATAACATTCAAAAACACACAAGCAATCACTCGGTTATTTCCGAGCATAGGATGCATCATAATATGACTTTAATTCGGATAATGCTGAGAGCCTTGATATTGAAAGTTCTCAGCAAAACATTAATTTCTGAAATGTTATTCATCAAACTGCAGAACAATATTTTAAATTTTTAGACTGACACCAAATTCCTACATAATGGATTTTTAGTTGTTTTAAATAAATTTAAAGACTGAGGTTAATGATTCCTAAGTCAATATATTTTAATACATGAACGTACGTTTCTGATAATGTTACAGAAAGAAAACAATAGATTTTAGTTTACCATTAGACTTAAGCCAATTTGCTCTGCGGACTCATTACGGTTTGGTCCTCTGAACTCATAAGTTATTGGCGTGAATTAATTATTGTTGCACAAGCTTTATTTAAATTATTTCTCAGTTAAGTAAAATAATATTAGTTGACAACGTGCGGACTCCTTAGGGTGAGTGATTCTACGATTTGGGAGATGGAAAGTTTTTAATCAGCTTCTTAAACTCAGTATTTAGTTTTAATACAGTGACCGTTAATTAATCCGCCTACAAAGGAAATGATTCACTGGCGTACCGATCAGCTGAAAATTGTTCTGATTTTCAAATCGGTAGATTGTCCGGCTAAAGAGCATCCAGTATAAGAGAAATAATGTAACGCTGTTTAGGAATAAAAAATTGCTTGCGGATGACTCGAAATTGATTCAAAACGTACTACGTTTTTATATAAAGATAATAAAATTGTTATTATTTTTAGGCACTAACAAGCGCGGTTACTCTTATTAGCCCCTTAAAACTCATTAATAATAATATGTTCAATAATATCACAAAATAATAAAGCTTTGCATTTTTGATAAACATTAATACTGAAAAATTTGATTTATTAATAAATGAGTAAAATAAAACAATAATAAGAATTGTATAGAAGATAACAAAATATAAAATCAATTTTTAAATATATTTAATGTTTTAAAATAGTATTTTCACTATAGTAGAATGATGATTTACGAAGTAACGTTCATTCGAATAACAAAGTAAATTTTACTTTCTTCAAACTTTGAAGAAAGAACTTTAACGATCACACGTACGTAAACACTAAATCATCTCAAATAAATAAACAATTGTTCGTGCAAAGACCATGTGCATCATCCGCGTGAATGTGTTAAAACCCAGACTAAAATTGATATAATTACGATAATAATTTATTTTTGCATTCTCTGTGCATATTTTCATAGAACTTTCTATCATTTTTTTGTCAAGTTTTATAATTTTTTCTTGTTGAATAAATGATGTAAAGATTTAAGCGCGTTCGCCATTTTGTAGTCTCAATTCACCAAAATTCGACTATTTTATACATAATAAAATCAATCGTTTGGCTTTCTTTATTAAAAAATAAAATAACAAATAAAATTTTAATGAAGATTAACATGAGTAAAAGAGCTGCGATAATTAGTGTCGAATGTGTAATAACAAATACAATTCTTCAATTTCTTGTTATTTAGATTATATTAAACAACAATATACGTTTTGACCTTTTTATTAACGGTCTTCATCAGTGTACAAATCGAATAATACGACAAGACGATCAATTTCATATCAAGAATTACAATTCTGTTCGGAGTCCAGACCTTTTCTTGTTACATAGCTCGCGTTCCTCATCTTCTAACAAAGACCAAAGAATTCTTTTACTGAAATATTTCTTTTGGAACATCTTGTACAAGGAGATCGTACTTGCATGACCGGGTTGCTGTCTTTTATGTAAAACAAGTAGTAGTCAATTGTAATAAAAGAAAAGTAAAAAAAAAGAAAAATTGAGAACAATAAAATGTAAAATGTAAGATAATGAATAAATTAGCATATAAGGCAATACGTAACGTAACTTGAATAGTTCTATTTGTAAAAATTTAGTATATGTAAATTAAATAAAATGTGAATAATTATTGTTAGTTAAGTAAATTATGTTATCATTATGTAACAAAATTAGATTCAATTGTTAAAAAGTAATAATTTTTTTCAAATATCTGCAACACCATTCTGTCCAAGTCCGTTATTAAAATCTACGGATCTAAAGAAATACTATAGTATATTTCACATGACTGATCTGTTATTACTAAATTTAAATATTCAAGCCAGAAAAGTAGTTAGGTGGGGGAAAGGAGGTTGTATAGGCGAAGATACGAATCAGAGAGGAGCTTTGTGTCACTTTGTTTATTAAGTTCTAGCATTTGGCTTTTAATATGTACCATTTCCAAAATGTTTCTTTTTGCCCATGATGCTTCTTTATTCGTATTTTAACGTTCTTCTAATCAAACTCGTGATTTTCATTTATTCTATGTTTTGTAATTACATATACAAATTAAATTTTTTGATATCCAAAAAGTATATCTATCTATACATATAAGGTGAGTTTTAATAGTTGTCCCCACGTTTTACCATAAGAGATGACTTATTAGCAAGGTTAAATTTTATAAATTTTCGTGACCTATATAAATCAAGTGAACTTGGAAATAATTGAAGAATAATGACATTACCAACCGTACAGCTAAACGGTTGGTAATGTCATCGTTCTTCAATTATCCCAGGACTTATTTTCAATTGTCACAAAAATTTGAGCATGCTGTAAAGTTTACAGTGTAAACATTAATAAAAAAAATTAACTTATAAATATAATCGTAGTTATATCCTAATAATTTATTAAATTATGTTATAATATAAATTTCTAAAATGTTTTAATAAAAGTTACAGATAAATTCTTAGGTGTATTACATTGTAAATGTAAATATATAATGAAAATATTATATGTTTGTTAATTTATATTTGTATTTGTTAATTATTATATGTATATTCACAGTTTTTCTTGATAAGTAAATTTATTTTATAATTATCTTCAATCGTTAACTTTGATGCTCGAAATATACGATGTATGATCAACGTATGATCAAGTGTTCTCATAAAATCTATCAGATGACTCTACTGCTTATTAATGTTTGAGCATTTATTTTATTTACATTATTATTACAACAATTATTAGTTTATAAACATTTATAATTAATGTTAGTTACATTTATAATTAATGTTAGTTACAAACATCAATAATTTCTTATGAAAAAGACGCACGGACTAGGAATTGTAATCTCTGTGATTATTGTAATCTTCTAAAATATTTTCTTGATCCATTGACCGTAGCACGAAAAAAACCACACAAGTTTATATTATAATGTTTACATGTTATTTGTGTAATATTTATGTGTATAGTTTTAAAAAAACCGCTTTTTTTAAATTGCTGAAAAAAAATCAGAAAAATTCCGATTTTTTTCCAAAAAATTGCTTTTTGCGAAAAATTGCTATTTTTGATATGTAAATGACATGCTACCCAATTTTATAATATTATTAAAGTAAGACACTTTGTAAAAATTAATATTGCGTTAATTTTTATATTTTATATTTGGAATAATGTATATCACTTGAGATTTAATAATTATCATAATTATTAAACAAATTGTTCTAAAAACAAATGTAATCCTAGCAATTAGTTTAAAGACTAATTTAAGTTAATATTTATATTAATTATTTGAAGAATTTTTTTAGAACATTAGTAATTATCAAGAAGCACATACGTATTATTTTATTTAATAAATACATTAATTCTGTTTCTATTTATTTTTGTGATTTGCTTTTTGTTTCCCTCGTATTCCTATTATCATAAATAAAAAGAAAAACTTTAACGACAGAAACTTAAAGATAAAAACTTAAAAACAGAAACTAACATTAGTAATTAACTTTATACCATTTTCTAGTTATTTTTCATTAACACAGATTTTTAACTCTAGTTCGCCATATCCTGATCCGGTGAAATCCTGAAGAGTATCCTCGTTATACAGTTTACTTCTTCCTGTGTATTGTTATAAATTTAATTATTTTAAATCATCCTTTTGTCCTGCTATTATTTTATGAGCATGAAATTTAGACTATATATTTTTTAAATTTTTGCAATACAAGCTTTAAAATATTAATTAGAATGAAAATGACAAGATGAAAAATCGAGTTGTCTCACGAATAGAAATATATGGCAAACTATGGACTCGAATATAAGTGTGGCGATTTAGAGTTAAGAAATCATATCATTAATGTTTCGTGGTATACGGAAGTTCACTCCATACACTATTTTTGTTTGGGTAAAAATGTTTATTATTTTGAATGAATTACAAAGAGGTTTCGGCCACGTCACACGAACTTATTGTATAATAATGAAAAAGATCTCTGTCTCTGTAAATATAATTATCGCACGAGACTCGGCTCGGTAACTATTGGCTTCTGAAAGCTTCTACTCTCGAAAACCTTTTTTCTCTCTGACTTGATCTCGGCAGGCGGCCGCTATATATACGAAAATCTGAAGCTGTGGAAAAACCAATCAGCTTTGCCGTGCTTTTCGAATGCAATTCGTCGGTAGGTCAACCGTACGCGATTATCGTTCGACATCGTCGCTCGGCGACGCTTCGTAGTGGGCCCACTATTATATTACATTTTTCGATTGCAACAATTAAACATTAACTTTGATACTGATGAGATACCATCATAGTATTATATAACACTTTTTGAATTTTTCCAATGAATTTTTCTACTCCTGAGGAAAAAATCAAAAAAATCTGCGCACCCGTTAAACAATATCATGTTGCAACAATGTTTTTGTAACGTTGCGTTGTAGCCATGCGACATTTTGCGTTTTGTCGCATAAACGTTTCAGTAACGTCCATGCAACCAGAAATGTCCTGATTCAATTACCTTACATATGCAACGTCACATTTTCAACATTCCTGCGACGTTTACAAAACTTGTATAAAACGTTAGAGAAACGTTACAGATGCACTTCCAGAAACGTTTCAGCAACGTCCAAGCAACCAGAAATGTCTCGATTCAATTACTTTACATATGTGACGTCACATTTCCAACATTCTTAAGACGTTTATGAAACTTGTATACAACGTTAAGGAAACGTTACAAATGTATTTCCAGAAACGTTTCTGTAAAGTCACAGGAACCAGAAATGATCCGTTTAACTTACGTTTAATTTGCGACGTTTTGTAACGTTAATTTATAACGTTTTTCTAATGTTAATTTAGGGATTATAAATGAACAAGTACACATAATATTTATTCATCTGAATTGAGATTTATTGCAATATTAAACACAAATACACATATTGATAGCGAATATTGACAGATAGAAATATGATCTTATTAAACGTCTCTCGCATATTATATAAATTCAACAATGACAGATTATTAAATTGTTACATTGCATATTACGTCAAACTATGTTTTGGTTTCCTCTTTTTTTGTTGGTCCTCTTTTAAATTTGTACGCCTAAAACTAACGCTTTAAATCGGCTATCGTCGTCAAACGTCATAACGAAATACAATAAAAAATATCTCGCAGAAATTCAAAACAGTCGATTATCGATTCTACTTGAACATGACAAATAGATACTTTGGAAAGAGATGGTTTTCAAGGTAAATCTACTCATGCTAAACGGATAATTACAAAGAAACAGCGCATCTATACATCATATATCAAAAAGATTTTTCGTAAAAAAGAACGTTTGCTGAGAATTACAACACGGTGCAACATTTTTATGAACATGAATTTGAAAAAAAAAGTGATTTGGTATGACTTCCTCTTCACTTTGATATAAGCGGAAATTTCTTAATGTGCATACATCTGTGTGTGTATGTGTGTCTATTTTTGTGTGTATATGTGTATTAGGAACAGTACGCTTTTCTTTCAATAGATAAATACAATATTGATAGATAGAAATATAATCTTGTTAAACGTCTCTTGCATAAATTTAATAATAATGACAGATTATTATGAAATTGTTAGATTGCATGTACAAAGTATGTTTTGGTTTCCTATTTTACTGTTTGTCCTCTTTTAAATTTGTACGCCTAAAACTAACGCTTTAAATCGGCTATCGTCAAACGTCATAACGAAATACAATAAAAGGATCTCGCTGAAATTTAAAACAGTCGATTATCGATTCTACTTGAACGTGACAAATAGATCCTTTGGAAAGAGATGGTTTTCAAGATAGATCTACTAATGCTAAACGGATAATTACAAAAAAACAGCGCATCTACACACCATATATTAAAAAGATTCTCCGTAAAAAAAGAACGTTTGCTGAGAATTGCAACACCGTGTAACAATAAATTATATTTTTATGACCGTAAATTTGTAAAAACAAGTAATTCGGTATGACTCACTCGTCACTTTAATATAAGCAAAAATTTCTTAATATACATGTATACGTATGTGTGTATATGTATGTATATTAAGAGCAGTACGCTTTTCTTTAAATACTTTCTAGTTTTTCACGTTTTACACCGCTAGAACATGCACTTGGTAATTTTCGAAATCCACCTTCTCTAAGTTGCCTTCGTCCATTTTCATTTTGAGTTCTCTCACTTTGGAACTAACGCCGCTCTTTCTATATATACCCTCGGTATAGAGACCATGCATCTCGATAATTGTGATCAATCGATCTACTACGAGTGGTACTTTGCCATCACCGCAGTCCAACTTGTATAAAGGTATACCAAATACTTTGCGTGAATTTGTTTGTCGCACTATATCGACACTTTCACATAGCACTTTTTGTGGCATGTCAACGTTTTTATTCCGGTTGTACTTTTGCCTAAAGAAAAAGATATTCAAATATTATCTCAAAATAATTTATTTAAATAAAATAAACCTGCTGTCTGTCATATCTTGTTTTAGCATACTTTAGCCATGCGGATACGTAGTTTTGCATCTGTTTGTCCGTTAAATTCGGAAAATGTTTTCGAGTAGCACCTACGCGTAAATGCAAAGAAAAATTATTAACTTTATTTATGTTTAATTATAATTTTGAGCTAAATAATTTATATATTTTTGAGAAATCTTACATTTTATTATCTCCATTATAATTAACATGTTTACTGCAAAGTTCCCTTTTTGCCCTTTCCACGAACATTTCATCCCTAATTTGTTTGTGAAAATTTTTTCCAATGAATTTTTTATTTGGTTTTGGGGTGAATCTCCACCTAGTAAATAAAAATACGTTTCCTGAAAAATACAACAAATACAATTAAATAGTTTATGCAAATTACAATATTAATATATTTTTAACAATCATAATTTGTAACAAGACCATTTAAGTATAATACACATATAATTACAGAAACGTCAAAATACGGTCAAAGCTGGATCTGTACTAACCAGCTGTTTTCTTTTGTTTGTATTAATCCTCATGAAGTATCATACTCTTGCAATTTTTTAAATTTTTTATACGGTTTTGTTGGAATAGACAAGTTATTACAATTTGGGTCTGTAAACATGACTGGTGCGTTTTCTTTTTTTTGTTCCAAAAATGTCTTTTGTTCTTCCAATAACTTCCTAATCACTATTGTATTTTCCAAAATCTTGATAATATTCTGACTGTCTAAATTATATTATTATTCATTAAGTAATAATTAAATCTTGACGTTTTGTATATAATACAATTAAAGACAAGATAGGCTTATATATGATCAGAATCTTGGCATTAAAATAATATTCATCATTTTATTCTTTCGTACTGTGTACTGTCGTTACTTGCAGTTTGAAGCACACATCTCATAGTATTGATGATAAAATTGAGTGGTCACTTTTATTTATTATTAATGTTAACATAGCATCTTTTAAATTTCTCCCACTTCGGAAAATCACAAAGAATATTATTTCAGCGCCAAGAGCCTGATTGTGTATAGGCCTATTTTGTTCTTAATTGTATTATATGTTATTATATACAAATGTTTAAATAACAAAATAGTAATAAATATTAAAAATACCTGATGGTAAATCTTCAAATAAAATGTTGTGTACGAAATTTGGTGTAAACATGGTTTCCTGTGATGCATTCCCAATCCTATGATAGGATTCAAGATCCTCATTGTCATTTAAACAATCCAAATTGTTAGTTTCAATCTCGTTCGGACTTTGATTTTCTTTATCGTTATCGTGAAAGTCTACATAAATAATAAATTAATAACTACATATATTAATACACTCATGTATCTAAACAATAGAATTATATAAGATAGATCAAAGACGAGCCGTTTATACTTTATTCTTAAATATTTTTAATTAAATACATTTATTTTATTCTTAACGTACGTCTTTGACCTTTTATATAATTCTATTTATAACTACACATACATTATGATATACTAACCATTATCATTTATTGTCTTGTCAGTTGGAGCAATGTTTGTATCATTCTTCGGAAATACATTTCCACGATCTATTGCGGAATCTAAAAAATAAAGTAAGTTATAATAAAATAAGTTATAATCTCAGTAATGTCGACTCAATTATTCGAAGCTGTAGATCATGAGTAGCTTGGGTCTCCACGTGCCATTAAAATCGAGCTTTACTAACATACCACATAGTGTTAGAAGTTTTGGAGGAGGTGTCATTCGTTGGCTTTCAGAATTGTCACTAAGCTCAGTGGTCATATAATCATCTAGGTTTTTTCTTTTTGGTTTCCTTCTTTTTTGAACTTCTGGAACGGATATATCAGTATCGGTTTGAGTTTTTTTAATTGCAAATTCCAAAGCAGACTTGTATGTATCTGTAAATTAAAATTATTCTATAACCTAAGAAATATCTTTCTGAACTAAAAATAATATTAAAGGCAATAAATATTACCAGTTTGAAGTAATATAGTTTTAATTTTATATATTTTCCAAGAACTTTTTGGGACTGCACATTTTTTTATAGCTTTCCGAGGATTTTTGTCAGGCCATTTGCACGTTATTTCATTGTTGATAATTGTGATCCATATTGTTGGTATTACCTCGATAGCAGCTGATTCTTCCAAATTATCGAAAAATTCGACCACAGACCAAAGAACCTGAAACATAATACATTTTATTTGTAATTACGATGAGTAAAAATACAAGATCCCAAGGAACACACAAAAGTCAGAAGAATATCAAAATGACTTTATTTTGATTCTTAACATCAATAAAGTCAACTTTTCTAACCAAAATCATCATTTTCACTTTATATTAACTTTAATGTATTCCTTGTGTTAGTGTAGAATGTGAAAGTACTCTTACTTTACTAAGTATTTTATTATTGTGTATGGATTAATGGGATAATTAGAAAGGCATCTTGGTGCGGAAATTGTAAACATTTTGCTTCAATATCATTAATATTGATAATATATGTAGTGTCAGAAATATTTCGCATCAGTTGTACATGAAATAGCTTTGAAGAGCAAGGTGAATTAAAAAACGTTGTTGATTCTGTGAACTTCCTTCCACTTACAAAAATTTCGAGTGTGTTTCTATTTTGGCAAATACTTTCTATGCATAATACAGACTTGTCCTTTATCATGACACAATTATCTTTATTTCCTATGGTAACTTCATATTTCTCAGTATCTACTTTCTTATAGTGTATGAAATGTCCTCTATCCGTAACTTGTGTTTTAAATTCATGATATAAAATCGGATAAAGCTTTTCGTCTTGTTTCTTTATTTCATCTTCTTCTTTCAGTCTATTACAAATTTGTTGTAGGGGATGTTTTGTCGTTTGAATTCTTTTTTTAATTTCGTACAAATAATTTTCATATTTGAAGCAGCTGAATGTATCGAGAGGGCCATGCAGCAAGCAGTCTGCAGGTAAATGGATAAGGCCATGCACATTATGATTGACATGCTCTTCACCATAAAGTACAGAATATTTTTCAATAAAATAGTGAAGGAGTTATAATGCATAATCATTGTATACAGAGTACAATGCAGGGCTACATAAAATGCGAATAGCGCATGATAAAGTCATGAAATGTGTGTACATATTCTTGTTTCCCATATTTTGTAAAACAATCGGTCCAATGTACAACAAAAATTGTCTATGTTCAGTGGCTTTAAAATATTCGATGTCATCCAAGCTTCTTGGCAAGCGAGCAAAGTCTTTAGGTACATAATTCTTTAAAAACAATATCTGATCATTAATGACTTTCTTCTCATAGTCAGTCAAGCAAACGTTCTTTTTTCCTCGTATCCAAAACATTATCATTCGTTTCATCACACCGAGAAATACTAAATGCATGCCATCAAGGGGTACTTGCGAAACCAATCCGATGTTAATGTTTTCGAAAGGACTTGTACCTTTATAAAATTCGTCGTCTATTTTGGATTTGAAAGTTTCATCTGTCCTTAATTCAGCATTGGTTTCTAGCAAAGCTACCCTGTTATTAATAAAGTTACCTTCTTGAGTGCACTTAGTACAGCTGTAAAATCCTGTATGACCTTTCGTACATAAAACAAACGATTTTGCAGGAGCATCGCAAAGTAGTTTACTGGCCTTTAGTTTTACAACTTTATTGTATATGTTAAATCCATTGTCTTGTAAATGTTTAAACTCTGTAATAAAATTATTTAAATATTGATTTACATCAGCTGGTTTTTTGTACCCATGATAAATTCCAACTGCAAAAGGCTTTGATGCATTTTTACTCACTGAGTTTACATCTACAGATATAAGTATTGGCCAAAATTGACTTTTTGAACTGTGCGAAATTGGTAATCCGTCAATGTTTATATTAATAGGTAACACTACTTCTGTATTTTGATTTATAAAATTTTGCATGTAAATATTACTGAAAATAAATTTACGTAATGTAGTCTCTATGCCAATGTGACAATATGATCCGAGAGGGACACTTATAATTTTATACGGGCATGAATTTGGCGTTTTTAAAAGAGTACGCGAGTCTACAGGAAACTTTGGATATGGTACTCGTAAAATTTGCAACAAGTCGTTAATAGCTTGTTGACTTAATAAATGTCTATATTTGAGAAACCATTGTTTCATAGAATCAAGTACAAAATCCTCAGTAGAAACTTCTTCAGATTCTCTAAATGTATATGAACAATTAAAGTCATCCACCTTTTCTGTATACACTGTGTTCACATTATGTTCTGCAATAACTGGAAATACTAATGAAGACTGATTTTCTGTCTGTACAAATTGGTTATTGCTTTGTTTTTGCACAGGTTTTAGTGCACTTGTCTGTTTTTTATACATAGATATTTTATGTAAATGTTCATTATCTTCTAAAACTTGGATTAGTTCTTTTCTAACAATTCGACGCATGTGTCTTTTGGTCATAAACTTTTTTATTTTGCCCATTTAATATTGTGTATATTTATTTATTAAGGTAGGGAAATCAGGAATTTTTGATGGAAATCGGAGTTGTGATTAAAGGATGGGAATGACCTACAAAAAATAACATGTAACCGTAATCTTTTTTGTAAAAAGCAATTAGAGTTATTCGTTACTGATTTAAAAAAGTAACGCGTTACCATTACTTTTTGGTAATGCTAAAGTTGTTAAATTTTAAACTTACATAATTTAACTCTTAACCCTGGTAAAAATTACAAACAGAAGCTGACAAAAACAGATGACAAGATTTCTATCTGTTTCTAACTGCAAACTATCTGTTATATCTGCAAATATAACATGCGGATAGAAAATCCGCATTTCCAGAAGTAGATCCTATCCGTTTCCGTCTGCATCTTGTCCCTAATCACATTTCATCAGTATCTCTATTATGCAATTGCGTACAGAAGTTTTGTTTGTTTCTGTCCTCATCCTATACGTACCCAGATTAAATAATCATTTTCTTATAAAAATGAATGAAGAAAATATATATAAGTTTTTCTCCCTCGATTTTAGATTTTTTTTTCAAATATGTCGTATGTTTTCATATTTTATCATACACAGCATTTAGTATTATACTTTCTTAGAATATCTCATAAAATTTATTTCACAATCCTCGAATTTTTTTATTCGTTTATAAAAAAAACTATAATTTTTTTTATCTAATTGTAATTTTATTACAAAATTTGCAGATTTAAAATCCTATAAAATTACGATAAATTATAGATAAAAATTAAAAAATATTTTGAAAAATAAGTACAAAAAAACAATTTTGTATCGTGTTTTCTGGTTTTCTCATTTTAATTTTCCAAATTATATCTTTTTAAATTTTCATCTATAACTTACCGTAATTTTATGGAATTTTTTAAGATTTGCAAATCTTAAGAACCGTGAAATCACAGAACTGGATAAAAAAATCTAATCTTTCTTTGTAAGCAAAAATAAAAATATGAGGAAATAAATTGTATAAGACATAAAAATGCTGTGTATAAAAAAACACGATTTAAGTATATTATGTAAAAGGAGAAAATCTAAAAAAATAGAAGAAAAATGTAGAAAAATTAATTTTTTCTTAATTTTTTTTAAGTGACAATTTTTTATAAGCAAATAAAAAATCTGAAAAAATTTATAATATATTGTATATGAGACTATCTGAGAACGTATTAAATATGTGTATGATAAAATATAAAAAAATATTATACAAAGAGAAAATCTAACTTATGAGAAGAAAAACTACTAGTAAAACTATATTTTTATTGCATTTTATGAGTGAGAAAATGATCATTGTATGATTAAATATAATATGTTATCTTTGATTTTAATATTTTGATTTTTTTCTGATATTTTCTGATTTTTATTTGCATTCATCAATTAAAATTGTCAATGAAGTCATGCGATTGTAGCCAACAAATCGCAGCAAAGAGCTTCTGCGCATGCATTTCGATGGTACATGGTTCTTCATGCCGTAACGGTCATCCTGACTCGTCATTGTAACAGTGCAGTGTAGTTGAGTCAATTGAGTGTAGTGGTCATGGTCAGTGGTAGTGGTGTAATACTTTGCAAGTGCCATGTTCTTATATGTAATATTAATTTAAAAATGCTATTAATTTTGCTATTAATTTTTGCTATTAATTTTAAAATGTTTCTCTTATTATGTCATTTTATATACGAAGTCTACTATTATTTCCTTTAATTCGTAAATAAATTGCTAATGTTAACAATTTGTGTCTATTTTTATAAGCATCCCTTTGGTTATTTAAACAGTACTCAATCAAGATTAATTTATATACTGTTAATCTAACTTGAAGTGGTAATATATCGACTTTGAATTCATTCAATATTTAGAGCAATTTAATAAGATCACACTCTTCTTTAATTTTTATGATATCATCTTCGATGAAATCGAAGTAAGTTCTGCAACAATTATTTCCATGATTCAGATTAAATTATTATATACAATTATTATGTCAATAAGTTACTTACTTAGCTAAGCTAGCCTCTCTCTCTCTTTTTCTAAGTTAATTATAATTAATATCATAAACCAAACATCAATGATGGAAAATAATAACAATCAATAATCACAAACGTTGGACATGTCGGTATAAAACGTTGATTTTTATCAAAATAATGATTGTTTAATAGTTTGTTCAATATTAATCAAATCACATTATAAAATCAAAAACTGTATTTTTCGTTTGAAAGTGAGAAAATTTCTGTCACTCGTATAAAATGTTAAAAGATTTCCCATATACGACAAGACTCATTATCATTTTGCCCTTCCCTCTAGGAGTTGAAAAGACTGTCCCTCCTGCGAGTTCAATAGAATAGTAACGCGGTTGAAGGTGTAACTCAAGAACCGCCAGCTTATAGAACTATGTCGTACGGTTCTGTGACAATATTTTCAATATCTATGACAATTCTCATTACAAATTTTCTCATGGACATCGGTAGCGACCGTAAGTATTGTCATAGAACTGTACGACATAATTCTCTCCTTTATCTCCGATAACTGATGAACTAACTAGTCATGGAATATATGGGAAATCTTTTGACATCTTATATGAGTGACAGATCATCTCGTTTTCAAACAAAAAATACACAATATTTGAGAGAGAGAGAGAGAGAGAGAAAAAGAAAGAGAGAGAGAAAGAGAAAGCGGAAAAAGAGAAGAGAGAGGAAAGAGCGGTGAGAGAGGAGAGAGAATACGGAGAGAAAGATGTGATTCGGTCTATCTTAGAGAGCGGAGAGAACGGAGAGAGCGGAGAGAAAGGAGAGGGGGAGAGAGAGAGAGAGAGAGAGGGAAAATATACAGAGAGAAAAATGTGATTCAGTCAATCTTAGAGAGCGGAGAGCGGAGAGAGAGGGGAGAGAGAGAGAGAGAGAGAGAGAGAGAGAGAGAGAGAAAGAGAATATACGGAGAGAAAAATGTGATTCAGTCAATCTTAGAGAGCGGAGAGAGCGGGGAGAGAAAGAGAGAGAGAGAGAGAGAATATACGGAGAGAAAAATGTGATTCAGTCAATCTTAGAGAGCGGAGAGAGCGGGGAGAGAAAGAGAGAGAGAGAGAGAGAATACGGATAGAAAGATGTGATTTAGTTAATCTTAGAGAGCAGAGAGCGGTGAGAGAGGAGAGAGAATACGGAGAGAAAGATGTGATTCAGTCTATCTTAGACAGCGGAGAGAGCGGAGAGAAAGGAGAGGGGGAGAAAAGGGGAGAGAGAGAGAATACGGGTAGAAAGATGTGATTTAGTTAATCTTAGAGAGCAGAGAGCGGAGAGAGAGGAGAGAGAGAGAGAGAGAGAGACAGAGAGACACAGACAGACAGAGAGAGAGAGAGAGAGAGAGAGAGAGAAAATACGGATAGAAAGATGTGATTTAGTTAATCTTAGAGAGCAGAGAGCGGAGAGAGAGGAGAAAGAGAGAGAGAATACGGAGAGAAAGATGTGATTCAGTCAATCTTCAGACGAATACTAACCTTAAGGCCACAAGGCTCCAAAACTCGTAAAAAAATTCGTATCTTGAAATATGTCTCCAAGCTCCAGCTTCCTTCCCTGACAACCACTCGATTATTATCTCGAAGTCCGAGCTCCGGCTTCTCTGGCAGCCAGAGCTCGGACTTCGATTTGAAACCACAGTCAACCACTCACTTCTCCTTCCGGAATTGCGTGCACGCACAAAATAAAAAAAATGCAAAAGAAGAATCAGAAACGGAAAAACCGGGCCACGTCCACCCGCCGTTAGAAACAGAGAGAAAAGAAAGATTTAGAAAATAAAACACGGGAGCCCGCGTCCGTGTCGCCAGATCCCCGCTGGCCGGTCGAGCGCTCCTTCAGCGCCTTCACACCGTGTCCCATGGAGTGCGTTCAGAATGAACGTCCATTGCAGGTGCGCACAGATATTTTATCTTTGTTATTTACCGAATGTTAAACAAGGATAAAAATGATGTCTGGGTGCACTTAGACATTTATTCTGAACGCAGCCATGCAGACTCGCTACAAAGCGCGTTTATTTAAACAATATCATTTTTCTATATATAATTCTCTCATGCAAAAGATGATGCTGCATGCACTTATATAGTGCGGTCAAAGTCTTGCTACAAATGATTTGGAAGCATATGATTAACCAATCAGAGTAAAGAATTTTACAAATTGACCAATCAATGCTTCAAAGCATTATTTGCAGCATTATCGTGACCGTATCCTTAAACGCATGCAGATGATGCACATTAACGCGGGGTGTAAGATGTTTCAAAATTAATGTTTCAAACGAAACCTTTACATTACGTCGCAAATTAACGTTTCAGAAATGTCGCATTTGCTACGTTGTTGCGGCGTTTTTGAATGTGTAAAAGTTAACGTTTCAAAGGAAACATTGAAGAAACGTAGCAAACTGAATGTTTCAGAAATATTGTACGTGTAACGTTGAGGCAATGTTTTTAAAGTTATAAAAAAAACATTTTATATAAAACATTACTGTCATGTCACAAAATGTTTCTTTTGTAACGTTCCAAAGGGTCACATTTAAGGTAAAAATGTAATATTTTTGACACGTTCCATGGACTAACACAAATAGAACGTTACTTTTAAACGTATATAAAATCTGTTATTTAACCTATACATACAAAACGTTACAAATTTGCTAAATTAGAGCGAAAACGTAACGTTCCCTGAAGGTTTCATGTTTAGCGGGCAGTGGCATAGTAAGGGATTACAGCGCCTGGAACGCGGGGCGGTTCTCTCCTCTGTTGGAACTCTCTAACTCGTTATGACAATTCGGTATCGTTACAGTATTGTTGCGCAGATATTATACGTGATAGAAAAGCTGCGCAACGCAGCCTTTTGTCGTTATGAACACATAACGACAACATAACGAGTTAGAGAATCGCACTGTCTCTTCTTTACTACATTAATAGAAACTAATTATTTTTTCCAATTTATTAAGTAATACCTTTATTTTACATTTTATTTCTTCTTTTTAATGTACAATGTTCTAGCAATTAAACATTTAAACAATAAATATAAATATTCTTTTAAATTTTAAACACATTAAAAATTTTCAATAAATTAATTTTTTAAAAGGAACTACAATTGTTTTTAATATTAGGAGTATAAATAAGTTTCCGCCGTTTCACAAAAAATGGCGCCACTAGTATGTTATGGTTGAAATTGTCTGTTGTAAAACGTTATATCGTAAGGTTAGACATCTGGCAACAACATAACCTTAAAATATTAGCGATTTTGTATCAGCATCATATATCTTTTTTCGTGCGAAAATATCGAGTTTTGAGCCGAATAAGCGTCATTTGCGGGAGCTTTTGATTTACTTCTTTAATTTGAAGAAATCTGCAGCCAAGGCGCATCGATTACTTGTAGAAGCATATGATGAGACTGCCTTAAGTGAGAGAAGTTGCCGTGAGTGGTTTCACAAGTTTAAGAACGGTGAATTTGACATCGAAGACAAAGAACGTAGTGGAAGGCCGAAAGTGTACGAAGACGCGGAATTGGAAACATTATTAGATGAAGATTCGTGCCAAACGCAAGAAGCACTTGCACTTACATTAGACGTGACTGAACCAGCAATTTCACATCGCTTAAAATCATTGGGAATGATTCAAAAACAAGGAAACTGGGTTCCATATGAACTGAAGCCGAGAAACGTTGAACGCCGATTTTTCACATGTGAAATACTGCTTGCCAGTCATAAACGAAAGGGTTTTTTTGCATCGTATAGTCACTGGTGATGAAAAATGGATCCACTACGATAACCCAAAGAAGAAGAAATCATGGGGACCACCTGGCCATGCTTCAACATCAACAGCCAAGCCGAACATTCATGGAAAAAAGCTCATGTTGTGTATTTGGTGGGATCAGCTTGGTGTGGTGTATTATGAGTTGCTCAAACCGAATGAAACCATTACTGGGGCTCTCTACTGAACACAATTGATGAGATTGAGCCGAGTACTCAAGGAAAAACGTGCCCACTACTACTCCAGACACGACAAAGTTATTCTTCTGCATGATAATGCTCGTCCACATGTTGCGGCGCCGGTCAAAACCTACCTGGAACACTCAATTAGGAAGTTTTACCCCAGCCGCCGTTCACCAGACATTGCTCCTTCTGATTACTACCTGTTTCGATCGATGGCGCATGGCCTGTCTGAGCAACACTTCACATCATATGAAGATACAAAAAATTGGGTCGATTTGTGGATAGCTTCAAAAGATGAAGCATTCTTCCGACGCGGTATCCGTATGCTGCCAGAAAGTTGGGAAAAAGTAGTGGCTAGCGATGGACAATACTTCGAATAAAACATTAGGTACCGTTCTTTCACAATAAATGCCCAAATTTTGATAAAAAACGGCGGAAACTTATTTATACTCCTAATAATTTGAATTATTTTAATAAATAAAAAACAATAAAAACATGTTAAAATATTAAAATATTAAAGTTTAATCTTGTGTTTAGTTTAAGCTTTGATGCTTGCAAATTCTGTAATAAAATCTGTGAAGTTTATCTCTTTCGTTGCATCTTGTTCAATAAAAAGCATTACAAGCTTATTTAATTGCATCTGACTCACTGTTGAATAAAGATAGGTTTTAATAAGCTTTAATTCCGAAAGCTTTGTTTGCAAGTTGCAACACTCACGCTCATAATCAGAAAAATTCATAAAGCTATTGTCAAATTTGGTAGCATTGATGCAACTTAATGTACAAGGATATTTATTTCATTTATCTATACATTATATTATTTAAGAAATATATTTTTATTTTTTATTGTACATTTTATTGCTTTAGAAATAACGAGCGTTTTCAATACTTACTGATTTCACTTTTTTAGAAACGGTAGAACGTTAACTAATACACTAGTGCAGAAATCTGACCCGTAAATGTGCACTACACAGCGGACAAAATTGCTGTGTTTACTTTATTCTTGAAAGATCAAAAATCAAGTGAGATATGCCTTGTCCGGGCCAACGATTTCACTTCTGAATCGTTGCAGATCGAACGGGTTAGAACCTGCTCCAACAACGGAAATGTAAGAAATTTTATGACTACCAAATGTTAGAATTTTTATGACTAACGTTTGGAAGTCATAGGCCCGGTTAAATTTAATTTTTTACCTGAGGGTTGTGGCAATTGTTTGCCATAAAGCAATATCAATTGTAAAAAAAGTAAGTGATTTTCATGTTTCCACGCGATGATTGTCGGAGCGCGGAGAAAAGAAAGAAACTGAAAATAGATTGCGCGGGCCGGACGTTGGGCATTTCTGATTTATGGCCTTTTGTCTTTTGTTACAAACAAATCTTTGATCCTAAATTTTTATTTGTAACAAGGAAGAGTAACTGCTAATTTTTGACGCCCTTGCTAAGATCACGCCCGGGGCGGATCCCCCACCCTCACCCCAGCCTTACTGCGCCACTGAATCCGCGGAAAAGTTGGAGAAAAAAGAACAGATTTTTTCCCAAGCCTTTAAAACTATATTTGTGTGTGATTATTGTAGTATTTTTTTTATAATTATTGTAATACATAAGATTACAACTTCTAGCCCGAGCATCTTTTTCATATGAGATTACAATCAATTTTTATAAAAATCAATCAATATAAGCTAATGTTTTATATATTAAATATTTTATTATAATTTAAAATTAATTTTTTTATTTATCAGTAACAAAGTTTTATGAAAAAAAAGATCTTTGTATTAATTTATTGCTTTAAAATACAGCTCTCTTATATATTTATAAATTAATAACCATCACATAGTGGCTACATTTTTTAAAATTAATTTTTAATTTAATTAAATCAAGTGTGCTTTAAATAAAATCCTGTTTTATACGATTAAAGTCAAAAATTTATTTTTACAATTTTATATCTATTTTTATAATTTTGTAATGAAAAACATTTGAATAATAAAATAAAATATACATTACATGTTTGTTTTGGATTCACCGTTGGCCGCTGTTTCAATACTCGATATTGAAACGCTTCGCGAACGCGTCGATCACCCAACGAACACATGTCGACCGAAAACTATCTATTATTGTTTTCCCGCCCTATCGATCATCAAGCATTTCGGTAAAACGTTTATTGAAATGACCGATTCGCTCCGTTCTGCTGAAAGTTAGTCAGTCAGCATTTAGAATTCTCTTGAGAAACATATAATTATATCGTTGATTTTTGGATCGTTTCGACGACTTCTCGCTTCGATCGAATGCCAACAATAAAGTGACATTGGATTATTACCAAAAACGATTTTGCACTACTACTCCTTGACAATTGAGTCTTCCTATTAAGGTTGTACCAGCAGCCTCGCTTACAAGCAAACAGTGTCAGTAAAATAGTATACACATTACATGTCAAAATGTACATACTGTATATAAAATTATAAGTAGAAATCTATCTTCTCAATTTTCCAATGTAAATTATAAATTCTCTAATATTTCAATTCAGATTTGTTACTGATGTAGAAGATTAATGTTACAATTAAATAAATTTAATGTTAATAAAACAAGTTTTTACATAAATTTTCAAAAAAATATAAATTTTAATTATCCATAATTGCAGTAGAGTTAAAAGTTATAAAAATTAATCAATTTTTATTGCTCCAGGTAAGAAATTGTAGAAATTTGTGGGAAATTGAAGATATATTTAGATTCAAAGTTCTATAGTTCTATAATATATAAATTTTGTAAAATTTTTTTATTTATAAATAATGTAATATTTTTTGAACAAGTAGATTATATTACTAAAGATCTTGTTGCTAAACAAGTTTAAAAAATCTTTTGATTTTCAAACTATTACGTCTTACCAAGTAACGATTCTTTTTTTTCGAAGACGAACGAACATCACTATAGGAATAGAGATAGAAATGGATTAAGCAACGGAGTCTTAATTTAATTTTCTGGTGAGATGAAATTACGTCTATTTATTCACGTCAATATTATTTTTTTTAACTTTAAAAAATAATTTTTAAATGTTATTAACGTGAATGAATAGTGATAATTTTATTGTAAATCTTTTGTATAAAACATTTTTTGATATTTTCAATAGTTTTCAAGATATAACAAAAAAGCTGAAAATCGTTATACACATAAGGGATAATTTTATCCCTTGAAACCGCCCCTTGACCACAACTGATATTTTCTAAATCCATCTAATTATGTTACCTGTATGTATGTAAAATTTTATTATAATCGGGGTATGATACTTTGAGAGATTTCCTGGTTAGATATTATAGAATAGTCACTAATCATTAATATTCGCTATAAAAGCTGAATTTCAGTTTTGCAGGTAGCAAACATTTTTACAAATATATAGGTACATCCAAGAACTTTGATTCTGTCCATGGGAAAATTTTCCAAACTGAGAAGTCGCTATCTTTCTACATACTTACAGTTCATGATTAACGTAACGACCAATAAGCTCTAGTCGTTTCATTAATCATGAACTGCGAGTATGTAGAAAGTGGTGACTTCTCAGTTTGGAAAATTTTCCTATGGACAGAGTCAAAGTCCTTCAATGTATTTTCTACGTAATTTTGATTAAAGTATGTTGCATATTAATATTTTAACTTCAGTTTAAATGGAAGGCCTGAACGTGAATAATTTGAATGTAATGTGTATGAATTTGGCAAATAAAGTCATGTTGTATGTGGATTGTGATTGTAGAATATGGTCGTCTGTCATGTGCATCTCTCTTCTGACTTTATATCTTATTGTAAGCGTTGTCTACAATGTTTATTAAAGAAGCAATGAAATTATTTCAAAAAATTTTATGCTTTATTTTTAAAAATATTTAAGCCGAAAAACTATTTAAGAAAAAATTTCTTTAGTAAAACATATTTTATGAATTGTTCGTAAATCCTTGTTTTGTGGCATATATTTTTATAAAATTTACGAAAGAATATTAAATTGTGTTTTTTTTTTTTATAAAAGTGCTTTTCATAACAGTAAGTAGTTATTAGTATTCCATGATTCCTGTGCTATTCCATAAACGCATTCTTTTTTTCCTCTTCAGTAATTGTAAATTATGTTTGTTCTACTCGATGAACTTCTACTTATAGGATGATTGATAGAACTCTATGGGTAATAAACTGGTATTAATTAAAATTGTATTGTGTTAATATTTATTAAGTTATTATCAAAAAACAAAATGGTATTCCCAGAGATGGAAAGTAACTTATTTGTAACAAAGTTACAGTTAGAGTTACTTTTTTGTAACTGTAATTTAACTTTCTTACTTTTTTCTATCTGTAACTATAACTTTACTCACAATCAATTACTTGTGTAACTAGTAACTACATTAATAGTTACTTTTTCAGTTACTTTACATTTTTCAAACTAATTTGTCAATTTAGGTTGTATTTGCAAGTATTACCCGAATGGCGTCATGTATCATTTTATCTTTATTTAACAATCGGTAAACAATAAAAATAAAATGATATATGACAGCATTATTTGAGTGATGTTTCCAAACACAACCTTAATGTACGTAACTCACATTCTCATTATCATCATCATCATAAGTCCTTAACTCTTATCAGAGCGTAGTGACCCCTCAATTTTTGCGCTTTCTGTGTGCTTTTTACAATTTACACAGAAGGGGTTCTCTTGGCAGGTGGTATACTCGGTGGCTTGCCATTGCCTTCCGAAAAGTAGCGATCGAATAAAATCAATATTTTGGATCAGTGAGATTTGAACCCAGATCTTCGGCACAACTCTGCGCCATGATCGCTATAAATTACATATAAGTATAAATTAATATAGATATGACACAAGCATTTTACACAATTAAAGATACTTTACATGGGTGCTTTTCAGTAAATAACACTAATAGAGTAATTTTATCTTTGTTCTTCACTCAATTTCAAGCAATATTGTCTCTAAATTTAACACCATTTTCTAATATAAATAAAATAATTGAATAATGTTAAAAATGTAAAAGTCTAATATTTAAATTATCAGTGCTTTAAAATATTACAAGAAAAAACAGAAAAGTAACCAAAAAGTAACTTCTTGTTACTTTTTTAATAACTGTATCTATAATGAGTTATTTTTAAAGTCAGTAATTTGTAATGGTAACTAGTTATTTTTTGAAAGAAAGAAACTGTAACTGTAACTAATTACAAAGTAACTCTTCCAATCCTGGGTATTCTACAATTCCCTCCTTTCTTTTATAGTTAACTTTTCTAAAGTCAGTTTCCTCCTCCTCGCGTCGTGTTCTCCAATGCTCGGGACCTCTATTTGTCTATCCTTTTTTCAACGATACTGCGCCAGGCACACCGATCCGTGGCAGCTTGGAGTGCGTCGTTTATCTCGATTTTGAGAGCGTGGCTGATCTGATCGGTCCACCGTGGTGGACTGTAGCCCTTAGGTCTTATCCTGTCTTCTCCTGTCTTTTCCTTTACTTTGCCTGTCACACATAGTTTCTCTAGGCTATTATCCTTTTTCCTGGCGATATGTCCGAAATACTTCAGGATCCTACAGATGCATTTGGCTGAGAGTGTAGCATTGGTGGGGATGTTTAACTTCTCCTGAACCGAAAGGTTGGTTCGGTCAGCTGTCCAACACAGCATCCTTCTCCAACACCACATCTCAAAGGTGTCTATGTTCCTGAAGTCGGTCTGCTTTAGCGTCCAAGTCTCAGATCCATGTAGGAATATTGAGAAAACCAGCGTGGTCACCAGCGTACGCTTGGTCTTTAAGCCTACGCCTGTGTCTGCCCAAATTCTGTGGAGTTGTGACATTGCGCTTTTGGCTATTTCGATCCTTACCCGCACATCGTAATTACATGAGACGTTGTTGCTAATGTATGATCCTAGGTATTTAAAGTTGTCGACCAGTTTGGGTTTTAATTTGTCCGTAAATGTTATGTTTTTCTTTCGATCAACCAACATTACGTTAGTTTTGTTTCTATTTATATTGAGTCTAAGTTCTTTGCTGATTTCTTCCATCTTGTCCAGAAAAGCGACCATCTCTGTTTCATTTGACGCAAACAGAGTGGTATTATCAACATAGCGCAGGTTGGTGATTCTTATGCTGTCAATAGTGATACCTCCTTTCCAAGATGTCCTTCCTTCGTGTTGTTGTAACATTTCCTTGCAGGTACGTCGCATTATGTATTCCCCATAGATATTAAATAAGATGGGCGACAGTATACAGTCATGTCGCACTCCTTTTTCAAACTTGAAGGATTGTGAGAGGGTTTTGTTTACTCTTACGACTCCTTGGCTATTGTAATAAAGGGATTGGAGTAGCGCTATCAGATGTTTGGGAACCTCTAACTTTGTTAAGATTTCCCACAGATGGTTCCAGTTGACACAATCAAAGACTTTGTTGTAGTCAATGAAGCACATCACAAATGGGTTGTTGAATTCGTAAGATTTCTCAATGAGTTGTCGAATATTTAGAATTTGCTCACTAGTGCCCCTTTCCTTTACGAAACCCGCCTGTTCTTGTTGGATCTGCCAGTCCAGGTAGTGGCGGATCCGATTGTTTATGATGTGGAACAATATTTTGCTGCCGTGTGATATTAGGGTCAAGGTGCATTTCCTGGTTGAACCTTTTTTGTGCAATGGGATAATAATTGATTTGGTCCAATCTTTTGGCCAGTCGTCGTGTTGCCATATATGATTACAGATCTTGTGTAGCCAGTCAATGCCGATTTCATTCATGGCTTTCAATGTTTCCGCAGTAACGTAATCAGAGTCCGGCGCTTTTTTACTCTTGAGCTGTTTGAGAGCTGCTTCTACTTCCGAACGAATAATTAAGGGTTCAAGCTCAATCTCCTTCCAGTTGAGCAATTGACTGTAAGGTATTCGTGGGACGTCTCTATATAGCTTCTCGCAATATTTGCTCCATCTCTCCGCTATGGCGTCCAAGTCGTGTACAGGATTTCTGGATGAGTCCTCAATGACCCATGATTTTGGTTTGAATTGTTTGGAGAGTAGGCGAACTTTTGTAAAGAGATCGGAGATTTGATTGTTTACAGAGTGGTTCTCAATTTCTACGCATATGTTCCTTATGAATTTATTTTTGTCTTGACGAGAGCTCTTTTTTATAGTTTTACAGAGATTAATGTATTCTTCTCTAATTTTTGCGTCATGCAAGGCTTTTTTTTTTATATTTTTCCTGCGCATGATTAGTTTCCATGTATCATCGGAGATCCATACATTGCGTTTGTTGTCTCTGCCATGCGTTTCTCTGTCTTTGCAAAGGTCGTTCAAGGCCTTTTGTGTGAGGGCTTTTAGGCGTTCCCAGCACGCGTTTGCCCCGGGCACTGGCGATTCGTGCTGTAACTCTCTTTTCAAGGACTCGTGGAAGAGGGTTCGTTCCGATGGACCCAGGCTCTTTAGTACGGATGACTGACATTTTTTCGGTCTTTTTAGTCGAAGAACCAGTTCGGCAACCAGCATGTTGTGATCTGACCTACATTTAGCATCGGGGAATGTTTTTACGTTTGTTACAGATGATCTCCAACGCCTGTTTATGATTATGTAGTCAATTTGATTACGATATTCACCATTCGGAGATGTCCATGTGTATAAGCGCCTTGGGTGATGTTGGAACCAAGTATTCATTATGCTGAGGTCTTTTTCGATGCAAAATTCCAAGAGTCTTTGACCACGGTCATTTCTGATTCCGAGTCCGAATTTACCGACGATAGATCTTATATGATCATTGTGTGTGGTACTGCCAATTTTTGCATTCCAATCACCAAGAATCATCGTAATTTCGCGGTTGGGTATTGAATTTAGCGTGGTCTCAAGCTGCTTATAGAATCCATCGATATCCTTGTCGTTGGCTGTCGATGTGGGCGCATACACTTGCACAACATTTAGGATGTTCGGTCTGGCATTAAGCTTCACGGTGATGATTCTGTCGGAAACCAATTTGCATTGTAAAAGGCATTTGTCAATATGTGGCGGGAGCAGAATGCCTACGCCGTTCGCGCTTTTATTTGGGTTGCCAGAGTAATATAGGATGTTTCCTTGTTTTGTTGTATTACATCCTTGTCCGCCCATGTGTGTTTCACTGAGGCCCATTATTATTACGCCATGTTTCTTGACCTCTTTTTCCACCATGTCCAGCTTCTCTGATTGTAGCAATCCGCGGACGTTCCAAGTACCGACGCAATGCTTTTTCCGAATCGAGAACATGTCAGCATTATTTTTGTTTTTGGTGTTGTTAGTGTTATTGCCAGTTGCATTTCTTCTTACGAAGACGCGGCAAAACACCTCTTCATCATTCAACCTGGGCATCGGATGACGCCAATTATTAGTCGGATTATCCGACGCACTACTATCTAATACTCTCGGATTCATAAGTTCATAGAGGTTTTCTCGGAATATATACACGTGATAGGTTCCCTCGTCTTTCCACGGTAGTTGTTTGGAGTGGATTTAGTTTCTCAAGATCAACTGAACCTACGTTGATTATTTAATCGCCGCCTAATATTCGGCGTTGGTGTTTTCCGGCCATTTGGATCATCTTTCGGCCAACCCTCCTCCTTTTGCATCCGGGCTTGGGACCGGCATAGGCGGAGATAAACCAATTTGTCAGTTTAACAATAATTATGTAAAAAAAGATTATTCATTGTCTGTGTCCTCTTGGTTTCTCTTGCCTGCTCGAGGTATAGCGTTGTTACATTTTTATTTGACTGCTACTTTAAACTTTGTGTGTCTTTATCATACTCAAATATTGAAAGTACAAGTCCTGTAATAATAAAAAGTAATGCACATTATTCACGATGTACATTTTATAAATATATTTTATAAATATATTTTACTATATACGTGTACGTGTGCGTGTGTGTGCGCGCGCGCATGAGAAAGAGAGAGAGAGAGAGAATAAATGAATAAATAAATAAGCATTTATTTTGTCCTAGGGCAAGCCCTCTAAGGACACTCAAGAGTACAATTGAACGTAGAGAGTAACAATATCACTTACAAACTAAGATCAAACGGCGTTGCAGGAAAATAGTAAGCAACAAAAGAAAAAAGTAAACTATAGTAACAAAACAAAACAAAAACAAATAAAATAACATAATAGTAATATTAGCAGAGAGAGAGAGAGAGAGAGAGAGACAAAAACTTCACAATTATAAATACTGTATATTAGTGTAAAATTTTGAATTATAACATGTTTATTACGTATTTTTATGTGATAAAGTTTACAAATAAAATCAACAAATTATAGGTTGTTAAAATATGAGATTTGCGTGTTTGAACAATGCTTTATTAGGAAATTTATTATCAGATCAAATTACATAAAAAATTTTATAAAAGTTTTTTATTAGGATACTTTTACCTTTAATTGCTTCAAAATGTTTTTAATTAAAATTTGTATCGTTTGTGCCTTTCATGGTATTTTTTATTTTCCCAATCAAACTGGATGACGCTAATTCTTCTTTAGACAAATGTACCAATAGGAAATCTCGTATGTATTTCGAAATATTATTTCTATTACAATTTCTAAAGAGAACACTACAAGAATTTCTGTCATTCCGAGATTAATTATCTGTTCTACAAATAAAAAAAAAAAATTCACTAAACAGAAAAGTGTATAACAAATATTTAACCCTTAAACATATATTGAAAATTTCCCTAGATTTTTAACTGCTTACTGTGTGAAGACGGAATGAGAAAAATGATTCGGGTTAGATGAAAAAAAAATTTGAAGCTTTCTCTATTACTTGCTACGATTAACTTACTTTATTGCTTAACTAAAATAAAATGGCACAAAAATAAAATTTTTTGAGAAGGTTTCCTAGACCCACTTATGTGTTTAAGGTTTAAAAATTATGCTTATTTGCATTATTGAAATGTTTTTTATTTAATGTTATTTCTATTAATTGTGCTATTTACAATTTTATTTTTATATTTATTTTATATAAATACATATGTTTCTGAATAAATTATATAATCTAATCTTAAATATAAATTAAATTCTACTAGTATGTAAACATGTAAATAAGTGGCCTAACTTCATTTCCATTTATAATGATGTTGAAACAAGTTTTTCTTTATAAAAAATTGATTCTGAATTAAATAAAATATAGTGAAAGAGATGATACATAATATTTTATTAAATAATTATCAGACGTTTATTATGAATTCAGAATTATAAAGCACAAAAACTGTCATCAACTGATACCCTTAAACAAATGAATAATATTTACATTGCTCATTTATCTTCCGTTACAATCTTAGAACATATACTACTAGAAGAGAAATTGGTTATAGAGTGCGCTACGGAAGTATCCTTCTCCGATTTTGAAGAGCCTTTAATATGATGTAGTATAGATCAAAATAAGGGACACGTATTTTTTTTATACGTGCCCAATCTCACTTTTAGGGAGTAAAACGCCCCAATGAAGAAAATCGGTTTTCCTTCTTTCGAAGAGTATATTGTCGAAACTATAGGAGATAGAAAAAAATATTCTGATTAAAAGTTAAATGTTTTGAGAAGTATATATATTTATAACAATGATAGAAAACGTTAAAAAAAAATTTTTTATACTTTTCTCCACTACTTTGTTTTTTTTTAATTTTAATTTTTTTTATAATCAAAATCTTTCAATTAAAACATATTTTTCTGTCTCTCAAAATTTTGATGCTATATGCTTAGAATGAAGAAAACTGATTTTCTTCAAAAAGTTACACCCTCTAAAATTGAAATTGGGCACGTATAAAAAAATACGTGTGTCCTTTATTTTGATCTGTAGTACAACATATTAAAGGCTCGTCAAAATCGGAGAGAGATACTTCCGTAGCGCACGGATAAGTGCGCACATGTAGAGACGTTTTTAATTGTTTTTGGGAAATGTCAGAACAGAACTTTTTCCATATATCGTTGAATTTGTAATAAAATAAGCTTTGTTTTGCTTTTTAATCGAGAACATTTTTTTCTATCTTTTATAGTTTCAAAAATATACATAATATATTGCTTCAAAAGAGAAAAACTGATTTTTTTAAAAGGGATGTTACATCTCCTAAAAGTGGGATTGGGCACGTATAAAAAAACACGTGTCCTCTACAACATATTAAACGCTAGTCAAAATCAAAGGGGGTACTTTCATAGTACACGGACAGTGCGCGTACCATGAGTTATGGAGTAGTTTTTAATAATTTTTGGAAAATAAAAATGTCGCAATATAACTTTGTCATATATCATTGAATTTGTAGTATACTAAACTTTATTTTGCTTATAAAAAAAAAATAAAAATTTCAAAAATATAGGTAGGTGGTGAAGAAAAATATTAAAAAATTTAAAAAAATTTTTTTTATTGCTGTTATAAAGTCTTACAGCTATTTAACTTTTATTCAGAACATTTTTCTTTATCTCTTATAGTTTTGATGATACACGCTTTAAAAGAAAAAAACCGATTTTCTTCAAAAGAGTGTTTCACCTTTAAAAGTGCATTAAGGCATGTATAAAAAAATACGTGTCCCTTATTTTTATCTGTACAGTGCGTTGCATTGATGCCTGGGGTATCGATTTTAAGGACCACGTTTCTTTCTTAGTTATTTTTACGTTTATGACCAAATGCTGCTGTCAACGATCACCACAGCTTCAGTTATGAACATAAAAATAATCAAGAAAGAAACGTGGTCCCTAAAATCGGTACCCCAGGCATCAATGCAACGCACTGTACAATATATTAAAGGCACGTCGAAATCGAAGGAAGTCGCTTCCGTAGCGCACAAATGCGAGGACAGGTGCGCGTACCATGCGTATAGAGAGGTTTTTAATTATTTTTGGAAAATGGGAATGTCGCATCGTAACTTTATCATATATTGTAACATTCGTAATAAAATAAGCTTTATTTTGCTATACAAAAAATAAAAATTTTGAAAAAATAGGTAAGTGGTAGGGAAAAGAATAAAAAAATTAAAAAAATTTTTGTTGTTTTTATAAAGTATTCTTCAAGCCATTTAACTTTTATTCAGAACATTCTTCTCTATTTCTCATAATTTCGACGATACATGCTTCGAAAGAAAAATATTGATTTTTTCAAAAAGGTGTTTCACTAAAAGTGAGATTGATGAGCACGTATAAAAAAATACGTGTCCTTTATTTTGATTTGTATTACAATGTATCAAAGGCACGTCAAAATCGAAGAGGGACACTTCCATAACGCACGGACGGGTGCGCGTACCATGCGTTATAGAGTGGTTTTTAATTATTTTTGGAGAATGGAAATGTCGCAACATAGCTTTGTTATATACCGTTAAATTTGTAATAAAATAATCTTTATTTTGCTTATAAAAAGAAATAAAAATTAAAAAAAATAGTTAAGGGAAAAAGTAAAAAAAAAATAAAAAGAAATTGTATCACTGTTATAAAGTACTCTTCGAGCTATTTAACTTTCTATTTGAACATTTTTTTCTATCTCTTATAGTTTCGACGACATACGCTCCAAAAGAAAAAAACCCGAGTTTCTTCAAAAGGGTGTTTCACTCCTTAAAACTGAGATTGGGCACAAATAAAAAATTTTTTTGTGTTATAGATGAATTCCTTTATTTGTACACAAAGTTTCAGATTTTTTTGAATTTTTGGGTTGCATAATGTTCCTTGTTAGACAATTATAATAACTTACAATGTTACTTAAATGTTAAAGAAAGTTAATCTGTAACTTACTTCTAATTGCTTTTATAACATATCTTACAAATATTACATTTATTGCATTTTTTCTGTCAATTCTTTTCATTGTTTTTCTTATCCAGCAGTGCCAAGTTTTCATAGTTAAAAAATTCTTTATTGTAATAAAATTTTTTCATTTCTGCTTTCTTTTTTAAGGTGAGGTTTACTTGAGATTCGATCAAAAAATCGATTTTTTTTGTTTGCAGAAATTGATAGCAAATTATGTGTAGAATATGTTCCCAAAGTGATTTTGCTGATAGTAATTAAAAAAAAAAATTATTGCACATTAACCGAATCCAGTTTTTTATAAAAAAAAAACTCAAAAAACGTAGTTTACGCGATAATGAGTATTACTTATAAAATTTTGAAAATACGCGCCTTTATATATATTTTGTGGTCAGTGTAATTGTAAAAATAGCCGCCAGGTATCATACTAGTCTGTAATGAGTCTGTCAATGCTTGTATCTGAAAACTTGCACCAAAACATCTACATTGTGGCTCTAAAACTTTAGAAATTGCCACTTACACAGCTACCAGCTTGTTTAACGAAGGTTCTATTTCTTTATTACAAATTATGCAAGTTTTAAATATTTCAATTGGATTAGAAGCTAGTAACTGCTCGCAAAACGTGGATGCTAAGCGTATTACGGCGTCGGAGAATAGTATTACAGACTACGCAAAAGCAGCATCATCTTTAAAAAAAAACAGAACAGGCTAGCAAAATGATGGAGTACGAGATTGAGGAGGGTGTCATGTATGGACCTGGAATCGCTGATTAGTCACAAGGTACTTTATTTTGTCATAACATTAGAAAAATTGTTAACTAAAACTTTAAACACGTTTTTCGCGAAATCACGTTTTTGGAACTGGTTGACACGATAACTCAAAAACTATCCGATGGATCCTCCCCCTTTTTTTTTACGATAATTCAATTCTCCGGCACCTATACCTAAGTCCGACACATTTTTAATATTTTTTTTTATTGTAAACAGCAAAAAAAAGGCAAAAATCGTGATCAAAAGTTCACACGTCCGCCATTTTTTTTCAGCAATTTATTGATATTATTGGTTAGGTGCCGGTACTATTCATATATTTTATAAATCTTTTTTGTTTTTTAATTTTAGTGGTTTATTACCGGCGCTATGATGTCAACCAAGGCAACTTTTTTCGGATCGTCACACCGCGCTATCTATAAAATGGACAATTTTTTATATTTTTCCTTGAAAAAAATTTTTTTTTATATTTTTATACTTCATAAATATGTGTACAAAATTTGAAATTAATATTTGCTTAGTCTTTGAGAAAAGAATTCCAAAAAAATACATAATTTTTGGTCCATCTCAAGTAAACCTCTCCTTAAGTTTTTAATATTTAATTTTTTATTGTTTTTCTACAAGGTTATTTTTTTATTTTATTATTATTTAGATTAGATTTTAAATTTATTATTTACAAGAATTGTAAAGATTATTTCAAAGCACTGATTTCATAAATACAAATGTTTGTAACAAAAAGTAAGATAAAATAGTTTTAGATGTAGTTTATAATTATTATGAACTCTAAGATTGTTGACATAATTATAATTAAATATCAGTTGTTCACTTTTAATATACCTGATTGTCTCGTTACCTCATTAAATACTAATTATAAATATAATTCACGTGTTTTGATTTATTAAAAATTTTTTTTTCTTTAAATGTGACTTTATATCGTTTGGTAACAAATTACTTCAGTGCAGTAACAACTTGCTCCACGAAGGAGTAAAACGTTCTTCTCTAACTCTGACACATATAAATGACCTTGTATAAAAATCAATGATAATATATTGTACCACAATTAACCTTATAATCCTAAAATACAATAAATTTTATGATGAATCAGTCAATAGTCAAAAGAACAGCAAATTATTGTACTAGTCATTTTTGATATTTCCTTAAAATTGGAACTTTTATCCCCGGTCTCCCCTATGTTCAAATTTAGCTATTAAAAAAAAAAAATTATTTGTAAAAAAGCTTAGGTGTCCAATACTATTCGACCTTCCTCTATCACTTGTACCAGCCTGTTCAAACATACTAGTTTTCATTGTTTCCATACAGTTAAGAGACAAATTTTGAAGTTTTTTTCAGATACTAAATTTTTGCAGTAAGCAAAAAATTCCAAACTGATATCGCCATATAAGAAAAATTAAAGTTACTGCTATTGGTGTTAAGGATTTATATCAAAGATTTTGTTGATAAATACAAAATATGTGGAAATTTTATTTAAAATACAAAATACACGGAAAGATGTATTTTGAAATACAAAATAAAAAATACAAATTATATTTCAAATACTATATTTTAAATATATGTATTTAAAATGTGCTCAGTTCTGATTACAGATGACCAATAAGAACCTAGGGCTATCCAAAGACACGAGCGCGGAAAGTGACAACCAGTCCCAGCCACAACGATCGAAATGCCGAAAGCCGAGAAGCACAGTAAGGGCGACGTGATGGACTAGGAGTGCGACAAGCGCGAAAGCGCGCGAAGAAGGTAAATAAAAAAAATATATATCCATAGTAGCATAAGTAGTAATAATAAGTAATATTGCATGTTAAATAGGTATAGGGTCATTAAATATAATAAAAAACAAAAATGAAATGAAATAATATACATATACAATTAGCCCGTAGAAATAGAGTAGGAACCGTGTGGGAATGCATGTATGAATAAAAGAAAAGAGAGTTTCAAATATATTTTAGTACTTACCCTCTAATTCATGAGTAAGTGACACGATGTAATATTCAAGGATTTATAAGAAGTTTGCATCAAAAGTTTTTAGTGCTACGTCTTTTTAATGTCTTTTTATTATGTAGTAATAATTATAATTATAATCTTTACTGAATCGTGCAGTTTTAAAATGTGCAAAGTGAATGCTTGTGAATCCTAAATGAGTATTTTGTACTCGTTGTTGAATATACATTTTCATATCTAAAATTTACGAACGCGTTTTTATCACTCAAAAATACTCATAAGTACGTTATTCGGATATACCCGTATGCAGCCCGCACTTTTTAACTACTTATTTTTCCGAAAAAGTTTCTGTTTGAGAAAAATGGATTGTACTCATTGAACCAAATACACGCTTTTACTATTTAAAGTAACCATACTTGTGGATTAAAAACGGTGAAATATTTTTGCTAGGAAAAACGCGTGATAGTTATTTTATGGAACCAAGCGTTAGACCATTGATATAACGATTAACTATAATATATTGTGGTTAAACCTGGTGGTAGATGTTGGTTTATATATGTTCTGTGAGTACACAGGGTTAAGTGCTTAGAAACAAGTTTATACCTTTTATCACTTGTATGCATTTATTTATCACATATCAACCAATCGTAAACTGTGGATAATGCAACGCAAGTAACGGGGGGTGGGGAGGTTCCAGAACTTTCAGGTGTAGAGACATGGTATGATATGATAACAGGTATGATAACTTCACGTTTTAGTATTAGTATGGAATATCTTATAAAAATATGGAATATCTTATAAAAATGCTATATTATCAAGAATATCTGACGCAATATCGGTCGTATGTTTGTTTAAGAGGGTTTCCACACCTAGCGCTGGCGGGCCGTGCGCACAAATATCTTTGCGCCTGATATCTTCCTTATTAGATATAGCATTTTTATAAAATGTTCTGTATTTCTAATAATCGTATCACACTCTATTATCGATACATGTAGTGCAGCGTTCTATCACGAATTATTGCGACGCCACGAATTTACTCAAATTAAAAGTACTTTTCTTTGTGATACTGTTATATGATGTAATTTTAACTAGTACTATCGGATTCCTCGCTTCAATAACTGTAAGAAATGATGTGAGAAAAGATTTGATTTATTTTCTCTGAACACAGAAAAAAACAGGCCTTTTCGTAACATCTTTGTTTTCTACAATTTATTTTTTTAACTTTTTTTCTACAACTCATTCATCTGTATTCTTCTTTACAGTATACAGTATACAGTCTTGTTCTTCGGCTATATGAAATTGACATTTTATAATGTCGATTTGGACCTATAAAGTCTTTCAAGCAATATATAATAATATTAAGTTTATTATTATTAGTATTGGTTACACTGTGCTCGAATTGGAGACTTTTTTTGCAACAAACTGGGCACTGGGAGGGAGGATAAACCTAATTCGAGTATGCTGAATCCAATGGTGCAACCGTTTTTCAAAGTTAGCTCGCGTTTTCGAGCAATTTTAATTTAAAAATTTTAGTCCTAAAGACTCTTCAAAAAAGTAACTTTTATCATTTTTTGACCATTTATTGAATTTAAATCGATTAAATAGACGTCTTATCGACGAATACATATCAAATAGAAAGTATTTAAACAAAATTGAAACAAAAAAAATTTTTCATCATTTTTATTGTAAAAAAATCAACATTTTTTTATATTATTTTGATTTTTCATTTTTTGATTGCCCTGATTTTCTGTATCGTCATCTTCTTCTTGTAATACATTTCAACATATGTCACCCAAAAGAGCATATAGCTTTCTGTCGCTCTATATCAATGTTCGAGCCTCGTCGTCACTTGATGAAAACGTTCGCTATGCTCATCAGATTCGCTTATTGTTAGTGATATAAGGAAATCCATGCTCTATTTCTTTGTAAACAATGTACAAAATATGTATATTTGCCTAAATAAATCTATATTTATTTAGGTAAATATACATATTTTGTATTTACGTACATTGATTATGTACATGACAAAATAGCTTCTAGTATTCATTACTTTCCGAAAAATCAACGATTTTTGAGTGGTGCATTGAAATTAATGAGCGGCAGTATATCTATTTGACCAAGTGGCAACAGTGGGAATGGAAGTTTCTAGAAGGTTCGCGAATGGTCTATAAACAAAAATTGAGTAAAATAAATTCGAAAAATAGAAAAAATCAAGATGTATATCGATTTTTTGCAATAAATTGATGAAAAATCGACTGAATCAATTTAATTTTTTTTTTAATAGTTTTTATTTGATGTGTATTCGTAGATACGATGTCTATTCAATCAATTTCCATCAATTTAAATTCAATAAATGATCAAAAAAATGATAAAAATTATTTTTTTGAGAGGTTTTTGGAACTAAAAATTTTTAATTGAAATTGTTCGAACGCGAACTAATTTTGAAAAACGATTGCACCATTAGGTTCAACATACTTAAATTAGGTTTACCCCTCCCCCCCCTCAATGTCCAGCTTGTATTTTGCAACTAACACAATGTTATTATTGTGCTCATTCTTCTATTTGTTTAACCCTTAAATACACCGATCCTGTAAAATACGGAAACACATTTTTGGGTTTGGGAGACTTTTTTAACTTTGAGAAGCTATAACTTTGATTACAATCAATATTTTTCTACAATACTTTTTTTAAAACAAAAGTTCAAAATCTCAGGAGTGTGACTGCACAATTGGCATTGCCAAAAAATAATTTATTGTGAAGTTATAAAAGAAAAACCATTAAGCAAAAATGACAAATTGGTCAAAAATCCACTTTTCCTTCAAAAAGTCATATCTTCGCAACAAAAAACGTTTAAGGACTTTCAAATACGTTTTAAAGCTAAAGAGTCAGACTTTCAAAATAAAATTTGGCAAAGTCATTCCTTTTAAAAAGTATAATTATGTAACATGGAGAATATGAGGTATTTTTGGGCATTTAAAAATCCACTTTAAAAAAAGTCATATCTTTGCAACAAAAAATTTTTAAAGACTTTACAATACGGTGTTTTAAAGCTAAAGATTCATACTTTCAAAAAAAAATTATATTATTGTCATTTCTATTAAAAAATGTACTGATGTAACAAGGCGAATATAAGGTATTTTTGATTAAATCGTGTCTAAAATTGAAAATTGATGTGTCTCGTGATATATTTCGGATAAACTCCCTTTTCTACAGCATTTTATAGTATTCCAACTTTAGACAGAGTATATGCGAGTAATATCCGCAAACTGACCTGTTCGAACGTATTTTGTCCAGCTGTTTTATGTAAAATATTCACAAAAAAGTTTCACTTACACACTATATGGGTCGTATTAACCCTAACAAAACTATGCTGCCGTGCCATTCGAATTGTAGTTGAGCAAAAAAGTTGATCAACCATATCAATCGAAAGAGGAGAGAGAGGATTTCAAACTTTTTTTACGTCTTTGTCCGAACCTCCTATCTCATTCCGTCTTCACATAGCAAGCGTTCAAAACTTCATATGGGATCTTTCAGACCCACTTATGTGTTTAAGGGTTAAAATAAATTAATATCGAGGGAGTAATCATTTCGATGTACAACACAGTCTCTTTGTGTACATACAACCCGCCAGAAGTCCGTTGAATTCCTTGAAGTCCGCTGAATTTCTCGAAGTTTGATGAAGTTCGGCGAAGTCCGGCATAGTCCGATGAAATCCGATGTAATTTAATGAATTTCATGTATTATACCGTGAAATTATGGCTTCTATAACGAATTTTTGGTTGAAATCAGTTAATCAGTTATTAAAGAGGGATTTTTGATAACGTTTTTTTTAAGGAGATATTTCTTAGAAATCACAATGAATTCCATTGAATTCCGACGAAAGTTTGATGAAGTCCATTGACGTCCGTAATCCAGCGTACATTCATTTTCTGAGTTATTATCTCCTTGATTAATATAAATTTTTTTAATATTGTTTTTTTTTGAATGTAGAAGACGTTAATATTGTAGATTTTGTCACGTTGAAGATGCCTTAAAGTAGAGTCAAAACGTACGAATGTAGAAAACGTTAATTTGGTTAATAAACTTATTTTTTTTGCACAACATTAACCGCGTTAGACTCTCATTTGCTTTTGTCTATTGTTTGTTAAATCTTGAGAGTCGGTTACTCAATTATATAAATATTTTTATTTTTCTTTCTTTCCCTTTTCTTGTAGTTGAGAATCAATAACGGTTCCATAAATGTTCAACAGAAATTAATAGTATGAAATATAAAAGAAAATGTGTGTGATATAATGAAATTTAAAAAAGCGTTTACAAATGAAGCGTTAATAAGGAAGGTTACCAAATCTCTTCAGAAAATTTAAATAATTCCAAAACTATATTATACAGTAAAGTTTTTCACGTCCTTTATGGAATTTAATACCTACCGGTAAAGGAAAAACTAACAAAACCATATAATACGAGTACAACACAATTCTATACACCTTTAAGGAATCAAATATAATAATTCTTTAATTTTCAGAAAAATTTTTAGGAAAATTTAGAGTTTCTGAAAGTAAAAACATTTACAAGCGATAATAAGCCAAAAACATTTTATATCACAATTCCAAAAAGAAAACATTTGACATAAAAGTTCAACCTTAGATAAAAAATTTAAATAATTAAAAAAGAAAAACTAAATCATTTTCAATAATTTTTGCTGCTATACAAGTTTCATTTCAAGATCTGAAAACTAGAATAAACAAAAACATAAACAATAAAAAATTAAATGCGTCGAGACATTCAGTTATAATAAATCATATGACGGAGTTTAATCATTCTTTTAATTGGCTAAAATTTTGGATTCTGAATCAAAATACAATAAAAGACATTTCAAAAATGTTATATATTAAAAAACAAAGAAATGGAATTGTAATGTGGTACCCATTTTTATTTTATTGAATAACTTTTGTTTATAACCAATATTTTATATTGAAATTTGAGCTATTATCATTTGTCAAAGTGTTATTTAACAGATTCTAAACTCAAAGTAATAAAATATTTATTACTTAGGACATAATTTATAAAAATGTGATGCATTATATAATCGGTTAGTCCAAAAATAATTCTTTAAAAATCAATTTTATTAAAAAAAACACGCAGTATTTCGTTACAAAATTATATATATATATATATATATATATATATATATATATATATATTTAAATATATATATTTTTAATTTTTCATGATTTTGAATTTTTTTGATTTAAAATTTTTTTCTGCGTTCAAAGACTTTAAAGATATAAAATGATATTAGAAATATTATTTTATTTCTATTTAATATTAACAACAAACATAAAATAATGTTTCTAAACATCGTCCTTTAAAGTATTTATCAAAGAAATATTTCGATATGACAATCTGCATTTCTCAAAGTGTACAGCCGAGTAAAAAGTTAACCCTTACGGAAAAAAACTGATGGCACTATTGAAATGACAACTATTAAAAACTATTAGTACACACTACATCAATAGTAATTTCGCGCACTGTTGGAATTTGCACTAATAGTGTAAATTAATGCTATTGATACAGTGTGCACTAGTAATGTGCACTAATAGTATGTACTAATTATTCAATAGTTGTCACTTTAATAGTGCCACAAGTAAGGGATTCTTTTGGAATATAAAGATGTGACTAAAATTGAACGTTCACAGTTTTCAATAAGAACGATATATTTCTATAGAAATATACAATATATTTTTAATTATAGCTGCACTTTTCTTTATTATTTAATCCTCTGTTTCGAGGAACTGCATTATTGCACTTCTGCTGCACTGCTTTCCGAAATATTTTTTCGAAATCTTTTTCGAATGGAAACTTGTTCTTAACGTATGCTGAAAGCACATATATTTATCAGTTTTGAAACTCTCAACTACGTGAAATCAATATTGCATTGTATACATTATAACTTTACCTTTCATAGCTTCAATTTTTACTGTGTCGAGTTTCTTTTTAGCGGCTATACCTTTTTCGCAATGAAAATTTGCCACAGTTCCTGTAAGCGAAGAGGTAGCTAACTCCTCTTTTGTAAATAATAAAGACATCATCTCGCATATCAACTTAGAGACAGACGTGTGATTGCACAAGGAAAGGCGAGTGCTATTTACTATACAAGGTATTAGGGGTCCTCCAAGGTTGACTGTCTTATTGTCCTGTTAAATATTTTGTACAAAATATAAAATTTTTATATAATTATTAAATATTCATACCCAAATAATGCACAGAGATTCTGAGTATATATAATTTCTATTTTAAATAGCATTGTAATAAAAAATATATATATATATTATTACAATGCTATTTAATATATATACATATATAAAATTATTTTTACCTTATGTTTGTGTATTGCATTTGATTGATGGTCATCCGAGAACTTCATTTTATCTGTTGCATGGTTCGATTCGTGAACGTGTTCCAAATCATGTACATTGACTGTTTTTGTAGCGACATCTAAAGTATCAGGGAAGTCTTCCGATGTTTCTAAATTTTGTGATATCAGATTATGTCCGGATGTCAAAGATGTTGATTCACGTAATAGTGCTGATTCACGAAACTCTGTAGCCGATTTTTCAGACAATTTCAACTTATCGCTTAGATCTAATTCCCTGTTTTGAACTATCGATGTAGGCGATGCATCGGTTGCAGATGATTTCAATTTATTATTTGGTAGATCCAACTTGTTGATCCAGATCGGATCAGAGTCTAATGTTACTGCAGGAGGAGTGTTACTTCGCTTACGTTTAATGATGCAGTTACTTGATGCTTGTACTTTCTGCAAAATAAATTAGAACAGTTTATGTTTTACACTACTTACAAAACGATATAATGTAGATATAAATCAAAATTACATATACCTGTTGCAATTCATCTATCTGACGATTGAAAGATTTGGTTGTCAATGTTACAGATTCCAAGTTAGTCATGAGATCTTTCATCATTTTATCCATCTTTGGCAAATCTAAAAAAATGATATATATACTAAAGATCTTGTTAAGAGGCTTAAACAACTCAGAATTAACAAATTATTGTTTTAAGTGCTTTTATTGCTCAAAAATACATATGTGTGTGTGTGTATATATATATATATATATATATATATATATATATATGTATCTCCAAAATTGAAAAACGCTAAAAAAGTATCATAAGAAATGTATTTGTGAAGGAATTATTAACGTTCCGCATTTATTATAAATCTACTTATTTGGTGAATTGCAGGCAGTGCAATAAAGTAATTTGACTAATTATAAAAGAATTATTAAGATAAAAATTATAGAAGTTTATTTAATCTGATTGCATGATTTGAGCTATATGACAAAATAATGAAAACTTCGAGATACTCTGAATCTGTTTTAACCATTACTAAAGTTACATAAATATGTAAGAATTGCTACAATTATACATACAGTTCAATCTCCATTGTTTTTCTCATTTAACTTTTCATATGTAATGGAACGTTTGATTTGATTTGTCAGTATAATTGAAAGAAAAAAAATTCAAAAATACCTTCGTTGACAGACCGTAACCTGCGCAATCTTTCATTGTCTCTTCGCAATCTTCTATTTTCTTCTTGTAACACAATGATTGTATCTGCTAGTTGCGACTTCGATTGTTTATGAACGGGAGATTTATCGTTTTCTTCATTACATTCATTATCATCGTCCACATATTCACTCTACAATAGTATGAAATTATATCTCAAAATTTTGTTATATATATTTCGAATGAAAAATCTAAAGACTATTAAATAGAAGAATCATATGTGTGTATATACATACATACATATATATATATATATATATATATATATATATATTTAAAAAAATAACCTGTGACGAGTATTTCTGCTTGTTGTGTTTATATTGTTTTAAAAGATTTTTCCCCTTCTTTACGTTTAGAGTACATTTCTATAAATAGAAAAACATTGGTTAAATTAAATAAATATAATAAATTAATTTTTAACATAACATTTTTTAAAATCATTCATATTTAATTATGTAAAATAAATGTTATATACCTTTTGTTTTGATACTGCGCTTTTTTTTGTTTCTTTTACTTTTGATTTGTCAATATCTGTTGTTTGTTTTCTTGTGAACTGTTTCCTATCATGTTTATCAAGTTCAATAATACCATACTTTTCCAAGTTATCTCTAATTTCGCACATTTTGACCCATTCTAACATTTTATATAATCTTATTCAAATCGAAAATGATTACAATTGTTTGACAATTGAGACTCCTTTTTGGAGATAAAACTTTATAAAATCTGCATAAGAATTTGCTTCAGTATAAAAAATTGTACTGTGAACACTAATCATAATATATTAAAATTACAAATTTTTTACAGACATCATTCGTTTAAAAAAAAAATTATGCGTGTTTACAATAATTATAGCAATTTCGTTATGAGTAATTTTAGTACTAATTGTAATATGAAGTATTTTAAAGTTTTCACTACTTCGTTATGAACAGCAATATAAACACGCCATTACATAAAACTTTATTCAAGTACAGAATCTACTTTATACATTAAAAAATTTGATACAATACCAAAGTACCATAATTCTGCAGACCTTTTAATTAAATTTTTATAGAAATATATAAGCTATTTATTATTCAATAGCATTGCTTACCTCCATGTGCACATAATTTTGTTACAACCACCTCCCACTGACAATTGGTTAATTTTTTTTTCATTGCTGTTGTTGGGCCTATATCGCAGTCTTTTGGCCATCGAACTTTCACTAGCGTTTCGTGTTTAATTATATCATCTAATTCAGTAACTGTAAATTTATCTTCCAACCATTCCAAAAATCCAATAGCTATACTATTTTCTTCATTTGGAAACTCACACACCATATATTTTTGGTCGTCCATTATCTGTAACGTATACTCTGTATGTAAAAATAAAATACAGAGGCATTTCAGTATTACAACAATGCAAGTATTGACAACATTTAATTATTGAACTGCATACGTTTGACACAGACAACATATTCGCAGTAGCTCGCAGCTAGTATTAAAATAACTGTTTTGATCATTTGAGGTTAGTTAACTAATTGAGGTTAGTTGTCTATGATTGTTACATTTATTAAAATCATATTATAGTTCTTATTTCGAATGTATTATGTGAAGAAAGAAAAGGTTGTGTAAAGATCACTTTTAACTACCCGCAGATGCTTTGAACACCAAGCCGTTCTACACATTTATATCGTTCTAAACGTGTAAACATCAAGAATTCATTACTTACCTAAAGCAAAGTTGATGTAAGTCAAAAAACAAATGTTTGTCAATATACTGGCACTAAATCCTACAGAAAACGAATTTGCTGTTCAGATAAAATCAGCATGTTCACTCGCATACTCGCACAACAGAAATAGCCGCATACATGCAGAGATCGCAATATCGTGGCCGCTGGTAGTATTTAGAACAAATGTATTATACACAACGAGTGCATTCCATTTCATGCATGATGCGTTCATGCATCACTTCCAAAGCACCTTGTGTATGTACAACACTCTATTCTGTTGTTTTAATTGCTCCTACTCACTGAACGCGGAAACATTTGCCGCGCGGTAAGAAACAAACGCGATAGCCAATCACTTTAACTTTTTCTGCACAGCGAAAGATGATTGGCTACCGCGCCAACTTGTACCGCTCGGCAATCACGGCTGCGTTTGAAAACATCATCCGAGTGCCCATATATATCATTTTATCCTTATTATTCACCGAGTATTAAATAAAGATAAAAAGATACGTAGTGGCAATGGATGATGTTTTCGAACGCAGCCCATTATTGAGTCTAGTAGATAAAAGCCATAAATGTTATTAGTAGCTGCGATATGGATCCTAAGGGCCTCTTTTACCAATCTAACTGATCGATTAGTCTATTGGAATTAACCAATCGCATTATCTGTTATGTGAAATGACAAATGCGATTGGTCAATTCTAATGGACTAACCGATCTGTTTGCTTTAACAAAGATTGATGAAAGAGATCCTCAATTAGATTGAATGCACATAGGACGCGTCAACGCGTTACGCGTGGCGAGATAACCAATCATTCTTGCGCTTTCTTAATTTTTTTCATAAAATAGAAAGAATGATTTTAATGGTGTTGATGAAATCCACCCATTATGCTGCTTTTAGCTTTTAGACTTCTTTCATATGAGACGTAATTTGCATAAGCTTATAAACTTACATCAGCCAAACAAATCGTCTCACTATCATACACAAATCTGTCTAATTATTTATTGAGACAATTTGATTGGTTGACGCAAGTTACGTTCTACATGAAAGCAGCCTTAATAATAACCTTTTGTGGAAAAACACGTTGATAGCTATCGTTCGAATTTCCGCGGCTGGTGTATTGCTGTATTTATGTCGTATGCCAGACTATATTTCTTCATATGCATATTCGTGTGTAATTACATATACAAAATGGATGAGGATAATAATAATGTATTGACTAGAAGAGGGTCTTATAAACGATATTTGCAAGACGACAATGTATCAGTACCGGAGTCAACAATCCGTTCCCGTATACAACGAGAACAAATGTCATTACAACAGGTCAGTTTATACCATATATATACTTATGATTCTTTTCACTACATTGAATATTTCATTGTATTCTAAAAATATTACACAAAAAAGTCTTCCTCCTAATAAATATTTATAAATAAGAATATCCTTTAATTTCTTACTTGTAATAATAGTGTACTTCTTTATTTAGGAGCAAGAAACGGATATCAACGATATTTCTGTGATATCGGAACAATTATCTGTGAATTCCAATGAGAACGAACATGTCACTGATGCTGAAAATAGTTCGGATAACAGTGATCAGAGTATTAACGGTCCAACAGCATCTGGCAGTCCAAAACATAATGATGATGCAGTCAGTGTAATCATTGAATCAAATTTCGACCTTTTGGATAAGGCCTCCGTATGTTTGACAAATACGAATGACCTTATAAGTATACTATTTTTTATTGTAAATAGTCGCTTTGATATGTCATTTTATTATTCATATGAAATTCTCTAAATATAGAATTAATTTAAATTTCGATGAATTACTTTAGTTTTTTAATAGTCGAGTAAAATAAAAATGATGAAACTTGAAATGCAATATACGTGTATGAAATCTTATAACAATATGGGTATAAACATTTATTAGAAATAAAAAAATAATATTAAACACTTGTGTGTGTGTGTGTGTGTGTGTGGTGTGAACATACACAATTGTTTATAATGTTTTATTTTTTTATTATATGTAATGGCATATTAAACATACACATTATGCACACACACACACACACACATATAATAAGAACACTCTTCTATTGATTCAATACGCCAATAATATTTTTTTATTTATTCATGTGTTTAAATGCATATATTGTATTTTTTATATAGGATACAATTATGGATGACATCTCTGTAGTTAATAAAGCTGACTCTGATACTGCATCAATATCAGATAGTTCAAATAGTTCAGTTGGAAGCGAAAGACAAAACTCGTTTGATGTTACATCTAATAATGACACATCAGATTTAGAAGATGTATTTTAAGATAATGAAGAATTCTTGGAACCTGCAGGGAATGCAAATTTTATTCCACCAGAGGGCAATGATAAGGTACTTCAATCAATTCGACTAAATTAACATTTTCTTATGTAAGCTTTGCAGTCAAAGAGAAACCTTTCTATCACATATTTGTAGCATATATTTTGCATTGAAAGATGTTAAGATATATATTAGGTTGAAATAGTTCGTGTCTTCTTTTATATGAGAATTTTTTCTAACAAAAATTGCATATTGGCTATATAATGTTGATGCATATTGGCCATATGAATATATATTTTGTATGTTTGTTCTCTATTAAAATAGATTATTTAATTTTTATTTTATCTGAATGGTAAAAAGTTTTCAGAATGAAAATTATAAATTATGACATTGAAAAAAAAGAAACATTTATGACGCCTTTTTTCCAATAAAATGTTCTCAGTAGATAGAACAAATATTTTGAGTGACCTCTGCAGTTTTAGATTCTCAATTAAACTCATAAAGAAGAAAATGTCGCAAATGTTCCTTTTTTCAAATTTGGCACTTTATAATTTCGATTCTAAAAAATTTTTACCATTAGATAAAATAAATCAAAAGATTATTTTGATAAAGTAAAGTAAAGCATATTGTATATAGTCTCTCAATATGCAATTCTTGTTAGGAAAAATTCTCTAAGAAGAAAAACTAAATTGCATCAAACCAACATTCACATTTTTTCCAATCCATAACATATTTATTACATATCACATACACTGTAGATATTTATATCTGAGAATAATTTTTTGAATATTTAATAATTCCTAATTTATTTACAGGAACGCGTTTCATTATATGAACAATCGAATATATCCAAGATGGAAAGCGAACTTCTCATATTAAATTTTGCGATACGGCACAGTTTGACCGATGTTGCTCTTGAAGATCTCATCACTTTGATAAATTGTCATCTACCATACTCAGTATATCATACTAAGTACATATTTATGAAGAAATATGATACTCCAGCATCAATTCGAAAATGCTACTATTGTCCAGAGTGTTATATAATATTAAAAATCTTTGCTGCAGATGATAGAACAAAAGAAAATCTTTTTTGTCCAGAGTGCGAATGTAGATACAACAAATTTACATTGAAAAAAAGCGCAAATTATTTTTTATATTTGCCTTTAGAACAGCAGTTGCGTGATTTTGTGAATAGCAATAAATATGCTATGCTTCAAAGAGAAAACGATAATTATTCTGATATAACTTGTGGAAAGTTTTATAGATCTCTGAAAGATGCTGGAGTAATTCAATTACATGATATTACGCTACAGATCAGTACTGACGGTGTTCAAGTGTTTAATTCATCATCTGTAACTATGTGGCCTATACAGGTAATGGTGAATGAATTGCCGTATAGAGAAAGGAGAAAAAATATGATGTTATGCGGTTTATGGTATAACAAAGAAAAACCTGATATGAATTTGTTTTTATCTTTAATTGTTGAGGAATTGACCTACATGCATGAAGTAGGTATTAGACGTAACGTGGAAGGAGAAGAAGAAATTCGTATCAGAGTACATACAATCGCGTCTCCTGTAGATTCTGTCGCGCGACCTTTGTTACAAAACATAAAACAATATAACGGAAGCTTTGGCTGCAGTTTTTGCTTGCATAAAGGTATACACGTTGAAGTCGGTAGAGGAATGACAAGAATACATCCTGGTTGCGTAAAGGAACCGATCACATTGCGCCAACATGAAGTAGATTGTGAAACTGCTGTTCAAACTGGAACTATACCTCACGGTGTGAAAGGGCCATCAGTTCTAATGCTGTTACCGATCTTTGACATAACATTTTCGTTTACACCTGATTATCTGCATACTGTTCTATTGGGAGTGTGTAAAACTTTTACGGATGCTTGGTTTAATTCGTCAAATCACTTAAAAGACTGGTATATTGGAAACAAAGCAAATCTTATTGACGAAAAACTCCTGCAAATAAAACCACCCTGTGAGATTACTCGTACACCTAGATCTATCAGTGAAAGAAATCTATGGAAGGCATCAGAATGGAAGCACTTCTTGCTCTACTATTCCCTTACTTGTTTACAAAATGTATTGCCCTTACAATATGTGAAACACTGGTTTCTTTTTATTTTTAGTATGCATATATTTCTACAAGAAAAAATCAGTGACGTAGATTTTCCAACGGCTGAAAGTGCATTGAAAATGTTTGTTCTTAAAATAGAAGACTTATATGGTTTAGAATATTATAAGTATAATGTACATTTATTGTTACATATCCCAGAATTTGTTAAACAATTCGGGGCTTTGTGGGCTATATCTACTTTTCCTTATGAACACTATAATGGAGTATTAAGACAAATGTTCCGGAATTCACAAGCTGTTCCGGAACAGATATGTAAATTGTATATGAGATCAAAGCGCGTGGAAGATTCATGTTTAGAAGTATTTTCGAGACCCGATTGTTTCAAAAATGCAAAAATTTTATATGATAAAATGAGTGGAATGTATCATACAAAAAATTATCTGGAATATGAACTTCATTTAAAAATATTTGGAAAGCCGGTTCAAAGGGCATTAACGTTAACGGAACAGACTTGTATAGAAGCTCTTTTGCATGAAAATATTCTAAATGAGACTAACTGCTATAAGCGTTTCATTTTTCGAAATGTATTGTGGCATTCCGAGAACTATGGAAAACTTCAAAAGCGACAAAACAGTACAGCATTATTGCGGAATGATATATTCATAATAATATCCGGAATTTTTGGTATCCATACTGTGCGAAACAATTATATACGATATATCATTATTGGAAAGATTCTTAATTGTATTGATACGGAAACAATTTGTAAAACAAATAATCCAACACTTTCATCAAATCGTCTTTTTCATATTACTCGTTTGACTGATTCTGTCACCGTTGTCTTTCCTGACATGTTATGTACCAAATGTGTAATGATTCCATACAATAATGTCGATAAATATTGCATTGTTCGCCTCGTAAATAATATTGAACGTGATTAATATGTCAATATTGTATAACATTTATTTAGTAAATAAATTGATGATATTACTTTTACATAAACTTTCTTCAACAAGCTTTTAACTTTAATATAATTTTGTATTACGACGCATTGATTAAAATATACAATTTATAGTATATTAAATATGTATTACTAGTAAGAAATAAAACTTCTATTCTTTTCTGTTAATACGATGTTATTTTATTACTCTCATTCTCCTACGATCTGTACGCGCAGGAACCTAATAAATAATTCTTTTGTCGTGCCACACGAGAGAAAATGAGATATTAGTAACCAAGCTGTACATATGGCATATAATAAAAATTATTTTCAAAAAAACTCAGTAAATTTTGAAAAAAACATGTAAAATTTTTCAGATATTTTCCGAAATAATTGAATAAGGATTCTGTAAATAATTCAATATTTGTAGATATAAAACTTTCTGGGAATTTCAATTTTGATTTGACTTTTTCTAAAAAATGTTTCAATTTGTATAAATAAATTTAAAAAGTCTAAGAAAATTTTAAACTTTTCATAAAAATTGTGAAAAATATTATAAAAAATTCTAAGAAATATCGCCATGAAGATACTGAAGAACATACATTATTAAATGCTACAAGAAGTATTCAATTGTATACACTGTACAAAATGTGGACTATTAGTGTAATATTGCACATTACTGCAAACTATTTGTTTGCACTATTCAATTATTAGTATGAGAATAGTGTAAACTATTAAATGTCTGCACTAGTGGTGATTTCAGTAGTTCTTACTATTACATTTTAAAAGTTCACACTGGTCAATAGTTTGTAATTGTGTAGTGGAAACTATTTATTACTAGTGTTACAGTACTCATTGCAGTAGTGTTGAATGTTTATAACTATTGCCGTTAAATAGTTACTATTAGAATTCTACTAGTTACTATTGGCATTCCAATAGTTTTTTTCCGTACGGGAAGTAACAAACATTCGAATGTAGATACATTTGTGTGATATTATGCTCAAGTTTAAAAACAATGTGAAAATATGTGCAATCAAGTGTTAAAATGTATCGTACCTTGAAAAAGTTTAGAAGTGTTTAAAAGTGAAAATGTCTTATAATAATTGTTAACTATTGTGTATTTGCATATTAGCGCTATTAAAAAAACGGCGGGCTGCTAGTTAAATAATTTTATAAACAATTGTTAGAATACGTCATTAAATGATGGAAATAGTGGGAATCTTAGTGCCCACAGTAGTTATAAGAGAGGGTCCCAATTGTGCACAGACCCAATTGGACACCACTAATTGTAGCGACCGATGCCTATTTCTGTTGGTTGGGTTAGATTACGTGATTGATGATATCTAATCGGGTCTGTGCGCATCTGGGACTCTCCCAGTTATAATACCCTCTTCTCACCTACTTAATTTTTTGACGATAAGGGAGATCGGGGCTATTCGAAAGACGGGGCAATTCGAAAAATAGAAATATCTATTTATGAGTACATGTTAAAACTTTATATACAATTAATAAGTGAAAAATAGACTAATGAGAGTCAGCGCGGGTCAAAGAGGGCAATCACAAGTATTGATATTGAATCATTTATTTAATTCAAAATTACAAAACAAACGTTTTGACTCGCTTCGGAGTCATCTTCAGCGCAACGAAAATAGTACAGGCAATAGAAATAGAAGCCGTCATCAGTCATCGAAAACGGGAAGCATCCAAGTCGCCAACGATTTGACAAATCTGTGGTGGCATTTTTAACCGTGAAAGTATCGCAAGAGATGACACTTAACTGTATAACTGTCGTATAATTATTTTGAATCTCAAAAAATTACTCTAATTGAGACATATTTTCTCGTCGTCGTAAGAAGTGATACTTTACTATATAATTGTCAAATAATTACTTTAAATGTTGAAAAATTATTTTAGTTGCGACTGTATGTACCCGTGGATCTCCATTCGAGCTGATGATGACTAATGAAGCTTGAGATAAGTTTCGTCTGTAGAAATCAATTTTTCTTGACAAAGTAAGCATTCAAACGTTACTCGTTTCACACCAACACGTGCTTACGGTTTTGAATCCGTATGCATACTAACTGTCCGGAACATTACATTTTACCTGAACGTTACGCAGAAGGTCAGGCGGTTGTAAATAAACAACGGCAAATTCAAATGCATAAGTACCAAAAATATATAGAATAAATTGACGGTGAGTAGAATATTACAAATAAAAATTACTTAACCTTGTATCATTTTGAAGGATTAAATCAATTATAATTTACTCAATAACTAAAATAATTTTTTGATATCTAAAATAATTATTTAACAATTTATAGTGAAGTATCACTTCTTACGACATGACAACGAGAAAATATAGTCTCAATTAGAATAATTTTCCGAGATTTAATAATTATACAGTTATGTGTCATCTCTTGCAATACTTTCACAGTTAAAAATACCATCACAGATTTGTCAAACCGTTAATGACTTGGATGCTTCCCGTTTTTGAGGACTGATGACAGCTTCTATTTCTATTACCTGTACTATTTTTTGTTGTGCTGAAGATGACTCCAAAACGAGTCGAAACGTTTGTTTTGTAATTTTGAATTGAATAAATGATTCAATATCGATACTTATGATTGCACTCTTTGACTCGCACTGACTCTCATTAGCCTATTTTTCACTCATTAATTGTATTTCAATTTTGAAAGTCCGGAACTAATTAATTGTTTAAAAATTTATTTTTAAAATACTGTAAACGCGTTCTAATGTAACGACGCTGCTAACAATGTTTTGTTGGCATCGGCGTCATATTGAAGTAGTGAAAAATGTGTTTTGCGATGGTCGAAATAATTTCTGACAGTCAGTACTTCTTCCAAATTTAAGTAAGATATATATGATTTTTTTTGAAAACTTTGAATGTATTATGTCTAGTTGAAAGTATTTGAAACATTTCGTGTTTATATACTGATGTTTATTTTTGTAGATCATAATGCGCATAGTTGACGTCGGAGATATTTGAAACATCAAACGTCGTCGTTTGGATGATTTTTTTTCTTTCATATTCGCGTTCGATGTACCAAAATACACAATTTAATACTCAACAGACGTAATTATACGAAATACAAATAGTCCCTGACTTGTTTCGAAAACGCTAAAGCAATAAAATTCTTTGTTGTGCGTTTGTATTCTTATATAGTATGTAACATTTCTTCATAATACTATATATCATTTCTGAATAAAACAAAGTCTTAACTTTGCTTAGCTTTTTTACATTTTTTTATTTTAAAACATAAATTTCAGAATATTCCTGGACTAATTTCGAATTATCTTGGGCTCGGGACTATTCAAAACATTTTGCACTGGTCGACATTTTTATATGCAGTTCAAAGCAAATACACCATTTCTATTTATAAAGACATTGTAAAGGGGAAGGTTCAATCTCACAAGAAAACAGAAAAAGCAAAAAAGTATTAAAATGATGTCAAAATATGATCAAATTTTAGTTTGTCACTATGACGTCAAATTGCATAAATTTTTGATACTTTGTTGCCGTCAAAACTATGTTACGACGACATAATTTTGACGTTTTTTTGACTGTATACGAAAATATTGGCATAACGGAAATGTCAAGAAATCTATAAGTGTTATGTTTTGTTGTTTATGATATGTCAATTTATTATATTATACTACATCTGTGATAAATAACATTTTTATATAAATACAGATTATATGAATATAGAATACATTTTTATATGAATATAGAGGAAAGTGATATTAATAGAAATGCTGCGTTCCAAAATTCACTGCCAGTACTAAAAATCTATATGTGTAACGTGAACTATACATTTTCAGTTCTGGCAGTGTACATCGGAATGCAACCTAAAATGAATTAAGAAAACAAAATATATAACTTCAAATCAAATAATCGAAATAAAAGAATTCATAATAAAATAATTATATAAAAAATAATTATATAAAACATGGAAATGTGGAAACTTTAAGAGAAAAAGTTAAATTAAAAAAAAAAAGAATAATGTAAATTATCTCATTTATGTTGACCAGAGGTATTCAACCAACGCTTCACAACTTCTTCAACAGTCTCCAATGGTATTTATCTTTAAAACGACTCATTATAGCACCTAAACAGTAATAAAAGGAAAAGCAATAAAAAAATTATCTATTTCATCATCACCATATTGAATATTCTCAAAGTAAACAGGTATGTGTGTATGTTTGTGTACGCACGTGTGTTCGTGTGTTACAATATAGACATTTTTTAAAGACATAATATATAAAAAATGAAACATATATTAAATCGATAAATCGATATTTACGAAACAAAGTCTCCTAAAGTTTTGTCCTATAAAGAGGGATTTTTATTCCTTTGATTTCTTTCCAGCTAATTTGTCTTGCAAGCTCATTATGCACTATGACGGACATGAGGCAAGTAGTAGCATTCCATTTATCTGAATCGTCAGTGATATATCCATTAAGATAACTGACCTTCAAAACATACAAGAAAATAAATGATAACTATGTAAAAAAAATTTATGTATTGAAGAAGATAAAAATAAGTATTTAAAGATCCACTGTACTTACGAACTCAGTAAATGCAAATTTATTTTTTTTTTTAATGTATTGAATTCCTCGAATGACTTCTCCGCTCGTCGTGGAAGGAGAGGACAATTTTCGGGTCTGTCTATGATAGTTTCGCCAGGAAATATTTCATTTAAGATGCGGCGTAGGTGCATTAGTACCATGTTAAGTTTACTTGACACGTTTCGAAACAAATCCCTATTAAGGTTGGATACAGTCGGACCTGCAGAAATATAAATCATGCTCAAAAAGCTTCACACATGTACTTTAATTATATAAATTTCAAAAATAAAAAATTTATTACCATGAAGTTTTTCCAAATGGCTTAACATCTTCATTAGCAAGTGACGTATTCGATAATCCTAATAAACATAATATTTTTATTTTTTATATATTATGTCTTAAGGCTCCTCATCTGCGACATAGTAGCCACTGTCAACGCGGTAGAAATTATAACCTCTTTCTCGTACTTACCGTATGGTAAAGATGACACATAAGTTTTGTTCCCTCAATCAAATTTTGCGTGATAAATGAATTATTGTACTATTATTTTATTTTGGCATTTCGTAATAACGAGTTTATATATATTCAAACAATACTACAATTTTTTAGTGATGTCTCAAAAATATTTTAATTAAAAAAATAAAATATTTTAAAAAAGTTTCGAAATATGTTTGCAACGTTTCAAAGATGTTGCTGGGATAACAAAATGTCCGCGATTCTTGCATTTAAAACCTTGCCAAAATATTGCTAAAAAGTTATTAAAAAAATCTGAAATTTTTCTCAAGTATTGCTGATCGTAATCTTCTGAATATGAAAAATTTAAATATTACAGTAGAATCTCGTTTAACCAAGCTTCAATTAACCGACACTCCGCGTAATCCGAGGCACTGAATTCATCCGAGCACTCCGTATTATCCGAGGCGGTAGCTCGGATAATACGGAGCAAAGCCATGTAGGTGCGCGATTGTTGTTGTTATTTTGTTTCAACATGCATAAACTTGCACAAGCTTGTGTGTTATAAACCAAATGCAGCAGTTCCAATCCTAGAGTCGTGATGGCTCAGAAACGAAAAAAAACTGTAGTGAGTGTGGAGCAGAAATTAGAAGCAATAGAAAGATTGGATAGTGGCGAAAGTATCCGAAAAGTCGCGGTTGACTTAGGAGTTGGAGATACCACCGTAGGCGATTGGCGTCGGAAGCGAGCCGATTTGGAAAGATTTGCAACTAAATCATGCAATGCGATGACACATCGTAAAACAATGAAAACTGCAGAGTATGATAAAATAGACAGAGCTTTATTCTTATGATTCACTCAACTGAGAGAAAAGGGACTACCCATATCAGGTATGCTTTATCGCTTTGAATCAATGTTTGATAAATTTAATGGGAATTCGAATTTCTGTTCCATACAATACTATGCCAATGAACACTTGTAAAAATTACTCTTCTTTCTCTTTCTCCTCTCCAGACCCAATTTTAAGGAAAAGGCTATGATGTTTACAAAATAGTTTCCTAACAAAAGTGAGACTTTTACTGCAAGCAGTGGATGGTTGGGTAGGTGGAAAAAGAGGCACGGTATTCGTCAGTTAAATATTTGTGGCGAAAAATTATCAGCTGATGGAAGTACGATGAATCAGTTTAGAAAAGAATTCAATAAGCTTGATACAGAAGAAAGTTACACGAGAGATTAAATTTACAATTGCGATGAAACTGGTTTAAATTACAAAATGATGCCTTCCAAAATACTGGCTGCGAGAGAAGAATCGAATGCTCCAGGATACAAAAAAAAAAAGGGAAAAGCATTACTGTTTTAGCGTGAAGTAATGCATCAAGAACACACAAACTTCCATTAATGTGTATTAGAAAATCAGCTAAACCTAGAGCGATCAAACACATAAAACCTGATGCTTTACCAGTATACTACGCCCATCAGAAGAATGCTTGGATGAGTAGCGATCTTTTTCAAAAATTATTTTTCGACGAATTTGTTTCTTGAGTTAAAAGATTCTTGAAAAAAAAATGGACTTCTCAGAAAAACGATTCTGTTATATCTTTACCAGAATTAATATATAACGATTATGCCTAATAGTGAGTATGTATTTTATGGCGATACTCGATATACAAGCGCGGGGGGAGGGCACAGCCTAAACCTCGACCGCGTGCTTCCTGCTCCAGCTCCTCAGACGGAGAGGCTCCGATCCGCACGCATACGCGCGCACGTCTCTCCCTACCACAGCGCCACGTAGTCTGTACATACGCGTGGCGCTCATACTCTCGCGCGGCTTTTATAGATCTACCATGTACATAACAGCTCTTCCCTTTTTTTACAAAAATTCCAATACTCTATATACGTGAAAGACGATGTACAAAATCATTCGCAGAACACTTACAAAACTAATCTTAACGTACGCGTACCCAATACGCAATCTTACTTATGCTAATCAAAACAATTTTAACGTGAAAATAAAAAGTCTGAGTATCTCTCCTTTCTACTGCGCTTGGGACGCTCGTTCTGAACTTGTTCATTCGCGCGCGTTTTATTGCTTGCCTCCATAGGCAATGCTACTTGTTCGCTTAAATTCTTCTTTCTCCCTTCCTCGGGTGAAATGTGAACCGCGGTACTAGTGCTTGCATCGTTCAACTCTGTACCCAGTCTCTCTCCACCCGAATTAATTTCTGACTCCTCTGAGTCGGGATTAGAATAGTTAAAAATATCTGTCGCCTCTTGCGATTCATTCTTTTTAGTATTTTGTTTGCTTAAGCGCAATTGATTAACGTGTCTTTTCCAAATTTTACCGTTTTCAAATCTTACCAGATAATGTAATTTACCTAATTTTTTATGTATTGTACCAAAACGCCATTTTGATTCTTTGTTTAAATATTCACGAGCTGCTATTTTATCTCCGATTTGAAAATTTCTTGTCTCATCACTCCCCATTGCTTCTTTTTTAATTTCCAATTCTTTTGGATATAGTAAATCCAACCGATTTCGTAATTTACGCCGAACATAATTTCGGCCGGAGATTTCTTCAACTCCGGAATTGGAGTAATGCGGTAATGAAACAAAAATTTTTGAACATTACATTTTACATTTTCTTTTTCTGAATTCGTTTTACGCAGCCATTGTTTCAATGTTTGCACAAATCTTTCCGCTGCACCATTGGTAGCCGGATGATACGGAGCTGTGAGCCTGTGTATAATTCCATTAGCTTTAATAAAATTTTGAAACTCTTGTGAGACAAAAGTTCTTCCATTATCTGTTACTAGCATTCGGGGAATGCCGAATCTAGCAAAAATTTCACGGCATTTCTCGATAGTACTTGAAGCAGTGATATTATTCATTACAAAAACTTCAAGCCATTTTGTATACGAATCAACACAAACTAGAAAGTTATGACCCGCAAATGGTCCTGCAAAATCCATATGGATTCTTTGAAAGGCTTCCTCCGTAGGCTCCCAATGATGCAATGGCACTGGCTTAGGATTGTTTTGGACGCTACTACATTCTTTACAACTTCTAACTGTTTTTTCAATTTCGACTCCTTGCCACCAAACGTAATTTCGCGCTAACGCTTTCATTCTTACAATGCCTATGTGACCTAAATGTAATTCTTTAAGAATTCTGTTTCTAAATTTCTCTGGAATAACGACTCTATCTTTTCGTAACAAAATTCCATTGCTTAGGGCGAATTCATGGTTTTGCAACCCTAATTTTTTTAAACATTTAACCTTTTCGAGGGTTTTCACTATTTTTAATAAATTTGTGTCTTTACATGTTTCTATTTGAATTTCACTCGCTTTAATTGGTAACATATTTAACGTATCGATTGTGTAAACGTCTAGCGCATCGTATTTCGCCATATTATTCTCTTTAATCGATAGTCGCAAAAATCCGTCAGCGTTGCCATGATTTTCAGTTTTTCTGTATTTTATATCGAAATCAAAACCTTGCAGAAACACTGCATAGTGCTGCATACGCATTGCACTGTACGTCGGTAAACCTTTTCCTGGATTCAAAATTTGCGTTAAAGGTTTATTATCAGTAAGTAACGTAAAATGTTTACCGTACAAGAAGTTATGAAACTTTTTAATTCCGAAAATAATGGCATACGCCTCTTTATCAATTTGCGTATATTTTCTTTGTGTATCGTTTAAGGCAGAGCTCGGCAAGAAATGCACATTTCGCCCGATTTTCAGTTGACTCCGCCTAGCGCTCGTCCCTTACCTCGACGTCCCGCGCGCAGCCAACGAGCCGCGCGAGGCTCAGGACCGTGTCACCTCGCGACTCGCGACCGTATCGTGTCACCGGTCACCGGACCTCGAATACATATTTTTAATAGAGTTGAGCAAAAATTCACTACCTGTGAATTAGTCACTGATAATAAAAATTCACGTTCACGACCTGTGAACAAATATGAAAATTCACTGTGAATAGTGTGAATGAGACTTTTGGCTTTCCGCACTGTCGGGTAGTCACCAAATTAAAAAGTTATACATTAAAATGCGCAATTAAAGATTATTTGCAATGCAAAGTACAAATTAGAATCTAAGATTTATTAAATAAAAGTTTTAGTTTACTTTTTTTATATATAATATATATTATATATAATATATATTATAATATATATTATATAATATATATATATATATTATAATATATATAAAATATATATATATTATAAAAAACGTAAACTAAAACTTTTATTTAATAAATCTTAGATTCTAATTTGTACTTTGCATTGCAAATAATCTTTAATTGCGCATTTTAATGTATAACTTTTTAATTTGGTGACTACCCGACAGTGCGGAAAGCCAAAAGTCTCATTCACACTATTCACAGTGAATTTTCATATTTGTTCACAGGTCGTGAACGTGAATTTTTATTATCAGTGACTAATTCACAGGTAGTGAATTTTTGCTCAACTCTATTAAAAATATGTATTCGAGGTCCGGTGACCGGTGACACGATACGGTCGCGAGTCGCGAGGTGACACGGTCCTGAGCCTCGCGCGGCTCGTTGGCTGCGCGCGGGACGTCGAGGTAAGGGACGAGCGCTAGGCGGAGTCAACTGAAAATCGGGCGAAATGTGCATTTCTTGCCGAGCTCTGGTTTAAGGTATTTGATGCATATTCTATCACTCGCTCTGTTCCATTTGGATATACATGTGATAGTACGGCACCCACTCCGTATGGACTAGCATCGGTAGCTAAAACAATTGGCAGCTTAGGATTGAACGACACTAAAATTTTATCACTACAGAATGCTTGCTTGGCGTTATTAAACGCCCTTTCACAAGCGGGAGTCCATCTAAACTGTGAATTCTTTTTCAATAAATCATTTAATGGTTTCAAAATGTAACTCAGATTTTCTATGAATCGTCCGTAATAATTTATTAAACCCATGAACGCTCGGACTTCAGATACGTTCTTAGGTCTCGGCAGTTTTTCTACTGCTTCTATTTTCTTTCGCTCTTTTTTTTATACCATCTTTTCCAATAACATGTCCGCAATACGAGATCTGATTTTTTAAAAATTCACATTTTTCCAAATTTATTCTAACATTATGTTCCGATAAACGATTTAACACTAATTCCAAAATCTCAAAATGTTTTTCAATGTTTACACTTGCAGTTTTAATATCATCCAGAAAGACAGTAATATCTGGAATATTTTTCAAGATATTTTCAATTGTTCTCTGCCAGATCGCCGGTGCCAATGCTATTCCATACATGAGTCGATTGCATTGATATAGGCCTTTGGAAGTATTTAGAGTAAGGATTTCTTTATCCTCCTTTCTTAATTCTAATTGCAAATAAGCTTGTTTCAAGTCTAATTTAGAAAATACTACGCAGCCAGCTAATTTAGCAGAAAGCTCTTCATGAGTCGGTAATGGATGCTCAACCAATAAGCATGAATTTACAGTGACGCTAAAATCGCCGCAGATTCTGACTCCACCATCTTTTTTTAAAACTGGTACAATCGAAGTTGCCCAGGTAGATGCTTCCACTGGTTTCAAAATTCCAGCTTCCACCATTCTATCTAGTTCATTTTCTACTTTGTTTTTAATTTGAAAAGGCACTTGCCTGCTCCGCAAAAACACTGGCTGTGAATTTGGTTTTAAGTTTAGTTGAGCTTTAATTTTTTTAATTGGAGAAAAATCTTCACTAGTTACATTTGCGTATTTCTTTAACAGGTTTTTTAAGCGATTATTACACGATTGTTCTACTAAATTTAATGATTGCACTTGTTCTAAGCTTTCTTTTAATTTATTGAAAATTTTCAATTGATTTATCCATTCGCGACCCAAGAGTGGCTGTCTATCATATTTTACCACGTAAATGTTTAAATACTTCCAAGAGTCTACATCTTTAACTTTAACTTTAACGAATCCGATTGGAATAAAATTCTTTTTACAATATGATCGCAATTTTAATTCTGTTTTCAAGACTGTTATTTTTGGAAAATTTAATTTCAGCCAAGGCTGACTCACCAATGTTACCGCCGCTCCGCAGTCAACATTGAATTCTATTTTCCTATCCTCTATTTGGAGAGAGACTGTGTACTTTGAACGATTTGCATGCTCCTGTGCGTGATCTATTGTGGCAATATCCACACAGTCTGTTTGGCCTTTCTTCTTACATACTCTTTTCAAATGGCCGTAACCGCCGCATTCCAAACATTTCGTTCCCCGAGGAAGAGAACAAGAAGGCGCCAAATGGTTTCCACCACACCTAAAACAAATTATTTTATTATTATCTTTAACACCATTTTTATAGTACTTTACGTTTCCCGCATTATGTGCTGATTTCTTCGACTCCGATTTTACAAACGGCTGCTTCTTGCGCTCCTTGTAGTTTGTCTTCTTCTTGTTTTTCTTTCCAGCTCCGACGAAATCCACTGCCGTTACAGCTTCATCCTTCAACTTGTTGACACCCTGGTCCGCCATCTCCATAGCGCACGCAATCTTGAGAGCTCGTTCCTTTGTGAGATCAACGGTTTCCAACAGCCTGGCTTGGATTCGTGGATTTTTGATTCCAAACACGAATTGGTTTCTTAACTCCGTGTTAAGATAGTTTCCAAATTTGCAATGCAAGGATAGCTTTTGAAGTACCGCCATATATTCTTGTGCGGCCTCTCCTTCTTTTTGCATTCTCTTGCGGAACGTGAATATCTCCGCAATTTCTAACGGCTCTGGAGCATAATATTCGCCCAGCTTATTACAAAGTTCGTCGAACGTTTTTAAATATGGATCGTCTGGATCAATACGATCACACAACACGCCAAAAGCTTCAACTCCGATATAATGGAGCAAATAAACAACTTTTTCCTCCGTGTCCGTTATTCTGTAGACCTTGAACGCACCTTCTAGACGTTGTAACCAACACTTCCAAGTCTGTGACGCCGGATCGAATTTTTCAATTTGAATCGCACTTTGCACGTTTGCGACAAACGCGGGTCCTGGATTCACCGAATTTCCCGCACCGCCAGAATTACCAGCAACACCCGAACCACTTGTCGGCATCATAATTCGTGTCCTTTTCTATTGTCTTCAAAAAAAAAGAAACGAAGCTGACCGATCGTCTCGCTCACTTGCACGTTTCCACGTTCCACAGCACGTTCTCTGTCTCTCTCTCACTCGAAAGTTTCTACAATTTCCACTTATAATTTCCACTCACTCACTTACTGGCATCCCATCCTCGTCGCCAGTTTTGTTATATCTTTACCTGTGTCACGTCCGCGACGTTGCGAGTATAAATTTTTTCGACACCGGTATAAAACAGACGGGCAAGCTGGCATTCGCTAACAAATCTAACTGTCAGGTCGCATCCTGTTCTTAACATTTTCCAGCGCCGGATAGTCGCGGCAGAATGATCTGCACGCACGGCCAGTAAGTCATAAAATCATAGACTAATGTCTATTTAACATTTCCCAGCGCCGGATAGTCGCGGCAGAGCGATCTGCACGCACGGCCAGTAAGTCGTAAAATCATATTTAACATTTTCCAGTAACGGAAGGTTGCTAGAAGAAAACTGCGCCTACGACACTCGAAAAGTAATAAAATCTCAATCCAACATTTTCCAGCGCCGGATGGTCGCAGCGGAGAAATCCGCTCGCACGGCACTTGAAAGACACCGCGACAGAGAAATCTGTCGCGCGACCGTTAAAGTCATAAAATCGTGAACTGACATTTCCCTGACATTTCTCAGTGCCGGATGGTCGCGGCGGAGAAGTCCGCTCGCACGGCACTTGAACTTGAGTTTTCTCATTTAAGAAATCTGAGTGGTGGTTGCATCAGCAGCAACCCCCACTAAGGGTACCGACTTGCCGCGTTTTTTTCAGAGCTTTGTCTCAAAAATCGTATAAATAGAGATGCAGCCCGCGACGCAAGGCAGTTCGAACTCGAGAGTAGAGATCAGGGCTAGTGTAGCCAGGACGGTTCCGTGTCGCAATTGTAGCGACCGAGTTCCCCTGAGCTACTAGTTCGCGCTAATCCAAACGAGTCACTCTAATTCCAATCTCAATTCTAATTCAAATTCCAACTCTAACTCAAATCCTAAATCGAGACACATCCTAATTCCAATTCTAATTCTAATTCTAAGTCTAACTCCAAATCCATCGTTATTTTTACTGTAAGATTAATTTCAATGTAATCGTAGTTTAAATTGTGCTTTATATCGTAGTAATAAAAGAGTAGTTTATGCACAAATGCTTTTTGCTTAATCACCACGCTTAACCTCCTCCGCTTCCATGCATGCAACACCGCGACGCGAGTGCAGTGCATAAACAGAAGCATCACGATCGAGGCTCGAGGACAGCCGGACCGCCGGGAAGAACGAGGACGATCATCACCTGACTAGAGCGGCCACCAAGGCATAAGCAACAGTTCCAACAGCAACCGCCATACTAAAGCTAAGTCGCAACGTCCAACAAAGCATGTCACACACTTTTCAACTCAAGCCCCATATTTCGATTGGCTTAACTCCGCGTTGTGTAGCCTGGCCACCTTCCATCAACACCAGATTAACCGCACAATCATTTGCGACGGGTGCCGAAATACTCTTCCCTTTCGCGACCGCGTATTTTTCAACTCAGTCACGCGTCACTACTTAATTATCGGCGGGGACGAAGAAGCCATACGCTGCTCGTCCTGCAATCGTCTAATCTTATTTCCGGAGACCGCGATCGACTGCGTCGAGTGCTACGAAGCACTGAACGACCTCGCGCGCCATTTGTATGACTCGGAAGACAAACCATATCTCAATGCAGCGCCTACTATAATAGAAATCGAAGAGACGTGCACGTGCGTATCCCCAGAAGAATAATAATCTTACACGGCAAATTAGAGTATGTGCCCACCGCCGCGCATTGCTATTCTCTCGGTCCGTGCCCAGCGCGAAGCGAATCGCTCGTTCGGTATATGGCTACGCAGTGCCCAGTGCGTAACCTCTTTGTATTTTTGCAACGATGACGAGTCAACAGTATTATGCCTCAAGTGTAAAAGCAAACACTCAAGCTTTAAGAATGAAAATTACCTCGGGGTAATTACTCACTACATCTATCTCGGCTACCCATTCAATCCGCAAAGGTGCGATTCTTGCCGCGCGCCCGTGGCTGCCCGCCGTCATCCTCTCGATTGTGACCGTTGCCCCCACGAGCTGGAAGAGTTCGTAGCTTATTTAATCCGGGAGGGAGACAGTCCCTGGAACGATTCTGACGCCACCATACTCGCGCTCTCGCGGCACCTCTTCTAAAGTTATAAAACTCCCCTCACTAGGCCATCGGTCGCGGAAAATCGGACCCGTCCGCCGGTAAATCCGGCCACGCGATCCGCTCCTGGGCTGTGGAGCCCCCGAAGCTTAAGCTTCGAAACAGCCAGTTTCGCCGAAACGCGCGTATTCCGCTCAACGGCGACCGCGCTCGGTCGAGACGTAACATAATTCTGGTGACAGTGGTGGGATAGATCGCTCCGATAATGGAAACCCGGAACTCCGCGAAGACCATGGCCAAAACGGCCCTTACCGAAGAAGAATTAGATGCAGTACGGTTGGCACAAGATAAACATGAAAAACGATTAAGAGACGAAGCCGCCGCGATAGACCGCGAGAGAATGCAGTTGGAAAAAGAACGTAGAGCACTCGAACGCAATAAAGAAGCAGATTCGACTCTTGCATCCGACGTAAGAAATATGTTCGCGGCGCTAAAGAATGAGATAATGCGCGAGATTAATTCACTCAGGCACGAGGTCGAAAATAGACGTCCGGAAGCGCACAGTCCGAGCTTACCTCCAGGACAGCCATTTTTTGATTCCAACGATCGGCATTCCTCATTTAACGAACCCGCATCCGACGCGCATGCAACGCACATGCCCAAGATATCTCTTCGCGAAGCGACCGAGGGTGTAACACATTTTGACGGTTACAACGTTCCTCTTTCACAATTCGCGCGCGCATGCCGACGTGCCCGCGATATTGTACCGCCAAATTACAAAAAATCACTAACGAGATTGTTAATAAACAAACTTCGTGGTCGTGCATATTCCGCAGTGGAAGACGAACCCTGCGATACAGTAACTCAGTTAATCGATCTTTTAAATGGAGCGTTCGGGTCCGCTAATACTATAGCCCAGTATCGCGGAGAACTCAGTACGGTTTATCTTAAAGCCAACGAACACATCTTAGATTATATTAGTCGCGTAAAAGAGCTTAGGGCAGCCATCCTCGATTCGGAGCGTCGAGCTCACGGTATACTGAGTCCTCAGGTCATTGCAGAAATCGATGAGCTAACAGCTAGATCTTTCTGCGCGGGGCTACCATTACGATTCCGGTTGCAACTCGAACCCGAAAAACAGCTCCGTCCTTTCGAAGCATTTGCCGCTGTTAAAACAATTGCAAAACGAGATGAATTAGAAATGCAAAGATATGAGAGTTCACGTAGGCTGGAGCGCGGTACAGAAAGGCGTCCCACCCTCGATCTAGCACCGACATCCGTACGTCCGTATAGTCGCGATTATCCGCCGGGCAAGCAACCGAGCAGCCCGCCACGAGACAACTGGCGACCGGAAAGCGCCCGGTACCATGATCCGCGCCGTAACGAGACATACGATTCTCGCCGCCGCGATACCCATGACTCGAGTCGTAACGACAGTTATCGATATGATAGAGCGGCTCGAGCAGCCGGCGACAATAACGCCTCTAGAAATTACAACAGTTCGCCCGGAAAATGGTGTCGATATTGCAAATACTCCGGGCACGAAATCGAAGAATGCCGAAAACGAGAGTATAATAACTCTCAGGCGAGGCAGGGAAACGAGAACAGCCCCTCGAGACGGGCCTCCCCACCCTCGCTCGCGTCCAGTCAATCCTATCGAAGCGACAGCGGTCGAAACGCCCGGGTCGCAGTCCTAAATCCTTCAGACTTTTCTCATGCCCCCACCATCGCTGTGAAAGCGGTCGGCCTACTACAAGAGAAATTTCATGGTCGACATCGGGGCCGCACCAAATCTCGTAAAAGAAAGAAGCATTCATCCCGAGACACCCGTGTGTCGGAGTGACACGTTATGCCTTAGCGGCATAACCGACGGGCAGGTAGAAACACTCGGGTCCACTTACATAAATTTCATGGGTTACCCCGTGTACATTCACGTAGTTCCAAATAATTTTCCGATCGTACAGGAAGGTATCCTAGGATCGGATTTCCTCCGTGACTCCGCGAGTATAGATTTTGTTAAACGAGTCGTCCAATGGCGAGGAACCGAAATTCCTTTCGCTCATCGTGAAACGGTTGTTATACCGAGCCGATCGAGAGCTACCTTTTATCTTAGGATAAAGAACCCAGAGGTAGCCGTCGGATACGTACCGCGACTTAGTGTCTGTGAGGGCGTATATCTCGGTGACGCCGTCGTTACAAATAGAGACGGAAAAGCTTACATCCAAGTAGTGAATTCGAGCGATACAGATCGCGAATTAATCGTGCCTACAATCGAATTACAAGAACTTGACTTTATCTCACGAAGTCCCCCCGTTAGCGGCGCGGGAAATGTCATAAGTCAAGCCGATTCTAGTTCTCGAAATCCCCCCGTTAGCGGCGAGGGAAAAGTTCTAGAATCGTTCGTTTCTAATTCTCAAAACTCCATTAGTGGCACAAAAAACATTCTAAATCAAATCAATCCTACCTCTCAAAATCCCCCCGTTAGCGGCGCGGGAAGTATTCTAAATCCAATCAAAGTAAAAGATAATCTTGCCCCAGGGCATCGTGTAGCTTCTATATCAACGGTAGACGCCTCCGACGGCGACCGTATTGAAAGAATTAAAAAATTACTTCGACTCGAGCATCTAAATCATGAAGAATCGGAACACGTGAATGAAATTATAGAGAAGCATAGCGACCTATTCCAACTCCCGGAAGACAAGCTCGGTTGTACGAGCGTAACATCTCATAAGATCACCACCTCCGACGAAATTCCAATCCATACGAAGCAATATCGCTTTCCCCCCATCCATAAGGAGGAGATAAACACACAAGTTCAAACTCTCCTAGAGAACAGAGTTATTTCCCCCTCCGATTCGCCTTACAACTCTCCTTTGTGGGTTGTGCCGAAAAAGGCCGACTCTCAAGGAAATAAAAGATGGCGCATGGTAATAGACTACCGCGCTCTAAACGAAAAAACGGTCGGTGACGCATACCCCCTGCCAAACATCACGGAAATTTTAGATCAGTTAGGCAGCGCGAAATACCTTAGTGTTCGATTTAGTGTCAGGTTTTCATCAAATACCAATGCATGAAGCAGACGCGCAGAAGACGGCTTTCTCCACGCCCTACGGGCACTATCAATTTAATCGCATGCCGTTCGGGCTGAAAAACGCCCCTGCGACGTTTCAACGCCTCATGGATCAGGTGTTATCAGGCCTACAAGGCACGGAGTTATTTGTATACCTCGACGATATAGTTTTGTATGCCAGCTCATTGCGTGAGCATATTATTAAGTTTAGCAAGTTAGCCGACAGACTCAGGAAAGCAAATCTGAAACTCCAACCAGACAAGTGCGAGTTTTTGAAAAAAGAAGTCGTATACTTAGGTCATGTAATAAGCGCGGAAGGGGTAAAGCCCGACCCACAAAAGGTCCAGGCCGTAGAGAAATTTCCCCGCCCTACAAGCGCTAAAAACATCAAACAATTTTTAGGGCTCGCGGGATATTATCGCCGGTTCATACCGGATTTTTCAAAGACCGCAAAGCCGTTGACAACCCTATTAAGGAAAGATAAAGCATTTGTTTGGTCAGGAGCGCAGGAGGAGGCCTTCACGCAATTACGTCAAGCATTATGTTCGAAACCGATACTACAGTATCCGGATTTCACGCAACCTTTTGTTGTGACAACCGACGCTTCGGGTTACGCTATTGGCGGCGTGCTGAGTCAGGGCACTATAGGGAAAGATTTACCGATCGCTTACACATCACGTCTACTGAACACCGCCGAAAGTAATTACTCCACAATAGAAAAAGAACTTTTGGCTATCGTTTATTGTGTCAATTACTTTAGACCATATCTCTACGGGCGAAAGTTTACCCTTGTCACCGACCATAAACCTCTCGTTTGGTTACATTCAGTAAAGGATCCCACATCACGATTCGTTCGATGGCGTTTAAAATTAGCCGAGTATGATTACGAAGTTGTATACAAAGCTGGAAAAGCAAATGCAAACGCAGACGCTCTATCTAGAAACCCTGTTTCCCACGGAATCTTCCCCTTATCCCGAGATAAACGAAACACGACACCGCTTCGTCGGTCCGAACGCATTAAAAACCGACAGCCGGCTGCAATAAAACCGTCACAAAACTTAAACACTGACCTGACGCGCCCACTTGAGCCAAATGCGACCGAGAAATCGCGCCCTCAAAAAGTCGTAAAATTTAATCTTCCCTCAGAAATAGAATCACTATCCGACAGCGAAAGTGACTCTGAATCAGACGAACCCCTCTCAGACCCTGCAAACGAACTGCCACTTCCAAACGATGCTCAAATAATTGACGTACGCGACAATCTACAGACTCGTAACGATAATATCGTGATCTTTACAACGCTCAATGGCGAACCGTGCGATATCGGAGCGCGCATCCTACGGGAATCAAATCAATTACCGCGGATAGAAGGAACTATGGTAGGCCGCGCAAAGGTCATTAATTTAGGGAAGAAAAATTTAATCGCACTCATAATTGAAGAACGCGTCTCTGCCACTTTACAGTTAGAGACATTAAAAGAAGTGATAGGCTCACTTTGTGACGTAGTCAACGAGCTCCAGCTCAAAACAGTATCACTAGCTAGAGGTCCCGTTATCGATATCACCCGGAATACAATTCGCACCCTTCTGGCGCGAGAATTTAGAGACTCTCCGGTCAAAATCATAATTTGTTCTAACGAAATAAAGATTCCTTCGGAACAAGACCGCACAGACATCATCAAAGAAAATCATTGCTCCGCGATAGGTGGCCATAAAGGAGTCACTAAAACTCTAAATAGAATTAAATACAAATATCATTGGTCTAAAATAAAAGAGGATGTACAAAACTTTATTCGCAACTGTCGTGATTGTCAATTAAAGAAATTAGTACGTTTAAAAACCAGACAACCAATGACTCTGACAGATACCCCCAACAGCGCGTTCGAGAAAATATCCATGGATATTATGGGTCCTCTACCCATGACCGAAGATGGGTACAGTTATATCCTGACCATTCAAGACCTTTTGTCCAAATATTCCCTCGCTATTCCATTAAGGTGTACCACCGCCTCAGACATAGCCGAAGCGTTTGTAAACGAATTTATTTGTACGTTTGGTGTTCCTAAAGCGGTTCTCACTGACCAGGGTAGAAACTTTGTAAGCAGCCTCATGAAAAATGTGGCACGAAAATTTAAAATCAAACAATGCAGAACCACTGCATATAGGCCGCAATCGAACGGCTCTGTGGAGAGATCCCACCATGTTTTGTGTGAATATTTGAAACAATTCGTCGAAAAGGATAATTGGAATGAGTATCTCAGGCTAGCGTGTTTTTCTTACAATACCAGCGTGCACGAAGGTATCTGGTACACGCCGCACGAGCTCGTTTTCGGGAAAGTCGCCGAAACTCCGTCAAGCGACCCTCCATTAGACATGGAAAAAAATGAAACTTATTCCCAATACCTAAGCGACCTATTCAATAAAATTTGCGACGTTCAGAATATAGTACGCAAAAATTTAATCAATTCTAAATTAAGATCCAAACACTACTATGACCGAAAAATGCGACCGCAAAACTTTAATATAGGTGACTTCGTGTACATGCTGAGGGAACCTTTGAAAAATAAGCTATCTAGCCAATATATGGGACCTTATAAAATAATTGAAGTATTAGGAAACAAAAACGTTAAGTTAGAAATAAAAAGAGATAAAACGCGTACGGTTCACACCGATAAACTTAAGTTAGCCGTAGGAAACATCCCCACTCCTCCTTAGGTATAGCGACGCCACGCCAGATGTTCCCGCCGGACCCGACCCTCGGACCCGACTCAGGCAAAGGATCGTCGGCAGTAAAGAAACGACCAGCGTACACAAAGACGCAGCATGGATCCATATCCCATCTTTATTCTTTCGACATTACCGTTAATTGTAAACGGACTCGTCGGATATGATTGCAGCGGCGAAGGACTCAACATCACGACCCTTTCATTACTGGACATCGGAACATGTGAGGTGGATGATCTCGAACCTGTTAACACGGAAGTGTACATGCAGTTACTACAGTTGTCTGACTTTGATCGAATCTCTGTGACTCAGTGCCTAGTTAAAATAGATCGAACGGTGTACCATTGCGGGATGTATTCTCATATATCCGTCGTTAAAGACGGACGCAAGGAATACCTACGAGAATTAGGAGCCGACGGATGCCGCCGCCTTCACGAGACAGGCTCTTTAACTCTCGGCTCAGCTGTCATTGATCGGTTGCAACCAAACACCACACACTGGCGCAGTGTCACGCTAGCTGGACGAGCTGGTACGGACGCAACTTGCGAGGGCGCACCATATTCCGATGGCTATGGAGAATGGGAACGGGTAATCGTCCAAGCATCTGTGAAAATCGTCCTCCGTACCTTTGAAGCGTCCGTTAAGAAATCCTCGAAGGAGATCATATTACCCTCGGGCACGCGATGTTCTACAGCCAGCCGGATGTGCAAGGACACCGACAGATCGGAGACGTACTGGAGCATTGCCGCCACAGACAGCTGCCGATTCGATCATTATGACGTCATCTATGAAGGTTTGGCAAATAGGCTCTCCCCGAAGCCGAATCAAACGTCACCAATAATTTACACCGTCACTACGCGTGAGACGACCTTCGCACTAACCAAGCTGGAAGGAAGGGAAATCAATGTATGCGGTTATAAATTGTACCCAACGGAACATCCCAGGCTGTTGATCTTGGAAACACAAAAAGGCCGCACTTTCAAAACCCGATCGAAAATAGCGTTAAACGATCTGGACATATTTGCCTACGTAAATTCAAAGTTCCTTTACGTAGAGAAGCATATGAAGACACAACTCACACAATTATACCGCGACATCATGGAACAGAAATGTGCATTAGAAACACAAGTCCTTCAGAACGCACTCTCATTGGCTAGCATTGCACTGGACGAAATGGCCTTTCGCATTATGAAGACTCCAGGCTATACGGCAATCACCAGTGGGGAAGTCATCCATCTAATCAAGTGCGTCCCCGTCGAATGTAAAATAAGGCACACGGAAAACTGTTTCAACGAACTTCCGGTCACTTACCGAAATACCTCTTATTTCGTGATACCCCGTTCCCGAATCCTAACGAGGAAGGGAACACAGCGGGATTGCAACAACCTTATTCCAAGTATGTATAAGATGCAGGATACATGGTATCGCATAGACAATAGGCCGACCGAAATACTGGCACCACCCATCATTCAACCATTGACAAAGCCAAAGTGGAAATATATCAGCCCGGACTACCTAGCTACGAGCGGTATATACACACCAGAAGACCTCAACCGCCTAAGGGATCACATTATGTTTCCTGTCGAACGACCGTACACTCTGAATACCATCGCACGAGGCGCAATGGGCCAGACTATTGAACACGGGAGTATTTCAATGATTGCTCGACGAACAGGCCCTGAACCACATTGCAGAGAATACAGGCAAACGGATATGGAGTGGATTTATAACTTTTGGTTCAGCAAGTGCAGGAGTGCTCGCTATCTTCGTTATCGCCCGCCTAGCAAAACTAGTAATTGATACAATGATACACGGATATGCCTTGCATTCTGTCTACGGATGGAGTATACATCTGTTAGGTGCAATTTGGAGCTCGGTCACCAACCTCCTATTACATCTTGGCAACCCGAGATCAAAGCCTCCGACGCAGGAATATATTTTTGTCAATGCAGAGTCAGCAGCTGCACTTCAAGGAACCAACCTCCCTGGATCGACTAATTCTCCTACTGCACCAACCCCTGAGACGCGCCCAGATCAAGAGAACAAAGACGTCAACAACGAGACATCATATGGCGAATTGCGTAAATATCTCAACAGAGTAAAAAATTCCCCTTGAAAGAAAATTGTATTAATCATCCCAAAATTGTTTGTAATTAAGTTAATTGTTATCTCTAAACCCTTTCTAGCATTTGATCCTAAGAATAAGCGTCCCTCAGCATAAATTTTCTTTAATTGTTATTCGAACACTCAGCGTTAGTTCTAGTAATTTGTAAGAAAAATGTTGAACTAGCATTCAACATTTTTCTTTCCCCAAGAGGGGGGGTGTCACGTCCGCGACGTTGCGAGTATAAATTTTTTCGACACCGGTATAAAACAGACGGGCAAGCCGGCATTCGCTAACAAATCTAACTGTCAGGTCGCATCCTGTTCTTAACATTTTCCAGCGCCGGATAGTCGCGGCAGAATGATCTGCACGCACGGCCAGTAAGTCATAAAATCATAGACTAATGTCTATTTAACATTTCCCAGCGCCGGATAGTCGCGGCAGAGCGATCTGCACGCACGGCCAGTAAGTCGTAAAATCATATTTAACATTTTCCAGTGACGGAAGGTTGCTAGAAGAAAACTGCGCCTACGACACTCGCAAAGTAATAAAATCTCAATCCAACATTTTCCAGCGCCGGATGGTCGCGGCGGAGAAGTCCGCTCGCACGGCATTTGAAAGACACCGCGACAGAGAAATCTGTCGCGCGACCGTTAAAGTCATAAAATCGTGAACTGACATTTCCCTGACATTTCTCAGTGCCGGATGGTCGCGGCGGAGAAGTCCGCTCGCACGGCACTTGAACTTGAGTTTTCTCATTTAAGAAATCTGAGTGGTGGTTGCATCAGCAGCAACCCCCACTAAGGGTACCGACTTGCCGCGCTTTTTTCAGAGCTTTGTCTCAAAAATCGTATAAATAGAGATGCAGCCCGCGACGCAAGGCAGTTCGAACTCGAGAGTAGAGATCAGGGCTAGTGTAGCCAGGACGGTTCCGTGTCGCAATTGTAGCGACCGAGTTCCCCTGAGCTACTAGTTCGCGCTAATCCAAACGAGTCACTCTAATTCCAATCTCAATTCTAATTCAAATTCCAACTCTAACTCAAATCCTAAATCGAGACACATCCTAATTCCAATTCTAATTCTAATTCTTAGTCTAACTCCAAATCCATCGTTATTTTTACTGTAAGCTTAATTTCAATGTAATCGTAGTTTAAATTGTGCTTTATATCGTAGTAATAAAAGAGTAGTTTATGCACAAATGCTTTTTGCTTAATCACCACGCTTAACCTCCTCCGCTTCCATGCATGCAACACCGCGACGCGAGTGCAGTGCATAAACAGAAGCATCACGATCGAGGCCCGAGGACAGCCGGACCGCCGGGAAGAACGAGGACGATCATCACCTGACTAGAGCGGCCACCAAGGCATAAGCAACAGTCCCAACAGCAACCGCCATACTAAAGCTAAGTCGCAACGTCCAACAAAGCATGTCACACGCGTACTTTTCAACTCAAGCCCCATATTTCGATTGGCTTAACTCCGCGTTGTGTAGCCTGGCCACCTTCCATCAACACCAGATTAACCGCACGATCATTTGCGACGGGTGCCGAAATACTTTTCCCTTTCGCGACCGCGTATTTTTCAACTCAGTCACGCGTCACTACTTAATTATCGGCGGGGACGAAGAAGCCATACGCTGCTCGTCCTGCAATCGTCTAATCTCATTTCCGGAGACCGCGATCGACTGCGTCGAGTGCTACGAAGCACTGAACGACCTCGCGCGCCATTTGTATGACTCGGAAGACAAACCATATCTCAATGCCGCGCCTACTATAATAGAAATCGAAGAGACATGCACGTGCGTATCCCCAGAAGAATAATAATCTTACACGGCAAATTAGAGTATGTGCCCACCGCCGCGCATTGCTATTCTCTCGGTCCGTGCCCAGCGCAAAGCGAATCGCTCGTTCGGTATATGGCTACGCAGTGCCCAGTGCGTAACCTCTTTGTATTTTTGCAACGACGACGAGTCAACAGTATTATGCCTCGAGTGTAAAAGCAAACACTCAAGCTTTAAGAATGAAAATTACCTCGGGGTAATTACTCACTACATCTATCTCGGCTACCCATTCAATCCGCAAAGGTGCGATTCTTGCCGCGCGCCCGTGGCTGCCCGCCGTCACCCTCTCGATTGTGACCGTTGCCCCCACGAGCTGGAAGAGTTCGTAGCTTATTTAATCCGGGAGGGAGACAGTCCCTGGAACAATTCTGACGCCACCATACTCGCGCTCTCGCGGCACCTCTTCTAGAGTTATAAAACTCCCCTCACTAGGCCATCGGTCGCGGAAAATCGGGCCCGTCCGCCGGTAAATCCGGCCACGCGATCCGCTCCTGGGCTGTGGAGCCCCCGAAGCTTAGGCTTCGAAACAGCCAGTTTCGCCGAAACGCGCGTAATCCGCTCAACGGCGACCGCGCTCGGTCGAGACGTAACACCTGAATTAATATATAACGATTATGCCTAGTAGTGAGTAAGTATTTTATGGCGATACTCGATATACAAGCGCGGGGGGAGGGCACAGCCTAAACCTCGACCGCGTTCTTCCTGCTCCAGCTCCTCGGACGGAGAGGCTTCTATCCGCACGCATACGCGCGCACGTCTCTCCCTATCACAGCGCCACGTAGTCTGTACATACGCGTGGCGCTCATACTCTCGCGCGGCTTTTATAGATCTAACATGTACATAACAGATTCTTTTACTCGTTCCATTTCACCCAAACGAGTCAATTCTGAAAAGTGGAAATATCATTGTGAAATTTTTTCCACCAAATGTGACTTCCATTGCACAATGGATCAAGGAGTATTAGAAACACTCAAACGTCACTACCGGCGTTTCTTACTTCAAACACTTCTAGAAAATAGCAATAACAACAAGACATTTAAGGAGTGCTTACTTGAGATTAACATGAAAAATGTGATTTACTGGTTAGCTCAAGTTTGGGATGCTATTCAAAGGTCCACAATACCGAAATCATGGGTAAAAATTCTGAATTCTGACAGCCAAAGCGATGAAGTTCCAGACAATATAGATTTGCATAGTATGATGCAGCAAATCCCTGATTGTGCAAACGTTGAGAAGAATGATACTGATGAATGGGCTGATGGTGACGATTGTGAACATGAGCTTACTGAAGATGAAATTTGGCAACTCGTTAATTCTGAAGAGAAAATTGCAGATGAAACTGGAGATAACGAAATGGAAGAAAGTCAGTACATCAGTCATGAAGAAGGATTAAACGCTCTTGAATTAACTTTTAAATATGTAGAGGAACAATCAGAAGCTACTGCAAGTGACCTCTTATTAATAAAAAGACGGAGAGATATTGCAGCTAAAAAACGCATGAGCAAATTAAAACAGTCTCGTTTTACTGACTTTGTTAAGCCAATGACGCATAAGAATAATGTGCATTCGTTATAATTCTTATATTTTTATACATGTATCTGATCATATTACATTTTTTCAAATTCATACATACATTAAAATAAAAAGTCTTTTAATTATATCTGTGTTATCCGAGATTTCGATTATCCGATGTACGTTTTCCCCATATTACCTTGGATAAACGAGGTTCTACTGTATTTCTGAAGTACTCTTACAATTTAAAAAACATAATAAATTTTAACTGATTTTAGAAATAAATTGAATATAATAAAGTTAAATAGTATTTTTGAAGTACTTTAAATTTAAAAAGAATACCTCAGAAATAATATTTAAGTTGATTATATTCAAAGAATTTTAAGTAGGAAATTATTTTCTGTCGTCAATGTCAGCGGTATAGAGGTATAAAAGTCTTTTGAAAATTATAATACGTTAATATTTCCAAATAGTTGTTACTCAGTTATTGTACACACGGACTGCAATTACATCTATCCATTACAGAATATGAATTTTCCACTGTAATGGTAAAATATAAATGCGCCCATGCGCACACTTGAATAGAAACTTTATTATACCTGCATGAGACTTTAGGTGTTTATACTGTACACAAAACTTTGACTCAAGATATTATTTTTTTATATAAATATTTCATGATAAATTCTTTAATGTAATAACGTTTACTGCACAAAATGCAGAATGCAGGTTTGTGAGCCGACATTTCTATCACACACACACACGCGCACACACACACACACACACACACACACACACACATCAACAGCGCAAATCGCTCAATGCATTTGTTCTGTTTTACTGCAATTAATGCAGAATGCATTTCCATTACTTATTTTGCAAAGTGCAAGATACATTTCAATAATAGTTGCTGCGTAGAGCGCAGAATGCATTTTGTTATTTGCTGCACAGAATGCAGAAATGCATTTAAATATTATCTACTGCGCAGTGCGCAGAATGCATTTTATAATTTGCTGCGTAGAGTGCAGAATTCATTTTTATTGTATTATTCACTGGACAGATGAGCAGAAACAGTTTCATCACTTTGTAATAAAAATTTATCTTTTATTATTTCTATGTCTACTTATGTCTTTTCTTTTTCAATTATTTTTTTTCTTTTTGCTTCAATTATATATTCGAGATCACAGATAGGCAAATTTCTCTCCTGCCTTGAATCAAGTAATTCTGGTAGTACACACTGTTCATAAAATTGCATTAATTTATTAACCATTTTTTCTATCCAGAAGGCATCATCTCTTACAATTTTTTTTCATTTTTAATCCTAATGGTGTCCATAGCGCGAATATACAGTACTGTCGCTGTGTTATGTGTAATTGCCCTTGTATTTGATAATAATATATGTGACTGCGATTCATTCTTTCATCTTTTACGTTCTTATGCAATGATCGCAGATTAGAAATATTTTTTGCAATCGCATCTGGTGTTAGGAATCGTGCTGCAAAAGGACATTTGATCTCGACAATTCCGTCTTCTATTAATCCATCTGGTAAAGCGCCTAAAAATGGTATTTCGGAATCTATAAATAAACCGCAACGCTTAACTGTAACGTTCAGTGTATTTTCGAGGTTTTTACGTGCAATTTCTTCGTGATGAGCGTATTTAACGAATTCCACATTAAATTCTCGAGGGTAAACTATTAATTTTACTTTTAATACACAAGAAGTACTTTCTCTTATTTTACATATATGGCCGAAATGAAAAGCGGTTATCATTTTTGTGTGATAATATTGCCATATTCCGCTTGCCGTTTGTTCCTTCGTTTCTTCTTCTATTGCGATTCGCTTCATCTGCCAATCTCGTAGCATGTGCATATGTTGTGCTTTTCTCAATTCTATTTCTTCTGGTGTAGCATCAGGTTTTTCAGCCTGCGGACCATAATTTTTGTCTGTCGCAGAACGTTTTAATTTCACCGATTTTCTTTTTGTACTATATGCGATTTTCGCACTTTTTTTTTGTCATTTTCAAATTTTACAGCTACTTTCCCTGGTTTCATTCCCAGAGTATAACTTAGGCGACTTATTGGTTCACCAGTATTAAATGCGACAGCAGCAGCATTACAACGCGCTTCGTATGATCCTCTTAGACCGAAATTTATTCTTTTTCCTCCAGTACATTTTGCTATTACAGAATTAAAAGTTTCAACTCTGTTGCTGTCTTTATTCAGCAATAAACTTTTGGCATTCAAACTTAAATATTTCATTACATTTTGAAGTTTTTCATATAATTCAAATTTATTTAGTTGTGAAATATAATTTTCTTCGTTTTCTTTCTGCGATCCATCGTAGAAGTATCCATTTTTTGCACATTTATTATTGCTCGCCAAAAACATGAATTATTACATTATTAAAATCTATTTTTAGAGACACAATCTTTTCTTTCATACTGCTCTGCTCTTCCAAACGATGTTTCACAGCTTTTGTCACAGCTGTTCTAACTCGAAGTATACGATTTTCAATTACATATCTTAATTTTCCCTAACGTCCTTTTGCTTTAGCTATTTCTTTTATTTTTGTCGACAAATTGCGCAGTAAATGATTGCGACATTCAATCTTTTCTATAAATGTATTGGAGTACGGATTTGCCTGTACTATTTTCTTGTATACGCTGCTGTCTCTATCTGCTATATATGTAGAATAAATTAATTTGCGCTTTTCTTTGCTAGTTTTAAATTTTTCTACGATTGCATCTGCTTCCATGCTTGTAGAACTGTAGTTTCGGCCCCAATTTTTATAACATTTATGAATAGTAGGTTCTTTTTTCAGCTTCTCTGCTTTTATACATACTAAACAATATTTATTTTTTATGGACATGTGTAGTATTTTGCCCGTTCTCGCACCACATATTATGCCTACACAGATAAAGAATCATATTTTTTTGTTCTGTATGACCTTTTCATCCTGCTTCCATCGCCTATTACAGCTATATGCGGTATTTCATCATTTATTATTTTATTGCCTTGTAATGCCAATTCACGTTCTTCTTTGGCTGCAGCATTCATGTTTTCTTTAGCAGCTTTTAGTAATGCTTCTGTAACGGTTTCATGAACTTTTTCGTATTTTTTCTTTGACATACATGGGATATTCATTGCAGCTAAGCTTTCTATTAATTGTGTGTATCCTGTACCAGTTAAAATACAGCCAACCGCTGCTCCTGCCCAAGAAACACATGGTCGTCAAAATGACATCATTTTGACGTCAACCTACATCACGATTTCATCATACCACAAAAGTCAAAATGACGATTTTTGGTTACAAAATTTGATTGTATATTGACGTCAAAAGAACGTCCTACTGCAGATAATATGAGGGTCCACAAAAACAGAATTTCTTTTTAATGATGTTAATTATTACATTGAGAGAAAAATTATTACTTTTAGTAAATAAATATTTAATAATTTAAAATATTTAATAAATATTTAATAAAATTTAATAATTTATCTCTCAGTGTAATAATTAACATCACAGAAAAAAATTCTGCTACTGTGAATAGTACTTATATATTATATTATAATAAAATATTTATTTGCTGTATATAGATATTTATTTAATATAAAAATATTTGTTTAATACAAAATACTCAATTACACCACTCGTTGAGCACTGGTGCTAAACCAACGTTTAACATAATCTTCAATCTGTTTCAGGTACACAATTTCTTTGTTAAATGTCTGCAAAATAGCAACTGTAAAGAAACATTATGATTAAAAAAAAACTTGGCTCTTTTTAAATACAAATATAAATTGTTCAAAGAGGTTAAACCATGAATTTTAAAATATCTATTAATAATTATTCATTTTGAATGGCGTCATATGTTTTGCTTGTACTAAAAGCAATTTTGGTTTTTTTAGTCCCTCCTCAACTAATTGATCTTGACAGAAAGTTCGTTATAATTTTGGGGAGAATTGATTGCACAGCAGCAACTTCCAATTATTTATTTTTCATTTTACTGGCGAAAATGTCTACCTATAACAATTTTACAAATAAATTACTGTTATGAATGTGATTTAAATCACATTATGAATGTGATTGTAATTACATTCAAATTAATCACTTGTCCGAACATAATAATAGAATGCGAATGTAAATATGTAATTTGAAGTAATTAAAAATATAATAAAATACATTTGAGATATTTACCACGTATGTAAAAGCATGATCCGTTGTTAGAATTTCTTTTATTTTTTTTCATTCTTCTTCCGTGGGTAGAGAAAATGCCGGAATTCCATGTGGTCGCTGTAATTTTATCTCATCTGGAAACAGCTTATTGATGATACGGTCTAACTTGGTATCCAAATGATCAAATTTGATATCCAAATGATCAAGTTTGATACGCATTTCTTCTTGAACTTTGAACATATTGTCAATTATTTGCGACATATCTGCGTTCCCTAAAAACAATATACATGTTTATTTAATCAATCTTACTTTAAACTTGTAATTGACATGAAAATGGAAACATTATGATAGTGCTTATACCATTTTTTTTTCTTTTTTTTGCCAAGAGAAATCGTTAGAACCTGATCAACAATACATTGTAATAAGTTAAAGGCAAATTGAATTGGAAAGTAAAATAAAAAATTATCCGCACCGTCTAAAGACGATTTTATGGCATTAATCCTTATTGGACTTTCTCTATTATCAGGATCTTGCTGTTTATTTTGTTCTTCACAATTCTGTATATCATTATTATCACTATGTTCGCTGCTTTGAAAAATTTTATCCTGCTTCTCTTCACGTCCCATCTCATACAGTATAGGAGAAACTTTAAATTCTGATGTTTGTGTCATGAATTAGATCTCCGAACCGGAAGTCATATCTAAAAAAATGAAAATAATCACCACTACTCACTGCTTAAGTTTTACAGGAATTTCCAAAGTTGATTAAAGTACCCTCTCATAAACTCATTATATATTATGGATAGTAAATAAACAAAATGTATTGAATTATACAAATAATTAACTATGTGAATATTATCAACAAAAAATGAAATAATCGTCCATGAGGGAAATTATCTAGGAACTATTAAAGAAATACTCTTGGAAAAGAAAGAAAACGCTTACCTTCAGAATCGATTGGAGATTGAAGCAGATTATTAAAATTAAGATCTTTGTATCCAAGCATAGAAAGATTAGCAGCATTTGAGTTTTGCACAGAACTCTTCTCATTAGTATTAAGAATTTCTATAGTAACATTAATCAATTTTGAGACATTAACACAATCCATACAAGTATAATAAATACAAGTAGAAGTACAATTTACACAATTATGTAGGATCGGGTAATAAGTAGTAAAAAAATTAAATAAGAAAATTTTATATAAGTTTATATTCTCTTATTAAATAATGAAGTTTAGAAGTTAATTTTTAACACAACTAAGTTATTTATAAAGGACTTGATTTTTAATTTAAAATAGAAGATTGTTTTTAAAATATATGAACCTTAATTTACTATTTTTTTCTAAATTGAAAATTTTTTATATTAAAAAAATACATTCCTATATACTTTGTTTTTTTATATAAACTTAATTTACAAATAAAATAATTCTATAATCCATATAAGGATTATAGATATTGTTATTTAAAATATATTAATATATTAATTTTAAAAAATTGCCACATTTAAATTTCATATAACGTTTTCCAAAATTAATTTATAACTTAATTGGAATTAATTTAGTTTGAACGTAACTTTTCAGTTAGTTTATGCAATTTCTAACGTTTTTTAAATTAATTTTAGAGCTATTAACTTTAATTTAACTTAGTTTAAAAATATGAACTTACCATCCTTAGTTTTGAGTTGTAATTGAAAAATTTCATTTATTACCTTTTAATAATAACTTTTTAGGAAGCATTTCATCATTTGTTATTTTAATGGGTTTCTTCACAGTCAAGACCTCTTTTATATTCAAATTTGATACGTGGCACTTCGATGCTTTTATTGGATAAGAAAATTGGTTTTTTAATGCCGCAAGTTGTTCCCTGATTTTTATTGCAGGGGCTGGCACACTATTTTTTTGACAAATATTTTGGCGCTTTTCATGTGTCTCATTCGACATACATTCCATTTTTGCCGGGGTCCTTTTGCAACTTGACATTTACGTTTTGACGGCATATTTTCGAATTTACAATTGTCATCATCAAAACTCTGAATAAATTTGGCTGGAAGTTTATGTTTTCGTGGCTTCTCGTAATCAGTCTCTATGTTACTGTCAATGGGTTTATCATCGGAGGCCAATATAGCAGCTTTACGAGCTAGGTTAAAAGTTTCTGGAAACACGAGAGAACACATTAATTCAGTTTCGGTATTCAATACATAAAAATTGTAGCTAAACTACTTACTATAACTGTGTAAAAACGTTATGTCACATATCTTCCAGTCGTTTTGCGCTTCCACAAGAGACATTACCAATCTTGTAGGGCATTTGCTTTTAGTAGGATATACGACAGTCTCTTTAGATTCATTTAGCCATTTACTTGCAATTATACATGTACCACCATTTGGCCAAACGACGACCGAAAACTATTAAAATAGAAATACATAAAAATATATAAAAAATACAGTATAAATAAATAATATAAATAAATATATGAAAAATACAGTATAAATAAATAATAAAAGTTGCATATACATGTTGCATCAACATTAATTTTTCCCAGTCACTTCGTTCTTAAAAAGGAAGGCTCGTAATTTTTTGTCCTTTACAACATATTCATATTATAAACGAAAAACAAAATACAGACCCAATCAATGGCAGAATATATTGACAATTATTAATGCAACTTCTGATTGGGTCTACTTTTCCACACCTCATGCTCCCTAATTATTAATTCAAAGTCAAATTCGACAGCTAAAGATTTACTTCAATAAGTTTAACAATATCTGACCACTACTTTATTGTTGCCCAGTATGAATGAGAGGAATACACAAATTATAATCAATGGCAGGAATGAGAATACGTTTTTGGAGGACTTCATTAAGAGACCATACTCTTTCAGCTTCTTCAAGTTGCAATACCTTACAAATACCGATGTCTGTGGAATCGATAGGAAATGTAAAGAAATCACAAATGTTCTGAAATCGATGTCCATGCAAAGAAATTCGTGTCCCACAAAAGGGATAAGGTATAATTTTTGAAAGGACGACTGTTTCGCCATTTTTGACTGAAAGCAACAATCAGCTTCTGATGTGAAAAATGTCATTCCGTGTATCGTCAACTTGAAATAAACTTCTACTTTATCGCTTTCTTCATGATTGTATTTTTTTTTTACTTAATTCAATGCGCTCTTCACCATTTACGTTTTTTTGGATGAGTCGGCCTTCCCTTTCAAAGTCTCTGTTGTAAAGTTGCTGAAGGGGCATGTATGTTGATCTTAGGCAATCCTTAATACACCCAAATAATTTTCATACTTAAACGCACTAAAATTGCTAAGAACTTGATGAGAGCGACATTCTGTAGCTAAATGACAAAGCGCATGAATGTAATATGTGACAAATTTATTTCCAAAAATATCTGCAGCGTGACGAACAAATGCACGAAGAAGGAAGTCTGTTATTTCAATCATACCGTCCTTTTGAAGTAAGAATGGGCTTGAAAGAATATACACTCCGCATTGCAGAAATAAATAGTTCTTGTATAGATTTGGATCTAACAAATTGAACACTTTTAGTCCATCGTATAAAAAAATTCTCCTAAGTTCTGATGCTTTATATCTTTCAAAATAATATAAGTTGCGAGGTCTTCTGCGAAATTTAACTGGAATATGAATTTTAATTTTGTCCATTACTGCGGAAACAGCAATTTTATCACGTAATGAAATTTGTCCTCGATTTGGCCCTCGTTTTCCCAAAACAAACTCTAACCATCGTTGAAAAACTTCACACATACAAAAGATACATTTCATCTAATCTAAATTGTGGTACCATACCGATCCCAATTTTTTCCTCTGGAGATGTAATATTAAGAATATGATGGTCAGCGACTTTAGATTTGAATTCTTCATCAGTATGAAGACATGCATCTTGGTCCAAAAAAATTTCTCTGTTCCTATAGCGAATACCAGTGACATGACACTTTTCACAAGTTTTTCTTGACGTATGCCCTTTGATGCATTTTATAAATGCTCTTGCGGGAGCTTCCAAAATAAAATTTTGTACTTCAACACGATAGACGATGTCTTGAAATGTAATTCCATTTATCATCAAAGTTGAAAGTTTATTCACAAACTGACGTAGAGAGGGTTCTAGTGGAGGTTTACTCTTTCCATGGTAAACAGCTATTATGAATGGTTCCTTGTCATCCACGAGACAACCCAATATCGGCCAGAATACTTCACGGGAACTAGAATATAATTCCAGGCCATCAATGTTAATATCAAATAGAATATTTCTTCTGTTAGCAAGGTACTTTCTTGATAACCGCTGTAGAATATTGCAATCAATTCCTTTGTACCAGAATTTGCTATTTCCCATATCTACAAGATTTGTATTCCTAAGAATTTTTAGTAAAGTTTGATAGCTTCTTGGTAGAGTAGGAAACATTATCTGTAATACTCTGAGAAGTGCATCAATTTTCTTGCAAGAAACCCCTCTCATAGCCCACTTCTTCAATTCACGGAAAATATATGCACTCCTCTCTTTATTATTATCGCGTAAATTTCTCAGATCCTCAATATCAACAACTTCGCAGGCATCACTGCACTCGGAGGAATTTGATTCATATTTAACGTCATCGTTATTAGTACCATCTGAACTTCCACTATCTGAACCATCATTTATATCACTGTCAAAATAGTTGCTCTCCTGTGTCTCGACAATGATAGACTCTTCCTCACTATCCGACTGATTTACTAAATTTCTCAGTTCATTATTATCCCTATCACAGCTGAATTCTCCGTCGTACTCATTGTCGGTTTTATCATTAATTGAGGAAGCTGAAGAATTCAAAATACTTCCAATACGTTGCTGTAAATACGCGACACAGTCGCTTTACTGCCCTTGTCTCAGTCTTACGACTAAATTTTCTTTTACAAGTCTACAAAAAAAAATAAATAAATAAAGTATTCAGATAGCTTTCACATGAAAATAATTGCAGTTATTAAAAGTCTATGAAACATTTTAACATACACTTGCTGTGAGTTAAACAAATCTTATACAGTATCGAAATCTCTTAGAGATGTCTCAGAAATATTTCACTTGAAAAAATAAAACATTTCAGAAAGACTTCGAAATATCACTAAACGTTTTAAAAAAGTCTCTGGACTATTAAAATGTCCATAATTCTTGTATATAAAACTTTGCAGAAATATTAACGAAAGTTACTAAAAATTTTTGAAAGCTTTCTGAAATCTTATTACTATACAAAAACTTACTAAAAGCTTTTTAAAAAATTGCTTCTCATAATCTTCTGAATATAATAAATTTAAATATTTATTATTTCTGAAGCACTTTAAATCCAAAGTATACTTGACTTTAAAGTATATAAATTTAAGTATTTAAATTTAAATTCAGATGTATTATTTAAACTTATTATATTCAGAGGATTGCAAGTATTAAAAAATTATAATAAGTTATAAGGGTGACATAAAGTATTACGAGTCCATAACTTTAAAGATTTATCGAATCAAAAAATTGTTCATGAGAAAGTTCCATGTATTCGAGGGGCCTCTACAATTACGTAAACGTAAAGTCGCTCACGCTTCTCCTTTAAGAGGAGAGCTGAGTAACTTTTTAATTTGAATTGGAACCCCATATAAAATATTGCATATTTAGATTCTTAGAGAAAGAGAAAACAGGTAAATTTTATCTAATACATTTGTTTGAAAAATGCTTCTATAAAAAGTTATAAGCATTTAAATTTTAAAGTAGAATGCAATGAAATTAATATTCTAATTAATTAACTAGTGTTTAGATATCAATAGTCAACAGTTCGAACATTTAATAAAATAAAAAAAAAACAGAAAACTTATGAGTCTTATTTAATTTATCATTAATTTCAATGAACTCTACTTTAAAGTTTAAATGTTTATAACTTTTGATAGAAGCATTTTTCAATCAAATGTATTAGATAAAATTTACCTGTTTTCTCCTTCTCTAAGAATCTAAATATACAGTATTTTATTGTGGGAACTCTTTTAAAATTAAGACTCTGGTAAAGTTAAATAATGGTGTTCAGCGAGATACATTAATATTTAATACGGTGTATCAAATTGTAATACTTCAAAGTATATTGCCTCTAAATATTCTTGTATTACGACTCAAATTTGTATTTAACAGGTTAACTATTTTTATGTATTTTTATCTAATTAATTTTTGTTAACTTATATTTCATATATTATCTTAAATAATTATAATCTGTTTACAACATCCTTAAATGTCCGATAAATATATATATATAAACACATATATATATATATATATATATATACAGGGTGCGAGAAAAGTTCCGGGACGGCGAAATATCTCGAAAACTAAACATTTTAGGAAAAAGTGTTTCAGACAAAAGTTGTAGGGTTTAAAAAGATCTATTTACTGATCTTATCAGTTTGACCTTGGATGGCGTCGCCAAGGTCAGATCGAAATTACATTAAGTTTTTTAAATGAAACACCTAACTTTTTATTACATATTCTTGTAGCTCATCTCAAGACCTTTCCAAAACATTACAAGAAAGTTTATTTTCGTTGAGTACTTTCCGAGTTGTGAGGCTTGAAAGCTACAGTGTACTGTAGTGTGGGTCCAGCCACTCTTGCCTTAACTGGCCGGACACACGCCACACTTGCCTTAACTGGCCGGACACACGCCACACTTGCCTTAACTGGCCGGACACACGCCACACTTGCCTTAACTGACTGGACCCACACTACAGTACACTGTAGCTTTCAAGCCTCACAACTCGGAAAGTACTCAACGAAAATAAACTTTCTTGTAATGTTTTGGAAAGGTCTCGAGATAAGCTACAAGAATATGCAATAAAAAGTTAGGTGTTCTATTTAAAAAAGTTAATGTAATTTCGATCTGACCTTGGCGACGCCATCCAAGGTCAAACTGATAAGATCAGTAAATAGATCTTTTTAAACCCTACAACTTTTGTCTGAAACACTTTTTCCTAAAATGCTTAGTTTTCGAGATATTTCGCCGTCCCGGAACTTTTCTCGCACCCTGTATACAGGGTGATTATTAATGACTATTACAGCGTTTTACCCTAAGAGGATAACACACCAACAGAACACTGTAATATACTCAGCGCTTGTTAGATGACAGCTGCGCCGAGCAGTGCCGAGTGATACGTACGTATAGGCCCCTGCTAAAAAATTTTTCTCAGATTACTTTTATATAATTTTTCAAAATGTGTGTATAATTTTATAGTTTTTTCAGACTTTTTCATAAGAATTGGAATACTTTGTATAAATACTTAAAATGTCTATATCCTTTTTCAAAATTTTTAAATGTGTTAACTATGAAGTATCCTAAGATTTCTATTATTTTTTGTTGTATAACTTCAGATAAAATATTATAAAATTTAAAATAGTTAAAAATATTTTATAAAAATTATAGGATAAGAAATCTCAAAACATTTCAAAATTTACACGTATAAAAAGTTTAAACAAAAGATGTATACTTTCCAAGTAATTCTGATTATTTCCAAAAAATGTTCCAATTCGTACAAAGATTACGAGAAAAACTTTTATTAGAGATGTTTTCGAGAAAAATATGAAAAATTCTCATAATTATGGAATTGCTCTGAAAAGTTATGGTATTTTTTATTTCTTGTTGGAAAAAGATTTAAGAAAATCTGATTATCATCATTTTTATACATCATTTTTATATTATGTAGATATAAAATGTATTTAGTATTTTAATTTACGTTATTACGTACAACGTTTATTTATTAATCAGATTAATAAATAAAAGTAATAATTTAATTGTAAGTAATAAATGCAAAATATAACGGAGTATGCACAGCTTTTTCTTGAGAAACTTTTATTACAATTTTCTATAAATGTTTTCATAATGTGTCATGACAACAATTTATAAGTAATTGTGTAAACCTGTGTAAAAATTTTTTAAAATTTTCTCACATTTTTCACTAAAACATAAAATATAAAGTTTCATAATATCACGATAAGATCGGAAAACAATCCCATAAGAAAATATAAAAAAATTTTAAGATTTTCTAATATTTTGACACACTTTTCCAAAAAAACATAACAAAAGAATTAAATCACATAATTTCTCAAAATATTTACATGTAAAGTTATGTGAAATTCTTCAGATTTTCTAACATATTTTTAAATCTTTTTCTAACAAGAAATAAAAAAATACCATAACTTTTCAGAGCAATTCCATAATTATGAGAATTTTTTATATTTTTGTCAAAAACATCCCTAATAAAAGTTTTTCTCGTAATCTTTGTATGAATTGTAACATTTTTTGAAAATGATCAGAATTACTTGGAAAGTGTACATTTTCTCTTTGAACTTTTTATACGTGTGATTTTTATAAAGTACTTTTAACTATTTTAAATTTTATAATATTTTATCTGAAATTATACAACAAAAAATAACAGAAATCTTAAGATAGTTCATAGTTAACACATTTAAAAATTTTGAGAAAGAATATAGACATTCTAAGTATTTATAAAAAGTATTCTAATTTTTATGAAAAAGTCTAAAAGAACTATGAAATTATAGAGACATTTTAAAAAATCATATAAAAGTAATCTGAGAGAAATTGTTTAGCAGGGGTTTATACGTACGTATCAGTCGGCACTACTCGACGCAGCTGTCATTTAACGAGGGCTGAGTATATTACAGTGTTCTGTCGGTATGTTATCCTCTTAGGGTAAAACGCTGTAATAGTCATTAATAATCATATATAGGGGAAAGTAGGGTTATTGTACGCACTGGGTAATTGTACGCTTCGTGGTTTGGCACCTTCCCGATGAATAGAAATTATATCACGACGATATTTGTAGGCTGAAGGCATTTTTTAAATATATAACCATACGTTATATCATTTAAAAACGTAGTTAATTGAAAAAATAAGAAAAAGTAAAATCATGATTTTTCTTGCGATTTTGGCGTTCAGAAAATAAGGCAATAAGTCCGTATTTTTACTTTAGTCATTTAATTTTGTTATACCTAACAAAAGTACGTTTTTTTCTGCGTTCTTTGAGCTATTGTTTATTAAATTTAATTAAATAGTCGTCAAGTAATTGTTTTTTTATCAAATCAAGTTCGCCGTCGACAATTTTACGCATCCATCTTGAAAGGCGTGAGACCACGTGAGATTAACTATAGTGCCACTAGTACAGTGTAGTGCAGTGTAGTGTAGTTAAAAGAATGGGCTATAACCTTATTTTTCCTCCGCGTCCATTTATCCAACCGCACGTACAATTACCCAAGGCCCGAGAAATTTTTTCGTTTAACCACTTGCTTCTTTTTGCTGAATATAGCATTACCAAATAAAAAATTGTTCAATATGACAATACATAATGATAAAAAAATGTTTAAAGTTTCTATTTCTGTACTCGTATCGATTTCAACTTTAAAAATCACTTCACTGCGATAAATTTCCCTTAGGTGCGTGCAATTTACCTACTTTCCCCTACATATATTAACTGCTAAACAATTTTTCTCAGATTACTTTTATATAATTTTTTAAAATGTCTGTATAATTTCATAGTCTTTTTAAACTTTTTCATAAAAATTGGAATACTTTTTATAAATACTTAGAATGTCTGTATCCTTTCTCAAAATTTTTAAATGTGTTAACTATGATGTATCTTAATTAAAATTTCTGTTATTTTTTGTTGTATATTATATAAATTTCAGATAAAATATTATAAAATTTAAAATAGTTAAAAGTACTTTATAAAAATTATACGTATGAAAAGTTCAAAGAGAAAATGTACACTTTCCAAGTAATTCTGATCATTTCCAAAAAATGTTCCAATTCATACAAAGATTACGAGAAAAACTTTTATTAGGGATGTTTTTGACAAAAATATGAAAAATTCTCATAATTATGGAATTGCTCTGAAAAGTTATGGTATTTTTTTATTTCTTGTTAGAAAAAGATTTAAGAAAATGTTGGAAAATCTGAAGAATTGCTCTGAAAAGTTATGGTATTTTTTTATTTCTTGTTAGAAAAAGATTTAAGAAAATGTTAGAAAATCTGAAGAATTTCACATAACTTTACATGCAAATATTTTGAGAAATTATGTGATATAATTCTTTTGTTATGTCTTTTTTGGAAAAGTGTGTCAAAATATTAGAAAATCTTAAAATTTTTTTATATTTTCTTATGGGATTGTTTTCCGATCTTATCGTAATATTATGAAACTTTATATTTTATGTTTTAGTGAAAAATGTGAGAAAATTTGAAAAAATTTTTACACAAGTTTATACAATTACTTATAAATTGTTGTCATGACACATTATGAAAACATTTATAGAAAATTATAATAAAAGTTTCTCAAGGAAAAGCTGTGCATACTTCGTTATATTTTGCATTTATTACTTACAATTAAATTATTACTTTTATTTATTAATCTGATTAATAAATAAACGTTGTACGTAATAACGTAACTTAAAATACTAAATACATTTTATATCTAGATAATATAAAAATGATGTATAAAAATGATGAAAATCAGATTTTCCTAAATCTTTTTCCAACAAGAAATAAAAAATATCATAACTTTTCAGAGCGATTCCATAATTATGAGAATTTTTCATATTTTTCTCGAAAACATCTCTAATAAAAGTTTTTCTCGTAATCTTTGTACGAATTGGAACATTTTTTGGAAATAATCAGAATTACTTGGAAAGTATAAAACTTTAGTTTAAACTTTTTATACGTATAAATTTTGAAATGTTTTGAGATTTTTTATCCTATAATTTTTATAAAATATTTTTAACTATTTTAAATTTTATAATATTTTATCTGAAATTATATAACAAAAAATAATAGAAATCTTAGGATACTTCATAGTTAACACATTTAAAAATTTTGAAAAAGGATATAGACATTCTAAGTATTTATAAAAAGTATTCCAATTCTTATGAAACAGTCTGAAAAAACTATAAAATTATACAGACATTTTGAAAAATTATATTAAAGTAATCTGAGAAAAATTTTTTAGCAGAGGCCTATACGTACGTATCACTCGGCACTGCTCGGCGCAACTGTCATCTAACAAGCGCTGAGTATATTACAGTGTTCTATCGGTATGTTATTCTCTTAGGGTAAAACGCTGTAACAGTCATTAATAATCACCCTGTACATATATATACATATATATAGTAAATTCTTCTACTATGCCCCAAAAAAGATACACTGTTTTTTCCTTAAAATTACGTATTTTTAACAGCCTGTAGCTCAATAAAAAATTTTTTTCTTGACAAATCCAATGCAAGTACCATAAAGTATGATATTTTCTCTACAAAATGCTTTTCTTAAAATTTTTTCTACGATTTTTTTTGACCGAGTTACAAGACTTCGAAGAAATACATTTTTTACAGTATTTCCTCCTCTCTGATCAATTACTGTTTGCAAGCGTTCTCGCATATTTATACATCTTGCAATACGATCTTGCGGAATGTTGCCAAATTTCCGTTAAAATTTCTCCCAATTCTTCTAAATTTCGCGGCTGTTCCTCGCGACGCCTTAATCGTCGTTCCATTTCATCCCAAATGTGCTCGATTGGATTTAAGTCCGGGCTATTGGTGGGATGATTTAACAGTCTAATTGCGTGTCGTTGAAAAAAATGTCGCGTTATATTCGCCGTATGAGGTCGAGCGTTGTCCTGGATGAAAATAAAGTTCCGACAGGTTCGATTTAATAATGGTTAGGTAGAATATCGTTGATATAACGAACACACACAAAATACACACTATTGAACACTCATGCGCGCGCGCATACACACACACAGCAGAGAGGGTTTGGAGTTATTAAATACTGCAGAAGTGACGAACTGTGGAGTTCTTATTTCTGCTGTGACACACACACACACACACACACACACACACGCACGCACGATGTGCAAAAATCCGACCGGCAACCTCCACGTGGTGCACATTGGGTAATGCTAATGTCGGCGGTAGACGTCATTTTTCGGAAAAATGTACTGTAAAAAATGTATTTCTTCGAAGTCTTGTAACTTGGTCAAAAAAAATCGTAGAAAAAATTTTAAAAAAAGCATTTTGTAGAGAAAATGTCATACTTTATGGCACTTGTATTGGATTTGTCAAGAAAAATTTTTTATTGAGCTACAGGCTGTTAAAAATACATAATTTTAAGGAAAAAACAGTATATCTTTTTTGGGGCATAGTACTAAGAAATTGAGAAAATTTTTGAAAACCATTAATAGAATGTTAAAGCTGAAACTTCGAGCTTTAAAATGGTTTTTTGATTTTTTGTTTACGATGATTTTTCACGGAGTACGGATATCATTTGTAAAAAATGCAGGTTTAGCTTCAAAGTTGCGTAACTCGGTCAACAAAAATCGTAGAAAAATTTAAAAAAAAGCATTTTGTAGGTAAAATGTTGTAGTTTATGGAGCTTTACTTGAATTATTCGAAAAAAATTTGTTGGTCGAGCTGCAAAGTGTCAAGTGTCAAAAATACGAAATTTTAACGAATAAAACAAGGTGTGCTTTTTTACTGCATAAAACAAGGAAGTTAAAAGAATTTTGAAAATCTGCTGATAGAACGTTAAAGCTCGATCTTCAAGCTTCAAAATGTTTTTTTTATTTTTATCTACAATGATTTTTCACCGAGTTACAGTCATTTGAAAATAGCCTAATTTTTGGTGTCTGGAAAGTGTTCCCTATTTTTTTTTAGTAGAGTATATATATATATATATATATATATATATATATATATATATATATACAGGGTTGGGAACGTTACCTTAAAAAAGTAACGCGTTACCGTCATCGTTACTGTTTGTAAAAAGTAACTCGTTACCGTTACCGTTACTAACTTAAAAAGGTAACGCGTTACCGTTACTGTTGCTTGGAAAGTAACGATTCGTTACTTTTTCGTTACTTTTTGGTGATGTTAAAATAGGGATTTTTAACGTCAAAAAAATCTATTCAATACGTGATAAAAAAAAACATTTCATGTTTTTTTGTTTTACAAAATCCGCACAGAAGGACATAAATACCTTCCTATGTCTTTTCATGCTTTTATCTCATTTTTTCTTATGTTGTCTTCAATATACGTGCAACTTCAGATGTTAAAACATTTATGGCCGGTATTCATAGTAGATTCTTATTTTGAGATCATCTTAAGTAATGTCTTAAGATGCTGATACGTCTCTCTGATTGGTTAATGGCATCATAAAATAATACTTAAGACGATCTTAAATATAAGAGTGGACTATGAATATCATATGTACCATATGTCTCTGTGTGTACATTCAAGAATATGATTCTATCACTGAATATAAATCCGACCGCGATTGCAATTCGTAATCATATACCATATCAAATGATTATGAGTAATAATTAAACATAATTGATCAATATAAAAAGTCTACGTTAATTAATGGGGCGAGTGCTGCCAACCATTTCTCCCACGCTGCGCGCGGGCTGCAAATAGTGCCCGTACTGATACCGCTGGCGCGCTGTATGAACGAACGTACTTGTTTAATTTGGTAACTATTAATTATAGGCCGAATTCTGTAAAGCGCATGTTGGTTACCGAATGTAAAACGAACATAAAATGACGCATCATACGTTTTCTGAAACATAGATACTACCAGCTAAAGTAACGAAAAATAACGGCTGAATTCAGTTACCGTTATTGTAAAAATGTAACGACGTTACGTTACCGTTACAGACATAAAAAAGTAACGCTCGTTACCATAAAAAAGTAACGAAAACGGTAACGGCGTTACAAGTAACGCGTTACTTCCCAACCCTGTATATATATATATATATATATATATATATATATATATATATATATATATATATATATTTCTATACAATTGTTACTAAAATTGTTACTAAAAATGTCAATATACTTTATCATTATGGAATTCATCTTCCTACACATTAATTGGATTAATTTGATAATTACAAATCAATTTTTAAAATTAAAATATAATTTTTACACAACATTTATTATAGGCAAATTTTGCTATAGTATATCGATTTTTTATTATCACATTACCTTCTAATAACTCTCGATTTTTGCCTGCTTAACCGCTTGCCTGCAGTTTGGTAATGTCTTGTATTACAACCTTTTTGATGTATCCTAGTTATCCTGCTGTTTGTCGGTTTAATTGCATGCACGTCATTCACAACAGAATCGGAAGTTGATTAAATATCACTATTATGCACGTCCATAATTATAGAATAACTTTATTACTCTCTAAGTATCTTTCGTTCAAGGATTACAAAAAATTGTAACACACTATTCTGTAAGTTGACCAAAACTCGTAGCGTTTCAAGTCAAATAATGACGACGTTAGACGTTGTATGTGTATGCTGTATGTGTGACAAGCAAAAAACGAAACGTCGCATCGCAGCGTCGCACGCGCAGTCCCAAAGATAATAGACTGTACGATTCCCGGATTTTTGAGAAGTGGGGATAAAGCTAAGAAAGAAAAGATTAATCCAATCAATGTTTAGGATAAATTACATAATACTAAAGTATATTGACAGAGATAGATAGATAGATAGATAGATAGCGTCATTTGAACACTCTAAGATCAGATCCTCTCAAACGCTAACAGAGATAGATATATAGCTAGAAAGAAAGAGAGAGAGAGAAAAAAGTACAACCGGCATAAATGATATCTCTTGGCACGCGGTGCTCCTCTGCCGTACACACGGAAAGCCACGATACATATTTCTAGGAAGTGCAGAAGAGATCGGGAAGGAAAGTGGTGAGGCGCTCAACAATAATGCATTTTTCTCGCTTGATAGACGATCGAAAGAGAAAGCATAATACGCTGTAATACTATGAGAAATTGTCGATCCTTCTCACTCCCCGATCTGCTAACTGCTTATGCATATACGAACGAGATAGAACCGTTATCTGCAGCGGAATTCTGTAACTCCTTAACGACAAATATCGCTATCGTTAACTATCGATGTCGATGATTATCGTAAAAGGCTATTATGTAACTATAAATATCGACAATTCTTGATAAACTCAAATCGTTAAAATCCGAAATTTATCGAAGCCGTGTCGATGCGTTTACGATCGTTACCGGAGGTCTCGCTAAGCTGTTAAGTCGGTGTGAGTCGACAGTGTTTGAAATGTATACTGTGTAATACATGTTCCCCAAAGCTCACAACTATGATTTGGAGATTAAGTTGGTGTCTGAGTGGCCTTCCATCCAGTTTTTGACATCTTTTAACTCTGCAACTTTAATTTTTTTAAGAATTGGAAATTTATAGGCCAGCGTAAGAAGAAGACGAAGAAAAAGTTGAAATTTTGAAATTTCTAGCGTTACTTTATGACTACGGATTTAGTCTCAAGTTATTTAAAACGACCAAAGTATGTGACACATTAACGATGATTAATGATACATCATTAATAACAGAAATTATAATTTCTGTTATTTGCATGTTTATAACTTGTGTTTTTAAAATATATATATATATATATATATATATATATATATATATATTCTATTTTGAAATTTAAAATATTATGAAAAAGTTAATCTCTATATTAAATTTATAATCTTTATACTATACTTAATTTAAATATTAATTTTAAAAATAAAAACTTTTTTTAAGTTAAAAATACTTCCCATTTTTTAAATAATAATTTTTAAATGATATATGCAATAGTCAGCTATGTATTTTAAATTAAATAAATATAATAAAAACTTAACTTCAACTTTAAAGTAACAATAAGTAAAAAATGAATAAAAATAAATTTGTATTTTTAATTTAAACTTACAGTTTCTTTAATAAAATAATTTTTTTACTTTTTTGTTTTAGAATGGCACTTGGCTATCTTGCTGCAGATTTAAAGTTACTCGAAGAATGTGTCCAACGCTTAGAACAAAGGGTAAAATGACGATTGTTACGAACAACAAAAAGTTTATTTGATTTAATGGATAACAAAAAAGCTATATTTTCTAACATCTGATTTAATTTTTGACCAGTTGATGCGTTAGAACCTCGGTTACAGTAAATAAGAATTACCGGATTATCTGTAGAAAAGCAAGTAACGAAATCATTATATTTTTGTTTCATATGTCAGTCGTGTTTAATATTGTATTTAAGTTTATTCATGGTATTAATATATGTATATTTTATACGTTGCTAGCAATGCTAAATATTGCTAGCAATGAGATTTTATGCAACTGGCTGATTTCAACATCCTGTGAGTGAGCAGGAGGGTATAAAAGAGAAAAAAAAGATGTTTGAATATAAAAAAAATATTTCTCTGTTATATATTTCATGTAAACTTGAATCACAAATAAAATATTAAATTTATTTGATAATATATGTTGTATTTGTTTCGTTATTTAAAATAATTAAAAAAAATAACATTTTTAAATTTAATACAAATAGCACTTAAAAATAACTTTTAAAATTTAACTTAATTTGTGATAAATCTTTTCACTAAGATATTTTATTCATATAACTCTTAACGTAAATAAATTAATTTTTAATTATTTTTAAACACCAATAACCGTAAAGGATCAAATTGATATATTTAATATTGACATATTTGAATGATTTCTCTAATTTGATAAATTAATTTTAATAGCCATTAATTTAGTTTGGTTAAAAAAGTATATTAATTTATACAACCTTGTTTTTATTAAATATATGTGCATGTAATTTTATACCACTTGCTATTGTGCAACTGTTTTTTTGCTTTTTGCAAGGAATTTAATTCGTTTGTTAATTCTGTCCTTTTTTTAAGCTTCTTCTTTCCCATGTAGTGCATGAATTTTTTCTTCTGCAAGATTATTATTTATATTAAAAAATATCTATTATTTTTGTTTATTGTACTTGTAATACCCTTACAGTTTTTGTTTTTTTTTGCTGTAAAATAAAAGTCATCAAAAGTTTCTTATAATATTTTATCATGTGTATATTTTGCATTGATAATTATTTAGAACATCGTCAAAAATGTTGATAAAAATATATTTATTTTGTCGCTTTGTATTAAAATACATCGAATAATTATATTTTATCAACATTTTTTATGAGGCTTGCGTATTCTATAATTACCTTTTTTAATTAGGTAACCAATTTTCACGTTGTTATAAAAATAAACAAAATTATTTGATAACCAACGTAACCAACGTAAAGTGGAGGTAAAGGTTTTAAATTTCTTGTTCAATGTTCATAAAACTAGGCACAAAACTCCAAAGTTACTAAATTTTCACTATTTAAAATTTGGCAACGTTGCACATCTATCGAATTACTTCGATACGTCTGCTGATAGCAGAGCAAGCTATCGCAAGCGATAGTTGTTGTTACCTGTAGGCCTATTCTCTAACTTGTTACATGTAGCGGAATTCTGTAACTCCTTAGCGACAATTCGGTATCGTTACAGCATCATTGCGCAGATATTATACATGGTAGAAAAGCTGCGCAACGACACGTAACGATATCTCTAGCTGTCGTTAAGAGTTACAGAATACGGCCCCTGTAACGATATTTGCATCGAATATAATCGTTAAAGCCAAATTACAGAATCACTTGCAGTAACGATTATCGATAGTGCAAGATAATTGTCGACAGCTAACGATACCAACAATCATCGATAAGAAGTTAGAGAATCCCAGCACAGAGATCTCGTTATTAATGATAGTCGGTGTGAGTCGATAGTGCGTTAGTATTTGAAATGTAGGGAAAAGTAAGTAAATTGCATGCACCTAAGGGAAATTTATCGCAATGAAGTGATTTTCGAAATCGATACAAGTACAGAAATAGAAACTTTAAACATTTTTTTATTATTATGTATTGTCATACTGAACAATTTTTTCTTTGGTAATGCTATATTCAGCAAAAAGCGGCAAGTGGATAAACAAAAAAATTTCTTGCGCCTTAGGTAATTGTACGCGCGGTGGGATAAATGTACGCGGAGGAAAAATGAGATTATAGTCTATTCTTTTAGCTGCACTACACTACACTACACTGTACTAGTGGCACTATAGTTAATCTCACGTGGTCTCACGCCTTTCAAGATAGATGCGTAAAATTGTCCACAGCGAACTTGATTTGATAAAAAAACAATTACTTGATGACTATTTAATTAAATTGAATAAACAATAGCTCAAAGAACGCAGGAAAAAACGTCCTTTTGTTAGGTATAACAAGATTAAATGAATAAAGTAAAAATACGGACTTATTGCCTTATTTTCTAAACGCCAAAATCGCAACAAAAATCATGATTTTGGTTTTTCTTATTTTTTTAATTAACTACGTTTTTAAATGATATAACGTATGGTTATATATTAAAAAAATATCTTCAGCTTACAAATATCGTCATGATATAATCTCTATTTATCGGGAAGATGCCAAACCACGAAGGATACAATTACCCAATGCATACAATAACTCTACTTTTCCCTATACATATGTGTGTGATACATGTTCCTGCAGTGATCATCGCAACCATAATTTGGAGATTAAGGGCCACTTTCACCAACGTCGATTAACTTAATCGCTGATTAGTCTCAATTGACCAATCGAATTTGTCGTTTTTACTTAACAACAAATACGATTGGTCAATTCCGATAGATTAATCAGCGATTAAGTTAATCGGCGTTGGTGCAAGTGGCCCTAAGTTGATGTCCGAGTATATCAATAATACGAAAGAAGAAGTTGGTGTCTGTTAAGAGTCTCAAAATTTATCTAGAACGACCAAAAGTATGTAATACATGTAACACTGTGCAAGTATATGACACAGTAAATTCAGAAATTGCTAGAAAAAATATAGAGGAGAAGAGGGTAATATGGCATTTTAATTTTATTGAATAATTTTGTTTGTAATTAACATTTTCTATTGAAACTTGAATGATTACATTCGTCTAAGTGTTCTTTGATAGATTCCAGGCTCAAAGTAATGAGATATTTATTATTTAGAACGTGATTTATAAAAATCTAATGCATTGCATAATCGGTAGAATAAAAAAGTGATTGTAATATGGCTATCCATAAAAATAATTTTAAAAAATTAGCTTAAAAAACACAGTGCCTTGTTACAAAATTATATATTTTTAATTTTCCATTGTTTAGAATTTTCCTGATCCAGAATTTTCCTGCGTTCAGAAGCTTAAAACATACCATTAGAAATTTCATTAAAAATATCATTTTTGTGTTTAACATTAAACAACAAGCATAAAATGATGTCTCTAATGTTTCTAAACACCGCTCTTTAGAATGACAATCGAATTATCAAAGAAATATTTTGATATAAAAATTTTGCTTAAAAAACCATATTAACAAAATCCCATGTTATGTTTTAACTTAATTTGTTGTTATTGCTTTAACTTTATATAACTCGAAATGTATACGGCCACATAAAAAGTTAAATAACAAAAAACACTCGAGTGTATGTACTTTCGTGTAATAATACACTCAAGTTTAAGAATAATGAGCAAGTATATGTAATTAAAGATTAAAAGTGTACCTTGAAAAAATTTAAAAATGTTCAAAAGTAAAAATGCCTTATAATAATGGTCAGTCATTATGTATTGGCATATTAGCATCACTAAAAAACGGCAGGCTACTAAACAAAGAACTCCATATAAGCAATTGTTAGAATACGTCACCTAATAACGGAAATAATATGGGTAGCCATATTGTCGACAGTAGCCATAATACTTTTCTCCTCTAGTTATAATATAGCTATCTATAAATGATTAAAAAAATTAGTTTAGTTTAAAAGAAACGGTATCTTGTAGTACAAAAGTACATGTTTCTAATTTTCCATTGTTTAGAATTTTCCTGATTTAGAATTTTCCTGCATTTAGAAACTTTAGAAATGCTATTAGAAATTTTGTTAGAAATATTATTTGGTCCCTATTTAACATGAAACAAGCATAAAATGATGTCTTTAATGTTTCTAGACACCACTCTTTATAATGACAATCGATTTATCGAAAAAATATTTTGATATACAAATTTCACTTAAGAAACCATATTAATGAAAATTCATGTTACTGTTTTAACTTTGTATAACACAAAATGTGTATAGCCGAATAAAAAGGTAAATAACAAAAAAACACTCAGGTGTATGTATATTTGTATGATAATACACGTGTACCTTGAAAAAGTTTAGAAGTGCTCAAAAGTAAAAATACCTTATAACAATTGTCACTTATTACGTATTGTTAAATTAACATCACTAAAAACCAACGACCTACTAAATAAATAACTCCATAAGCAATTGTTAGAATACGTCACCTAATAATGGAGATAAGGTCCCAGTTAATGAACAAGAAAGGTCATAAAAATTATGGGTAAGATTCAAATAAATAAAACTTGGTTTTTAATTAAAACCCTTTTTATTCTTGGAAAGCTAGATTATTTTATCAATAGAAACTTTCGCTAATAATTTTATAATGATATACATACATATTCAATAAATAACAGATGTATTGCTACATGTAAATGTATATATGACAGTTCGATTTTGCTTTGTCTCAATTAGTAACCTACGTTTATCCCGATTAATAAACTTCAAGCGAAGTGTCAAGTATGGATAGGTTAAAATGAATAAATTTGCGACTTTTATACAAAAATTGTTCTGGACATGAAAAAAATGCAATTCTTGGTAAAAAAAATAATTTTGTGAAAGTATCATTACAAAAATATAGTATAATACATTTTAAATGTATCAATTATTTTTTAATGGAAACTGTGAAATCATTTACTGAGTGGATTTTTTTAACGTTAAAAAGTTGCAAAACAAACTAATATGAAAATAAACTAAAATTTAATAATAATATAAGATTATTTCTTGAAGCAAATAAAAAAATCACATTAATTCAAGCTATTTTATCTAGTCGGTCACTATTTTAACACGTACGTTTTTTGGTACATATTAGTAACCACCAGCATTATTTTATTTTTAACTAGCCATGTAATACATTTGCATTTACTGTTAACTTCTTCTACGTCCAAGTAATATAAGTGATCACTTTTATCATTATTTTTGATAAAATATATAATTTAAATATAATCGTTAATTGATACAAGTGCGTCATGAAGTTCGCGTATCTTAGAAGCCAACGTCACGGACGGTAGAGTCCCTAGAAGTAAGAGTTTGACCAATTTTGTCTTATTTTTAATTGGCTCGATGAAAAATGGCGGAATCAATGAGCGATGATTGAGCACGCGGAAAAATTTTAAAGCAGAATTGTGAAAAATAAATATAAGAATATATTTTGTTACCACCTAGCAAAGACAAAGGCAAGTTATTCGCTCAGAAGCAAAAATTAATCGTACATAAGTGTCGAGCATATTAATAACCGGAAAAATCAATTTAATGTACAGTTTGTGCCAGGTATGTGTAGGGTCCAATTTTAGGGTCCACGTTTTGTTCTTAGTTGTTTTTACGTTTATGACTATTGTAATCGGATGCTGCATCAGCAATCATGAATGTATCGTAGTGTTAGTAAATTATGTTTTGACAGCCGGCCAATGTACAAATCGGACCCTAGGCATACCTGGCACAAACTGTACATACTTACATATGACGAATAGTTTGTATTTTCGATAAGAAAAATTAATCAAAAACAATATCATAAGCCGATAATTGAAATAGAAAGAAAAAATTATTGAATAAAAGAATAAAAGAATTATAAGAAGGATTAATCACTAAATATGCAAAATACATAACAAGAATATAATATTTATTGATAAAACAAAGAATTAAATACAAATAAAATACAAAGATTTATTAAACTATATTACATTAATAATATACAATAATACAAAACATACAATAAGATTACATTAACCTTTAAACTATTCATGAGCATTCAACAGGCTTATATAAATAAACATTTAACATAAACATTCAATATATTGATAAATAATAAACATAAATATATTCACTTTATAAAATATAATATAGTATGACATATTTTTCAATAAAATGAAATAATAATGAAAAGTCTATTGAATCAATGAGTGCATAGCCATAGTTTTGCTGTTAAAACCAAGTTTATTTAATCGCCCTGGTTGACAATTTTTTCTGAGTTAAAATTTGATAAATCGAGTTTTTATTTTATCATATAAGTTGTGGCAATTTTTTAGTATATTGCATTTAATGTTCTCTTAAATAAAAAATTTAACAATATCACAATTTATTTTCTTAACATAAGGTAAATATCTTTTAATAATAATATATAATCTAGGAAAGAAAGTAAATATTTTATTATTAACATAAAATAATGTATTTTTTCTGTAACAATTGACACTAAGTCGTGAATGTTTTATCTTAGAATCATATATTTTGAATCCAACAGAATTAATACATTTTTTGCAAGTTTTTTGATGCTTACAAATACTATTTATAATATATCCACGTAAATAATATAAGGAATTTAATTCCAGAGTGTTTAACTGTATTAATTTGTTTTGAAGTTTAGGTTGTATTACAGGCATCTCTTCCAATTGTGTATTAATACATTTTTTTACAAGACGTTTTAACAAATCAGCTAATAAAGCACCACTATCTGTTTCATAATTAGTTGTTGGTATATCTTGTAAATATTAGGAAACAGTAATATTCTTCAAATTCTGCTTAAATTGTAGTGCATTAGGCGTAGGACATTTTTGTCTAATATTAGAAAAGAGATTTTCAACTAAATTATTGGAAAAACGAGCTCCTGGTACGTATAAAAAACGTTCTTCACAAAAATTAAAGATGTAAAATATTCCACATTTTTCTGTTGTTCTGACCAACCCCTTTACATGCTTTATTATGTTGTATTAATGCGTGATAAATGCACATGCAAAAAAATAATATATTAAGAAAGTTTGTGGGAAAGACAGGACATGGTGTTTAAAACTTAATATCTTTTACTAAAGAAAGTAAATAAGAAGCAATATTTTTTTTATAACAATTACTCTTAAAATTTTTAACAAATATTTCATCTAATTTATGTATGTATAAACAAAATTCATTACTTGGAATATTCAAAGATTTAAAAAGTTTTCCATTTTCAGATCCGTAATCGCAAAATGAACAATATAAAGTAGTTTTATTCAAAATATGAGTAGTTTCATTTATAAAATCTGTACACGTTTCACATGGATGTATTGCTAAACATCTTTTGATTAAATAGCCGCAAACGTATTTAAATGCATTTTGTTCTGGCAGGTCCATAGAACGATACTCGTGTGTAGGAACATCTAAAATTTTATAGATAGGTGATGATGTATTAAAGTCGGAATCTGTAGATTGAAAATTGGATGTTTCCATAAAATTTAATAATTCATCGGAGCACAATTTTTAGTAATACAATGTTGTAATAATTTAATACTATATAATTTTTTAAAAACGCGTGAAAACTGTATAGAAGTTGGATTAACAGAATTATCGCCTTGTTGTCGAATAGATCAAAAAAAATTTTCAAGGCGATCTTGATTGATTCTACGAATTTGTAGATGTAGAAAATTAAAAGTCTTTAATTTTTCTTATAATTGGATAATACTATTAATAGTGACCTGCTAGCATTCAAAACATTTAATTTTTACAATTTTGCTCTTATATTATTACCCAATCAGCACACAATATTTTTTAAATGTTTTTTAAATATTTATTTAATATTAATTTTTTATTGTACAATTCATTATAACAAAAATATTTATTAAATATTTATTTAACATTAATTAAATATTTAAAATAATGATTTAGAAAAAATATTTATTTAAAATTTATTTAACGTTTATTTGACATTAACTAAATATTTAAAATAATGATTTGGGAAAATATTTATTTAATGTTTATTTAATGTTTATTTAATATTTATTTCACATTAATTTTTCATTTAAAAAAACATTTTTTAAAAAACATCAATTTAACATTTATTAAACATTAATTTAATATTTATTTCACATTAATTTTTTATTTAAAAAAACATTTTTTAAAAACTTTAATTTAACATTTATTAAACATTAATTTAATATTTATTTTACATTAATTTTTCATTTAAAGAAACATTTTTTAAAAATATTAATTTAAAATTTATTAAACATTAATTTAATATTTATTTCACATTAATTTATTATTTGAAAAAACATTTTTTAAAAACCCTAATTTAACATTTATTCAACATTAATTTAATATTTATTTTACATTAATTTTTCATTTGAATAAACATGTTTTAAAAACATTAATTTAACATTTACCTTGACATTTACTTAATATTTATTTAATATTCATTTTATATTAGTTTTTTATTTGAAACAACAATTTCAAAAACATTAATTTTACATTTATTAAATATTAATTTAATATTTATTATTTATTTTCTTTTAATAAACATTTTTTAAATATTTATTTAATATTGTTTAATTATTTATTTTTCATGAATTATTTAATTGAAAAAATGATTTTAGTAAGCATTTTTTAAATCCTTATTTAATATTTATTTAATGTTTATTTAATATTAATTTTTTTACTTATTTTTCATCTCTATAAAATTATGTTTATTTATTATTTATTTAATATTTAAGCTCTTTATTTTTTAATTATTATTAAATTTAAAATTTGTTTAAAAAATGTTTCAATAACATCTATGAAAATCAGTAAAAAATTAACTTATATATATTTAAATAAATAATATACTTTAATTATATATATTTTGTCTTTTCGATAACATATTGACCTGATCTATCAGTGATGTACATTCATAAACACAAAGTGTTTACAGATCATCACGAGGAATCAGTTCGCAGCAATCATAAAAGTCAAGCAACGTTCACTGGAGTCGCAACTTGGATGGGTGACCGCGTGGAAATTTCCGAGAAAAAAATTCTTAAGAAAAAAACCTCAATATTAAAAAAAATTGTTTAATGTAAAAAGGGATGTAAATCCACTAATTTTAACGTTTTTGAAACATTTTTTTATTGCAAAAGCTTTTTTTTTAAATATTGTTTTGCTCATTTATGTTTCATTAAAATAAACGTTTTTTTAACGTTTAATAAACGTTTTCTTTAAATGTTTTAAAAACGTTTTTATAATATTTAAATAACATTTTTTTTATGTTAAAATAAACATTTTTTTAATGAAAAAAAAGGCACTTGACCCATTATTTTTAATGTTTTTATAAATGTTTTTAAAAATGTTTTTTAAATGTTTTTAGAAACATTTTTTAAATATTGTGTGTTGATTGGGTAGTAGCTGTAATATCTTTTTAAAAAATTTAACGTTTCTTGCAAAAATTCCAATTGTTTTGTACTTCCGGTAAAAATTTTTCCATATTCTTTTGGACTGTTCATAAAAGATGAATTTAAAATATCAAATAAGTTATCGAAACGATCAATAAATTCTACTGTCCCAATTGCTGCAGATGGTAGGCAATCTACAGATATTACGGCACATGCACATACCTACAGCTACATGATTACTCAATACTTATACGGCGTACATAACTTTCATTTTCGAAAAATTATTAGGTTCAATATGAATCGGAGATAATTTAGGAGCTGCTTTATTGTTTTGTATCTTTTAAATAAAATTAAACAATATAAGACTCTGATGCAAATTTATCATTACTTGATTTTAAAATATATTTTAACAAATTGTTACGCGTAGCTTTGATTAAATGGGGAGTGTCAAAAATATATAATATATTTTGGTCATCAACAACAAATACTGAATTTTTATTTGATATTTCCAATTGACGAGACAATTGCAAAAAGTTGGAACCCATGTCCGTAATTAACGCATGCACAGTAGCACCACATTCTTTTAATTTCCGTATTGCATCAAAAATAATAGTTTTTATTGTATCGCTTGTACAATTAGTCGCTGCAAAACAATAACAAAGTGGAACTTTCCAATTGCCTGCAATACTGCGTGCCATAAGAACAAATGCACTTTTTGCAGCTATTGGTGATTTCTTATCATCAACATCCTGAAATCCTATTATTTTATCTCGTGAAACATTGTAAAACAAATTAAACTCATTTCATCCGCGGTCAAAATGCAATGTCTCTCTATAAGCGGTAATAAATTTAATTTAATTTTTAAAGCTTCAAAGATTTTTATATTAATACCAGGCTCAATATTCCAATTACATCTATAGCAATCTCTCGGTTATTAATTCTTTTGTCATCGAGCTTGATAGAGGATTTAGCAAGATCGTTCAGAAATTGAACAAGGTCTGAATCGGATTTATTCTGCCTGTCATAATCCAACAAAAGCTTTGAGGGAGTATTTTTAATGGAAGAATGGTGCGTATTATTTATCACGTACGGGACGGTGGATAGTTGATCTGGCCAATTAAGCTGATCTTTGATCTAGTTTCTTAAGCGAAGATTTCAGGAAACGGTTCACCCGTTTAACAAGGCCGTTAGACCATGGTGCCGCGACGGCAACCAAACAATGTCTAATGTTTCTTGTTTCCATAAATTTAGTAAAATCAAGAGAAGTGAAAGTCATACCGCGATTCGTAACTATCTCATTAGGTTTGCCGAAAGCGTTAAGCACCGGAGTTAAGTGGTTAATGACTTCCAACGTACCCGTAGTTTTACAAGGGAATAGAAACGTAAAGAGCGTACACGCGTCAATCAACATTAGAACGTGTTTAATTTTAAATAATAAAAACTTAGGGAAACGCTTGTATTGTGATTAAACACAAAGTATAATAATAATCGGTCAGATTAACGAGCAAAATTAAACGATTTAATTCAAGATTTAATTTACAATAAACATATAAAACAAATTATGTAGGAACGTTTTGGCTCTACTTATTGATAGCTTTCATCAGCCTATTAAATTCAATTATAATACAATTAGAAGTTCGTTTTTACAAAAGAATTTTTTCTAAAAAAGAATTTTTCTATTTGTTTTAAATATAACAAATTTTCCCTAAACTATCTTAAAAATGTCGCGTGTGTGGCATACCGTCTGTGATTTTTTTGATGGCACACGGGCTCGTGTCTCGGATGTAATTTTGCGCGCGCGCGCGCGTGTGTGTGTATGCGTGTGTAAGTGTTGTTAGTCCGTCCCTTCTTTGGTGGAATGAAGAGAGTCCTCCAAGCAGCACAATTTTTTTCTCACATAATGAAACTCGTGAAATCACTCGCGATTTCATATATAAGTTTTTTATACAAACGTAGTATTCGCCACGTTTGTTTTCTGTGTATTAACGACGGAGTTATTATTTTATATGATTGTACAAATTTTTGCCGTGATGAATTAAAACGCTTACTTGAACAGATATTCGAACAGTAATTATATAAACGTTCGCCATCATCGACGATCTTGTTGCCGAGACAGAGCACAAGTGAGGCAGAACTGTTGAAGCAGAGTCAGTAACGTATATTCGTTGTCTTTAAACAGTCAAGTAAACAAAAATAAGAATCATAGAAGTTCTGTATCATTCTGTGAGTTTAGTTCGTTTGTTTGTTGTTTTATGTGTATCATTTCTGAAATTAATCTTTTTTGGTAATCTTCTTCGGTGTCAAGAATTTTTATTTTCTTCCAATTGAAGGATTGGTCAAAAAATATTCTATGGTTTGTTATAACTGAGTGTTTTGAAGGATCAAGTTTAATATTATTAATGTGTTCTTTTGTTTTAGTCCTCAACTGTTTCTTTGTCTGTCCTATGTAGCATCGCAATTATTGCATAAAATGTTGTAAATAATATTGTTACTGCAGTCCCCCTCCGTTTTGTCTTTATGCACTTTGATAAAATTGTTAATTTTGTTTATTCATCTGTAGCCAATTGTAAATGTATTTTTATCTAACAGAGATGTTCTTTCAGAAATATTTTGGATGTAAGGGACTACAATGATTTTTTTTGTGTTCTTATCTTTTTTTATCTGATTTTGATCATTTGTGTCTTTAATGGGTGCAAGTTTTGTATTAAATAAATTTTTAATTCTTATTCCAATGTATTTGAAAATAAATTTTAGAAGATATCCATTTTTTAAAAGTAGTCCGATAATTAATTCCAAATTTTTTTGTTGAAAAGTAGGGTGAGATAACAATAGCGCTTTATCCATCATATTATAAATTGTTCCAATTTTGTAACATATTGGGTGGTGAGAAAAAAATAATAAATAACGACAAGAAAAAGTTTTTTTATGGAACCAATCAATAATGATTGTATTATCGGCTATTTTTAATGAAAGGTCCAAAAAACTTAGGCTACGGTCCTGTTCTAATTCAATGGTAAATTGTAGTCTATTATAAAAACTGTCAATCATCTTAAGAATAAAATTGATTGATTTCGTAGGTGCTGCCATAACAATGTCGTCGACATAACGATAGTAAAATGGTATTTCTAAATTTATTGACTTTAACGCTTTTTCGTCTAGATTGTGCAACACAATATTCGCTATAATGGGTGATAAGGGTGTTTAATTTTGTCCCGAGACAAGCGGGCCAAAATGATCTAGGTGAATAATTTCAAAAGGTAATTATGGGGTTTCGGAGATTTGCATCTCATCCTCTTTGGTATTACTGGAAGAGTTGCAAAGTATGCATGTTAAGCAATTCTCTAAATGGTTCTTGACCTTTTTCCGTAACGCCGGGAACCAATAATTGGCAAGAATACCTTGCACCGTTTTATCAAATCCGCAATGGGCCGACTCGACGTGGTAACGACGTATAATATTATGGACCATACTGTCCGGTACGTAAAACTGTGGTTTGTCGTCAAACCTTTTGTAAACTAACCCTTTAATCAGAATGAAGTGCTCATGATTATTCGATTCAAAGTGTGTAGCTATGGCATAAATATGCAAATCGGCCAGTTGCCTGATTTATAACTCTCTCTCGAGAGGTAACGCATCGATCGACGCTACAACTCTGCTAAGAGCGTTTACATGAGCCATTTTCTCACCTTTTCGGTGAACAGCCTTAAATCTATAGTTTTGTAATCTATAAGTTTATTGCGCGATTTGCGGTTTAATGTTTGCTTTTGTTAGCGCGTAGACAAGCGCATGGCAGTCCGTGATTACGGTAAACTCAATGCCGTACAAATAAATATGAAAGCGTTCTATCGCGTTTACCACGGCGAGCATCTCAAGCTCAAAAAAATGATAGCGGCTTTCCGCGTCATTCGTCGCCTGACTAAAATACGCTACGGGCGTCCATTTACCGCGCTCCTGCTTTTGAAGAAGTATTGCGGCTAACGCGATTGGGCTCGCATTCGTATGCAGTTCTGTCTCCAGATTCGAGTTATAAACTCGAACAATTGAATATAAAATTAAATTAGATTTGAGCAAATCAACCGCACGGGCACAGTCATCACTAAACTTGAAGGGTACTTCTTTCCAAAGAAGGTTATACAACGGTTTTGCTTTAATTGCAAACTCAGGGATAAAACGCCTGAAGAAACTCACAAGTCCGAAGAATCGCTGAAGTTTGTGAACGTTATGCGGATATGAAAAATCACGTACCGCGCTAACATGCCTTTTGTTTAAAGTCATTCCTTCTTTAGAAATATTGTACCCGAGATACTTAAGGTTTTTTTTAAAAACTTGCATTTTTTATAATTGAGTTCAAAATTGTATTTTTTAAAAAGAACAAGAACTTTTCTCAAAATTGATAAATTTTCTTCTACTATGAGAGAGGGAATCAAAATGTCGTCAATATACACCAGAACTTTATCTTGGCGTATAAACGGTTGTAAAATGTGAATAAGTCTCTTTTGGAACTTAGCCGGGGCTTCGCTATAGCCAAACGGGAATTTTAAATATTCATATTGATCGTCCGGGATCGCAAATGAAAAGTACTTTAAATCCGGGTGTATATTGATTTGATGAAAGCCGTCCCTAATATCCAGTAGAGTTAACACGAGAACTCTGGGCCCAATCCTGGCAAGACAATCCTTAATCATCGGAAAAGGGTAATTCTGCTTGATCGTACGATTGTTTAGAGACCACAGGTCAACGCACAAACGTAAGTTTCCGTCTCTTTTCCGCACCGGCACGATGCAAGAACAATAGGTAGAACAACTTTCCTTAATAATACCCTGTTCGAGTAAATCGTCTATTATTTTTCTAAGTTGTAAGCGCTCCATCCAAGCAAACCTTCTGGGCGCATAAGCAAAGATCGAATGATCTTTTAACGCGACAGAAATGCAATAGTTATCCTCGACTTTAGCTATATCAGAGTCGTTAACCTCTTTGATAATTTTTAAAACGCTCTGGTCGATTTGGTAACTAAAGTCAATTTAAACATCAATAGCCGGCAATGCCGGAGAGTAGTCGTCGAAAATATCTGCAGAGGCAACTTTGAATTTAATTCTATTAGTTAGTTCCAGATGCGAAGGATCATACAACAATTTAAAATTGTTGGCCGCAATAAAATCACGACCGAGAACTGCATGGGTTAACCACGTCAAACAGTTAAATAATTTAAAATCAACGTTAGCAAGCAAATCGGGTAACTGTTTTAATTTGACATTAAAACTTACTTCATCCTGAGTAAAAATCACTGTATTATTAAGAGCTTTATACGCAATTCTATTTAAAGTAACCGCGCTTGAGGTCTTTCTTTAAAGATTTTCAAAAGCCGAAATTTGTAAGAATGACACCGGGCTACCGGTATCGACTAACGCAAATAGATTATATTTAGAACCGTTAACATAACAATATCAACAATGGAATTGCTTATCTTAAGTTTCCGCTGCCGGTTCGATTCAACGCACCCAATCATCTTAGAACCCTCCGACTCCACGTCGTCAACTGACGTTAACGAGTCCGGATCATCCGTGATGCAGCCGATCCGCGACGAAGCAACCTTGAACTCTGCAGATGAGATTGTCGACTTGAACGATACTGGCGTAGAAGTCTGGGACACAGCCTGCTCCCTTCGCTTCAGCTTAAAACAGTCTTTTTTATCGTGGACTTTGGCCTTGCAGTAGCCACACTGCACGTCTTTGGAGCTCTTGGACCACTGGATGGGCTTTGTGGGAGAGAGAGGCAAAACTCTGCCTCGCTCTTTTTTAACCGATAGGGGAGACATCCTCTTTGTTGTGGAAGCGTATGAGCTGGTAACCTCGAACATAAGATCCAAGAAGGTGTCTATTGTTTCAGCTCTGAGAGCTGCAGCAGTACCTCTCAGCGATGCATTACCTATGCCGTTGATTAATAATTGAATACTATCACGCTCAGAAAGTTGTAGCGGATGCATCAATTTCAACTTTTGTCTGGCATACTGCTAGAAGCTTTTCTTCGGAAAATTCCACGTGCAAGCGTCGACTTTTTGCATTGCAAAATGAATGGGTACTTTGCGACAAAACGCTTTTATCCATGCAGGCTTTAACGACGCCCACGAGCTTGTAATTGATCCAATATTCATTTCATGCCAGTCTTAGGCATCTTTGGCAAGTTTTTGCGATGCAGCTAAATTCAACACCTTGCCAGACACCCCGTGAGTATCAGCGATGTATTCGATTTTGCGAATCCACAGTTCGACGTCCTCCTCTTCTGATCGGTCGAAGGGATTTGTGCCGAAAGCAGTCTTACTGCCTGTCCTGTCAACTTGTCCAACAGACACTAATCATCACTATGCGTAGAGAAGTTAGATGGCGGTGATCTGGATGGTTTTGGATCCTGTACCACCGGAATATTCTGTGCTTCTGGAATTTGAGCACCAGAAACCTGTGCACCTGTACTATGCGCACTTAAATGTAATTGTACGACCAATTTTATTTGCTCGGTCAAGGCCGTAGGAGACTGCTGAAGTCCAGCATTGGTTACCTCCGTTGAAGTCAACGTAGATGTGCCACTGCCAAGGTTGTCCAAGCCCAGCAGGTCCATTGGCCCGTGTCTCTCAAAATAAGACATGAGAGTGTCGATACAACGCAAAGGATCGTTGAGAACAGGCAATCTGTATTTTAGAAGCTCGGCTTGCAACTCCTGCAGAGAAAGCTTCTCAAGCTGCTGGCGATCCATCTTGGCTTGACAATCACTTGCGAGAACACCCGCAAAACCATAAGAGCGACTGCACAGCAATAAGTCAGAACACGCACTGACAAGTCTGAGCGTGCACCGGCGAAAGCAAAACCGTTACATACGCGATTCACCATGGCGGCTTTTCGAGCCGGCACGATTACGCAAGCACGTGTCGCGCAATAAGCATAAGATAACGCAAAACAATGGCGACGAAGTACCAAGACGACGGGCAGGCTACCCAAGTTGCCTATACTAAAGCCATCGAGCAAAAGCGCACAGCGACGGAAATGTCATTTAATGATGTACACTGCCCGATACATGTGGCGGTGTATAACGCGTAATATGCGCGAGACGATGGCGATAAAACGCCGAGGCGACGGGGCTGGCTGCCCGAGCTGCTTATATTGAAGCCGACGAACAAAAAGTTCAACGGTGGAAATATCGCACAATGGCGAACACTGACCGTTCAACGGGGTCGTGTATAGAAAGAACAAAACGCGTGCCGCAGCCACTACAATTGCGTACCCGTAAAAAACTGTAAGAACACGGAGAGAATCTAGCCACGAGGCACGGACCGTACAAGCGCAAACACAAGAGACGGGAAAATATATTTGACTTTTCCTTTACGGTTTCTTCTTCACCGTCGTACAAGACAAGAACAAAAGATAAATGCAAAGGCGTCTCCCATTTCTAATTACTTCGGCTGTAAGGCGGGGATGCACGAACGGCCGCCATGGACAAAGTGCCTGGTTCTTCTCGCCACGCTCACTCGACCTGCCACAAGATAACAGGTCCGCTATCTCAAGCGGCTTATCACAATCCTTACGCGAGGACACGTGGCCTGACGGGCCAATAGCGCTTCGAGCCGAGAATCACGAGACTCGGCAAATAGTTGTGCGTTTGTGGCGGAAGTTTGCAGCGCCACCGCCGCTAACCTAACCTTCATTGGGTTTCCGCTGAGAGCTCACTAGATGTCGCTTTTAACTGTGCCCCAAGCCAAGCCAGTGATGCCAGAGATGCCCCGCACTCGCGCATGTTAGTAGCGCCAGTAAAGTATCTAAACCGTTCGTGAAACTGGCGTCTTTAGTCACCCCAAAGAAAAATAGAATTATGGACACAATGTATAAAGACATAACTCTTAGTAATATAATCTAATTAAATTAAAATAATTAATTGTGTGGCTAAATTATAACAAAAAGATATTCTAACTAATGATTCAAGTGCGCAAACCTCATATCCCCCACAGCGTTATCTATAGCTCACTGCTATCTCAGTTGTAAACCAACGCGCATGCGCAAGTGCGGGGTATCTCTGGCACCACTGAGCCAAGCTAGGGGAAAGCGATCGATCATCTATTGAGCAAAATCATTCTCTCTGTCTTGCGGCGGCTGTTGAACACGGCAAACCAACAAGAATTAGTCCAAAGGCGAGTGGCTGTCGCGATCGAAAGAGAAGACGCTGGAGGAAACAAAGCGATCCAGAGCGTGAGCGGAGGAGCTGTGACGACGCTTAGAGAGAACTGTCTACGTCGGTGAGTGTACCCCCCAAAGTAGCGTAACCTCAAAGTGTGAAGCTGCGCGAAAGGGAGCCACGCTAGCATTCTATAGTGGATTCGTATTAGTGTTAATGGGCACAAGGTACCGTTTCGAGTAAATTTTGGTGCACTGCAAGTGCGAGGGGTTCTCCGCGGACTTCGCAGCGAGCTGGCGAGGGAAAAAAGCTGTGGTGCGTGGGTTGTAACGCGTGATCGCCTGGAGACGCGGTACAGCAAGACAACGTGCGTTGTCTCAACCGACTCAGGTATTAGGCTTGATTCTGCATGCGTTCATCGTATCTTTCACGTTGTCGCTATCTGGGTGAATGACAAGGTAGAACCCACCAAATTTATAGTAGATTGATGCAGACGTTTTTAAACGTGGGATTTCAACTCACAAGGAGATGACGCGAATTGCAAAATACAGAATCAGATGAGCTATAGTTTATTCGAAAGTGGGAGGGGGGTCAATGGTATAAAAAGCGATGTCTATTTTTACAAACAAGTAAAATTATCATTAAACAAATACAAAATTGTCCTGATATTATTGTTGGCGGAAAAAGAACAAAATTGAATACGCGATTTGATGCAATAAGAATTTAATTGTTAGCACACTATTTACTTTCTGCGCCGAAATTTAAAAATATTCTATAATTTGCTTGGTACGCGTCAAAGTTAGCAAATGAACGTAAAATTTTTATTGTGAATCAATTATGTTTTCCTGTAAACATATATAATATTAAATGTTCTTGTAAAACACGTTATTCTTTTATACAATGTTCATTGTACAGTCAATTTGTGTTTCTAATGCTTTTACATAAATTTTCACCCACAACATTGTACAACAATGTCAGAATTGTGTTATATTGTAGTGGTGGTGATGATACAGAATAATGTGTGCTAGGTTAATGCAGGATAGGTGCGTGCGTGTGCGTGCCCCCTTTGCCATACTCTAGCTGCCACTGTTACGCCGCCGGTCTAATTGCTCAGATTCACATCGCCAGGAGCGCACTCATACAACACCTTTTTCCTTTTATTAAAGACATAGCATATACATAATTAATGTGACAATGTTGCCGTAAAACACAAGTGGACCACAGTTTCTTTTAGGTCTGACCTGGTGAGATTTGCGCTCGATAATTGCCATTACCGGCATGATTTCTTACTCTAAGTTCGGTAACGTTACCATGTTTGTCGTCACTTACATCGATGTACAGAGGCGCGCTATTAACGCGGTCGCTTTTCTCTTTCTCATTAGTTCCGATCTACAATAGGTGTAGTAAGTCTTAAATTTTTTGCTCTAAGCTCTATGCTATGAATTTCCGGCAAAAACTGTTTCCCGCGCTACCTTAAACTTTAATCCCTAAGCTTTAAACGAGTTGACTAAATCCCAACTCTTAAGTTTAAAGATTAAGTTTAAACAAACTTTTATAGTAAAGTGATAGCTAAAAAGTCCTGTCCGTGCGCTAAAAATGTACATTGTGCAAGTAAGTTAAAGCAGTGATAGGTAATATGATTGTATTATCCATATTCGAACCACGAATGAGGCACATAACCTACAATATTTTGCTTTCGCTTATTGACACTGTGGATTATGCCTTGAGCACATTGTAGACGGGTCTGATATAAGTACGTTTACCAAAGCTTATTGCTTAAGACAAGACTACTACTTAGAACAAAAAACTTACGGCTTACTACTCTTATTGTAGATCGGGACTTACCTCTATATGAAGCCGGGACTAAATATAATCTGTTATGCTTTATCGTATTTTCTGTTTCAATTAAATACGAATTAGGCGAATTTAGTTTCTTTACAATCTTGCTGTACACTCGTAGGTCAATGACCCATACCATAATACTTAAATTCGGTAATTTGTTAGATTGATGTCGCTTGTCGTATGCGTCAGCCTGCTTTTTTTACTTTTAGTTTCCAGTTCACATCAGATATCTTTTTGTAATTTTTAAAAGTTTCTACATTAGCGGGTAACACTGGAAGATTAGAACGTATTTTCTTGGAAAACATTATTTTTGCTAGGCTGTATCCGTTTTCAAGCGGCGTCGACCTATATACAAGTAAAACTTGGTTTATATTGTCGCACTTTTTAGTCATATTTTTGACTATTTTTACCGCGGCTTCTGTAGCGTTACTTTGCTGGTATTTTAGCGAGCTAGTCACGTACGAAAAATCGTATTCCTTAACAAATTCTTGGAATTTCGATTTGAATTGTTTACCACAATCCGACTTCACAATTTCCGGTATGCCGAACCGGGCAAATGTTTTCTGACATTTCCCAATAACTTCTTTTGGATGGGAGGGGGGGGTTATACTATTTAAGGCGTAAATTTCACAAAATCTACTGTAATAATCAATTATTATTAAATACCACTTTCTGCACTTGAACAAGTCCACGCCTACTTTTGCCCACTTTTTCTACTCGGAAAATCTTGAATGAAAGGTTCTTTGTTATTTGATCTGTATTCCACACATTTAGGGTAAAATTCGACAATGTTCTTTAACTTAGTGCTCAACCTTATCCACCATATTGATTGGTTTGCTTTTGCTCTGCATTTACTTATACCCAGATAGCCGCTATGAATTTTGTTAAGCATTTCTAATTGCAACGATGAAAGAATAATCAACCTCGAGTTATACAGTACATATTCTCTCGCATATAAAATATTATCTTTAAATCCAAAATATGGAAGTAATCCGTCTTTTAGTTTATTTTTAGAAAGCCATCCGTGTATGCAGTAATTAATTAATATTTTACAAATATGGTTTTTTTTTTTTTTAGCTTCAATTTTACTTAATATATTTTTAGACGCTGGTAAACTGTTTATAATAAATCTAACATAAATCAATCAACTTTTTTCTGGAAAATCGTCTTTAACGTTTTTGTTGTCCTAGAGGGGGGCTCTTGATAAACAATCGGCTAGAATTAGCTGTTTGCCTGGTACGTAATAAATTTCATAATTAAACCTTATTAAACGCATACCCATTTGGTGTAATTTTGGGGTAAGTTGGTCAAGCGCTTTTGTTTTTAAAATCTGAAGTAATGGTTTGTGATCTGTTTCTAGAAATATGTCTATACTTAATATGTAGTCTTTAAAATGCTCGCACGCGAAAACTAACGCAAGGGCTTCTTTTTCGATTTGGCTAAATTTCTTTTTAGAATTGAAAAACGTTTTTGAGACATATGCAATATTTTCGCGGTTCTTTTTTTTATCTTTTTACATCAAAACTGTCTCTAGACCATAACTTAATGCGTTAGCTTAAATTATAACTTTTTTGTTTGAAGTCGAAATACGACAATTATAGGGGATAATTTGAGTAATTAATTTTTTAATATTTTGAAAAGCACGTTCTTGCACGTCAGTCCATACAATTTGCGTCTTGTTTTTAAGAAGCGAATTTAACGGTTCTAATACATCTAATTTTTTTGTATGAATTTACTCACATAGTTTACTACTCCCAAAAACTACATGAAAGTGTTTATCTTTGGGAGGTGCGCATTCTAAAATGACTGATATGCGTTTTGGATGTACTTTTACGGATTCTGAGACAATATGCCTCAAAAATTCTATTTCCTTTGCGTAGAAAATACATTTTGCTTTGTTTAATGTCAAACCGGCTTTTTCGATTCTGGAAAAAATAGTTTTTAACATTTCTTTATGCTCGGCTTTTGTTCTCGTATAAACTAAAATATCATCTACATGTACAATATCATTTTTTAAATCGCAAAACAAGTCTGAGAACCATTGAGAGAAATAATCGGGTGCGTAATTTATTCCGAAAGGTAATCGAGTGAACATAAAACGACCAAAGGGTGTAATGAACGTAGTCAGTTTTTTGCTTTGCTTCTCGAGTTTAACTTGATAGAAACTAACATTTAATTTTGAGAAATATTATCTACTAAACTTGCTAAGGTGACGTCCATCTTTGCTAGCGAAAAATGTGATTAATTCACATCATTATTTAATTTGGTATAGTCTTCGCATATACGTACACTGCTATTTTTTTTAGGTACCACTACTATAGGGCTACATTAGTCCGTCGGAAAATCTACTTAAGTTATGATACCTTTAGACATTAACCGATCAAATTCTTCTTTGACTTTCTTTCTCAGAGGCAAGGCTACCGTTCTTGGTACTGACTCGAAAAATGGAACTGTATTCTCTTTAAGTTGAATTTTTAAAGGTCTGTTGAATTGACCGATACCATTAAAAGTTTTTGGAAACCTTTTTATAAAATTGTTTACATTCTGATTGTTTTGTAATTTTAGACTATTTAGAACTTTTATGAGATCGAATTTTCTTATTTCCGGTTTGCCCAATAAGCAGTCTTTAGAACCTCTAATACATAGATACGCGCTTTTACATTTTGTTTCTTCTACACTATGTTTCGATGAAACCTAATAAGGTTAATCTTTTGCCGTCCGGCCCTAGATAGATTATTTTACGGCTACTACGTATTCTATTTCTATAGCTTTTCGGTACGGTTTTGAGAGGTATACACGTTATGTTGGCGTGCAAGTCTACTATAAAACGAAAATCGGCATGGAACTCACTGACATGCGCTTTAAAAACGAAATTGTCTCCACGATCGTTTACATTACTTACCACACCTAGAAATACTGTTTTTTCCGCCTCTTCTCCTTCGTCATCCGCTTCCTCGACTCGATTAATCTTAGTTGTGACCTTTGATCTGCATAAACTCTTCCAGTGTCTCGGCTTACTACACTTCCGACATCTCGAGCCTGATGCTGGACATTTTTGCCAGTTTTGCATGTTTTGACAAACCGCATCTTGTACACAACCGTCTTGTCGTTCCATAAATCCTGGCTTCTTTTTCTTTTGTTCTCAGCTACTCTGTTTACTTCGGATTGGTGTGACACGTCATTTCTAATCTTCTTTCCTCCTCTAGCTTGTATTTCGGCTTGCCTGGCCACTTTGATGGTTTTGCTCATCGTCAAGTCCGATATTACCCAGATAGCACATGGACGTCCATAGGACGTCCTATGGACGTCCAACGCCGAACATTGGGGCGTCCATGGGACATCCAAATAAGGTCCGTTGGGCATCCATAAGACGTCCCATGGACGTCCGTTTTGCACAACTTCGGGCATCCATTGAACATCCAAAAAAGGACTTAAAATGGACATAATTTCCAGTACCCTTCCAGGTAATACAGGATATTCGTCTGGATATCCATTATAAGTTCAATCCAAGAATATGGTTCTTGGATCTATACAATAAATGTTCATAAGATATACATTTTTTTACAACTTTTATACGTTCATGAAATGTCCAAAAAGTATTTGGATTTTTTGGATATTTCATCAACGTACAAAAGTTGTAAAAAAATGTATATCTTTACATGAATGTACAAAATCTATTTTATTGTAATTAGTCTAATTAATGATTTTTTAATTTTTTAAACTGTAAATTTAATTAAATATATAATAAAATATAATTAATTTATAATTAAATAAATAATTTTTTGTTATTAACGTATTTTATTCAGATAATTATATAGATTTACTTCAATACATACAATAAACTATATACAGGGTGTCAGGTAACTACCGCCCGTGGTTTCGTGGATTGATAGATCTAGTAAAACTGAGCAGAAAAGTCCTTTACCATTTATTAATATTTGCCATAGTAAAAATTAATAAAGTCTGCGAATAAGCGCGTATCATCGCGCGCAAGGACCGCCCACCGGTCGCCAAAACGTAGGCAGCCGCGGCTGTAGGCGCGGCGCGGTGAGAAGGGAAAAGTAGCTACTGCTTCGCAGCTCGCGGCTGCCTACGTTTCGGTGACCGGCGGGCGGTCCTTGCGCGCGGTGATACGCGCTTATTCGCAGACTTTATTAATTTTTTTTTGTTAACTATGGCAAATATTAAAAAATAGTAAAGGACTTTTCTGCTCAGTTTTACTTGATCTATCAACCCACGAAACCACGAGCGGTAGTTACCTGACACCCTGTATAATATACAGGGTGTCCTAGACCAATGTATAAAAATTACTACAATGAGGTAGAAGGGATCGAGATTAATCAAAAAGTCTAATAACAGTTTGCGATATTTGCAATAATTTTTGTGTAATAAAATATTAAAGTCAGTTGAATAAGAGTGCGCGGAGAGACAAATGGTTGGACGCCTGAGCCGTAAGACCGCCCGGTTCAACGCGGTGCAGTGCCAAACTATCTTTTTCCTCGCCGCGCGCCACTTACCATCGCCTACAATTGGGCCGCAGTGGGCAGTCCTACGGCTCAGACGAGCGACCGCTTGTCTCTCCGCGCGCTCTTATTCGGCTGACCTTAATATTTTATTACTCAAAAATTATTGCAAATATCGCAAAATGGTATTAGACTTTTTCATTTATCTCGATTCCTTCTACCTCATCACCCAATCTTTATACATTGGTCTGGAACACCCTGTATATATATTTAATATATTTAATACAAATCACAACTATTTTTCAAAAATATACTTGTATATTAAATTGTAATAAACTTATGTTTAAAAATGTTACGGCGTGGTTTCATCGTCAGAATAAACAGCTAATTTTGTTACAGCCGCGTCAAATTTTTCTTTCGCTCTTCTTAGCCATTTTTTTATGCCCTCTTCTAAATCCTTTTTTATAAATTTTTCATTGTTTGTTTCTCCTGCAGCTGAAAGATAAAAGATATACACATGTATACATATACGTACATACATACATACATACATACAGGGTGTCAGATAACTACCACCCGTGGTTTCGTGGCTTGATAGATTAAGTAAAACTGAGCAGAAAAGTCCTTTACCATTTTTTAATATTTGCCATACTTAACAAAATAAAAATTAATAAAGTCTGCAAATAAGCGCGTATCACCGCGCGCAAGGACCGCCCGCCGGTCGCCGAGACGTAGGCAGCCGCGGCTGTAGGCGCGGTGCGGTGAGGAGGGAAAAGCAGCAGTAACTCGGGGGCGTAGCTACCTATAGCCGGCGACCGGCGGGCGGTCCTTGTGCGCGGTGATACGCGCTTATTCGTAGACTTTATTAATTTTTTTTTCGTTAACTATGGCAAATATTAAAAAATGGTAAAGGACTTTTCTGCTCAGTTTTACTTAATCTATCAATCCATGAAACCACGGGCGATAGTTACCTGACACCCTGTATATACATACAGTAAGTTAAAATATTTGCAAGTCAATTATTTATTATTAAAATTTTTTGTGATATTATTACGTTTAGAATGGAAATTTCATAATTATGAAAGTTAGAAAATATACCAGAAAACTATTCACTTCTATTTTGTTAATTAATTTAGACAACATTTAATTGCTTACCAATTAACATTTCCGATTATTTCAATTCATGAAATTTTTTTTTGTATTTCTTTCCCAACCAACTGTACTCTTGCGCTAACTTGTCATTTAGGAGTTTACTTAAATTTCGTTTTATAAATTCGTACGAATGTTTGTCACCAATACGCGAAGCTTGGCTAACCTGCAATATAATTATTAATTAAATATTTAAATTTCATATAATGCTTGAATATCATACATCCAAATATTTGTAATTATGCTGTATACATTTTTTTTCAACGTATATTCAACGTATTTTTAATTATATCTGAAATTAAGAAATAATTTTAAATTTTAAACTTCACGAATCACAGATGTTATAACTGTGATATATATCAAAGATGATTTATCGTTAGGTCGTTTAACAAAAATTTGGAGTTAAATTCCATGGAGTTAAATTAGTCCATGTGGTAATCGTGATATAGTTGTATGAAAAGTTACGTTTACTTTAAATGCCAAAGAAAAACTCAAATTCACCCAAAACAATATCAGATTTGATCACCATCTCTCAAGATGCAATGGCAAGTCACTGAAAATATCTTTGTCAAGATAATCACAATGACGTGTATAGAAATTATAAAAATTAAAGTTTTAATTAGAACTGATATTGAAAATAAATAATAAACAAAATATTTACACAAATAACACAATAAAATAAAATTACACCTAAAAGATAATGTTTAATTTAAAAACAATATTACCGATAACTTAAAATTGTGTTCATTATTCAAATATTGCTCAATGTCTTCTAATTGTTGTTCTGTTTCTAATGGAAGCGTGAAAAAATAAAAAATTGATTCCTCTGTTTGAATATTATTATTAGGAGTTTGATTTAGGCTATTTTTTATGTCCCGTATGTCCTCAGACGTTTGCCATAATTGAGTTTTAAAATAATTTTGTTGGCAAATTATTTGTGTAAAATACATGTTTGAAAAATCAATTATTATTATTAATTTTTTACAAACACACACACACACACACACACACACACACATATATATAATAAGCTAAAAATAAATTATTACCAGTTTTATTTTGTATCTGAGCATGTATTAGACAAAGTTGACATGTGCATTCCACGGAATAATTATTTTCTTTGTCCAGGTTGACAAATAAAGGATTATTTTCTTTGTCTGAATTGAAAAATATAGAATTATTTTCTTTTTCTAAGTTCAGAAATAGAGACTCATTTTTGTTTCCTTGGTAATTTAGGTTGTTATTTTGTTGCACATCAATCTGCTTATCTTTAATCTGCTTATCAGTTGTCAATTGTTCTATCAAATAAAAACGATTTAATAAATTAGATAAAATGTCTCTTAATAATAATAATAATAAATTTTCTTATATTTTCTTATTACTTATTTAACTAAAACTTTAGTTAATCTTTTTTGTTATAATCTTATTTGTAACATTTGTTAAAAAATATTTAGCAAAAACAAAGTGTCAGTATTGGTGACTTTCCTCCAATAAAAGAAAATAGATCAAACTGGATTTGTGTATTATGAAAATATATTAGTGTACAAATTAATATATTTTCTTTATACACAAATTCAGTTTGATTTATAATTTTTTATTGGAGGAAAGTCACTAATACTGGCACTAATACTGGTACTTTGTTTTTACTTAATATTTCTGAAACAAATGTTGAAAACTAGACTCAAATTTAATACAATTTGTACATAGCACAATATAAATATAAAAATGTTTTTATGTTTGGTGCAATGATTTTTTTAAAACAAATAATATACTAATTAGTTTTAATAATTTCTAAAAAAATAGTACTTATACATTGAATAATTTTGTAATTGCCATTAATTAATAATCAATAAATATTTCTCGAAAATTTAAATACATAATATAAATACGATTTTCTAATCACAAAAAAAGATGAAATTGTTTCTTATAAAATTAATTATTAATGATATACCTGTTAAGGCAGGAGGTTTTGGTAATGATTTGTAATTGCCTTCCTCATCTTCTTCTGAAGAAAAAAGAGTCTGTCGTTTTATAATTTTTTTTTTTACTCTGTCTAATATACTCTGTCTAAAGTTGGAATACTATAAAATGCTGTAGAAAAGAGAGTTTTTCCGAAATATATCATGAGACACATCAATTTTCAATTTTAGACACGATTTAATCAAAAATACCTCATATTCACCTTGTTACATAAGTACATTTTTTAATAGAAATGATAATAATATAATTTTTTTTTGAAAGTATGAATCTTTAGCTTTAAAACGCTGTATTGTAAAGTTCTTCGAAGTTTTTTTTTTGCAAAGATATAATTTTTTTGAAAAAAGTGGATTTTTAGATGCCCAAAAATACCTTATATTCTCCATGTTACATAATTATACTTTTTAAAAGGAATGACTTTGCCAAATTTTTTTTTTGAAAATGTGACTCTTTAGCTTTAAAACGCCGTATTTGAAAGTCCTTAAACGTTTTTTGTTGCAAAGATATGAATTTTTGAAGAAAAAGTGGATTTTTGACCAATTTCTCATTTTTGCTTAATGGTTTTTCTTTTATAACTTCACAATAAATTATTTTTCGGCATTGCCAATTGTGTAGTCACACTCCTGAGATTTTGAAATTTCGTTTTAAAAAAAAAATCGTAGAAAAATATTGATTGTAATCAAAGTTATAGCTTCTCAAAGTTGAAAAAGTCTCCCAGACCCAAAAATGTGTTTCCGTATTTTACAGGATCAGTGTGTTTAAGGGTTAAATCTAATGTACCATCAGCTTTTTTGCATTTTTCTTTAGCTGTCATGTAATTCTCTAAAAAATGTCGAAATAAATATTCAGTTTATAATTAAATTGCAATTTTATTCTAACTGAAAACAAAAAATGTTAAATTTAATATTATAATATGATTACCATAGGTGCTGTTTCTAAAAATGGTAATTTTATATGAAGGCCAATGTGTGTTTGGCTCTTCATTTTTTCGAATAGCTGCAATCATTTTATCGCGCTGAAAGGGTGGCCAATAACATTGAAAATCCATGACGTTGGTACAACTTCTACTAAATTTTCCTCATTAAATTTGATTACCATCCACGATGATCCTGTTATTTTTATCTGTAAACAACGACAGCAGTATGAAGTCTATTGAGAGGAATAAAGAAAGAAGAAGAGAGAGAGAGAGAGAGAGAGAGAGAGAGACGATGAAACAATCACGTAGATAAAAATAAAAAAATGAAAAATAATGAACTCTGTCTTTCTTTAAAAATCATGCAAATAAACTATTTGGAAAAAGGGGAAATACAACATATTGATCTTTAATGTCAAACATTTATATGTAATTTTTTCTAAGTTCCATATCTGTAAATTTCCAGGATTATTGACTAAATAAATACCTAATTTAGATGATTTGCAAGGTTTAGAATAAAAATCAGTAAGTGATTTATATTTATGACCAATTACAAAAGTATCTTTGTTATTTAAAACAAAATTTTTAATAACTACAATGGTTCCATCAATTAAACAACAGCAATTATCAGGTTCTTTTATTGTTAATGTGTAATTTTTAAATATAACTTTACTGAACTGTTTGCATGTGTCAAAATTTATATGTATATTGAAATCATTGATAAGTAGACCATTAAAATGTTGATTATGAAGTTTGAGAAGACTAATCACTCACGCAGCTCTCACTCGCGCTCTCTTCGGAGTAAATTCCGGTAATTCAACTCGCGTATAACACAATATCAAACATTTGGTCCTTCGAGCCGGATCGAGTGAAGCTGTGCTGAACTTCATAAATTCAAAAAAATCTCCTTCTGGTGTGTAGTGCTCTCGTCCACAAGATGGAGGAACTCGTCGCAATGCAGCAGATTGCGTTGCAGACAGTGGCGAAAGCCCTATCTAATTTCAAGAAGATCGGGAAGCCGAATTACACGCCGGCGAAAATACGATCTCGCATCACCGCCTTGAAAGAAGCCTGGACGCAGTGCACGAATAGACATGCCGCTCTACTGCAAGCAGTTCCTGCCGACGAGCAATCGGAGTCCACGTATTTCACGCAGGACGATTACGGGAAGCACGAGGAGCTCTACCTCATGGCGCTGGACTACATGAACGAGTGTCTGGAGGAGCTGGAGCCTCCCGTGTCCACCTCACCATTGGCAAGCTCGTCGCATCATTTCTGCGCGCCCGCACCGGTATCGTTGCAACACTTACCGCCTATTAATATTCCTCCATTTTCCGGGAAAGCAGAGGACTGGGAAAGTTTTCGAGATAGATTCACCTCCCTTATTATTCTCAATAAGGACCTAACCGCATTCTCTCGGATGCATTTTCTAGCATCCAGCTTGTCAGGTCGTGCTCTCGATACTATCAAAACTATCCCAGTCATTGCAGATAATTTCGTGGAAAACTTTAACTTCGCGTTACGATAATAAGCGCCGTCTAATCGAAATTCACGCGTCCGCTTTATGTAATTTGCAAAGCGTCAATCGCGAATCGGCATGCGAGTTATCCGAGTTGCGGGATAAAGCTAATCGTGCCATAGCATCGCTAAAGAGATTAAATCGCTCCTCGGATGAAATTTTAAGTGACATTCTAAGTCACCACGTCACGCAAAAGCTCGATCCAGCAACCCGGAAGGCGTGGAGATTGAAAGGTGATGATGCGATAATTCCTACGTACGAGGATCTCGATCGTTTTCTCGCGCATCGCGTTCGCGCCTTGGAGGAGCTCACTCCTCTCGGCTCAGCCAAGTCCTCGCGATCGGTAAAGTCGTCGAGCGCCATGGTAGCGACGGCTTCGATCTCGCCGTGTCCGCTCTGTAAATCGGCTCACTTCTTGAATAAGTGCCCTCAATTCGTGCAGAAGAGTTGGAGCCCTCAATTCGAGCCAGAGATTGGAGATCGCGAAACAGCATCAACAATGCGTTAATTGCTTCAGTGCTAAGCACGCCGTCTCAGCGTGTCCAAGCCGTTTTTCATGTCGTCACTGTCAAAAACGACATCATTCCATGCTCCATCTTGACTCGGCCTCTTCCGCTACTGCGACAGTTAGTGCATCCGATTCCGAGACCCCGGCGTCGAACAATTCCGATAAATCTCCGAAAACAGTGGCATTATGCGCGATGTCGGCAAATCTCGCCCGACCGCCGGTAGTCCTCGCCACTGCACGCGTGTTCGTCGGACCTCTCGCCGGTCGTCAAGTCGCTGCACGAGCATTGATTGACACCGGAGCGGAACTTACACTCGTTGCGGCTCATTTAGCAAAAAAATTAAAACTGCGTCGGTTCATACTGCCTACCGCCTTGTCCGCCGTCGGCGGCCTTGACGCGGGCATTCATCGTTACGCCGCGCACATTCAAATCTCACCGATCGACGGGATCGAGCCGCCGGTCGTTACAACAGCGACGATTTTAAGTTCGCTTGCTAGTTACTCGTCAGCGTCTATTCAATCTCCTCTTCAATGGGATCATCTCGCGGATCTCACTCTCGCAGATCCAAATTCTTCAAGTACAGATCCCATTGATCTCATAATCGGCGCTGACATCTACGCAGACATAATGCGAGATGGCGTTCGCAGAGGATCTCGCGGTCAGCCTATTGCTCAAGAAACGATCTTCGGCTGGATTGTTCAAGGCCGCACGCCTCTGTCGAATTCGTCTCGTCGGACCATTACAGTGCAACATTGTACGATCGCGGAATCCGTTTCACTTGATAGCGAATTGAGGAGATTTTGGGAAATCGAGGAAATTCCGAGGCACACGATACTCAGCCCGGAAGAGCAGAGATGCGAGAATCATTTTTTAACTTCTCATTCGCGCACTCCCGCCGGTCAGTACATAGTTCGTCTGCCGTTCAAGAGTGGTCCTCCCTCGATATTGGTACCTCGCGCGATGTAGCGGAGCGATGCCTCAAGACTTTGCTACGCCGTCTTCAAGCTAATTTCGATTTAAAAAGGGAGTACTCAGACTTCCTACAAGAGTATGAAAATCTCGGGCACATGCGCAAGGCTCCCGAATCTTCAGAATCTTCTCAATTCGTCTATATTCCGCACCATCCCGTAATACGCGAAAGCAATGCGACGACTCGAGTAAGAGTCGTATTCAATGCGTCGAGCCCCACCTCGAATTCTCGGTCACTTAATGACCACCTTCTCGCGGGGCAGAAATTACAAACGGATTTGGCTGCGGTGCTTTTACGCTGGCGACAGTATCGCTACGTTTATTCTGCCGACGTCGCAAAAATGTACCGGTAGATTCGCGTCGATCCCCGGGACACAGACTATCAAAGGATCCTCTGGATCGACGAGAAAACCGGAAGAGTACAAGAGTATCAGCTCTTGACCGTAACCTACGGTACAACTTCGGCGCCGTTCTTAGCTTTGCGAGTCCTGCAGCAGCTCATCCATGATGACGGTCGCGATTTTCCTCTAGCTGTTCCCATGCTTAAGGAGAACATTTACGTGGATGACGTACTTTTCGGTGCGGACGAGATTTCACTCATCCGTACGGTTCGCAATCAAGTGTGCTCCTTGCTGCAACGCGGTCATTTCGAATTAAGAAAATGGTCGAGCAACGCGGCTCATTTGCTAAGTGACATTGACGCGCAAGATCATGGACTCGCTTGCAGCAAGGATCTACATCCGGACGAGACATTAAAGGTGCTCGGTATTAGTTGGAGTCCGTCGGCTGACGCATTTCAATTTAGAGTCGTGCGCTGTCCCTCGCCCGCGCGAACGAAGCGCGCCATGCTCTCGTACATCGCTCGTATGTTTGATCCGTTGGGCTTAGGCACGCCCGTTACAATCTCCGCGAAAATTCTCTTGCAAAAGCTATGGCAGCTCCGCGTCGACTGGGACGATGAGGTTTTCACCGATATCGCAAGGCAATGGGAATCCGTGCAATCGTCCTTGCTAGAACTCGATAACTTCCACCTCCCGCGGTGGATTCAAAAGGGATCGGACACGGTCGACTGCGAAATCCACGGGTTTTCGGACGCGTCTAACTATGCCTACGCCGCAGCGATTTATATTCGGCTCACCTCTCGCTCAGGCAACATCACGACTGCCTTGCTAGTCGGAAAGTCAAAGGTCGCGCCGATCAAGACATTGACTGTTCCGCGTCTCGAATTATCGGCAGCCGTGTTAATGTCGCGATTAACGAGGTTCGTCATGGACGCATTGCACATTACCTTCGCTTCCTGCTTTTGCTGGACGGACTCAACCGTCGTGCTCGCGTGGGTCACACAACATCCCTCAAAGTGGAAGACTTTCATTTCGAATCGGGTTGCCGAAATTCAAACCCCACTTCCGTCCGCTTCGTGGCGATATGTTCCCACGGATGAAAACCCCGCGGATTGTGCGTCGCGAGGAGTCTCGGGAAGTCAGCTCGTCTCGCATCCTCTTTGGTGGCACGGTCCGGCGTGGCTAAGGATGCCTGATTCTGAGTGGCCGACGATGAGCGCATCACTCTCAGACATCGCGTTAAAGGAGAACTCGCGCGCGACAGTTCAAATCGCTAGCGTAACGGAATCATGGGAGCTCGCAGACCGATATTCCTCGTGGCCAAAGCTCATTCGAGTGAGCGCGTACATTCTTAGATTTATATCGTGGATTCGAAGACGTGACGAGATCGCTCTTCGGTCGGAAAGTCTGTCTTCATTGACCGCGAACGAAGTACGAGCTTCAAAAAAATTTTGGGTGAGATACATTCAACGCCAACTTTTCCCGCTCGAAATACGCGCTCTCACTCAAAGTAAGTCGGTTCCTTCGAAGAGTCCACTCGTCTCTCTCAATTCGTTCCTGGATGAAGAACAAATAATTCGGGTTGGCGGGCGGCTATCTCAGGCCCCGATACCCGCTCAAGCTCGACATCCGATAGTACTCGGCTCTCACCCGCTGGTCCGCTTACTCATTTTTTATACTCACTTGCGCACTCTTCATGCAGGAACGCAATTGACCCTTGCTACGTTACGGCAAGAATTCTGGCTACTCAGAGCTCGAAGCACGGTCAGATCGATTCTGCACGGGTGCGTAACCTGTGCTCGCGAGAGAGCTCTCACTCCATCTCAACTAATGGGAGACCTTCCCAAGGTCAGAGTGACTCCTCCCGCGCGCGCGTTCCTTCACAGCGGGCTGGACTATGCGGGTCCAGTACTAATTCGATCGCGATCGGGTCGCGGAGTCGCTTCGGCAAAGGCGTATATCGCACTATTCGTGTGCATGGCAACACGCGCCGTGCATCTCGAACTCGTCGAAGGTTATTCTACTCCCGCATTTCTCGGAGCCTATTCCCGTTTTGTAGCGCGGCGAGGTCTTCCCGAATCGATTTATTCTGATAATGGGACTACCTTCGTTGGGGCGGATCGCGAACTCGCTGCAGCGTTTCGCGCAACTCTTCGGGATCCCGATTTACAGAATCGCACGGCCGCAGATAGTGTCTCGTGGCATTTTATACCTCCTTCCGCTCCTCATTTCGGGGGGTTATGGGAGGCCGGTGTCCGTAGCACAAAGCATCATATTCGGCGTGTTGTGGGGGCTCATACTCTGACCTTCGAGGAGTTCTCCACGCTACTATGTAATATCGAGGCGTGTTTAAATTCGCGTCCATTGGCATCTCTTTCTGACTCGCTGGATGACTATACTTTCTTAACTCCGGGGCATTTCCTCATAGGCTCCGCGCTTAATTCGATCCCGGAGCCCTCGCTGTTGCAAGTCAAAGAAAATCGGTTGACGAGGTGGCAGCTCGTTCGCCAACTGACCGAACGTCTGTGGAAAGTTTGGCAACAAGACTATATTAATACGCTGCAACAGCGAGTTAAATGGAAGCGCGTAAATCCACACGCACTTCGGGTCGGACAACTCGTCCTGTTGCGAAACTCGCTCCTCCCTCCGTGCAAATGGGAGCTTGGGCGGATTAGTCTGTGTCATCCGGGATCGGACGGTCTGATTCGTGTCGTGACCGTTAAAACAGCGTCTTCGGAGTATAAGCGGCCTATCAGCAAAATATGTATTTTGCCAATCGACATCGAGAATGCGTCTAATGGCGAGGACGAAGCGTCGTCTTAACTACAAACATGCCGAACGCCTCTGCTTCGCGTTATAAATTTCATCATTACTTCATTCCATTTCGAAATTATTATTTCGAGGCGGGCGGTATGTTTCGCGTTCAACTAATTATAAGTTACTTAATTTCTTTTTTTTGTTCGTTCGCTATTCATTTCAAAATGTTGTTAAATTGAAGATTTATGATATTCGCAAAGTCTTATATTATTGTACTTCGACGGTCACGGGAATAATATTTGCAGGCGAAGCAAATAAGTTTTTGTCGTGGTCGTCCGCAAAGGAAGGTCGAATCCAGCAAATATTATTCCCGTGACCGTCGAAGTACAATAATATAAGACTTTGCGAATATCATAAATCTTCAATTTAACAACATTTTGAAATGAATAGCGAACGAACAAAAAAAAGAAATTAAGTAACTTATAATTAGTTGAACGCGAAACAAAGTTCATTACAAATTGTCATTAATTTTTTATTATTATTAACACAGCAATTTTGTTCACTTATTCAACAAACAATTTGTTCCAGTATTTTATCATTTTTACGTATTATTTTTAATATAGTTTGCAAATAATTTTCAAATGGAAAAGCACTAAATTCCTGTAGAGTTCCAAATTTTACTGTATCATCATGTAAGTGTAATAAATTATGAATGTTGATTGAAGCATTTTCTTTGCCATATAGAATAATAAAAGTATTAACAAAATATTCTAATAATGATTTAGCATAATCTGAATAACAATACATATGCTTTGAATTTTACAAAATTGATACTGCTACGTGCAAAGTTAAAAAATTTATGTATTTATCATAAGTAATAACAGATTTTAAAACAATAGGTCCGGTACAACAAAATATACAACAAAAACGTATACAACAAAAATGTCCTGAATTCAGTTGCTTTCCACCTTTTATTCAAATATTGATCGTGGTTTACGGTTAATTTCGCATGGTATGTTATCATTCTAAGCTTCTAATAATTTTGATAATTTAGACATTTCATGAAATGATAATTTAGATCGAGGTTTTCTAAAACACCATAATTTAACAATCAATTTCTGAACAACTCCCAGATAAAGCAAATGCATTGGATCTGACGGAAAATCTTTTATCATATCAATGTTGGGAAAAAATTCCAGAATTGAGGTACCTGAATTGAGGTACCTGTTTTGATTGTAATTTTATTTTAAAATCGTTATGTGTTCTTAAAGGAAAATTATTTAAATAAAGATAGCTCACTCAATCATGAATATATTCACCTTCTGCCTTTCTTCTATAACTCTTCCTATCGTTGTCATAGTTTTAAGGACAGCATGAAAACCTTTATTAAAAATTCTGGCTGCTAAATAAACCGCGATTTAAATTATTTCTTCATGAAGGTATTTAGTCGCGAATCGCAGGTACAGTAAAAACTCTCGTTATTATTTTGAAATTCGCCACACAAACATCTTTTTAACAATTCTCTTGATAATAAATCTTCGAAAATGGGCTTGCTGACTATCTTCATGTAGTGGTGGTTCATGATCGAATTCATCAAGCCTGCTCTCGGAATTAAGACTGACTCATAACTCTGGAAGTTTTACGAATTTCGAAATGAAATTTATGGAGATATTTTTGAGATGTTAAACAAAAATATTCCGTAAAAAAATCGATTTTTTGACCCAAAAAACCAAACTCCCTCCCCCTTAAAAGGATGCTAAAATATCGCGAATTACCGACATTTACAGTGCTTAAAATATCTTTGGATTGGCGTTGCAGAATCACAAAAATTTTTTTTACAATTAAAATATGCGTAAAAAGTAGAGATGCTCAAGTCAATTTTACAAAAAAATCGAACAAAAATGTAATAAATCATTAAAAATTTATTCGTGTAGCCATCACCTGAGGTTAACTTTACTTTAGTACAAAAGTTGTGTAGCTCGTACGTACAAAATCATAGTAGAGTGCCCTTCAGAAAACATGCACGAATAACATTGACCGTGTGAAATTACGACTAAACACATAACAAAAAAAATTAAATAAAGTACTTTTACTATATGCATATCTTGCTCAACAAAGCTGAACTGTCATAAACAGAACAATATGGTGTTCAAAAGTAGGTGATAGGTTTTTTTTCAGATGGCAATATAATTGAAAAATAAAGACAGATCTATACGTTGGACAAAGAGCGATAGCCTGGTCTCGCTCGAAAAATAATCTGTAGTATCGAGGAAGTTCTTCTGTTATTCTGGCATCCTCTTAAGTGATAAACTAAACAGTTAGTTTTCTATCAAAGACTGTTTGTTTATTTTAATGACTTGTTACGTTAAAAAGTGTTCATTTTCATTTATTGATTTATGTTGCTTATAATGATATAAAATGATAATGATAATAATATATAATATACACTAAGTAATAAAATTATCGCAACACTCATTTATACAAAAATTTCGCACAACTTCAAATAATCATAACTTTATTAACCTGTAGTGATCACACTTTCAAATAATAACATAATGGTAACATGAAATCCACTGGACCTTAATGCACAAAATCAATTGCAATTTGCCAGCTTTTTGATATTTTGTCGCAAAAATTTTATTGGACATACCTTGAGGTCTATTTTTTATTATCTAATTTTTTTTTTAAATTAGAATTTAACATAGTGAAAAAAATTCAAATAGAAAAAACTGCAAAATTTGACTTTTTTACAAAAATATTCATAAAATTTTTAATTTTTGAGATAATTAAACAAAAATTTAGGGATGTATTCTCAAGATAGTATACTTTCAGATAAATTTAACATAATAAACAAATTCAAATAAAAAAAACTGCAAACTTTGACTTTTTTTACAAAAATATTCATAAAATTTTTAATTTTTAAAATAATTCAACAAAAATTTAGGAGTATATTCTCAAGATAGTATACTTTCAGATAAAAATTAATTTCGATAAAAATTAAATTCGAACAACAAAAAGTTGTTCGATTTTGAATGGTTTGTCTACCCTTAAATTTAGAAGAAGAACGTGGTTTTTGGACTCCGTGAGACCATTACGGGTTAAAAATTATCGTACTTCAAAGTTTTTTTTTTAATTTTAAAGCTTCAAGTTTTTACTTTAAAGTGTGTTACATCCAAAAGATTCCACGAGTCCCTTTTTGTATACATAAAATAAGCGAGGAAATTGTACTTAAGATTTACAACATTTAATTGTTATATCTGGAGCAATTCACGATTTCTCCAGATCTCTCCACGATTTCTCTCTTTTATAAAAACACCATCTCTTGGTTATTATAAAAAAAATTGAACATTGTCTCTGAAAGATATAACGTTCAAATATCCGAAGCAATAAAATGAAAGCAAAAAAAGAGAAATTGTGGGATGACAGAATTACAAACAATATTTGCTCATTCTAACAATGATCTATAAAAACGAACAAAGCCAGGACTTGAAAAAAAGAAAAACGTAAATGATATTTAAGTCCGGCGACAACAAAAGATAAGATTGGGTTACGACACCGGGCAGAAACTATAAAACTATAAATCAAAATTTACAACCCTGGCTTTGTTTGTCTGAACGTATGTTTCATCACAAACCAAAAGATGATTCATGTAGAAACAGAATCAGAAACAAACTGACACGGCAATATAAAAAATCAGAGTTGAATTTTCCAGGAAGAAAAATCGTAGATAACAAATCCCTTAAGCAATTGGGTGATTGCTCGCACCTCTTAAAATTAAGAAAAATTGTAGATAACGAATTCCTTAAGCAATTAAGTGACTGCTCATTCCTCTTAAAGTTAAGAAAAATCAGGAAAAGATGGAAAACTAGCCAACAAGAGATCATCTGAAAAGATGATTGATAGAGAGCGTTGGTGAAATATCCAACAAACGAGCCCGAAAGCTTCAGCGACAAATAAGCTACAAGAGAGAAATCTCAAAAAGCTTCACCAAATCTCTATTTTACCCACTCGATCATTCCCCACGCCCTTTCCTAAGCCCTATAAAATGTGCAACTTCCTGGCGCTCCGGCATTATTTCTTCAAAATTCAAAATTCTCACTCTTATTGTTAGTCAAGTCTACATTGAGAAGAAAGCCTGGTTATAATTATCTAGCCTAGATGATAGTTACTAAATGGTAAAGTAACATAATATCAATGAAATGTTTAGTGAAAGTAACAAAAAAAATGATCACTGATATTTAATATTTGGTTTAGTTTACCCAAGATTTGGTAATCGATAATAAGGCTCGATAATTATTATCAAATCATATAATAAATAAAAACAAATGAATTTGCAAATATAACTAAACTGTTTAGTAATAGATACCAAATAATATGGTAAGTTGTACTATAGCATTTGGTATTTAATTAAATTGCTTAGTAATAGTTATCGAATAAAATAATAAATAGTACCGTATTAATATGGTACTACTTATCATTCGTTATCTATTAAGTAACAGCTACCGAATCATTCGGTATCTATTAAGTAATAGGTACCAAATCAATTTGTCATAAATACTAAATAATTTGGTTTTACTGGTGCATGATTTAATGAATATTATCAAATGCTATGGTCATAATTACTATATGATTTGATAACAATTATTAAATTATTGTACGAGTGATCATGGTCAAAAGTTCCGGAGATAAGTTGTTTCTAACGGTTATACCTTCAAAATGAAAAGAAAAAGCGTTGTGTTTTTAATTGTTTTTGCCGCATGATCAACTCACGCAACTCATTTGCAAGATATAATTATTAAGAACAACTTTTCTCCTGAACTATTAGCCATAGTCATCTCTACAATATTAAAAAAAAATAATAACAAAATGATTGACTTGACATAACAAGAGTGAAATAATTCTGAAATAAAATTTGTAGTAATTCAAATTGAAACAAATTTATTATCTAAACTACACATAAAGAAAATAATACTATATATAGGGTGTCAGATAACTACCGCCCGTGGTTTCGTGGATTGATAGATCAAGTAAAACTGAGCAGAAAAGTCCTCTACCATTTTTTAATATTTGCCATAGTTAACGAAAAAAATATTAATAAAGTCTGCGAATAAGCGCGTATCACCGCGCGCAAGGACCGCCCGCCGGTCGCCGAGACGTAGGCAGCCGCGGTTGTAGGCGCGGCACTGTGCGGTGAGGAGGGAAAAGCAGCAGTAGCTGTGGCCTGCGAGCGGCGCGGCAAGGAGGGAGAAGTAGCAATGGGCACTCGCGAGCGGCAAACGGTGCTAGATCGTCGCTCTAAGCTGCTCGTTCCCTCGTTTTCTTATGAAAATGAAATTTTTTAATACAATATCTAAATATGGAAATGTATCTTTTTTCATTACAAATGTGTGTATACACACATACATGCATGAACAACGCGTGACAGATACGCGCAATTTAAGAAGTAATTTTTTGCGCTGTGGTAAAAAAAAGTGCTATCATTTCCACACCACCTTGCGGTAGATAGCATGGTGTGTTTTTTTTAAGTGGTATCTCCAGTAGGCCTAATCCACTTTCTTGCATTTTTAATGCAAGAATTGTTCAAAATGCCGTCCTCGTTCTCGTACGCAAAGTTCGGCCCTTCGAGTAATATTGCGCGTTGCGCGATGCGCCATTTCCGGCGTGATGATACGGAAAGGTGCGAGAATTGCTTTTCGCATCTCAGCTTCCGTACCATCACGCCTATGCTCTAAATCTTTGATGTAACCCCAAACAAAATAGTCGAGCACGTTAAGATCTGGCAACCGCGCCGGCCAAGTGATTAGGCCATTTTGATCCATCCATCTGCCCGGATAACGCTTGTTTAAAATTGTGCATACTTGCTGCAAAAAATGTGCAGGAGCCCCGTCGTGCTGATAAATAATTTCCGACCGTTCGCGAAGGGGAACATCTTCCAAAAGAGCGGGTAACACATTTTCCAGAAATGTACGTAAATCAGCCCAGTGCGAAATGGGAGAAAATAAGGACCAATCTGAAAATTGTAGTAACAGTGTGATTTTTAAAAACTAAGTCTGTGTGTGTGTGTGTGTGTGTGTGTGTGTGTGTGTGTGTGTGTGTGTGAGCATTTCTTAATTGATATACCTACAATTCGGTCCGCTATTATTCCTGCCCATACGTTTATGGACCACCGATACTGGAAGGCTCCTTGCCGAATGGCGTGCGGATTTTCATCTGCCCATAATACTCGATTATGAGAGTTGAACACGCCGTTCCATGTGAAGATCGCTTCGTCCGTCCACGGGATGCGGTCGGGGAAAAGGTCATTTCACCGACACTGCGCGAGCAATCCTATATTCATTTAGCCAGCAGTTAATATTTCTTATAACTAGCGCAAACATTTTATGAAAATAATAAGAACACCTTCATAAAAGTAAATGCGCTGCTCTGCATCTCGCGCAAAAATTTGTTGCACCCGCTGATAGTGGTACGGGTGCAATCCGTTGCGGCAAAGAATACGGTGCACCACGTCTCGTGATAAACCCAGCGCACGAGCAGCACGACGCACGCTGTTCCGGGGATCCTCCTCGAACGCTCGTAGGATCCTCTCTTCCTGTACGCGAACTTACATTTGTCAACCACCGTCTTGCTGAGAATGCAACACCGATCCTCTTTCCCAGCAACGTTGAATGCATCGCAAAATAACGTGAGAATCGGAATGTCGTTCTCGGTTGGGAAATTGTTCAGCGTACATGCGAGCAGCAAGATTTGCGTCTCTTCCTGCTTCACCATAAATTATTACCATTTCGGTATATTACGCAGTACTATATTCTGCCATTTGATCGCAACAAATAACGATACACAGCGATGATACACAACGGAAGCACCTCGAGATATTCAAAGACACGCAAAACACGATGAAGTCTATAAAATAACAAATGATATTCAAAAACAACGCTCGTATCGCTGTTTGTTAATCTTCCGCCTAAGTGCGGCGACGCCAGTGTTCTTATTGAATTTTCTTGTTTTATACACTTCAACGTGTTTTGCATGTCTTTGGGTATCTTGAGGTGCTTCCGTCGGGTATCATCGTTATTTATTGCAATCAAATGGCGGAATATAGTGCTGAGGAATACATCGAAATGGTGATAATTTATGGTGAAGCAAGAAGAGATGCAAATCTTGGTGTTGCATTCTCGGCAAGACCGTGGTCAACAAATGCAAGTTTGCGTACAAGATGAGGAGAGGATCCTTCGAGCGTTCGTGGAAAACCCGGGAACCAGCTCAAAAAATTAAATTTTCGGGGGAAGAATCCAGAACTTTCGGCACAAACCCACTCTTGTCCGGCTCAGGTGATACCGGAGACGATTCCTACGACGATGCGATACTTGAAAATAAGTAAAACGATGGCTAATCAAAATAACTTTGCTACTCTAAAATACGCGGTAGAAGCCGTCCCCTTCTTCGATGGCCAAAATATGGCTTTATCTTACTTTATTGAAGGATGCGAAGAAGCAAAATCCATTCTTCCTAGCAAGTCTAAACCTCAGTTTGCTCGAGTTATCAGAACCAGAATTGTAGACGAAGCGTGCCGTACAATTTAAGATCAGAATTTCGACAGTGTTGCTGGATTAACTGCATTTTTTAAACAAGTTTATGGTCCATTCAAATATCAATTGCAAGGGGTATATCAATTGCAAGGGGAGCTAGGTACATTTATTAGAAAAACGAAGAAAATGTTGTTACTTACGCGAATCGAGTAAAACTGTTGGGAAAACAGATATTAGAAGCATATAAAACTTGGGGAAATAGTTCCGTAGACCAAAATGTGAAAACTTCTTTAAAAAAAGATATAAGTAGATGTTTTATTAAAGGTTTAAAATCGGAAATAGAACAAAGAATCGCAAGAAATCAGAATGTTCAAGAGACCGTAGCAGATGCAATACGTATAGAAAGAGAATTAATAACTGATTTACGACAGGGCAGCACTTCAAGTCAAACGCAAAATATCATTCGGCCACCAGAAACTTGTCAAATTTGTTACAAAATAGGGCATTCGTCTTCCAAGTGTAAAAAATTAACACCTTTATTTCAGCAAGCCTCAAACAATTTAAAATTAGGCGCCAAAATTTTAAATTTGTCAGATATGTAAAAAACGCGTGCACGGTGCCGATAAGTGTCAATTGCGCGACCCTCAAGCTCGTCAATCCGTTAAAATAATACAGGATGTATGTCAATTATGTTCAAAAACCGGACATAATGCAAAATCTTGTCGAGCTAATAAATTTAATAATCAGAATAAACTCTTAGTAGTTTGTCAGTGGTGTGAGAAAACGGGTCACACAGCAAACAATTGCTGGAAAAAAGAAAATAAAAATTCATCAAAATTAGTTCGTCAAATTTGCAACATGTTGGCCACGCAAAAAACTGTCGATCTAGTTTAAAGAGAAACACGACGAGAAACGATTCATTAATCTGCCGTTATTGTAAAGAAGCAGGGCATTTTCTCAAAAATTGCAAGTTACGCATTGCTAGTAATAATCGTAGAAAAGCAGGTAATCAGGGAAATTTCAACAGCCCCTCCAAGTCGAGTGTGCAGGGGTCCGAGCGGATTTCACACCCATCTATATCACAAAAAACTCAGTAAATGAAATTTTGTTGGAAGTTCAACCCGTAACCATAAATCTAGACAAATAAAGTCGCGTGCCCACTATTCAGGTAAAATTCGATGAATCTACCCCCACATAAAATTAATATGCAGTGGTTGGATACCGTGTGTGGACTGAATATAATTAAAGAAAATGTAACCGCTGGCAAAACTGTCAATTACTATAACATATTAAAATTAATTAAATATTTGGCATAAATAAATATTCGGTATATACGTTAGAAGTTACCTTAATTCTTTTTGAAAAGGAAGTAATTTTCCACATCGTGTCAAGCGAATTTCCAAAACATTCTCAAAAATTGATTATGCTAAAGGATATTTAGATATATCAGGAATTAATGCGCCTTTCTTTTCGCCGGAGACTATTCTAGCAGCATCTCGATCAGAATCATTGTTTTACATCAGGATAGAAAATTCTGAAATTAAAATAGGATTTATACATAAGCTGAAAATAGCTCATGGGATTGATTCAAAGGAAACAATAATAGAAAATATATCTGGAAAGGCATATTTAAAAATCATAAGCACTGTTAAGAATTGTAGCAAATTGATAAATCAAACGAACTTACCAAGTGAAGTTCGATTTGAATTATGCCGGTTGTCTCGTCCGGATAGACAATAATTATGTTATGTCTCTGCGTGTGCTACGCCCAACAGTTTTAGATCTGCCTAAAAATTTCAAAAAAGGCAGAGAGGTCACGTGTTTCGTGACAGTGCGCCATGCGCCGATAACGGCGCCCTTTCTTGGCGCTAACTTCATTAGTTTAGATTGCCAATCACCTAAAAATAATTTACCGGGTGGGAGAAAGAGTTTCTAATTGCAGGGTGGAAAGTCCATCCGGACGAGACACCCGGCATAATTCAAATCGAACTTCACTTGGTAAGTTCGTTTGATTTATCAATTATGCTTAGGGTGTCTCGTCCGAATGTGGACAATAATGTGGTTGTTTAGATCCTGGTGATTTGCACTTTATTGAATCGTAATATTATGTTCTTGTTGTAAAAAACCTTTATACACCTATTGGTCCAAATCCGTAATTTATAAGAAGACTTAAATAACATGTAAGCTCTTACAATAATGTAATGCAACGCATAGAAAACAATGGGGTGATCTTATCGGGTTAACACCGTATTTGAAAACTTCTCAGAGTCTATTAGAGGACGGTTGTAAAAAGATGCGAACACTCGCGATTGGCCTGTTCATCTTGCCGCGCGTTTAATAGTTTCTAAAGATACAACCTTCTGTGCCGCTGATGAAGTGGAAACATGACGTGTGCTATGTGCGGAAAAGAAATGAGACCTTACTCCACACTCTTCTAGGCTCGATCTTATCCATCGACTAACTATCTGATGGCCTACTGGGTATATGGCCTTGACCAGGAGATGAATAACTTGTTACAGGAAGGTACTCGAAGGCTTTTAGTAGCTTCTAAATAGATCTTCATTAAAGTAAAAATGCACAAGCCCTTGTTACCTCTAAATGGAGAAAAAATGAATAGAGGTTGAGATTGTCCTGGTGCAGAGGTTTTTAATCTGTCTGGCACCCCGATTATGAGTTTATCCTCAATAGATATTTGTGAAACTTTGATTGATGTGAGCGTTTGTACTCTATGGCCTGTACCCAGAGCGAGGAGGAGGACTAACTTCTTTGTGATTACGTCTAGAGATAATGTGTCATACGGGTATAACGTCGCGAGTTTCTCTAGGACTGGGGCCAGGTCCCACACGTAATCGTATCGAGGGCGAGGAGGTTTAAGAACCCCTACTGCTTTACAGAATCGCTTGATTAATCTATGGTTTCTAATCTGGTTGTCTGAAATCAAAGATATTGCAGATCGGGTGTTGTTAATTACCAAGTAAGAGTTTGATTGGATTAGCTCCTGAGCTAAAAATTGAAGGAGCTGCTTCGGGGTTGGTGACCATATAGAAGCAGATGCCGCTTTACAGAACAGCCACCAGCTGCGAAGAGGTTTAGTGTACTGTTTGATAGTTGATTCTGGTAAAGATGCCATAGTGGTATCTATTGCTTCTGGTGGCACTCCTCGGGCCGTGAATGCCTGCCTGATAAAAGCCCTGCTGCCAGGGAAAGTGTCCTCCATGCTGGGTGGAACTGCCTGAAAGGTGAAGAGAGAAGGTTATAAGTTGGATTGAGAACTAGAGGATCTCCTATCAAAAAGCGGCGGAATAATGGAAACCACGCTTGAAAAGGCCACCAGGAAACGACAACAACTCCTATTGCTCGATTGTTCAGAATTTTCTTGAGTACACAAAGCAAAAGAATAAACAAAGAAAAAGCGAAAAATTTTACATTTAATCATGATATTGTAAACGCATCAATTGCAATAACGCCTGGATCCGGAAACCAGGATATATAACTTGTACATTTTGCGTTGATGATTGAGGCAAAAAAGTCAATATCGAAGTCAATATCCAAACTCCGAAAGTATCTGAAGGAAGGCATCCTCTGAAAGGGACCATTTTGTGTCTATACTAATCAATCTGGATTCTCGATCAGCTATGACGTTATCAACGTGAAGCAATGTATGAGGCAAAAATCATGATATTCCGACTTTTGCACCAAAACCAGATCTGTCTCGCCATTGATAAAAAGTGTGGGTACTGGACCCAAAACAATTTATATTTGCAATAACTGTTGTGTTATCTACTCTGAGGAGGATTTGGCAATCTCGCTGATCTGATGCGAAACACTGAAAGGCATAATAAACGACTTTAAGCTCTAGAAAGTTTATGTGAAAAGTTTTGTCCTCTTTTGACTACCATCTTCGATTAGTACCACAAGAAGCACCCCATCCTGATAAGGATGCATTAGAAAAGATTTTTAAGGTCGCTACGTCTGATTGGATGAAGTTTACCTGTTCTGAAGAATATCTTAATTCACCAATCAAACTCTTTATTTAAGTGATCCGGAATGTACATCATGGCTGAGTAGTTGTCATTAGAATTAAATAAAGCCAGAAACTTTGTTCTTTCAAATGCTCTGGTATAGAAGGGGCCATATTGGACCGCCAGACAAACAGAAATTAGCGATTCGAGCATGCGTACAAAATCTCAAATTGTACATTTTTTGATCTTTGAAAAACTTAAAATCAAATTGTATAAATTTCTGCGGTGCTTTAGGGGGATCGCCACAGATTGCCGCACTGAGTCGAAAATAAAGCCTAAATATTTAGTCTGGATTTTGAAACTCCGGATCTCCAGAACCTTGGAGGAAATAGCTTCAAAATCTCTCCTGAATTGCTCAGAGGTTCAAAAATCCTTGAAGGGGAAAGTTACCAAACCTTTTTTGGATTGTTCAGTAATCCAGAAATCCTTGAAGAGAGAAGTTTCCAAATCTCTCCTGAATTATTCAGCGATTCAAAAATCCATGAAGGGGGAAGTTACCAAACCTTTTTTTGGATTGTTCAGTGATCCAGAAATCCTTAAAGAAGGTAATTTCCAAACCTCTCCTTCTATTTGTGAAATTGTTGGAAATAATAATCCAATTCCTCTAACAAATTACATGCCTGACAATCGTGAGGAGGCAAGTAATCAAGCCTCGTTATGCGACGAGGCACAATCATCTATAATAAAAACAAGGGAAGGTTCTTTATTCCCTCTAAAACAAATAAGATTTCCAAGAGTTAAAACATTCTATAAAATTAATTGTATACAAAACTCTCTCTCATGTAACTATTGAAGAACTTGCGAAAAAAGTCAAATATTATAATTCTTATATTAATAGTCTTTATAATCCCCCAAAAAGTAAACCGTCTTCAGAAGTAATTGCGATAATTCAAGCTCTATCTCAAGAGATCGAAAATTTAAAAAAAGAGAAAGAGAAACAAAGGACGCACGATGATATATCATATAAATGCTTAAAAATATCTGAAGAGTTAAAAGAACATAGGTTTGAATAAATTACAGAATTATTACGGCTAGAACATTTGAATACACAAGAAAGGAATAATGTGATGAATCTTATAGTCAACAATCACGACAGATTTCATATTCCCGGAGAAAAATTAACAGCAACACAGATATTGCAACATCAAATACCGACGACCGATGATCGACCAATAAATACAAGACAATATAGATTTCCGCAACTACACAAAGAAGAAATAAACAAGCAAGTCAAAGAATTACTAGAAGGAGGCATTGTAAAACCTTCTCAATCACCGTACAATATGCCTATATGAATTATACTTAAAAAAGAAGATTCAAATGGAAATAAATGATGAAGAATGGTACTAGATTTTCGTGCTTTGAATAAAAGAACTATCGGTGATGCGTATCCACTACCTAACATAGTCGATATCATAGATCAACTAGGAGGCTCTCTCTATTTCACCATATGTGATTTATCTTCGGGATTCCATAAAATAAAAATGGATCTGATAGCCATAAAACAGCATTTACAACACCTTTTGGGCATTATGAATTTGATCAAATGCCTTTTGGATTAAAAAACGCTCCTGCTACATTTCAACGATTAATGGATTTAGTATTAACAGGATTACAAAGCAAGGGACGCTTCATTTACATGGATGATATTGTCATATACGCCACCTCATTAGAGGAACATAAAAAAAAATTTTATTTACTAATGAACCGATAGCGCGAGGCTAACTTTAAATTACTTTAGCCTTTAGCCTAATAAATGCGAATTTTGGAAAACCGAAGTAACATATCTTGGACATGTGATTAATAAGAATGGAGTTAAGCCAGATTCTAAAAAATTAGAAGCAGTAAAAAATTTTTCCAGGCCTAAAACGTTGAAAAATATCAAACAATTTTTAGGATTAGCAGGATATTATAGAAAATTTATATCCAATTTTTCTAAATTAGTTAAATTATTAACAAATCTATTAAAAAACAACGTTCGATTTGAATGAAAATCAGATCAAAAAAAATCATTTGAAATGCTTAAGCAAAAATTATGCAAAAAACCAGTACTGCAATATCCTGATTTTTTAAAACCTTTTATATTAACCACCGACGCTTCTGGAATAGCAGTAGGAGACATATTATCACAAGGAGTAATAAATAAAAATTTACCGATAGAATACGCTTCAACTGGTAACACTTTAACTGGTAAAGAATTAAAGTATGATACATATGAGACAGAAGCCTTAGTAATTTATTGCGTTAAACATTTCAGACCGTATTTATATGGACAAAAATTTACTTTAGTTATGGATCATAAACCTCTGGTTTGGTTTAAAAATACGCAAGACGACAACATGAGAATACTCCCCCTGGAGATTAAAACTAGCAGAATATGATTATGACGTTGTATATAAGGCAGATAAAACTAACATAAATACCGATGCTTTATCCAGAAATCCTGTAATTCTCGAAGAAGCAGATTACCATGTGATTGGGCATAACAAATCTCTTGATTCAAACAATCCAAAAAATACAGAAATAATTTCTGAAATATTAGAAGAATCAGATGAAGAAAAAGATGATGAAAACTTCAAACTTTATCTTTCAGATCTTAAAGAACGAAGAAACAGATGAATATGTGCCGAGCGAAGATTTAACCGAGCATCATAATTTAATATCGCCTATACACAAAAAATTGAGTGAAACACTAAAATTCAGGTCGAAACAGCTTTTATTCATGATCCTCCTGACAATAGTAAAATACAGACACGAAGTCAAACAAAGAGTAAGAACACTCAATTACCAGAAGAATTAAGAAACTGTAAAGATGAAATTAGAGAAATAGAAGATAAAAATGACTCACCAGACAAATTAAATGCAGATAAAGAAACAGATGACGAAAATGAAAAATCAAAGGATAGAAATCAGAATCAAGAGATAAGCAAAACTCGTAAAAAACCCGCTGTAATTGATACTCAAACATTTCAAGGAAATATAATTGAAACACGAGATTTATTATTTTTACGCAAAGATAACGTTGCTTATTTCACTAACACAAACGGGAAAACGTTAAACAAAGGCTCACAAAAATTATTCGAGCGGAACGAATTACCCAATTTAAATTCTCTTACACTAAACCAATAGCAATAAAATACAAAAAGTATTACCATATAGCCTATTAGTAAAGGACAAGGTGAAGGCCCGATAATGACCTTAGACAAAATTACAACGGTAATTAAAGATTTGAGAAAAACCGTCGAACATTTAAAATTAGAAACAATCAGCATTACAAAATCTACTGTTACAGACTATGTTAATAACGTACAATGGAACAATATCAAATCCATACTACAAATAATTTTTGTTGATTCATGAACTAAATTAATTATATACAACGGAGTAATAAAAAATATCCGCCTAAAGATCTTCGTCTTATTATTATCGGCGAGGTGCATTGTTCGCCTACGGGAGGACACTAAGGTGATACAAAAACATATCATAGAATAAAGCATAAATACTGCTAGGAAAATTTAAAATCCGATGTTCAACAATATATACAATAATGTCTGCAATGCCAATTAAAAAAATTAGTACGCGTAAAAACTAAACAGCCAATGATAATTACTAACACTCCAGGGTCTTCTTTTGATAAGATAGCAATGGATCGGACCTTTGCCAAAAACGGAAAGAGGAAATAAATATATTCTAACATTACAAGATCAATTAACAAAATTTAGCATGGGAGTTCCTTTACCAGATCAAACATCTGAGACAATAGCTGAAGTTTTTGTAGACAGATTTATTTGTGTGCTGGGAGCACCTAAAGCAATATTAACAGACCAAGGAAGAATTTTTATTAGTGGTTTAATGAAAAAGGTAGCCAAAATATTTAAAATTCGCAATTTTCGAACGACGGCTTTTCACCCACAATCAAATAGATCGTTAGAGAGATTACACCACGCGCTAGGAGAATATATGAAACAGTACGCTACTGATCAAAAGTAATGGGATAAATAGATCGGCCATGCAATGTTTAATTATAATACAAGTGTACATGAAGCAACAAAACATACTCCTTATGAGTTAGTTTTTAGAGAAATAGCAAGAATTCCTTTTAACGAACTCATAGCTTCAGAAGATAAATTAGCTAATTACGACGACTATCTAGTAGATCTTGTCACGCAGCTCCACGCTATACAAGCAACCGCCCGTACAAACATAATAGAAGCAAAACCTAGTCAAAAACTAGTCAAAGAAATACTACGACAAAAAAACTTAACCCTCAAACTTTCAAACCTGGAGATCAAATTTTTTTATTAAAAAAGCCTAACCCGGTAAATTTGGCGATCAATATACAGGTCCTCACAAAGTGTTAGAAGTATTAAATAGAAATAATGTAAAAATCAGAATTAAGAAAAATAGTCGAATCGTACACCCAAATCGGTTACATATATCTCATATTAAAATTGCAAAAAATTAAACATTTTAAAAACAAAATGGATCCCCCACTAAGAAGATTAACTACAATATCAATATTAATTATATGGATTCAAGAAAACTATGGAATAATAGGATATGACTGCGGTTCTGCATCGGCAAATTCAACTACCCTTTCATTAGTAAACGTCAAAAAATGCGATGTTCCGTTACAGGTGCATTTGATCAATTGGTCATCCAGGTTTGTGCTATTTTTTTTTTTTAATTTCTGCTTTCCTTCTTCCGCTGTTTCTTTAAAAATAAAGACGTGTTTTGTTTCCAAACATTTACATAGTTTGACGCACTCCACGAGATAGGATGAATTTTTTTTGTAAATGTCATGATAGCCATCATAAAATTTAGAGTTTTCTCTGCAAATTAAAAAAAACAAATTACGTTTGTGCAATTTTTCTTCAAGGAGTTAGGATGTATGAAAGTTATGTACGCATTTTTGTCAGTTACCGCCAGCATTACCTGGATTTCGATTTGTCTCATTAATGATGAAGCAATCTTCTCTAGCTGACGTTATTCGTCTTTGACCTTGTCTTCTCCTTTGACGAAATCCGCCTGTTTCTTGATAACGAGCCCAAACTCAAGAGATAGAGGATCGATGAACACTATTTTCCTTGCAACATAATTTTGATTCAATTCTTCCAAAAGAGCAATGATTTGCGCATATTGAATTTCATTCAAACTAGGCATTGTTACGATTTTATCGTTTGCTTCTTGAGTGATACAGTAAAGAATAAGTTTACGCTTATAAAAAGTTTCAGTGTTTACAGTTTTTGCATAATTCAGAGAAACGTTGTGAAATGCAGTGATTTACATTGATTCCCATAAAACTATAACTTTAATACATTCTAACTCCTCTAAAAAAAATTGTACAAATCTGATTTTTTTTAATTTGCAGGGAAAACTCAAAATTTTATGATGGTTATTGTGATATTTGCGAAAAAAATTCATTTCACTCCCGGAGTGCGTCAAACTATGCAAATATTTGGAAACAAAACACGTCCTTACTTTTAAAAAAACAGGAGGAGAAAAGTAGAAATTCAAATTTGACCAAATGCATTTTAAAGTAGAGATTTTAAGCTTTAAAATAAAAGAAAACTTTGAAGTACAGTAATTTTTAACAAAGTTACGATTATTTGAAGTTGTGCAAAATTTTGGTATAAATGAGTGTTGCGATAATTTTGTTATCTAGTGTATAATACATATAGTATATAATAATAATAATAATAAGTTGTTTGTCACATCAAAAATGATTCTTTTCTCACACACTATATCATGTCCGATACAACCCTCCATAAACAAACATAATAAAAATGCAAAGCCTATAAAAAGTATGAAAAAACGATTAATATTTTTATTTTAGAAAAATGGGTTTCAAGAAATGTTTTGGTATAAGAATATAGTTTTGTATAGAATGTAGTATGTTTAAATTTAACTATTAAAAAAAAATTATTTGTCAAAAAACTTAGGTGTCCGATATTACCCGAAATTCCTCTACCACTTATACCAGCTTATACTATGTTCAAACATAGTAGTTTTTATTGTTTCCATACAATTGGCAGACAAATTTTGACGTTTTCTTTCAGATTCTAAATTTTTGAAGTAAGCAAAAAATTTCAAACTGACATCGCCATATAAGAAAAATATAAGTTACTGCTATTGTTGTTAAGTATTTATATCAAAGATTTTTTTGATATTTTAAATACAAAATATGTGGAAATTGTATTTAAAATACAAAATACACCGAAAAGTGTATTTTAAAATACAAGATAAAAAATACTTTTAGGTGCGCTGCTAAAATACAAAATATAAAATACAAATTATATTTAAAATACTGTATTTCAAATACATGTATTTAAAATTACAGATGATGGCCAGCAAGGACATAGCGGTATCCAAAGACATGAGCGCTGAAGGCGACAACCAACCCCAGCCTACCAGCACAACGATCGAGATGCCGAAAGCCGAGGAGCGCAGCAAGGGCGATATGGCGTTGTTAAGTATTTATATCAAAGATTTTTTTGATATTTTAAATACAAAATATGTGGAAATTGTATTTAAAATACAAAATACACCAAAAAGTCTATTTTAAAATACAATATAAAAAATATTTTTAGGTGCGCTGCTAAAATACAAAATATAAAATACAAATTATATTTAAAATACTGTATTTCAAATACATGTATTTAAAATTACAGATGATGGCCAGCAAGGACATAGCGGTATCCAAAGACATGAGCGCTGAAGGCGACAACCAACCCCAGCCTACCAGCACAACGATCGAGATGCCGGAAGCCGAGGAGCGCGAAAACCCACGTGAAACGTAAATAGAAAAATATATATCCATAGTAGCGTAAGTAGTAATAAGTAGGGTAATGTGGGGTAAGGTGGGGCGGGTTTTTGTTTGCCCTTCTATAAAAGTGCCAAAAAATTAAATTTTTGAACAATCAATGGTTGTTTTCACTAGAGAATGAAAAAAACTAACTTTCTATAATTGCGGATTTTCAAAGTTTTAATTTTAATTTGTATTTTTAGCTATTTTTCCGAAACGAAAAATTTTGGGCTTTTAAAAATGGTGGGGTAAAGTGGGACACCAAAGAAATTTAATCAAAACAGCTATCAAAAAGCAACTAAAATCCACTTTTATGTTTAATCAACACTTCTAAATAATAAATAATATTGAAAATATTGAAAATAGAGCAATAAAATCCTTCCCTCTCTTACAAGTTTCAATAAAAAAAATTTTTCAATTTTAGTCAAATTAAACGTTTATTTTAACCTTTTTTTTATTTTTTCTATGTATAAGTCATAACATTCGAAATAATTAATAAAATCACTAAATTTGCACTAATCCTTCAAGAAAACATGAAAAAATGATTTCATTGGAGTGCCCCACTTTACCCCACTTAAAATGCCCCATTTTACCCCACAACGTTAATTTGCAACGCAATCATTCATTACCGAAACTAGATTAAGTTTCTACATTTTTTTTTATTTAAAAAAATAATAGAAAAACGATAACTGCATACAACTTTCTTTTGTTCAACACTTAAAAAACTTGCTTAAATCACAAGTATTATGAACACAAAAAAAAACTTTATAAGAGTAATTTTTAAGATTGGTCTCATACAGCATCAAAATGTTTGTACTCCAATGACTAATTGAAACATAACTTGTCATAATAAGCAACAGATGACAATTTTTTGTTTTGCTCTAAACTCACTACTACATAGAAATTTTGATGGTGCCCCACTTTACCCCACATCACTCTATTTAAGGGGGTATCCTGATTTAAGACGTCAAAAAGTCATTTTTATAATTTTTTTTCGAAGGGAAAAATAATGTTAATGGTTTTTATACTTTTTGCAGTGTAGTACAACTATTGTAGAGTACGAAAAACATTTTTTTATTTAAAAACCATTATTTGTAAAGAAACAAATTTTAAATTGGGAACGTTGCCGATGTTTGTGTACATTCTCAGATTTTTTATTCTTGTCTGAAATAAAAAAAACAACAAACATTAATAATTTTCATACAGTTTTATTTTATTTAAACTAAAAAATTAAAAAATATATATATAAATTAAAATTTTGTGCAACTTTGAAAAAAAAATTTGATTTTTACTAGGTAACGTCCATCATTTTATGCAAAAAAATTGTTGTTGATTTTTTTTTTTATTTCAAATAGAGTAGTTGATTATTAGCTAACTAACGAGCTTTGTGCGAAGTCGATTGTTGAAATAGTTTTTCTTTAATTGTGTACACAAAATTAAAGAAAATGAAAAAAACTGATTTTGAGAAAAACGCGTTTAAAGTTTTTGGTGTAAAAAACTTGTAGTTATTGAATACTTACAATGCTTGGAAACTAATCAGCTTCAAATTCCAGGGCCATAGAGTAATCCCTCAACTTCCTCATTGAAGTCATTTTCAATGATTCGGGCTAGCTTACGAGCTTTCGGGCTTCTTTTGTACAACTCTACTATCGATGCTTCTGTCTTGATATTTGTTGCGCATCATATACAGGGTGTCAGGTAAATACCGCCCCTGGTTTCGTGGATTGATAGATCAAGTAAAACTGAGCAAAAAAGTCCTTTTTTTAATAGTCGCCATAGTTAACGAGATAAAAATTAATAAAGTCTGCGAATAAGCGCGTATCACCGCGCGCAAGGACCGCCCGCCGGTCGTCGAGACGTAGGCAGCCGCGGCAGCCTTCTCCCTCCTTGCCGCACCGCTCGCGGGCCGTAGCTACTGCTGCTTTTCCCTCCTCACCGCGCCGCGCCGCGGGCTTTCGGCGACCGGGCGGTTCTTGCGCGCGATGATACGCGCTTATTTGCGGACTTTATTAATTTTTATCTCGTTAACTATGGCGAGTATTAAAAAATGGTAAAGGACTTTTCTGCGCAGTTTTACTTGATCTATCAATCCACGAAATCAGGGGCGGTATTTACCTGACACTCTGTATATTTACACTCTGGTCCAATAACAATGTCCATTGCATTCATTACTTTTAAAACCGCAGAATAGTCTTCATTAAAAATGCTGGCGACAAGAAAAGCGGCAAAGTTAACAATTTTTACGCAGTTGAGATGCTTTGGCACCAGTTTCTATATAGTAGAATTGAAGCTTTCTTTTGTGGTATTCAAACTAGATAAATGCTGATATATACTTGTCTAAGAAACGTATTTTGATGAACCGAAGAAAACGACTAGGCCTGTATTCAGTTCTGACTTATTTTCAAGATTGTCTTAAGTACGGTCTTAAGTTGCTCTCTAGATTCATAGTCATAAATGAAGCAAATGCTTGAGTAAAATCTCAAGTCAAGACTTGTCCAAGACGATCGAGTTTGGAAACGTCTTGTTTGGTCTCGACATGATTCATAGACAGATCTTATTCGAAATAAGAACAGACTTAAGACTATCTTATTAATCATAAATGGACACGAATTCATAGTCGTAATAAGACGTCTTGTATGACGTATAGTATATATACCTGAATAAGTCGATCTTTGCCAAGTCGTGGTTGAAGTGGACTTAAGCAAAACTGTAGAATACTATTCTAACTTCAAATTAATGTTTGCCGGAGTTGAAATAATTAAATTTCAAACAATGACAGCAAGATGTAAGATTTGCCGAATTTATTATTTCAAAAAAAAGAATTTATTTTTTTTTTTTACAATATGTTCTTAATTGTAATTTACAATTATAGATACAGAGTTTTCACTTTGACAAATAATGAGAAACTGCCGCTGCAGTTCCTGATGCCTTTATTTATATGGCAATGCTAATACGTATTTCCCTCTTTCGTTACATTTCTTCGAATGATATCTTTTTCATCAAAAGCAAAACTTTGAAAATAGAAGAAATTTAATTATCTAAATGGAAGTTTCCTTAGTAACGGAAAATCAGATTATTAGACATATAACAAAGAATGCTTTTAAGACCTACCCACGCAACACGAGGACGTCCTTTGGACGTCCAATGGACGTCGCGGTCGGACATGTCTTGAGATCTAGATGACATACCAATTGTGTCTTGTAGATGTCTAGGAAACGTCCTTTGGACGTACAATGTACCGCCTTCTGACGTCAAATGGACGTCATTAGGACGTCTCAGCAGGACATAAAAAGGACTTTTATGGACGTTGTTTGGACATTATTTTATATTGATTAAGACTTTATTTAGTAAAAAATAATAATTATTAGTAAAAGTAGTATTAACCTTGCCGAAAATGTGCGATTAAAACCGATTAAAAGAAAAAGTAGTCCGAATCGATCGAGATTTCTGCACCGAAAATATGGTGTTAAGACAGATTGAAAATATTATATAAAATCGAAACCCAGATAGATTTATTAAAACTGAATACATTAATATAAAACGTTATAAACGTTTAATATACAAAAAAATATTTCTTGTATTCTTTTCGTTAAAAAGGACTAAAAAAAGATTAAATTTGAATTAAACATTTAATTTTTGTACAAGATTAAATAACAATACAAATTGTTATTTACATGTAAAAATTATAAAAATTTATGGGGAATAGCGGTCCACACACACGTTACATTTGAAAAGACTGAGAGCGAGTATTCGTCTCGAGGTTACAACAAGCAGCTCCTAAAAGTCTTACTGAAGTTATGAGATGGGGAGTCGGCCGCGGTGGCGCCTAGATATAACGCCCGTGGCTGCATTCGACTCACGAGAAGATCTCTCGCGGCGTGGCCGCCTAGCGGTGATGCCAGCACTCACTTGTTAAATTCATTTCAATCCGAAATTACAGGATTTCATAAATTATAATTAAATCGAATTTTAATGTATACATGTATTTGATTCACAGAATCATGTAAACAGATATGATTCTGTAAATCAAATATATATACCTTGCTGCTAGATGTATAATTACTTTTTTTATATTTTAAGTTTACGTTCCAAAATGTTTTTTCTGAGAAAAATTTTACTATAATATACGTTATTATTTATTTATATTTTGAGTAGGATTTTCCTCACAAATAAAATAGCCATTAAATTAATCGTTATAGTATTATACATATGTATTAAATATTACATAATTTAAATATTATATATAATGAAATATTAAATATTAACAAATAATATATTTTATTAAAAAGCTATATACTGTATATTAAAGCTTCTCATATTATCAAAATTTGTAGTTTATGTTTATATATAGTTAAATATATCTTTTGTTAAATATTTTTTAACACGAAAAATTATCTTTATAATTTTATAATTTATAAAATTCTTGTGTTATAATAATAATGATAATGATGATAATAATAAAAATACTCAACTTCGTTGACATATATGTATATAACGGACCTTTTCGGAACGTACCACCAATATCTGCTAGATATTTAAAGGACGTCCTTAGAACATCTTCAAAATGTCTTATTTAATATAAAGAATAACGCAATTTTCGAATGCATATTTATTATGTATGTATACATAATATGTTAAATATTACGAATCATCCCAAATATGTCCTGCGGATGTCATACAAACGTCATACTGCAGCTATGATAAACCAGGATGTCCTTCGGACGTCTTTAGAACGTCCTATGGACGTACGAGATACTAGGACATTACAAGAACTTTTGTGGACATGTATTGGGCGTCCGGGGACGTCCATGTGTTGTGTGGGTATCTAATCAAAAAAGGAAAATGATATCTTATCATTAGTAGTATACATTCTAAAAAGGGATACGCGGTCGTTGCCCACATCTCCATCCTTATAGAAAAATTTGACGTGTAGTCAAATTTTATTGGTAAGCAGTCGTCTTAATACTTCCGAGTTTATTCCTTGATTTGGAGGATAAGCGGTGAAATGGGCGTGTTGTGTAGGTGCGCGATTCCCGAAGCTACATTGATTATAGCAATTTCCAAGTAATTGTTTGAATAGATTGATAATACTGGAAAATAGTCCGATTTTATAGAGAAATACAAATAGGATAGAGCCAAGGGCTATCCTGTCAAATGTAAATAATACATGAATGTTTTTTTCCAAGTAATAGTTCTTTTATGTTTTGATATTTGTTCTGCTATGTTGTCTAGTTCGTCCAAAGTTTTACTTAGAGTTTGCAAATATTCTGGGTTAACGTAAATTTCTTTTATCAAATCCATTGGTACATCAGTCAAGTCATATTTCATTAGAGTTTCATTAATCGATTTTAGATTGACTACATGAATTGTTTTATGAGCCTCAATTCTGTCTTTTATTAAACTTTCCGGTTTTAAAGTTGCTGTGTCGGAAATTGCTGTACAGTCCGGTTCTAAATGAATTATAAAATTTTGATATATTTGCACATTACGAGGGATTTTATCGGAACAAAGTACGAGGTATATTCGGAAAGTAAGGTTACGACAAATATTACAAATCGAAAAATGTGAATTTATTTATGAAACTTACATGAAATGTTACGTAGGTATATAACTATTTTTCAACATAGTCACCATTCAGTTCCTTACATTTAGAGAGCCGCGGGATCAATTTTTTTATGCCCTCGTTACACTCGTTTCCCGCCAACTTCCTCGACCATTCGTAGACCGCATCTTTTACCTCCAAATCGGACGAAAATTGTTTTCCACTGAGATGCTTCTTTAGACGAGTAAAAAAGAAGAAATCAGAAAGTGCATCAAACTCTTTTGGTTGGGATGTTTTAAACCATCCATCTCATAGCCCGGACCTTACACTTTCTGATTTCTTCTTTTTCACTCTTCTAAAGGAGCATCTCAGTGGAAAACAATTTTCGTCCGATTTGGAGATAAAAGACGCGGTCTACGAATGGTCGAGGAAGTTGGCGGGAAACGAGTGCAACGAGGGCATAAAAAAATTGATCCCGCGGCTCTCTAAATGTAAGGAACTGAATGGTGACTATGTTGAAAAATAGTTATATACCTACTTAACATTTCATGTAAGTTTCATAAATAAATTCACATTTTTCGATTTGTAATATTTGTCGTAATCTTACTTTCCGAACATACCTCGTATATGCAAATTTTCTTCTTTAGGTGCAATTCCTATCCAATCCTAATTAGTATAAAGTTGGACCTATAACGTGTTTTGAATTTGTATGTACTAGGTTCCACCGATGCCTTAACACATGAACTTGTACGCGTGTCAAGGCATATCGATATAGTAAATTCAGCGTGTTCCGACTCAAGATATTTTTACATTTTATGCCTGTCATCTGACAATTATATTCAATTAAATTATTAACAACAATTTACTTTTTTTGGTTTTAGTTAAATTTTTCTTACATTAAAGAATATAACCAATTTTTAAGTTGAAATTAAATGTAATTGGTTTACTTTAAGAAAATTAATAAGTATTGATAATAAATATAAATGTTATATTAAATTTTAAAATATATATGTATTTTATATGATTTTTAAATGCAATTTAAATGTTATTTAATTTAACTAATACTCTGTAGATGTTTAAATTTTTCAATCAATAGATTTTTCTATAAATTCAAGATAAAGACATTAAACGATTTTTCAATTTTTATGATTCCATGACATAAGGTTTTTGATTCATAAATATGAAATTAGACTTGGTCCTTAATAATATTATTCTTACATATTAATAAAAATATTTTTTACATTTATTTTTGATGCAAATTTCGATTATAAAGAATGAAAATAACATTCAAATATTTTTTTTGCCCTGATTTCGTTGATGGACCACCTTAACAAAATTACATGTGAAACTCTGGTCCCAACTCCTACAAAAAATATTTTTTCAGATTTTTTTCAAAAAGTAGGCCACAATGAAATAATTTAAAATAATAACATTTTTTGTCAATTTTTATCGCAAAATAAGCGGGTAAATTATTTCTGTCAGCTTTTAACGTTTTATTTATCTACAAAATTCATATTGAAATATTTTGCTGATCACAAGTTGAAAGTTAGTGATAGCTAAATTTTTTTTCAATTTTTATAATTCCATAACATAAGGTTTATATTCCATAAATATGAAATAAATGCTTATGTTGTAGAATTATAAATATTAAAAAGTTATTTAGTTATCGCTAACTTTCAACTTGTGATCAGCAAAACATTACATGGAATATAGACAAACAAAACGTTAAAGAACTGGTAGAAACGATTTATCTGCTCATTTTTTGAAGACAATTAATAAGAAAAATGTTATTTTAATTTTTTTCATTGTAGCGCACTTTTTGAAAAAATCTGATAAAAATATATTTTGTAGAAGTTGGGAACAAAGACAAAACATGTAATTTTTTCAAGGTAGTAAATCAACAAAATCACGGTAGAAAAAACGTTTAAAAATTATTTTCATTTTTAAAAAATGAAATTTTGCATTGAAAGCAAATGTAAAAAGTATTTTTATTAATGTCTAAGAGTAATATTATTAAGGTCCAAGTCTAATTTCATATTTATGAATTGAAAACCTTATGTTATGGAATCATAAACATTGAAAAATAGTTTAATGTTTTTATCTTGAATTTATAGAAAAATCTATCGATTGAAAAATTCAAGCATCTACAGAGTATTAGGTAAATTAAATAACATTTAAATTGCATTTAAAAATCATATAAAATACATATATATTTTAAAATTTAATATAACATTTATATTATTATCAATATTTATTAATTTTCTTAAAATAAACCAATTACATTTAATTTCGACTTAAAAATTGATTATATATTTTAATGTAAGAAAAATTTAACTAAAACCAAAAAGAGGTAAATTGTTGTTAATAATTTAATTGAATATAATCGTCAGATGACAGGCATGAAATGTAAAAATATCTTGAGTCGGAACACGCCGAATTTACTATATCGATATGCCTTGACACGCGTACAAGTTCATGTGTTAAGGCATCGGTGGAACCTAGTGTACACCCAGCGACTTTGATTCTGTCCATGGGGAAATTTTCCAAACTGAGAAGTCGCTATCTTTCTACATACTTACAATTTATGATTAACGTAACAACCAATAAGCTCTAGTTGTTACACTAATCATGAACTGCGAGTATGTAGAAAAATAGCGACTTCTCAATTTGGAAAATTTTTCCATGGACAGAATCAAAGTCGCTGGGTGTACATGATTACGGTAACAAGCGTATTCTATTATTATTAATTTTAATGTTAATAAAATTGCATTTTGTTAATAATAGATGGATTTATATATTCTTTTAGTTCTTTTATAAACGTTAAGAAAAAAAGTTTGAATTTTTCATTTTTTTTTTTTTACGATGCATTGAAGTTGGGTTTTTCAGAAAGCGTCACAATAATAGGTGTTTACCACTTACCCTAGTAATTATTAGGTGCGCAACTAAGTTCTCGCTGTTTTTCTTTATGAAAATGTAACTTTATTGTGAAAAAATGGTTACAAATGATTCATTCAAAGTATTGCCTATCGCTAGCTACAATTTTTGCCCATCTTTCTGGCAAAGCTCAAATACCGTTACAATAAAGTGTTCGTCTTTTGAGGCTATCCACGAATCAAGCCATTTTTTGATGTCTTTATATGAGCGGAACTGCTGATTAACCAGACCACGTGCCATCGAACGGAACAAGTAATAATCGGACGGCGCAATATCTGGGGAATATGGCGGGTGGGGTAGGACTTCCCATTTGAGCGTTTCCACGTAGGTTTTAACAGGTTTGGCAACATGAGGCCGAGCATTGTCATACAGTAGAATCACTCTGTCGTGCCTCTGCTCGTATTGTGGCCATTTTTCGCGCAGTGCTCGGCTCTGTCGCATCAATTGAAGTCGATACCGTTCCCCAGTGATGGTTTCGTTTGGTTTCAACAGCTCATAATAAATAACACCGACCTGGTCTCAAATACACAGCATAACCTTCGCAGCGTGGATATTTGGCCCAGCCGACGACGTAGAAGCATAATCGGGCAATCCCCATGACTTTCTTTTCTTTGGGTTGCTGTAATGAATCCATTTTACATCACCCGTCACGATACGATGAAGAAAATCCTCCTTTTTTTGCCGCTGAAGCAGTTTTTACAAGTGAAAAAACAACGCTTAACGTCCCTTGGCTTCAAATCATAAGAACCCAAGTTCCTTGCTTTTAAATCATTCCCAACGCATGCAATCGCTTGGAAATGGCTTGGCGGGTAACTCCTAATGCTGAAGCAAGCTGTTCTTGCGTTTGGCACGGATCGTCATCGAGCAATGCCTCCAATTCAGCGTCTTTGAATGTTTTTGGCCTTCCTTCACGCGGACGGTCGTCAACATCGAAATCACTGTCTTTGAAACGACGGAACCAATCACGGCACGTTGTTTCACTTAGAGCAGCATCTCCGTAAACTTTTTGGAGCTCTCAATGCGCTTCAGCCGCCATTTTCTTCGAATGAAATAAGAAAATCAACACTTCCCGCAAATGACGATTATTTGCACAAAATCAGACATTTTCACATAATCAAAAGTATATGACGCCAAAACAAAATCACTATCGTATCAGCGCGGTTTGTTTATCATATGTCTAAGCTTGGTTCATGACGTTTTGGATGTCTAAATCGACCAGCACTTACTGCTGGAGCCATCTATTGACAAACAGCGGGAACTTAGTTGCGCACCTAATATTTCTGTTAAACAATTATATTTTACTCCTAATTTATAATCCGGATACGTTCGTTTTAGTAATTGATATTTTCCAAGTTTCTTTGCTAAACTTAATTCTAGTTCGTTAATTGGCATAAATAGATCTAATAGAATAAGTCTCTGGGTTGTATTTATTATTGATTGTCTTAACTAACCGTATCTAGGAAGAGATATTACTTTGGTTAATTTTAAAATTTTGTCTTCTAATAATGAAATAACTAGTTGAATAATTAGTCGTTTCTCTGTTAATGCTATTGATATTTCACTTATGTCAATAACAGTTGTATATTGTATTTCTTCCAAAGGTACTGGGAAATTATCTACATTGATATGTTGCCTTAGAATGTTTAATAATTCTTTTGGTGGTAAAATGTAGAGTTTAATATTCCATGTCTTCCGTTCACGATTAGTTCTTCCGCTTTTCTGAGTTTGTTAGTAAATTTTCTTAACTAAGTCTCTTCATCTAAGTCTAGTAGTGCCTCATCTATCCAAATATTTATTTCGTTAATTAAAGTCGAATTCCAAGGTGATTAAAACGATCATTTATACGTCTTATCGATTGTAATGTAACGTCAACAATTTTTTCATTACTATCCAGAGATTTAAGTATTATGCTTGTTTGATTCTTTACATATTGTATAATATTTTTCTGATCCTTATATAAACTATCTAATTCTTTGTTCTAATAACTTGCATCAACATCGCATAAAGTTCCGAATAACATTTTACTTATTTCTTCTACAAAGTCAAATAATCCGCGCGTAACTCTTGACGTCGTTCAAAGTCCTGCGAGATAAAATACGTTTTCTAGATCATTCGCGATCTCTTTCAAATAATCTAACCTTTTACTAATACGACTTCTGGATGAGTAAATCCAACTCTGTTTATAAAGACATTTATTAGACAATTCTGTATATGTATTTTTAAGCATTTGGTAATTTTGTTCTAATTCAAATAAATTATATCCTATTACAATTTTCCACTGTTCATGGTATAATTTTACTTTCGAGGTATATAACTTCATCATTGTTCAATTGTTCGATTGAATTTTTCTACGCTGCTAACAGGATGACCCTGGAAAGTCAGGAGGAGAAAGATCGGAATGATTCCTATCAAATTCATATCAATCGCCTAAAATAAAGGGTTTAATATCACTTCTATGATATTGTTTAATTTCTCCTTTTTCTCTAATATGATAAGTTATAAATTTGTCGTGTTGAACAACAGGAAATGGACCTTTTCATTGTGGTTTGAACAATTTAGCATTGAAGTTTTTTACAAGCACCAAATCATTATTTTCGATTGGTGCGTACGTTTTTGTAGGAAGATTATCGTTTTGATATTCGCGTATGCTTTTACGCGCTTCTTCTAATTTATTTCGTGTTGAGTACGTAGATTTTTAATTTAGTGTTGGAGAGTTAACCTTTCCCTTTCTTTGCTGAAGATGTGATTAGGTTCTCTATCAAATTGTCATTTGTAGGTCGTATAGCCCGTATTTTTATTAATCGTTTAATTATACGTGAGCATCGCTTGGGATAGTATCATATTCCATTGCTCGTCTTCATTAATGTAATGTTTTATATACTATATTCTGTTAGTATTAATCTCTCATTTTTTCCGTACGATTGCGGGTGGTAGACCAACGTTAGTACGTGTTTAATGTGCAATTTATCGCATAGAGTGTTAAATTCGTTCGAGGTAAATTTTTGAGCGTTGTTGGAAAGAAGTTCTTTTGGTTTACCGAAATATCGGAGCCATGAATACCATAATGCTCTGATAATTACGGCTGTCGATTTATCTATCAGAGGTTCTACTAGGATGTATCGGATTAGATAATCTTGGGTGACAAGGATGTATCGGTTTTCTCTGTTTGTTATTTTGGATGGACCCATAATATCAATAGATATTTTCTCGTTGGGAGCTTGAGGGATATCCGGTGTGGAATAAACGTATAGTGTGTGTGTGCACACACACACACACACACACACACACACTATACATACATATATATATATATATATATATACACATATATACATATATATACATACATACATATATATATATATATATATATATATATATATATATATATATATATATATATATATATATATACATATATATATATACCAAGCAAATCAAAAACTGCTTACGTGAATATAATTAACCTCAACTCCCATCCACAATGAATAATATGTCTCTTGTATAGACAAGGTTATATATTATGCACTTTTTTCAGCCGAATTCGTTTGTCTCGTACAAAAACGTGTTGAATAAGTGTATTATTAATAAATATATGCAGTTAAAAATATATATTTTGCATTAACTAGAGTCAATATTATATTATACTCCTACGAATGCCACGTATAAAATTTTTCAAGTGTCATAAGATATGATTGACAAAGTGCATATGAATATGATAATGAAACATAGCTAATTAGATTGCATGAGCCTTATTAAATTTATTTTCATCTTTCTATTTTTCTCCAATGCATATTTTTCCCAGCAAAAATGTGGTTTGTTTTTTCTCAGGTCTACCTCTAAGTCATACTTTTTTAACTCTACCATAATGTAAATGTATATTTTGAATGAATTGAAACAAGTGTCAAATGATTAAATAAAGATATAAAATTATGTGTAATTTTACAAGTTGAGTTTCAGAGGTCTCAACGCTGCGTATTCTCTCTGGTTTTAGAAATTTGTAACTAGATTAATTAATAAGTATGGTAAGTACATTTTGAATCCTGTTTATTAAAGTTAACAAAGTTAAGTGTAGCTCTTACAATATATATTGAGTTCACTAAACTAGTTAAAATAATACATGATATTAAATATTCTCGCTGTGTTACAAAATAAATGGTAATTGTAAATAAATAATATGTGTTAATCTGTTACATGATATTTAATAATATTTCTGAGCGTCTTATAAAAGATACTTTTTCTTATAAAAGATAATTCATTTTGTAACACAGCGAGCATATTTAATATCATGTATTATTTTAACTAGTTTTCAGTAAACTCTATATACATTGTAAAAGTTACACTTACTTTATTAACTTTTTCAATAAACAGGATTCAAAATGTACTTACCTTACTTATTAATTAATCCAATTACAAATTTCTGAAACCAAAAAGTACACGCAGCGTTGAAGCCTCTGAGACTCAACTTGTAAAATTACACGTACACCAGGCATTGGAATCATTTTTATATCTTTATTAAATTATTTGACACTTGTTTCAAATGTCAATTCATTAAAAATATACATTTACATTAACGCTAGAATTAAAAAAGCATGACTTAGAGGCAGACCTGAAAAAGCAAACCACATTTTTGCTGAGAAAGGTAAATATGCATTGGAGAAAGATAGAAAGATAAAAATAGATTTAATAAGGTGCATCCGATTTAATTAACCTCGTTTCATTACCATATTCATGTGCTTTGTAAATCATATCTTCTTATGACACTCGAAAAATTTTATACGTAGCACTCGTAGGAGTATAATATATAATAATATTGACTCTAGTTAATGCAAAATATATATTTTTAACTGCACATATTCATTAATAATAGGCTTATTCAACGCATTTTTGCACCACGCGAAAGAAGGTTTCGGAAGAAGGAATTCGGCAGAAAAATGTGTCGTTTGCCCCGCAAACCGAGATATTATTGACGATTCAGGTTATAGGTTAGGAAACCTGTCATACGCGCAATCATGATCGCGGTCACGTGATGCACATCACATGGTGCATCACGTGACCGCATAGATGCTGATAGTGTAGTAGCGAGCGCCACACTGTGTCGAAAATGTGAAAGGGAGAATTCCTGAGGGCGACGACCAAGGAGACGTATCTTACAGAAAAATGTAGAGATTAGAATTTGCATCGCGATATCTCCGCTCGTACGGCACGGAGAGAAAAAATAAAAACACTTTTATATATGCAATTTTTCCCAAGCTATCGAATGAGACGACTTTGAACTTGATCGATTCAGCCGTTGCTGAGATCTGATAATCTCGTTATGCTTGAACTCGCTGACTCGCGTAAAACAGGCGTCGGTCTTTCTCGCTTTTTTTTTTTTGAATTGGCACGAGACGCGACCGCGCCTCTTGATGTAAGGTTTTTGGGTACTTGGCTTGTTAAATTGACATGTCTCGCATTTGCTGATAAATTCTTTGACGTCTACAGTTATATTGGGCCAATTATATTTTTGTATAATTTTTTGTAGCGTTTTTTCTACTGAATAATAGCCATCTAATATACCCAAATAAGCGTCTGATATTATTTCATCTTTATTTGTAATTTCCGGCAAATATTTAGAAATATATATGTGTAATTTATTTTTAAGATAGTATTCATCAATAACAGAAATTTATTTATTAACTTCTTTTTGATCATGTATTATATTGATGTGATGATCATTTTTATTTAGAAAATCATGTAATTTAATACTCAATCATCTATGTGTGGCGTAAAGTAAAATATAAATTTCGTTCTCTCTAGTAATTTCAGGAGAATTTTCAATAAAAAGTATTGTTTTGTTACTTTGTTTTCCAACTTGATTCTTTGTTATTATTTGTTTATTAATGTTTGGTTCAGAGGATGATGGTTTAGGAATATCTTTTTCAGACTTTTCAGATGGTCGTCCCTCTATTATAATTTTCGTTTTAGATTGCAAATCATACATCTCGATTAAGGCGTCAATTGTACTTTGAATTTTTGTATCGATACAACAAAATGTAAAGTCCAATTATCAGGATTGGCATATGGATCTTGTAGGATTGATTGAATTAGATCTAGGAGTTTTTCTATGGAGATGGTTTTCGGATCAATGTTTGACTATCCCGGGACTGGATCTTTGTTAAAAGTAATTTCACGTTTCTTTATTATTTCTGAGAAAACTTGTTTGATCTCTTTATTAGTCATGAAAGAGTCAATTGCGTTTACGGGAATTTGGGATAGAGCATCGGCATTAGTATTTGTTCTTCCTGATTTATAAATTATTTTGTAGTCAAATTTTTCTAATTTTAATCTCCGTCTCATTAGTCTTGAATTTGGATCTTTTACATTCATTAACCACACTAAAGGTTTATGATCCGTTATAATTGTGAACTTTTTTTCATACAAATATTATCTAAAATATTTAGTTGCCCATACAATCGCAAGCAGCTCTTTTTCTGTAGTAATATATCGTGTTCTGGCTTTATTCAAAGTACGAGAGGCAGAAGCTAACGGCTTATCTTTGCCTATTGTTCTCTGTGAAAGAATGGCTCTTATCATTTTGTTTGACGCGTCTATAGTTAAGATAAAAGGTTTATTCCAATTGAGATAGATAAATACAGGTTGTGACAGTAATTTAGATTTGAGAGTTTCAAAAGAGTGTTGCTGTTCGTTTGTCCATTGGAAGTTAGTGGATTTCTTGAGTAAATACGTTAGAGGCTTGGTTATCTTTGAAAAAAGTCTTTAATGAATTTGCGATAATAACCGACTAGTCCAAGAAACTGCTTAATTTCTTTCGGATTTTTCGGCACTGGATAATTCCTAACCATTTTGTTGGTGTTAGACTGTATTCCGCGTTCTGATATAACATGTCCTAAATATTCTAATTCCGGTCTGAGATATTCACATTTGTCCGGTTACAGTTTTAGTCCAACTTGTCTAAGTTTCTCCAATAATATTTTTAAGTTTTATTGTGCTCTTCGATAGTTTTACCATATACTATAATATTGTCAATATAAACAAAGCAATTATTTCCGATTAGTTCTTTTAAACCTTTGTTCATCATCCGTTGAAAAGTTGGAGGTGCGTTTTTTAAATCGAAGGGCATGCAAGTATACTCATAGTGCCCGTCTGGGGTAGAGAATGCAGTTTTTTGAATATCCTTTTGACTTATGCCAATTTGATGAAAACCCGATGCTAAGTCGAAAGTGGAAAAGTAACGGGCATTGGCCAGATGATCGAAGATTTCATTAGTATTTGGAAAAGGATAGGTATTTTGTAATCGATTACTAGTCTTTATTTGAGTTTGTCTGAAACATCCTGCTTTTTAGGCACTATCCAAAGAGGAGAGTTATACGGTGAATCTGATTTTTGTATGATTCCTTTTGCAAGCATGTCTTTAATTTGTTTCTTAATTTCTTCTTGATGTATCAGAGTATAACGGTATTGTTTTACGTTTATGGGACTTTTGTCCGTCGTTTTAATTTTGTGTTGGATTAGGTTGGTGAGAAAAAGAGGATCTCCTGGTAGAGTAAAAATATCGTGGTATTCTAATATAATATCCTAGATATTGTCAGAATGTTCCGAGATATGCGAAAGGCGAGTGTTCTCTTTCAATAATTCTTAACGCGCGTTATTTAATGTCATTTTTGAAGTCAAATAGATCGGTGTTTCGAGAAAATTTTCAATGCTTTTAAGCTACAAGAATATGTAATAAAAAGTAGGCAGTTCCATTTAAAAAATTAAAGGTGTCCTTTACGTGACCTTCAAGCAACTATTCAAAGTCAAATTAATGACACCATCTTATGACCCCCTTGAAACCATGCAACTTTTGTCTGAAACATTTTTACTGAAAATGCTTTATTGAAGAATTATCGAGGTGCGTTTTTTAAAATGGGACACCCTGTATGGCAATACTAATACGCATTTCCCTCTTTCGTTGCATTCTTTCGAATGATATTTTTTTTATCAAAAGCAAAACTTTGCAAATGGAAGGTTCAAATATCTAAATAGAATTTTTCTTAGTAACGAAAAATCAGATCATTAGTCATATAACAAAGAATGCTTTTAAGACCTATCTAATCGAAAAAGGAAAATGGTATCTAATCATTAGTAGTATATATTCCAAAACAGGATACGTGGTCGCTGCCCACAGCAAAGACAAGACTAAGTTAATCGTAGACTTTTAATTTCTTTATTTTTGTAAAAACATGACTAGTATTAGAGAAAAATATAAAAAATATAAAAGATATTTTTAGTTTTTTACACAACTTATAATATGCTCTTTATGCAGTTCTTCGATCTGTGCAAAAATTGCATAAAATAGCTATTAAAATTTATAATCATCTGTAATTTTTACTATTTTACTGATACTTAAATTATAGGTTATTATAGCATATTATAGGTATGATTTGCAATAATGGAAATATAATAATATAATTAATAACATTGTGTGATAGGAAGAAATATATTAAAAATATTAACCCTTAAACACACCGATCCTGTAAAATACGAAAACACATTTTTGGGTCCAGGAAACTTTTTCAATTTTGAGAAGCTATAACTTTGATTACAATTAATATTTTTCTACGATTTTTTTTAAAACGAAAGTTCAAAATCTCAGGAATGTGACTGCACAATCGGCATTGCCGAAAAATAATTTATTGTGAAGTTATAAAAGAAAAATCATTAAGCAAAAATGAGAAATTGGTCAAAAATCCACTTTTCTTTCAAAAAATCATATCTTCACAACTAAAAACGTTTAAGGACTTTCAAATACGGAGTTTTAAAGCTAAAGAGTCATACTTTCAAAATAAAATTTGGCAATGTCATTCCTTTTAAAAAATATAATTATGTAACATGGAGAATATGAGGTATTTTTGGGCATCTAAAAATCCACGTTTTAAAAAATATTATATTTTTGCAACAAAAAACTTTGAAGAACTTTACAATACGGCGTTTTAAAGCTAAAGATTTATACTTTCAAAAAAAAATTATATCATTGTCATTTCTATTTAAAAATGTACTTATGTAACAAGGCAAATATGAGGTATTTTTGATTAAATCGTGTCTAAAGTTGAAAATTAATGTGTTTCATGACACATTAATTTTCAACTTTTCACATTTTCGGAAAAACTCCCTTTTTTACAGCATTTTATAGTATTCCAATTTTAGACAGAGTATATATGAGTAACATCGGCAAACCGACCTGTTCGAACGTATTTTGTCCAGCTCTTTTATGTAAAATACTCACAAAAAAGTTTTACTTACACACTATATGGGTCGCATTGACTCTAAGAAAACTTTGCTACCGTGCCGTTTGAATTCTAGTTGACCAAAAAAGTTGATCAATCATATCAATCAAAAAGAGGAGATTTCAAACTTTTTTTACGTCTTGATCCGAACCTCCTATCTCATTCCGTCTTCACATAGCAAGCGTTCAAAACTTCATATAGAGTCTCTCAGACCCATTTACGTGTTTAAGGATTAAATATATTAAAAATCTCCGCGGATACGCAATTTTGGTAGCGGACAACTACATATTATTGATTTATCGAGACGATAAATATCTATCAGTATTAAATAATATTTGAATTAAACATTAATAGATATGAAATAAATATTAAATAAATGTAAAATAAATATGCAATTAATATTAAATTAACGTTTATGAAATTGTTTCAAATAAAAATTAATGTAAAATAAATATTAAATTAATGTTAAATAAACATTAAATTAATGTTTTTAAAATTATTTTCTTAAATAAAAAAATTAGTGTAAAATTAATATATATTAAATTAAAGTTGAATAAATGTTAAATTAATGTTTTTGAAATTATTGTTTTAAATAAAAATTAATATAAAATAAATATTAAATTAATTTTGAAAAAATGTTAAATTAATAACACAATAATAATAAGAAAGTCTTCTTCGGTCATAGCTAGATCTTAGTGCCTATATTTTATAAAAAAAATCGATCTTTTTGACTTTGTAAATCAGGATACTCTCTTAATATTGCATGTTAAATAGGTGTAATGTCATTAAATATAACATAAAACAAAAATAAAATAAAATAATATACATACATACATATATATATATATATATATATATATATATATATATATATATATATATAATTAGCGTGTAAAAATAGAATAGAAACAGTGTAGGAATGCAAAGAAGAGGAAACTTCAAATATACTTTAGTACTCACCTTCTAATTCATGAGTAAGTGGTACGATGTAATATTCAAACATTCGTGAAAAATTTGCATATATCAAAAGTTTTTAGTGCTACGTTTTTTTGATGTCTTTTGTCTTTTTTTTATTATGTAGTAATAATTATAATTATAATCTTTATTTAATCGTACTGTTTTAAAACGTGCAAAGTGAATTGCACTTGTGAATCCTAAATGAGTATTTTGTACTTGTTGTTGAATAAACGTTTTTATATCTCAAATTTACAAACAGAAGGTTTTACCACTCAAAAATACTCATAAGTACGTTGTTACTACACGAATATACTTGTATGCAGCCCGCACTTTTTAATCATTTACTTTTCCGAAAAAGTTTCTGTTTGAGAAAAAGGTTATACTCATTGAATTAAATACGTTTTCACTATTCAAAGTAACTATTCTCGTGAGTTAAAAACGGTGAAATATTTTTGCAAGAAAAAACGCGTGATAGTTATTTATGAGACCAAGCGTTAGACGACTAATATAACGATCGACTATAATATATTGTGGTTAAACTTGGTGGTTTAAATATGTTCTGTGAGTGCATAGGGCTTAGAAGCTTTAAATGCTTAGAAACAATTTTATATCTCTTACCACTTCTACGCATTTGTTTATTATATATCAACCAATTGTAAACTGTGGATAATTCAACGCAAGTGACGGGAGAGAGGGGGGGGGTTGAGAACTTCCAAGAAATACGGTATAAAATACATTACGTTTTAGTATTAGAAATATGGAATATCTTATAAAAATGTAGAATATCTTATAAAAATGCTATATTATATCTGATATCTTTGTTATTAGATATAGCAATAGATATAGCATTAGATATAGATTTTTATAAAATGTTGTGTATTTTTAATGAAAACGTATCACACCCTGTTATCGATAATGTTCTATCACAAATTATTCCAACATCACAAATTTATTCGAATTAAAAGTACTTTTCTTTGTGTTCCTGTCATGTGATGTAATTGTAACCAGTATCATTGAACTCCTCGCTTAAATAAATGTAAGAAATGATGTTTGATTTATTTTTTTTAAATACCAAAAAAAACAAGCCTTCTTATAACATCTTTGTTTTCTATAATTTATTTTTTTTAACTTTTTTTCTGCAACTCATTCATCTGTATTCTTCTTTACAGTACATCTTCTTCTGCATCCAAGCAGCCATATGTAATTTACCTCTGTAAATGCCTGTTTATCACGAAAACCTTCCTTCAGTATATAATAACACTTATTATAATATTTATGTTTTTATTATTAATATTCAGTATTTATAAATTTTTGTAACAAGAAATAAATTAATAATGAGAGAGTAACTACTTTTGAATTCTGGTATACAATCAGCTAGAAGTCCGTTGAATTCCTCGAAGTTTGCTGAATTTCTCGAAATCTGGCGAAATCCGGCGTAATCTGTAATAATAAAGTCCGATATAATTTGATGAATTCCATGTATTATATTATGAAATTTTGGTTTTTATAACGAATTTTTAACTAAATCAGTTAATCAATTATTAAAAAAGCTGAATTTTTGATGATTTTTTTTTTAGGGAGATTTCTTAGCAATCGCAATGAATTTTATTGAAGTCCGTAGTCCAGTGTACATTTATTTTCTGACTAATCACTCCCTCTATTAATATAAATTGCGCGGAAGTATGATCGTTATAAGTCGAATAATCTGTGTAAGTCAATTGGAATGAATATGACTGGTTTCTCTCACTTTGCGAGTTCCTCTGGTGAGTAACTCTATGGTGGGAGAGCGATGGGCACAATGTTTAACAAAAATTTCTAACAAGAGACTAAAAAGTCAACGTTAATGTTCTGTACAGTGCAGTGGTCGGAAATTAATCTTTCTATGAATTGTTTGTGGATCGGTGAATTGCTCAGCCGGGGAGTATCTCGCAAAAGCAAACATATGTAATCGCGCTCAAGAGATAAGGAATTGATTGCTGAAGATGATTCAAAGCTGAGTCGAAATGTCCGTTTTTAAATTAATAAAATTGTTAATTCTATACACCAATAACCGTGATTACTCTTATTAGCTCATTAATAGTTGATTACCTGATAATTTGAGAGTACTTTATTTCGGTATATTTTATTGTAAATAAAGTTGTAAAAAAGAATATGTTGCAACTTACTTTTTAAACAAGCAATAATTTTTAAATTTTTAAATTTGAAATTATTTTTAGCTCCGGTTCAAGAACATTTGGAAGCAAGATTATTTGTAAATAATTTCTGCAATGTTCTTTTCATGGCATCTTTTGTTGAAGTACCACTAATCAGAAGTAACATATTGATCTATAACAAAGTTTTTAATAAATTATATCCTTAACGTTAAATTGCTAAAATTGCTTTAGAGGAAGAAACTCTATCTCAATAACTCTGAATATGATTATCAATTACTTTTAAATACCTAATAAGCGACAGTTTAATCTTTTCAAAATTATTATATTATTTAAGGGATTAAAATTCGATAATACATTTTAAGGTCAAAGTCATTGGAGCAAAATCTTCTAGAATTCTTTCTTAGAATTTTTCAATTAATTAAGACAGAAAACAATACGTACTAATTATGATTGTGCTTCTTTTGATACTAATGCAACTTCCAAGTTATTGATGTCTTCAATAATTTTCATTGGCAATTGTGGTAACATATCAATATTGTGATGAATGTTTACATTCATTATATGATTATTTTCCAAAAGATTTAGACGTTCGTTTATCCGTTTACACAACATTTTTATTTCACCAACATTTTTTAATATCGAATCGATATTAGTAATAGCTGTAAAAAAGAAAATTTGAAATATTATTTTAAAATATTATTTTTGAAATATAATTTTAAGATCTTTAATTACACTAGCCTGCAAAATTTTGCAAATGTAATAAGACTAGGTGATTTTTAGTAGATTTTTGTGTGCTGAACACAAATCCATTTCCAAATTTGGCTATCACGTCACAATTTTAAGAAAAATGATATTAAAGAAATCAGACTCTTACTTAAAAATTATCTTGTCTCATTACACCCGCAGTAAAAAAGTCTATTTTCACAAACTAGTGTTATTATTTATATATTTTTTAAAAAATACAGATGTTATTAAAAAATAATTATAGTATTATATTATTATTCTGCATTAAAATAATATATTATCAATAATTATAAATTTGATATTTTTCATCATGCATAAAACATTATTCTTATAATTTCTATCTATAAAACTATTTTAGACATAAAATTATTATATAAAATATAATTAAGTGTAAAATTTACTGTGATTATCTATAGATACATTAGAATCACCTTGTGCAATGACAATAGGGATGTTATCAATGTTCTCAATATATGTATCCTTTTCAATATTTTGATAGTCATCTAAAACATTTTTTTTAGAAAATTTATCTTTTTTATTAATTTTTATAACCTTTTCAAATTTAAAAATTGTAAAGTGTCTAAATATTTTAAAATATCTTGTACCTTGTACCCTTAAAGTTTTATTTAATTCAGGAATAGAATCATTATTGCTTTCTTCATTCTTGCTTGAGTCACTGATATTATCTTTCTCTATAAATATATCTGTATTATAATATAGAAACAAAATATTTTAGAAGATATTTAAAAATACAGTTTTTATACCATTATCTTTTGCAATATGAGTTGGTCTTTTTTGTCTAAATCCACGGCCTAAATTTAGGTCTGTATCAGTATTTTCTCATTCATTAGTCTTTTTTCCTTCTTCAAAACATGTTTGTATGAACCTATAATAATTAATTTTTAAGTCACAATTAAATTTTTTTAATTATAACCTACATAACAAATTATATAATAAATTATAATAACCTGTTACGAACAGCAATTGTGTCAATAAATTTAAATTAAGAAAACTGGTATACTGGTTAAAAGCGAATCTTAAGTGCTCAATAATAATTTCCTAGATGAAGTTGTATACATTTATAATATCCCCCAATCTGCGCGTTGCATGTTTGACAAAATTTAAAAAAAATTATCTCAGAGCCTTGGTCGTCGATTGGTTAAGACACCGGCACAGAATATAGAGAGATCCAGGTTCATATCCTGGCTGAGCTAATATTTGTTACAACAAATCTATAGTTTACGAGATAAGGGTAAATACGATCGAGTAGTACAGATTCTTGGTATCTCAAAATTATTAAATTGACTAAAATTTAATTTCGTAATGTTACATTTCCAATTCTATTTTGTTGCGTTTTAAAATCCAGCAAAAATGTGGCACGCAATTTGAGAGAATTTGTAAATATATATAAATTTATCTAGGAGATTATTATCGAACACTAAAATCTTCTGTTGATAGGTGTAGCAATTTTCTCAATTTAAATTTCTCAAATTTATAATTTTTATTTAATTATTTTATACCAGAAATGGAATTACGTGTTAAAAGTAACGAATCACAGAAAGTCACAGTTACTTTTACTTTCAATTTTTACAATAACAATTTGGTAATAATGTTACAATTTTTTATAACAAAAATAGTAACACTGGGGTTGGAATAGCCATTTTTGATCACTGATCATTATTTGTACATTAATAATGCATTACTTTGACTCGTTACTCAACAAGTAAATAACTTACATATTAGTATTTTTAAATAAGTAATGAATAATGATAACGAGTTGATTGTCAAAAGTTATCATTCCATACTATTAATTTCATAAGTACTTACTGTATTTAGCAAGAACAGTAAGGCTGCGTTCGTAAACGTTACCCTATTAGACGGAGAGCTGGCTACATGAGGTGCGACATGCCTCGGTGCATGAAATATTTTACCTGGAAAGGGTTCGATTGCTGCCAGCAAAGCGAAAGCCTGACTGTTAGAAGGCACGCTGGAAGCTAAGTGCGTAGGCGGACGATCAAACGTGTAATTTTTCCAACTACAAAAACTGTCGATGTGCACGGCTGAAAATTTACATAGATATCGAGGATCATGAGAAAAAGCAGTAAAAAAATTGTCAGAAGGGTAAGCGGAAGCTAAAAGGTTGTCAGAAGCTGCCAAAGTTGCGAAAAATATCGGAAAATCTACATTTTAAAGAAAACTTCTGACAATTTAAATTTACACTGTTTACGTATAGAGCAAAGTATATGCAAAGTGTCAGAAGTTAAAGTAGAAGAGATTATGACAAAATCGGGTGCGAAGTGCAAGAGCGTATTTTGGGGCGCGGTGCAGCATCGAGCGCTTTTCTTTTGATTTTCACACCGTACATATTTTAGAGCATTTCTGACAATTTACCTGATTAATTAAGGGGAACTTGAGAAAATATTATTAAAATGTCAGAAGTCAATGAAGAAAAATTCATAAATTTAATTAATAATTTATTGTAACGTTTGCAACATTCTGCGTGATTTCTATTATGTTTAAACAAAGCATATTGAAATGTTTAAATATAAGTGAAAAATAAATGTCTGAATTTTCGAGTTTTCAAGAAAAGTACGAAATAGTCGAATAGAAAGTTTTATGATAGGATCGTTATAAGAAAGATGTATATTAGCTCTGAATGTCGTTCGGCCATTCATCTGCGTTTCAGGTATACTAATAATTTCCTTTCCATGGTCATAACTTTAATTTGTGAGTTCTGAGTCTTTTTACTAAATTTTTAGTAATCTTTATTATTTTAGTTTTTTAAATATTTTATTTCTAATGTTAACTTTGTTTGCGTTTGTATACTTTTTTGCTTTAATTTTCTCAACACTTTATTGTAAACAAGCATTGACTTTTTGTATTTTATAATTTTTGTTTTTAAATGTGTATATCTCCGGTTTCAATTGTCATTGAAGAGGAAAGCAGGAGCGATTACTTATTTTGATCTGCTCGATTGTTTGCTGTCTCTCTTCTTCCCTCTCTGTTTCGATCCTTCGCTTTGAAATGACAGTTTGCTATTTGAAAACAGAAACCAAGGGAAAGCACACTTTCGTAAGGGATCGAGCCGGCAATTTGGCTTGTAACTCGGAGCCTACAACATCGCAGATTTAGTTTCTGATTTTAATTTTGTACTTCAAAACAACAAATGAGTTCTAAGCTAACATGTGTTTTTAAGTGTGAAGCAGTTTCCGGTAAAATTATGAAATTTACCAAAGAAAATTTGCAGCAGTGCCGCGAAAAGCTTCGTATTCGTATTGCACTAAATATGAATGCGCCTGAAGCCGTGGCTGATTTTCTTCTTAATGTTGAAAAAAAAAGACTGGAACTGCGAGACAAATTTCTTTCCGAGTGCGCACAAGATGATCGTAGATTTGAAATTGTTATAAAGCAGAATAAAATAATGAATTTTACAATTTGTAATAAAAAGCAAAAAATATCAATCAATCATAAAGTACAAGAAGTTCGCATGCAACGCGATTTATTTGGCCGACTGTTAGGAATTTCGATGGAAGGGGCGACAGATATAGAAAAAATGTTTTCGTTCCCGATGACTCCGATACCAACTTCATTTTGTCATTTAGATGGCATGATTTGCAAAACCGAAAAATCGGCTATGATTAAAATTTTGCGAAATGACAGTGCTCTACTGTCATTTCGCAGTGCGAACCATATCGATGTTGTAATTGTTGATGGTTTTTTTTTAATTCACTCAATGAAAGATGTGCCGCAATTGTTCGGCAATATTTTTAAAAAAATTTGCAAATTCTTGCAAGATATAATGCTTTATGTGTGCATGTAGTATTTGATCACTACTGGTCGCCATCTATAAAAGACTACGTTTGTTAAGGGGAGGTTCTGACAGTACTCATGAGTACGTTATCTCTGGTCTGGATTAAGCTAGGACGCATGATTTTGCTAAAGAGGAATGACAAATTTAAAGAAACTCTTGTCCTTTTCCTCATTGGCAAAGTAACGATGTAGCCGCTTTTATAGGCAATAAGACTATTTCATTAAATTTTATTAATTGTTATTCATTCAGCGTCGTTAATGGAAATGTTGTCAAAACGGAGAAATTAGATTTTTTTGTCCTTCGCACGAAGAGGCCGATACTAAAATTATTTATCATGCGTCTAAAATAAATTCTGGTTCAACTGTTGTCGTAAAGTACTCTGACACAAATATTGTTATTATTATGTTAGGTAATTTGCATAAAATAAAAGCAAAAATTTATATTGAATGTGGCGTTTCAAGAAGTCGGCATATTATAGATGTAAATGCACTTCATGAAGTTTTAGGATTAGATTTATGCAAAGCATTGCCGGGATTTCATGCATTTACCGGTTGCGATTATGATCCTGCATTTTTTAAGAAAGGTAAAAAGCGCTCATTTCAAATACTCGCAAAAAACGAGGAGTTTCAGCAAGGGTTCGCTAATTTAGGAGATACGGGGATCGATATAGACAATACTTTTGCAAAAATAGAGGCATTCGTTTGCAGTATGTACGGATATGAGACACAAAAAAAAATCAATAACATCAGATATCAAATGTTCCTCCGAAATTATAAAGTTGAAAATACTGATGAAGCCTTTTTAAAAGCAAATTTGTAAAGCTTCGACGCTTCCTGCTTGCCACTTTGCTCGAGCTTCTACAACAAATGAGAAGGGCACACTATATTGCACACTTGTGGAATAAGGCAACATTACAGGATCCAATTGAATTTGAGCCCGAAACATCAGAATGGACCTTAACTAATAGCAAATGTGTTTTTTTTATGGTTTAAATGCCCACAGTTGCCACCATCAGTAAAAGATGTTTTAGATAATCAGGATTTGGAAGGTAATTTTTGATTTGCGACTCTTCGTAGTATATATGATTTATTTAGTTTATTTAAATATTTATTATTTTCAGTTGATGACGAGGAGTCCAAGTATGATAGCGATAAAGATTCGGAAAATGAAGAACATGCACAACATACAGAATATGTTTGATTATTTTAATATTTGCTACAAATAAAATTTTTTTTTCTTATAAAAATTAATATCTTTTAAGTTGACTTCTGACATTTTAATAATATTTTCTCAAGTTCCCCTTAATTAATTAGGTAAATTGTCAGAAATGCTCTAAAATATGTATGATGTGAAAATCAAAAGAAAAGCGCTCGATGCTGCGCCGCGCGCCGAAATACGCTTTTGCACTTCGCACCCGATTTTGTCATAATCTCTTCTACTTTAACTTCTGATACTTTGCATATACTTTGCTCTATACGTAAACAGTGTAAATTTAAATTGTCAGAAGTTTTCTTTAAAATGTAGATTTTCCAATATTTTTCGTAACTTTGGCAGCTTCTGACAACCTTTTAGCTTCCGCTTACCCTTCTGACAATTTTTTTACTGCTTTTTCTCATGATCCTCGATATCTATGTAAATTTTCAGCAGTGCACATCGACAGTTTTTGTAAATGGAAAAATTACACGTTTGATCGTCCACCCATGCACTTAGCTTCCAGCGTGCCTTCTGACGGTCGGGTTTTGCTGGCAGCAATCGAACCCTTTCCAGGTAAAATATTTCATGCACCGAGGCATGTCGCACCCCATGTAGCCAGCTCTTAGACTATATGAGGTACGGGTAAACCTCGTGGGGAATGATCACGTGACCGTGTAGGGACACATTGGTATCGGGAAACGACTCGAAGTTTACGAACGATTCTGGGTAAAATTTATGAGCACATAATATAAATTTATCAGAGATACCTATTATTATTTTAATCTGTTTATTTATAAAATATAAATTAAACTAAACTAATTTTATATGTCATTAATTTTAACTTAAAACTTAATTAAAATATATATTAACTTACTCAACTGTGCATATATATATATATATATATATATATATATATATATATATATATAATATATATAATATGACGCAAATGAGATTGATACAGCTATATTAATAGCATTGACATTAATAACAGATTTGGTTTTAATCTGATTTAAACATCCCTGAATTTAGTATAAATATTTTAAAACCATACATTTTCAACGTACAAAGTATAATTTACATTTAGACATTTTAAAAATATTTATGTTGTGCAAAAAATTTTCTAATTCTTTTTGCGACGTATGCTTTCGTTGACTTAAGCAAACATTTTTTTAAGTTTGCACGAGGACTTTTTCTTTCGTAACGTAAATCTTCGGTAATAAAAATTTAGAAAATTTACGTGCACTGTGTGTTCGCATTTAGTTAACTATTTCATTCTATTTTAAATTATCAATTTCTACATTTATTTGGTATATATAATAGAATGTTTGGTCTACATGGAAAGAACCGCTGTTTTACTAAAATATAAAAAAATTTAGCTAAATGCAAATCTGAAAATAATTTAGGCCATCAATATAATTATGGAGCATTCAAACTGGTTGGTGGAATGTCAAAATGTTTTTCACCATTGCTCATTAAGCTTAACATGTCTATTATAATAATTTTAGTGATCCAACAAAATTATTTAATAAAACTTGTAACATGTCCGCGTTAAAAATTGGGGTTCCATCGCTGCCTTCTATAACTTTGTAGTGGAATTGTGACATAGTCAATTTTTCCGAAAATAATTGTTACCGTTGCGTGTCACAGTCAGAACAGTCAGTCAGTGTCGTCAGTCGTCAGTGAGTCTCTCAAATTCGATACTTATGCGTGAAAGGTGTGTTTCTGCGCATGACAGGTAAACTTTACCTCAGTCGTAAGCAGGGTACGTTAAGGAGTACCCAGAGTAATTTTTCCCTAGCTTTCTGAACACTTATGGGTAAAGGTAAATTTTCCCCTACTGTTACCTTTCGACTTTCTGAACGAGTTCCGAGAAACTTTTACCCTATGGGTAACGTTTACAAACGTAGCCTAATTGAATAAAGATGCCAATCATCGCATGGTTTTTTACGTTTTACAATACAATTACGTATATCCTTTCTTGGCCAATATGTATATTTCTCATCTTTCAACCAAAAAGTAGGAATGTCAGAATACGTTTCGTCTTCTTCACAATCAACAATAAATTTTACAACTGAATATATAACATTATCTTGCTGTAGAAAATATACATTTTTTTAAAAATTGTTAAATTCGAGACGTTTTTTTCCTCAATATTGTATGCTATTTTAAAAGATCTAGAGGACGAAATAATATACAGCATAATTTACAAATAAGTACTTTATAATAATAACGAATATAGCTATTTACTGTTATGCAATATTGGAATTATTGCAAAGGACCCCGCACTAAACAAATGGAAAATGGATCCCGGTCAAGTTGGTTACAACTTCAGTAAAATGAAGTTCATATCTTTTTGATCAAAAATGTTCACAGGCATAAAGCCAAAAAATGGCTAGTTTTCGAGTTACAGAGCGTTAAACATAAAAAAATGGGATTATTGCGAAAGGGTAATTGTAATATATAATGCCGGCAAAAAGTTTCGAATTGGTAAAATATCCTGAAAAATATATCGATAAAAAAAATCTATCTTCTGCTAAGAGGGGGGAGGCTACACGGCATCCCCCCTTCCCCGCCTGTGTAGTGAAACGATAGGCAAAAAATCTTAAGTGGCACCATGGGGACTCGTTTGTAAGGATATTTTCTGATGAAAACAACGAGGGGTAACAGAGATCCCAACGATTTCATTTTCCGTAGAAATATAAAACATTAAAGTTAAAATTATCATGTTCATTAAGAGCTACCGCCGGTAGAGTTACCCAAGATGTACCGCGTGGAGGTCGCACGATCGGATTTACATCTCTTTGGGGTGCTTGATTGATAACGTGAGTCCCCTTGCCTCTCACGTGTGCGTGTGCGGACTAGACTCTAAAATCCTTCTAAGAATCCAAATCCTTGTAAAGATCCAATCACTTTAAGGAAAAGGTTGTTTTCACTGTCTTAAAGTGAAATCTCACTACAAGGGTTTTAGAGTGCAGCGCATGTATCGCAGTAGAGATAAAGACTCCGTGGTTTGTCACTTCCACAGTAATTAAAAGACTCCAAACCCTCTCTGCTGCGCACACGTACGCGTGTGAATGTTGCAAAAGAATCGGAAACTCCTTCTTTTTAAACATCAATTGCTTCCGGTACAAATTGTTTATATATTGCCCTTGTCTGTTTCCTGCATCCTGTACGCATTGGAGCAATCTCGTTGATGGATAATGAACATTTTCTTGATGGCGTGCATAACCCAAAAACCACGAAACACAGCTGATATGGGCGCAAATACCTAATGTTCGAGCGCCAGATTTACAGGTACAATAATAACCTAGTATTGGTTCATTATTGTCGTTGTCATTATCCATATCGTCTATCTCACTGTCATTAATGGAACGATATGCAATCCATAGCTGATGTTTTGTCGCATTTCGGAATTGCAAAAACACTCTAACCCCTATGAATCCTGGCTGTGGTATTCTGTCTGCACATTTTAGCATTTCAACGTGAAACTCTTCTTCTTCTCTTTGTAATATGTCTTGAATGTAAGAGAATGCTAATTTAATTTGATATATGCCAACTGTAAGGTTTCTTAAAGCATCTAATGTCAATTTTGGAAAATCCATCAACTGGTCGGCATTCAATAAAACCCACCTTTGAGCATTTTTCGTACCGAGATTTTCAACCTCAATCAGTGCTTGGACGATATTCGGTGTTCTTGCCCTTTCAATCATTTGTTGGACCATTTCAGCATCAGTTCCTTCCATCAAAATAGGAGGGTGATATTTATTAATTATTGCTCCAGTTATTCTATAGAAGTCTCCAATGCTTGGAACATGTTGGATTTGGATCACTTGCTGAAACAATTTAAATATCGTCTTAATATGCCCGTTTCTGGCTTCAACAATCCATCTCAACTTTGTAACCAGACGTGAATTATTAGCATCTTCTACATTTAATTGATGTTCAACTTTTTGGAGAAGCGCTGGCATTTTCCAATTAATACCTAGACGAGTCAACAGTTCAGTGGCATCCCGATACCCTCAACTATGAGAATATCATTATTCTTTAACTATGTCGTCATTTTTTCAGCATTTTTCACAAATTCATTTTTAAAAATAGCAACGTCATTGTTACGACTGTCAGAGAAATATGGCCTTTGAATGTCGAGTATGTAGCCATCAGGTACAACAATCAGAACAGGTTTGACAAGATGTCGTCCCTTATGGATGCAGTACGATTGTCGAAGAGCTTTCCCAGCAAACACCACGTTACATGTAACGTAAATGTTAGTTGTAATTTCCCACTCAACAATGTAACTGTTATATAACACACTCGTTATATAACAGTTACATTGTTGAGTGGGAAATTACAACTAACATTTACGTTACATGTAACGTTGTGTTTGGTGGGTTGAAATTACTACTTTTTTGGATATAGCTATAAGTACCGTCAATTGAAGCAATTACCCAAGGAATATGTGGCTCAGGATTATATAATTGATTTGCAAACTTCGTCACGTGTGTATCAACATAATGATCTCTTGTAATCGAATCAGATCCAATATTGCTAGGGACAAAACTGCATTAAAGATTTGCATTAAAGATTTTCTGACAGTTGCAACGATCAGACTTACTGCCTGTCTACTAGAACATTGGAATATAGCAACGAGAAAACTATCTGACGCAATTTGCATAAGAACATGTAACAAAACGCCCCTCCACCTCGCGCGCACTGCCACTCCGCTCCGTCCACCCGAGCAATACACCGGCAGAACGCCACGTGCGCGCACCGAGCTAACCTGCCGTCGCGATCACGCGGCAGCACGCGCGCAGCCCGTGGCGTTCGGCAACGTTCCCACTCCGGGCCAGCCGACCGAACGCGCGGATTGGTCCGCCCAACCGTGCGTTCGGATATATAAGCCGGCAGTGGGAACGCCGAGTTAGATCTTCCCGGTCCGCCGAACCCGACAAGTCGAGAATCCTCGACCGCAACTCCGACTCCCAAGAGGACGAGACTACTCGCCTCATCCAGAGTCCCCTCGACGAGAATCCTCGTCGTCCCGGCTAGCTGAGGATCTTCGACTAATCCTGCTATACCGAATACCGTTCCGCAGCTAATCACGGCGAGCATCTTCGCCGTGCTCCGTAGCCGAGTATCCTCGGCGAATCACCGTCTACGACGAGCATCCTCGTCGACTCCGCAGGCTAGGTATCCCTGGCCAATCACCTCCGTCCTCTCCCTCAGGGAAGACTCTCTTGTAACCTAAAGCCTCGTCAGAGCATCCGCGCTCTGGCGAGATCTTCGCCTCACTTTGCACGAGGCGGCTCGAGCGAGGCGCGGAATCGCCGTCGCTCCGATCCCGCGTTTCGCGGCTCCCCGATCATCCCGGACACCGTGTCCGCTTAAAACCACACGATTAGTTTAAGTTGGATTATTTGTAGTTTCCGATTCCGTCAGTATTATCGCGGTTCTAGTAAGTCAATTCTTATTATATTTCTTTTTAAGTTAGAATTATTATTTGTCGCTTTACCGTTTCGTCCGTATTATCGCGACTATCATAATTTGATTCTTGTCTTGTTATTCATCTCGACTCTCGCCTAGCATTTTCGCCATTTCGCGCGTCGCCGTACTTTTTTCGTTACCCAAGCTAGCGATCCGGACAGCTCAGCGGCGATTGGTCGTCGCGACCACCGCGAGCCAATCGCGTCTCCGCTTAGGCTAAGTCCATTTGTCGCGAGGCGTTCAAATCAACAGGTTATCTGTCTACATGTAAGTCTACTACAAAGTCTTGAATAAAGATTTAGTGTTTTATCACCTAAATTCCGAGTGCAATTATTCTACCGAACCCGGCCAATCCGACGAGCTTATCCGCAACCGTATCCTGACTTCTACCGCAACCGCACGAAAACCACCAGCGTTACAAACATCAGAAGGTTCTTTTTACTTATATATCTATAACCACCATCCTGAGGTACTCTATCGCAATAAGTAAATAAGTCTCGAAATTGTTCTTTTGTCATTGGGCAAAAACATTCAAATTCATCGTCGCTTATACTATTTTCGTCTTCAATTCTCGTCAAACTTGTTGCTGCGTTCCGAAGTCTTTGCAAAAATATTTCGAGTACAGGTCCTTTAATCACGTACGGCCTGTTAATAAATTGTAAACCAAGCAACGATGGTTTCAAAATAAAACTTTGATCGTCTAAGTGATGTCTACATAGTTTAACATTGCCAGGAATATAAATATTTTTCAAAATAAAAACGTTTGCTTTGCATTCGGCTGATAATCTGTGTATATTATTAACGGAATTGCAGATCAGACAAGTACTATTTCTGGTTTGTGTTAAAATATTTAGTCTCAAGCAAGATGGGTCTTGTTCCATTGCATTTATTTCATTAGAAATTGATTGGTTGCAATTGATGCATATTCATGTGAGTTCTGTTACTTCAAGAGGTGGTCTATTGAAACCATCTCGTCTTTGAATAGCTATTTCAATTTTATTGTCATTTTGATCCCCATATATCCGAGCCATTAATCGGGGTGCAAAATTCCGATCATAAATGTTACAATGTTGTACGTTTCTGAAAGCCATATTGTATTATATAAGGTTAAGAAAACTTAGTACAATAAACGCAATAATTATAACAGTTGTCGAATTTTATTATGTAGACATGTAAGACACGGTATTTTTATGAAAAACTAGAGAGAATATAGCTATCCCTGTTTGAAGAAAGGAGTCGTTCGGGAAATTAATTTTCGCGTGTTTAAGAGAATTGAGTTTATTTCAATATGTCTTTCCGATACAATTGCTTTCGCAAGACTGATTGAAGCGCGAAACGGAATCGGCGATCCACGGAATATTTCACGGAACGTTGACTGCTAGGTATTTAACACCGACGCGGGTCGAAAACAAGTCGTGCAAATATGTACGACCTTGAGGCGCTTGTAAGGGAAAAACGCCATAAATAAGATTCGGCGGAAAACATGCGATATTGAAAAACAATCGCGACGGTCGAACGATAATAGAATTCTTTGAACACCCACTACCGCTTGATGCTCGCAGTTGTTATGATTCGCAATCTGTGCCCTCGTTGTTTTTATCAGAAAATATCCTTTCAAACGAGTCCACATGGTGCCACTTAAGATTTTTCGCCTATCGTTCCGCTACACAGGTGGGGAAGTGGGGATGGCGTGTACCCTCCCCCCTCTTAGCAGAAGACGGATTTTTTATATCAATATATTTTTCACGATATTTTACCAATTCGAAACTTTTTGCCGGCACTATATATTACAATTACCCTTTCGCAATAAACCCATTTTTTCAATGTTTAACGCTCTGTAACTCGAAAACTAGCCATTTTTTGGCTTTATGCCTGTGAACATTTTTGATCAGAAAGATATGAACTTCATTTTACTGAAGTTATAGCCAATTTGACCGGGATCTATTTTCCATTTGTTTAGTGCGGGGTCCTTTATCATCAATTGGTATTATTACACATTTTGTCTCAGCGGGAAATGAAACTTAATCTTTCCTCACTTAATTTTGTTTTCACTGAATTTATTTTTGATAATTACAATATAATCGTATAAGATACACGCGTTTATTATTAATAACGGGCGAATTTGACTTTTCATCTTGGCACAATCTGAAGCAGCCACTCGCGTCTCAACTCTTTACTTAATCCTCGTCTTTAAAAAAAAGGAAAGAGCGAACAATTTTGTGTCGAGTTATAAATCACGATTTTCGTACGTGCGGAAGCGTGTACTCTGGCTCGTGGTCGAGAGCGTAATGAATGCGAGACGCGGCATCAGGACGAGCGATATCGTCATTGAATTGCAATTTTTATCAAAAGAATGCCGCATAGTAACAGGAAAATTCGGGGGCTTGAGACCCCTGGTGATAATTGCGATTTCCCTTTGTTTTAATTCACACCGCATCGTCCATCCATCGACCGCTCCCCGCACCATACGCACACTTCCACTCGCGTGCGCCTATATGCATTTGATCGCTTCGTTACACATTTTGTTGCAATATCTTTAAAATCGAAGGTTGATACATCTGACATTTCATGTATATCATCAATTTTGATTGATAAACTAAACTGAGGCTTATTTACAAAATCAGATACATTTAAAAAAATTTTTCCAACTATTTTTATATTATCATTTTCAGTTTTATACAGATCTGAAATTATTATATAATTTGAATTTTTTAACACAATTATTTCTTTGACATAGAGACATTGTCTGATTTTTAAAAGTAAATTTCAGTAGATATGTGTATTATATGTTTTCCCGTTTTTATATTAAAGGTTTATTATTATCTTCAACCAATGATAAGTTTAACTTTTTTTGAGCAAAGATTAAATTTTTTTCTTTAGTAATTTTATTATATATTTGTTGTAAGGGGCACCGTAAATTTTTGAGTTTCTTCTTAAATTTACTCATATAATTTTCAAATTAAAAAACGCTGAAATTATGAAGTTTTCCAAACAATAATACATCATCACATACAAAGATGTGAAAAGTTATGCACATTATAAGAAATATACTCTTTACCATATATTTCTTTACACTTGATAATAAAATATTTAATTAAAGGTTTTTGCATATTCATTAAGGCTGACGCATTTCAATGAACACAAAATTCTTATAGCAACATGTAAACATAGAAAATGTTTATACTGTACTTTAGGCAACTTTCCTTTCAGTGCAATGGGACCTGTATATAATAAAAACTGTCTAAATTCTGTCGTTTTCCACTTGTCTATATCTTCTATAGATCTTGGTAAACAACAAAAATCTTGAGAAATATATTTTCTAAAAATTTTCATTGTTTTTGATATTTCTTTTATATTGTTATCATGTAGTCTAATAGAATTTCTTCCTTTTTTTCCAATCCAAAACATGAAAAATGTCTTCATTACACCAAGGCACACAAGGTGCATATAGTCAAGAGGTATGTTGCTAACTAAACCAATGCCAATTTTTTCTAAAGAAGTAATACCTTTATGGTGTTCTTATTGCAATTGTAATATAAAACTTTCGTTCATTCTTAATGTAACATCAAGTTTTAAAAATATAATTCTTCCTCTTAAGTATTTACCTTTTTGCAAACATTTATTACATCCAAAATATCCTGAGTGATATTTTGTTGCAAGTACAAATGATGTAGCAGGTGCTATCACAAATAATTTTTTTTAATTCTAATTTAATTAATTTATTATTTATAATAATACCATTGTTACTTAACAATAAATATTCCTCAACAAATGGATTTAAAAAAGTTGTTGTTGATTCTGGTTTTTTTGTTCCATGATAAACGCCTATAATAAAAGGTTCTGAAATTTCGATTAAGTCGATTGGCATTAAAATAGGCCAAAATTGACTATTTGATAATTTACACAATAGTAATCCATCAATATTGATCATTAATGGAAGAACATCTAAATTTTGTGGCAGTGTTTTCTGATGTATTTGATGTAATATACCTTCCTCAATACCAAAATGTATATATGCACCAGGTGGCATATTGACAATATTATCAGAGAATTTAGGAGTGTTTAATAAAGTTCTACAATCTTTGGAAACAGATAAATTTCCTGATCTCATTATTGACAATAGTTCATTTGTACTATTATGTGAGATATTATTAGTAATAATCCATTGAGCTAGTTTATTTTCTAAACTAATTTTATTCTTTGTTTCAAACACATCTTTTCCAATATTAATGTTTTGATCTTGATACGTTAATATGAAAAGAATCATAAAGATTATTAAGATTAACATTAGTTATATGACTATTATTGTGATCATTAATATTATTTATGCCATTAGATCCAGTTGACGTATTTTCAGAAGTGTCAGAAATATTATGTGTTCTTTTAAAACTATGATATATTCGTCCTCTAGTCTTATTAAATTCATCCAATATAATTCTACAGAAATGTCTATTTGTAACCTTTGATAAGTCTTTCTTTTTTCTTTCTGATACCTATAAATAAAAATATATATTACAAATATTACAAAATAATAATAAAGGTGCGAGGTTATTAAAATTTTTATAACTTGTTATAACTTTTTTTTTTTTAGAAAAAAGGCAAAGTCTTTTTTTACAAAAAAAGACAAATAATCAAATGAACAAATATAATGTCCATTTCATCAATGTAGACTAACTTCGACCTCAGTTTAACTAATTCATTATCTTTTTCTAGTTCTAAGAATTAAATTAAGATAAGAGTAAGTTAAACCAAGATCAAAGTTACTATAATCTACACTGGTAGAAATGAACATAAATGTAATTAATGTGTTTATATTGATTTATAACTTTAATATTGAAACTTAACCTAAAAATCGATTCACTGTAGATTTACTCAATTGCTTGCAAATGCTTAGTTAAAAATATATATTGATTGTAAATACTTTTATTAAAATATAATATATTTATAGGTATACCATTTTGTAAGGCAAAAAAACTAGAAAATCGGCTTGCAGAACAGGAAGAAAAACCGGGGATTTGCTGCAATATTGTTATACAGCGGGATGTTTTGTATGTGAGAGATTATCCGTTGTAGATATAGAAGTGGCAAAAAAGACTACGGAAACCACGCAAAAAATCCAATATCATTAAAAGAAAATTTTATTTATACACTCGTTAAAGCTTATATAGCGCGTGCTACGTACGGATAGAATAGAGAATGTCGTTGAATATCGTTAGCCGGCTTTTTCTTTATCGAGTGGCTAAGCTGTTGACCATGCGAGCCAATAAGCTGCGAGCATGAGCACGAAATAAATCACAGCACAGAATAATATCACGTAGTTCAGAGGCGCGAACATATAACGTGGGAAGTACTGAACTAAAGTAATACAATGAGTGCGTTTAAGATGTTATCTTACAATATTAAATGATTGATTCAAAGTGAAAATAACATAAAAAATTATCTTTTAGACATGTATATTATATGGATATATAATTAATTTTATTTTATTTAAGTTAATTTAAAACTAATATCTTTAATTGTAATAATCGTGTCGTAAGAACTTAGCTAGACAACTTGCATAACTGCAAAACCATATGCATAAGGAAACCGATTGGTCAATTGACTCAATTGTTACAAAATATTTTAATTGCAACATTAATGAATTGTGTCACAAATGTATACATAAAATATTTTGTTTGAAATATTTATAATATAAGACGTTATGAAATGTTTCAATTGCAACGTTCACGAATTGTGTCATAAATATATATATAAAACGTTTCATTTGAAACATTTATGATATAAAACGTTTCATTTGAAACATTTATGATATAAGACGTTATGAAATGTTTCAATTGCAACGTTAACGAATTGTTTCATAAATATATACAAATATAACGCTTCATTTAAAATATTTATGATATAAAACGTTATGAAATGTTTCAATTGCAACATTAATAAATTGTGTCATAAATGTTTATATAAAACGTTTCATTAAAGTCAGAATGAAACAAGTCAAAATATTACATACATGGTGCGTTCCATAAGTAATGCGACCAATTTTTTCCTGACGCGACGATACACCGCAGCGTGTTCTAACCTGTTGGGAAAGGTGGAGGGGAGTGTTAGCTTCAAAATGCGCCCGGTCTCGGTCGCTTCCGAGCAGCAGGAGAGTCAGGACGTGCATTCCCGTGAACCGCGTTTGAGGTTAACGTAACACGGCGCGATGGATCGTACTGTGGAGCAACGTTACGCTATCAAATTCTGCGTTAAACTTGGAAAGTCCGCCACCGAAACGTTGCTATTAATTCAGCAGGCCTTTGGGAGTGATTGCTTGTCAAAATCACAAGTTTTCCGATGGCACAAGTCGTTCAAGGAGGGCCGAGAGGAAGTCACCGACGAACCCCGCATTGGACGTCCATCAACCTCCCGAATTGACGAAAATGTGACGCGTGTGCGTGATTGTTTAAATTTTGACAGACGGTTGAGCCTTCAATTGATAGCAGAAACTCTTAACATTACGAAAACAACAGTTTTTCGTATTGTAACCGACGATTTAAACATGAAAAAGGTGTGCGCCAAACTGGTCCCTAAAGTGTTGACCGACGAACAAAAGAACATGCGAGTGCTTCGATGCCAAGAACTCTTGGAAATGTGTGAAAATGATCCTAATTTTTTAAACTCAGTTATCACCGGTGATGAGTCGTGGATTTTTGAGTACGACCCGGAGACAAAAAGACAGAGTTCAGAGTGGCACACTCCATCGTCGCCCCGCCCCAAGAAGGCACGCATGAGCAAATCCAGAATCAAAACCATGCTCATTGTCTTCTTTGACGTCAGAGGCATTGTTCACCATGAATTCGTACCTACAGGGACCACTGTGAACGCAGCTTTCTACTTGGAAGTGCTAAAAAAATTGAAAAAAAGGGTCACACGTTGCCGAAGCGACATCAAGAACGCGTGGAAGCTGCATCATGACAACGCGCCAAGCCACAGCGCCTTCGTTGTCAACGATTTCCTGGCCAAGACCCACACCCCATTGGTTTCCCAGCCTCCCTACAGTCCCGACCTGGCACCCGCAGACTTTTTTTTGTTTCCTCGTTTGAAACAAGGCCTGAAAGGAAAACATTGGGGCACAATTACAAACATCCAGGCACATGTGACATCGGCTCTAAAGGACATCCCGGAGAAGGCCTTTCAGGATGCCTTCCAGGCCTGGAAGCATCGCCTCCAAAAATGTATCGATGCGGGAGGGTGCTATTTTGAAGATTTCTAACCATTGGTACAAATATATTCAATAAATAGTTTTTTATGAATTTGGTCGCATTACTTATGGAACGCACCATGTACATGTTTCATATTTAGTGGGAATAAGTGTTCAACAGAAGTTAATAGTATAAAATATAAAAGAAAGTGTGCGTGATATAATAAAATTAAAAAAGCATTTAACTTAAGAATTCAATGAGAGGAAGGTTACCAAATCTCTTCAGAAAATTTAAATACAGTAGAACTTCTCATATCCGAAATAACAGGGAGACAAAATTGTTCGGATAAGGGAATTTTTAAAAAAAACTAATAGAATAAAACTGTACTAATAGAATAATAGTACATTATGCAAAGAAAGTACGTTTTTTGCGGTATTCGAGGAAGAACAAGCGCGTTTTTCTATCACTATCTGTCCTAGTTATAGGTTATGAGAAATCAGCATACTGCCTTAGTTTATGCATTCGACCCTACGCTCAGCGCATGTGCTACGAAACGTTTCACAGTTTCTTAATAAAAGCACGGTTGCGCATGCGAACCGTACGAGAATATTGATTTTGCCATCCACGGACGGCTATATCTTTCACCCCAAAGATTGGCCATTTACGGCTATGTTACCAACTGTCCCAGAATGTCAAGGAAAAGGTGCTTTTTTTGCATAAACACATTTTTATACACATTTTTATTAAATTTTATTTATTCAAACAGAAACTTGAATTTTTAACATAAAGGACTCCATATATTCAAAAAAATTAAATTCTTAACGTAAAGAAAACCAAATTAATTTTACAATATGTTATAACATTTGGATAGTGGAACATTCAGATATTAAAAAATTTGAATAATAGAACTTTGAATATGGGATGAGGCTCTACTGTAATTCCAAAATTACAGAGAAAAGTACTTTACATCCTTTATGGAATTTAATTTCTGCTGATAAAAAAAAAACTAATCAAACCATATAACATAACACAAGTATAACGTAATCTTTTAAGAAATCAAATATAATATTTCCTTGATATGACTTTGTTAAAAAAACACATGACTCGGGAGTTCAACTGATACCATAAACCCGCATTCTTTGGGAGATATCTTAATTATTTTTTACAACACCTTTTCTCGCAAAAGAAGGGTGCAATTACGGACATAATGGACAGAGCAATCTTATTATCACACCCCAAATTCCAATGGGATTAACTTATCATTGAGACATTCCTGAATAATGATTACCCCATCTACTTGATTTTTGAGCACCATAAACTCAAGACTTGATTACTGATTCATGAAATTAAGACGAGATAAAAGAATTTTAAACAACAAAAATTTGAGTGAATGCATGGACAGAAAGATGGTTCACTATCCCATACATCCATTTAATTTCTAACAGGTTTAAGAGATAATGCCACCCCTAAGGCCCTAAAATGATATCTAAGTTTAGGAATTTATTGTGGGTAAATGAATAAATTTATATAAAAAAGAGCTTAGAGGGCTTTATTGTACAGTCGTGAGCTAAAAGGTTGCAACACATTTTCTTCGATGTTTTTTGGAATGTAGACTTGCTCATCGATCGGCGAACGTAATTGGTTGGATCCACAGGTAAGAACCAATTACGTTCGCCGTTCAATAAGCAAGTCTACATTTCAAAAACCATCGAAAAAAATGTGTTACAACCTTTTAGCTAACGACTGTACATATGTTGACGAGTAAAAAAATATTTTTTAATTTTTTTTTCATGCACAAAATGGTGGCGTATTGGCCTATTTACGAAATTGTCTTTTCTTAAAGATGAATTTTTATGCAAGTTTTCTGCGACATGGTTTATACTGTAACTAAACAACAAAAATCTACATTATCTACATATTCAAAACTAATGAAGTATGTAGGAATGTTTAAAAATATTAATTTTTGTCGAAATAGCAGCTATTTATAGAAAAAAGTGCATTTTTTATCCAAAAATTTGTTTAAAAAATGTTGATTGCAAAAAGAGTTTTTAATATTTTGCAAGAAGCTTACGTACTTCACTGTAGAATAGTTACAAGAAGATTGTGTTAAAATTTCATGTTATCGGATAAAAATTGTAAGAATGACGTTGCACACAAATTTGAAAAACTGTGTTTTGAGAAAAACGCGTTTAATGTTTTGGTAACTGATTTTTTATGTATAAAGTTGAAAATTTTTAATTTATCTCTAATCTGCGATATCTGCCTCTTAAAGCTTCTACGAGTTCAGCAGCCTCATTACATTCTTTTCTTGTTGCTAATAATGATATTCTGGTCTCTCTGCTTCTTGAGTGAAATTGCGCTTGGCAAGTGCGACGCGCCGCGTATCCAATTTTTGGCAATAATATTACAAGTAATGCCCACCATGAGGTTTAAGACTTGCATAATTTTCATTAGACCGTTATAGCCATCATTATAATAGTAAACAACCAAGTTTGTTGCATAAACACAGACAAACTAATGGCGTCTCCTAAACACAGAAACCGACGCTTCCAAAACTATTTACTGATTTAGTACAAGTAATAACACCTATGTTATGTTAGTCAAAGGTTTATTTTCGATGTACGAGGTGTGTTCAAAAAGTATCGCGAATTTTGTGTTTTTTCAAAAATTATTTATTTATTCATGAATATCTATTTTGTCCCCTTCAAAGTAATCCCCATGAGATATTATACACTTGTGCCAACGGTTTTTCCAATCTTCGAAGCACTTCAAAAAATCATTTTTTTTTATCTTGTTCAGCTCCTCCTTCGATGCCGTCTTTATCTCGTCAAGCGTAGCGTAACGTCGTCCTTTCATGGGCCTCTTCAGTTTAGGGAACAAGAAAAAGTCACAGGGGGCCAGATCTGGGGAATACGGTGGCTGCGGCATCATTAGTGTGTTGTTTTTGGCCAAAAAGTCGCGCACAAGCAACGATGTGTGAGCAGGGGCGTTATCGTGGTGCAAAAGCCAATTTTTGTTTTTCCACAAATCCGGGCGTTTCTGGCGGATTGCTTCGCGCAAATTGCGCATAACTTGCAGGTAATATTCCTTATTGACCGTTCTACCCTGTGGCAAGAACTCATGATGCACCACGCCCCTGCAATCGAAGAAAACTGTCAGCAAAACTTTCACATTCGACCGAACTTGGCGCGCTTTTTTCGGTCTTGGTTCGTGCGGCAGCTTCCATTGAGATGATTGAGCTTTGGTTTCCACGTCATAACCATAAACCCACGATTCGTCACCAGTTATGACCCTCTGGAGCAAATTTGGGTCGTCGCGGACAGAGTCCAACATCTCATTAGCAATGTTCATGCGATGCTGTTTTTGGTCGCAATTGAGCAATTTTGGTACGAATTTCGCGGCGACCCGTCTCATGCCCAAATCATTGATAAAAATCGAATGGCACGAGCCAATCGATATGTTTAGGTCCTCAGCAACTTCTCTAACGGTGATTCGACGATTGGCCAATACCATTTTCTCCACTTCATTAATTTTTTCGTCTGTTGTTGAAGTGCTCGGGCGTCCGGCACGCTCTTCGTCGTTCACATCTTCTCGGCCTTCTGAGAACATTTTGTACCACCGATAAACGTTGCTTCGGTCCAAGGTAGCTTCTCCGTATGCCACAGTCAACATTCGGAATGCATCCGCGCACTTAATTTCGTTTTTCACACAAAATTTGATACAGGTTCTTTGATCCATTTTTTTGAATAGGTAAAAATCGAAGACGATCCAAAACACGTGCAAGCAAAGCAGCTGTCAACAATTAAGTGAACATTCAAAATGGCAGAGCTTGTCGGCATAAGTGAGAGACATGAGTACCAACATAACGCCACAAAAAGATCGAAATTCGAATATACGTAACCCGCGAAAATTCAAAATTCGCGATACTTTTTGAACACACCTCGTATAAATAGGTCCATATATCTACGGAGCATGTAATCAGCTCAAACACTATAATACAGTTCGAATTTTGTTCTAGAACTACTTGCATCATATTTTTATAAGTATAAACTAATGATTTAAACAAAAAAAGAAAAATTGATTTTTTCAAACCTCAGGAGGGGCGTTACTCTTCAAAAATATCACTGGGGATCTTGATACCAAAATCTAGTATTTTAGTCTAAATAAATTGGGGGCAATCATTAGAGGACACAAAGACAGTCTCCCTAAAATGTCTCAAAAAAACGTGGTCTATAAAATTCTATGCAAAGATTGTGACGCTTCATATGTGGGCAAACATCCAGACAATTAAAAACCAGAATATCAAAGCATAAGAATCACATACGCCGGATTATTAATACAATCAATCATCACAGAACATAGAATTAATAGTGAACACGCTTTTGACTGGAAAAATGTTTTAATCCTAGACAAAGAGCGCTTCTTGAGGAAGCGCTTGATTTCAGAAATGTTATATATAAAGTGCCAAGACAATGTCCTTAACAGACAAGCGGACACAGAGTACCTACATCTATACTTGTATCCTTGAAAGACAATTTTCGACTTGTTATTTGTAAACGTCTCTTTTTCCGCTCAATCTCGCTTTTTGTATGGCTGAGCAGTTAACGTCTGAGGACAGTACAGCTAACCGAGAAGTTGACAGGTAACACTATTACAACGCTCTATGTCGTGAAAATTTTTAATAATTGTATCATCGTTAATCTAATTTATATCAGTGTCAACGTTTTTTAATCCAACATTGAGTAAGCTTGTGTAGTTTGTGAACCCTTAGCCTTGTTTCACATGGTGAGTGAGTAAAAATAATGAGAACAGGGAATGGAAAGTTACTTTTTAAAAGTAACTCGTTACCGTTAATCGTTATCAAATCAAAAAAATAACTAGTATTCGTTACTTGTTACTGATTCTCAAAAGTAACTCGTTATCGTTACCGTTACATAGAAAGTAACAATTCATTACTTTTTCGTTACTTTTTTAATTTTTAAATGAAATTAGATTATGCTTAAAATTTTTATAATTCTGAACCTACAGTTCTTAAAATAAATAAAATTATAAAAATTATATAAGTTTTATGGATATGATTCATATAGGATTTATTAAATATAAACTCAATAAATTTATCTATATTTCTAATAGAAAGTTTATTACAAAGGTTGATCATTATATCACAAAGGTTTGACTTGAAAAGGTATTACATTTTTAAAAGAAAGTTTATTACAAAGGTTAATTATATCACAAAGATTTGACTTAAAAAGGTACTACATTTTTATCGTTGTTAATTTACTATTTACTTTTAACAAAAGTTGATATTCTATTATGTCATCCTTTAGATGACCTTTTGAATGTGATAATACAGAATTAGCTATACTAAACAGTCTTTTGACTGATGTACTGCTGGGTAGTGTCATATTAAATTTAATAAATGCTTTTTTTCAATTTGGGATAATCATTTAATAATTTAATATCAGACTTTTTTGATTTTAAAAATCGCTGCAGTTCTTCTTTTCCAGATTCAGAAGCCGATTTTGATCGATGAAAGTCCAAAAAGTCGTCGTGATCTACACTTGAGTTTGAAAAGGTTTCGCTTTGACGAAAGCCTAACAAATCTTCTATGTAACTCTCAGCTAGTTTTTTCTTTTCTCCGCTTAACCAGTTATATTTAAATTTCGAATGTAGGCAACTGGCAGTTATTAATTCTTTTTTTTCAAATGTTCTACAAAATCTAAAATTAAAAATATTAAAATATTTCTATTTTTTTGTTATGTTTTTTACAATAATGCAAATCTTTCAATAAAACAAAAATTAAATGTTATTAAAAATAAATGCAATAATACAAATTTTAATAAAATTGTTTTAAATTATATAAGTTTATGTTTAAAAACTTTCGGTAGACCGCTATCTTTTCATTTGTGGTCCTATGATATAATTATAAATTTCAATTTCTAGTACCTAATATGTAAAAGAGTATTATATAATTTGATTGATATAAAAACCAAACGAATTAATTATATTGCGATTAAAAATTAAAAGATAGTAGTCATTCAAATACTTTCAAATCTAAAAATTCAAATAATTGACGAAACAATTTCGTGATATAATTGTTTTAATAGTTACCCAATAAGCAGAATGTTTAAAATCGACTCATCAACTTTAAGATATTTTTTAAAGTATTTTAAAAAACATCTTTAAGGTATCTCATAACAAACTGTGGAAGATATCTTAAAGTTATCTAATACGCCAATTTTAAACGTTCTGTTCATTTGATGTCTTTCATTTTATTAAAATATCTGCATTATGAAAAAGATTAATGTATATGTATTTAATGTACATGTGTCTAAATTACAAATAGATTAATAAATATAAATTACCATTTATTTAAACTTTCTTGAATAATTATACTTAAGCTACGGCAATCCGTCAATTTATTTGTGAGATCTTCTACTTTCTGTCGTACAGTGTTCAAGACAGGTAACAAATATCCCATATACATTCCTGTGTCGCTTTGCAATTTGTCTAATGCCTTTGCCAAAGGTTCCATCACCTAAACCAAGAAAATATAAAAAAATACGTTTTTATTTTATTTAAAGCTATACTATGCTGTAGCCTAAGCTACTACAAGCGCATAGCAACAAGAAGCGATTTTGTTGCTATAAATTTTTATTAAATTATAATTGTGTAAATGTTATACAATGTACCTGACAATAGTCATTAAGAAATTTTAATTCATCATTTGTCAATCTTGGTAAGTTGCAATAATCCAAACATTGGTTTATTTTCTCTAAATTTTCTTTCTAAGAAATAATCACCACTTGATATACATAGTCATAAGTCAAATTCTATCTAGAATAAAAAATAAACTTCGTTTTTATACTATATACAATATATTTATTGTAATTTTATGTTCAATTTAAGTAATATTATATAAGTGTACATACATCAGTAATATTTTAAATAATATAGTGTAAAAAATATATATTCACAGAAATATTAAGACATTTATTAAAGCAAAAAAGTATAAAAATAAATGAAAAATAGTAATAAAAAATTTATTTACCTAGTAATAACAAGTGTTTTTAAATAAACGTCACAAATTTTGTTTTAACTTTGTCTACCACTTGAGTGGACTGGTTTTGTTTATTCCATAATTTAGTTAATTTACCAAATATGATTCTGTATCTTTTTTTTATACATGGCATCATTATCAAAAGCCTTTTCTGAATCTTTGGGTGTGATAAAATTAAGCGTGTGACTAACATACTTGTGATGGAAGATTAATATAATCTTCTCCATCTAAATCCACTGTGTCACCCATTTCTAATAACTCATCTAAGTTATGAAATTCCGTGTTAATTTCATCTTCATCTTCTTTTGCAAATTTTCTAGAAAAATTAAAGATTTTTATTTATAATAAAAAATTCAATGCATTTTAATATAATATATACAAATAAATATATATAAAATAATACATTACCGAAATGCTTTAACAAAGTTTGAACCATTATTCGTTGTTGCAACAGACTTTATTTTGTATATGGAATTCCAAAAACACGGAATTAATCGCTTTTGCTATAACATCAAATGTATGTTTTACCTTTATTCTGTGGCAAGCCAGTGTGGCTGATTCCCTTTTTAAAATTTCTTGATTAATCCAATGAGCAGTTATTCCCAAGTAACTTCTATAAAAAGTTTAAAGATTTTATTTAACTGTAATAAAGTAACAAATAAAACATATATTCTTATAAAAATTAAAAAATGTAAAATTAATATAAAAATTAAGTAAAATAAAGATTGTACTTACCTCTTTGCTTTATTCCATAAATCTGCTGTAGTTGAAATTGTTTCTACTTCAGTCAATTGATTTTCTAGTTCTGTTTTCATGTGAGAATATGATTGAATAAGTTTTTCTCTTAATGTTTTTTGGCACATTATTCGAATGGATGCAGAAAGTCCAAGTTTGACCAAATCAATAAAAGCAGAACTGTCTACAATTGACAGCAGCTGAACATTTTTAATAATAAAGCGATACAGAAGCATCAATGTTTTTTGAGTGATTTTTCCAGGACTCCATTTTTGTAATGTACATTGGTTTTTGATAACATTAATTGAGTCGTCTTCATTTTGATGTTTGTTACTTTTAGATTTAGCTTCTTCTATTTGTTTAAAATAGTGTGGGTGTTTTGCCTTAATAAATATACGAGGTGTGTTCAAAAAGTAACGGGAATTTTTAAATTTCGCGGGTTTGGAGAGTCCGACAGTTAAATTTTTTTTTTGTTTATGTTGGTATACATGCCCTTGAAGTATGCTGAAATGTTGAGCTGTATTCATTGTTTACTTTGTCTGTGGCAGCCGCTAAGGTTACACGTGTTTTTATGAGCTCGGCGATTTTCGTTTCTGAAAAAAAATGGATCAAAGAATTTGTATCAAATTTTGCGTAAAAAATAACATAAAGTGTAACAAAGTGTGTGAAATGTTAACAAAGGCCTATGGTGAGTCTACTATGAGTAAAACAAGAGTTTACGAGTGGTATAATCGTTTCCAAGATGGCCGTGAAGACGTTGAAGATGACGAACGCCAAGGACGCCCCAGCACATCAAGAACCGATGAAAACGTCGAAAAAGTGAAAGAAATGGTTATGAACAATCGCCGAATCACAATCAGAGAAGTCGCTGATGATGTTGGCATATCAATTGGCTCATGCCATGACATTAAACGCCCGAATTTATGGAAAAACAATTCATGGCTTTTGCACCACGATAATGCACCTGCTCACACTTCATTGCTTGTTCGTGAACTTTTGGCCAAAAACAATACTGTAATGATGCCCCAGCCTCCATATTCGCCAGACATGGCTCCGTGTGACTTTTTCCTATTTCCAAAAATAAAGAGAACCTTAAAGGGCCGTCGTTTTACAAGCATAGATGACATTAAAAGCGCATCGCTGAAAGAGCTAAAGGCTATCCCAAAGATCGAGTTTGAGAAGTGTTTCGGGGATTGGAAGAAGCTGGCATAAGTACATAATATCTAATGGTGACTATTTTGAAGGCGACAACATTAATGTAGACGAATAAATAAATATTTTTTAAAAAAACGAAAATTCCCGGTATTTTTTGAACACACCTCGTATATTACTACTCTGATATATTAAGTTAATATATAAATCAGAGTAGTAATATATATTTATATATATAAATTTTTGTATATTAATATACAATTAAAAAAATTTTGTTAAATTTAATATAATCTGTATGTGTTAAATAATAACATTAATACTGACTGATTAATATTTCAACAAAAAAAAAGAATCTAATTTTAATCACGATCACGAGTTCTACTTACATTTATATGTTTCTTCAAATTAGCTATAGAAGTTTTACTGGCGTGAATAATTTTTCTTGGTAGGCAGACTTTGCATGTAAATGCAAAATTTTTTTGTTGCTTAATTTGAGCTCAAAATAAAAAATGTCTGAATATATTGGCCATAGTGCTTTACATTCTTCCCTTACGTATGTGCCTGTTCTGTCATAAATGATAGTTTTGATATATTAACAGTTTTAGGAACTGTTGGTTGCCTCGATTGAATTCTATCTGTACTGAGGGCTACATATATAAGACTGAAATATAAAACTATGTTATAAGTTGGGAATAGATCTTTCATTTTCCATTTAGTGATAAAAGTCGCTACAAGTTTTGTCGTTTTGTCTTTGTTACTCAATTGACTTGTTTTTCATTGTTAAACTTTAAAATATCTTTTCATACGCAACACACTACAACAGTAAATGTATCACGATTCACGATTTATTTTTTCTCCTTTTCTATGCAACAAGGAAAGAAAGAGAGAAGAGATAAACTGTAAATCGTGTGTTATCTTTGCTACCACAGCATGCTGCCGGCTGTGTACAAAAAGATATTTCAACATGAAAAAAAGATAAGTAATGTAAGAAGTTCAATTAAAAAGAACAAATTTATTGAGACTGCGTTTTGATATACACTACCAGTACTGAAAATCTATAATTTATGTCACGTATACTATAGATTTTCAGTACTGGTAGTGAATTTCAAAACGCAGCTTGAATGTCGAGAGAAGCAGAACAATGTTTATATAAAGTTGTATCATTAAATGGAAAGTAATATTTGTTGAGTGCGTTCCGTTTCATGCATGATGTGCGTGATGCATCCCTTCTGTTTTATATGTCTATTAAGCTAGCCCCCCCACCAGTGCAAAATGAATTTTTACATATTCTAAAATTAAGTGCTAATTAGATGCTAATTTGGTGCTGAGGTGCGAAATTAAGTGCTCGCACCGTTTGGCAGATTTTTTTTAATATATTGGGGGGGACTAGCTTAACGTTAAGCTAGCCCCACCCCAAAAAAAAATTTATATTTATAATGGAAATGAAGAAACAAATACACTAGAATTAAGTGCTAATTAGGTGCTCAAAGAAATAATAAAAATAATTTGAAAATATATAACAGAACTTCAAATGGTTGGTTTACAAGAGAAGTTATCTTAAAAAATTAGGTGCTCGTACAAATATAGGACCAAAAAATTCCTTTTTCCATCACATTTAAAGATATCTAGTCGCCGAATTAGGTGCTCGTTCGGTTTGGCAGAAATTCGGACTTAAACATCGGTCGCGCCTATAGACTCACAAGAGAGAAGTCATGTTAAATAATTAGGTGCTCGTACATATATAGTACCAAAAAATTCCTTTTTCCATCACATTTAAAGATATCTAGTCGCCGAATTAGGTGCTCGTTCGGTTTGGCAGAAATTCGGACTTAAACATCGGTCGCGCCTATAGACTCACAAGAGAGAAGTCATGTTAAATAATTAGGTGCTCGTACATATACAGTACCAAAAAATTCCTTTTTCCATCACATTTAAAGATATCTAGTCGCCGAATTAGGTGCTCGTTCGGTTTGGCAGAAATTCGGACTTAAACATCGGTCGCGCCTATAGACTTACAAGAGAGAAGTCATATTAAATAATTAGGTGCTTGTACAAATGCTAAATCTGAATTTCAAAGGAGAGGGGGGGGGGAAGTTCCACGAATTGAGTGAAATAGCCGACTATTAACAAGTTTACTGTATCGAGCCTCCTTATTTTTATCTACGGCTCGCTTGTTTGGCCTGACTTTTTTTGTAATGTATCGGCGCGGCGGACAATGTCAATAGTGCGACGCCGCGACATTAGACGAGTAAATACACGACAAAAAATTCAAGACCTAGCTCGCCAATGCGATGCATCCCGAATTTCACTGCGTCGTTACATTTTCGATTGTCAGTCGCTGTACACGCAGTGTAGAAATCGGATGCTTGCATTCATCTTTCGTTGTCGTTCGGTCTATCGCGATATTTTTCCGATTTTTCTAGTGCGTTTACGTATAGTTTTTCGAATATTTTGCGAAGTGTCTCAAGATGCCACGTGTAGGAAGACCACATAGGCTCGACAAAAATGCTTTGATTGAAATTTTATTGAAGTACAAGGATGAAATTCTCAAGGAAGATTGCCGGATAATTTCTAAGAGTGATTCCATTTGAATTAGAATCAGTACAGAGTTAAATAACATTATGACTCCCATTGCATTGTATACATTTGTAACATGCAATAAATTTGGAATAAGGGATAAATTGTGTGATCGTTTGCAAGATTCTATACATTATGAAAATGATTTACAAGGTACTGAAAATGCAGATATTATTTATGAAAATCAAAACAGAGATCAAAATTCAGGTATGACAAATTCTATATCAATGGTTGATACATCATTAAGTGTCTCAAATGTACGTTTAAGTAATGTAGAAGGTGTATCAACAATTTTATTGTAAGTATACCTAAAGAAGATTTTACGTCAATGATTATTTATAAAAAATATCGAAGAACAGAGAAAAACCGTCCTATATCTTATCGAGAATATGCTATATTGCAACCTGGATTATGGCAGCATATCTTCAATGAAAAAATATGGGAAGCCACTAAAATATCTTGTGCATTTAATTTTAAACGCCATAAATTGTTAAATAATGCAAAATCCGGATATGCATGCGGTACCTGTAAATGTGGATCTACTATTAATTGTGTGATTAATAATTCTGAAGAGCTTGTTACCAAATTAAAATGCACTTATACTGAAGGTCAAGGACGTTGCGGAAAACGGTACTTAAGGAAACCTGTAAGACAAACAGTTGTTGACCAATTACAAGGAACAAGTGCATCTAAATATAGGATAGAAATGGCAGAAAAATTAATACAAGAGGGTGATGATAAAGAACCGCCACATTTATAGAGTACTAATGTTTTGAGAGTAGCAAAATATGATATTGCTCAGAAAAATTATATGGACAAAGATCCATTGAAAGCGCTATATTTATTGTAATTAGGATCATTAAGACATATAATATATAGTATTGGATGGAATCCTTTTTATATACATTATTGATCCAATCATCAATTACATGTATATCGGACATATGTATCAGATGAAACATCTTGTGTATATATTGATGCAACAGGAAGTATTGTGAAAAAAATTAAAAGATCCGAACTATACACTAAAACTAAATCAAAACACATTTTCTTGTATAATTGTGTTGTTAATTCAAAGACAAGCGGTCTCTTTCCAGTATGTCAAATGCTTTCGGAAAGTCATCATACAAATGCAATCCAGTATTGGTTGATGGAATGGATTCGCTCTGGTGCACCTCGTCCACGTGAAGTAATATGTGATGCCAGTCGTGCATTATTAACAGCATGTATACGATGTTTTACAGGATATTTTACTCTCGAAGAATATTCTGATGCATGCAAAGAAAATAATTTACCTACGTGTTATATACGCATAGATGTGGCACATTTTATTAAAACATATGCAAATTTTTTGAAAGATGTGCGACGACGCGTAAAAGCATTTTATTTGTCATTACTAGGATAATTAATTTTAAGTCGCAACATTAATACAGCAGAAGAAATATTAAAAGGAATATTAATTATAGCAAGAAGTGAAACAGAAGGCATGACAACAAATGATGAAAAGACAATATGCAAAATATATAAAATAAAAATGAAGAACTTATTAACATCATCAAATGAAGAAATATCCATGGATGATAATTTAAAACAACCCGATGACGTTCACGATGAAGATAGTGACAATAACAAGTGGAGTCAATGGGCAGAAGATATTGATAATGAAGTACAACAAATGATCTCTGATAATGAAGGAGATCGTGAAAATGCTCATTATATGCCAGTATTTGCAGATCGTCTTTTAAAAGATATAAAATTGATACCCATGTGGTCATGTATATGCAGAGATAAATTTGGATATGGAAGAATTCCAGCCAGTAGCGCTTCAGTAGAGAGTGATTTCAATATTATCAAGAACACTTTTTTGAAAACAGAACAAACACCAATGAGAGTAGATGAATTTATTACGAAACATATATCATTTATAAGTGGTCGTATAAAATTAACCGATATTAATTTTCAGGACAAGGAAAAAAATACAGAAGACGTGATAGAACCAATAAACAGCATAAATATTACCATAGCGGATAATGTTAATGAAGATATAGAAACTGAAGGTCCAGCATGCAAAAATGGAGACCATCCAAGTAGTGCACATGTCTGTTATATATGTCAGAAAAATGTGCATGCACTTGATGCATGTTCTGCCTCAGTTGGAGAAGAAGGATATGGACAGAAAAGAATTTGCAAAAATTGCCAGAGGACAGATGTTCAAAATATAATTGCATCAAGAGAAGAGGAAGATTGGCGTGGTCTTGCGGCAACAGAATCTCAATCTAAAGGCAGATATTTACAAGAAATGAGTATCGAAAATGAGTTTTTATTAGATAAAAATATACGTAAAATACCTATTATTAAAAATGGTGGAAATTTAAATATTAAAGCAATTACATTTCAGAAAAAAAAATATTCTTTTACAAATACTTTGCTTTTGATAGTATTTTGCAACTATTTATCGCTGCATATCTCGATAAAGATAAAGTCAAAGATTTAATTAATAATGAATGTAATAACATCTTTTTTAAATTAATCTGTGATATGGTATCTTACGGTGTACGTACATTATCTTACAGATTAGGTGCCGAAATTCTAATGAAGATATTTTCAGGCAATACTTTACCAAATAATTGCATTTTAATAGATTGTCAAGTAACAGTTGATTTCTTGTGTAATAAATTATTTGCAGAATGTCCAACTTTTCGAGAAGTATCCAGATGTTCTAAACGTTGCCCGGAAAGATTGAAAATACTTCCAGTAGTAAATATTCAAATTGACACATTAATCCGGAAGGATTTTGTTCAATTAGAGAAACATATTATTTTACAACCACAACGTTGCTGTAAAACAAACTGTGATGGTTTAGAAATTACATCGATTATACATACAGGTATGTATTGATTTAATTGCGTTATTTTTATTAATAATAAAGAAAAATAAAAATTATAAATTATTTTACTTTATTTTCAGGCTATTTTCTCATATTTGAGATATACTCAAATAACGATCAAGAATTAAATGTTAAATTGGAAGATATTCCACGAAAGATTATGTTTTCTTTTTTGAAAGAAGAACACAGTCTGGTAGGAATCATTAATTATAAATCACCTTCGACGCAAACAAGACATTCTAACGAGAAAGATATTGGACATTATACTGCAATATGTCACCGAAAAAATAACCAATGGGTACAGTATGATGATTGTAAGAATTCAGAAACAACCTTAAATGATAAATATGTTGCTTGTCCACATATTATTTTATATGCAATATAAATATTCATTTTTATACGTAGAATGAAATATGTGATTAATAAAAATTATATTTTATATAATTATGAAATTAATAAATATATTTTTATATTTGTTATCCATCGCATATTTCATTTTATATAATATATAAAAACAATAAATTTATTAAAATTATTATGAATTTTTGTTTTATAAATCTTTTTTAAATATTTTTTCTGAAATTTTGGAAAGCTCAGATACAAACAAATATAAAAATAATTTTGTAAATATTAGAGAAAAAGTCATGGAGAAGATTGTATAAGCATTGATAATTTCTGAAAGTAATTATTTAAAATTTTTATAGCAATTTTTTAATATAATTTAATAATTAATAACTTGAAAATTTATGAAATATTTATTCATTTTTAAATTCTTTCAGGAATTAGTCACGTATAAAAGCGCGAACTGCTATTCATATCATGTAGTCTATATATGCAGACATTAATCAATTATTTGCATAATAAGCATTGATTGTATCAGAAGGATTCAGATATGTTAAAATTTTTGATTTCTACTAAGTTAGAACATTTATAATTAAATGCAACATTTACTACTGTTAATTTAATAAAAAAACAGTAATGTAATAATTATAAGACGTCCTTCAGATAAAAGTCGCGTTAATGCGTGAACTGCTGTTAATATTATGTAAATAAATAAGATGATTAATTATAAAATAAAGTTACAGTGCACTGCAAGTAGGTGAAAGACATTTAAAAGTTCATATACGTGAAACAATCTAAAATGTATAACAGCTTGTATAATAAATTTTATTAACACTTTTAAATAATCATTTATAAATATTTATATAGTTCTAAACCTCATTTCTACAAATGTAGATAAACTTTAATTTCGGTTTAACTTATTTTCTATTTCTTTCTAATTCTTAGGATTTTTGAAAAAAATAGAAGGTAGGATAAACCGAGATTAAAGTTAATCTGCATTGGCAGAAACGGGCTGAAAAGAAATGAAAGGGTTTTTTTTTAGAAATACGTATACAAAAAGAAAACAGCAATTGCGTTGCTTAATACAAAAATTACGTTAAAAATTCTTGTAAATAATAAATACTTAATGTTGGAAAATTTATTATAACATACTAATAATGAATTAAATTTAGTAGATTTTTAATGTTCCATTTCTCTCTTTAAAAAATAAATATATCTTTCAAATGCTTGTCACTCAATATTGTGTGAACTACACATCTTTTAATGTAACTGTATAGAAACAAGACTGTATTACAGATATTACTAATAGTAATTAAAGTTTAATTGAAGTTAAAGTTAATTAAAATTTAATTGACTGATTGTTAATTAAAGTTTAACTGATTGTATTATATTTCAATCTCATTAGAATAAAACAAGAAATTAAATATTAAATTTACTTTTATAATTATTAATATTTGTAAACATAATTTGCTCGGATCAAAAGCATATTCTCCATGACATTAAGCAATTTTTAGTAATATAAAATGTAATCAAATAATTGTAAAATATGTATTGAAGAATAATTTTTTAGTAAAGATTATTAATGTTATAATGTGTTTTATTTGTTATTCCTATCTTCTTATTATCTTTTAAATCTTTTCTTAACTCTACAATAATCAATAATATAATTTTGTTAAATTATTTAATATATCGAAATATATTTGATTCTTTTTGTAATTAATTATTCATTCTAACACATTTTAGAAATAAAGCAATTACGTGATTAAAATATTTAAGATATATAATATATATGTATATATATATATATATATATATATATATATATATTGTCACGTATTTTTATCCCACGCCGGAGAGCAGCGGCGGAATACGCGATCAAACACCGGAATTACGCGCGAGACACGCGTGAGCGACGATATAACCAATAGATACCACCAATCGCGAATTTGGGCGCCAGACGCGATTATACCGGTCGCGTCGCCGGGTACACTATTTAACGCTAGACGCGGATGCACACCACGCGATAGCTTCTCAGAACGAAACACGAAATCGTCGCTCGCACGCGGCCAGCTAGCTCCTCTAACCGGTAGAGGGGCGGGGTAGCGGAGACAGGGACGAAGCGGCTCTCTTACTAGAGGAGACGGGTAGGCGAGAAATCAAGCAAGTTCAGGCCGATATAACAGACAGAAATAACATGTATTGTAGCATATGACAGAGACAGAGTAGAGCCAAACGCGAAGAAATTATCAGTCGAAGCAAGCAAAGAACGGAAAAGAGGAAGAGAGTTGACGAAAACGAATAAGCGGAACGCGAAAATCTTTTTGAATACTACAATGCTTACGCTAGCGGCGCGAACAACGGCGGTTGGTCCCGCGCGAAACGAGACAGCCAATCACGCGCGCTCGGAACAGCGCGGCGAAAACACACTCGTCGAACTTTCGCTAACGGACAGTAATTAACTCAAACGCAATACAACCAAAGATACCCGGTGACGGCAATGCCGTCGTCGCGGTCACGATGCACAATTCTCTCGAAGACGCGCGACACGACAACGCACCGATAACGCGGGCGGTCGTGTGATCACGGCCGTAACACGACTCGCGCACGTGCGCGAGGGCTTTGCGGCTTCCCGGGAAGCCGGTCGTCCGCGAGCTTCTACGGCGGGACAGCCAACGTACACGCGGCAGCCGACAGCTGGGTGCCTCGACAAGGTCTCACGCTTGAGGTGGAGAGCCGACCAAACACTAAAAAGGTGCGTTCTATCGCCACGCGGCGGACGCACCTGCACACTAACCCAATGGCTCCACCTCAGAGCGCGAGTCAGCCGGCATCGGCAGCTCGTGGCTTTACACCGTCTCTAGAGGGTCACCTCGACGACGATCCTGTCCTCCGTTGGTCCCGTGGACGTCTCCGCAGGGATCGCCAGGCCGGGCACGCTCGACGATAGCCGCTCCCGATATCTCCAGCCGATATCTCGCACGCTCGTTCACGCTTCGCACCGCAGGGATCGCCGGGTCGCACGCAAAAGCCGAGAGGATCACGCTCGATACGCGATCGATGAGCGCTACCCCTCCTACAGGGTGCGCGATATCCTTGCGCCTAGCGGCGCGGCCTATCAGCGGCCGCCCTTATCTAGCCATGATGTCACGGCAGCGCAGTGTCGGGTCTCCGCAGGTGTCGTGCGGTCCCCGTCAGCATCCGATATCCTCGTCGCTCTCGTCGTCCTCGCGGACGATAGCAGCAGAGATTTCCCGCGACGATTCTTCGCTGCTACCCTTCTCAACGGACAGCCGGCATTCGACGGCCCTTGTCCTGGCCGTTCGTCCGCCCTGGCCTGTCCCTCGGCTGCGCCAATTGCGAGCCTCTTTTGCGTGGCGCATATCTGTCACCACGTCGAGTCTCGTCCTTCTCTCCGCCGTCGGTTTTCCGTGCGCCGGCCCTGGACGATCGCCTTCTCCTTGTCCTGCTGCTGCCCATCCTCCTCGCTGCTGCTGGTCCTTAGGCGACGTTTGTCGAGGTGCCCGCGGATACATGAAATAAGCCGCGAATAAATAAATGAAATCAATACGCGCCGCAGTCCCGCCGCAGATTTCGCTCTCTCGCTGAGTGCCCGACCCGGTCTTACGCACCTCCTTGCGCTATGCTCAGGCGAAGGACGAAGTGGCGAGGCAGATAAAACTGCCACGTCACAATATATATATATATATATATATATATATATATATATATATATATATATATATATATATATATATATTGTCACGCACTTTTCGGACGCCGGAGAGCAACGGCGAAGTGCGCGATCAAACAAGGTAGCGACCCTTATTATTCCTTACTAGGTGACGAATTCTAACCTAACAATTTCTAACCCAGCCATCTTTCATTCACAGTACGTAATTTCGCAACTGCATATGCCCGCAGCGACGATGCTCGCTGCGGTAATGTCACAGTAGCCATAACACCTCATTCTCCTCTACATATAAGATATTTATAACTTACTTTCCATTTTTCCTGCAGTTCTGCTTACAGAAGTATTTTTCCGTCTTCAGTTGAAAAGGTAAAACGAATAACACTAGAACGCACTAGAAAAATCGGAAAAATATCGCGATAGGCCGAACGACAACGAAAGATGAATGCAAGCATCCGATTTCTACACTGCGTGTACAGCGACTGACAATCGAAAATGTAACGACGCAGTGAAATTCGGGATGCATCGCATTGGCGAGCTAGGTCTTGAATTTTTTGTCGTGTATTTACTCGTCTATTGTCGCGGCGTCGCACTATTGACATTGTCCGCCGCGCCGATACATTACAAAAAAAGTCAGGCCAAACAAGCGAGCCGTAGATAAAAATAAGGAGGCTCGATACAGTAAACTTGTTAATAGTCGGCTATTTCACTCAATTCGTGGAACTTCCCCCCCCCTCTCCTTTGAAATTCAGATTTAGCATTTGTACAAGCACCTAATTATTTAATATGACTTCTCTCTTGTGAGTCTATAGGCGCGACCGATGTTTAAGTCCGAATTTCTGCCAAACCGAACGAGCACCTAATTCGGCGACTAGATATCTTTAAATGTGATGGAAAAAGGAATTTTTTGGTACTGTATATGTACGAGCACCTAATTATTTAACATGACTTCTCTCTTGTGAGTCTATAGGCGCAACCGATGTTTAAGTCCGAATTTCTGCCAAACCGAACGAGCACCTAATTCGGCGACTAGATATCTTTAAATGTGATGGAAAAAGGAATTTTTTGGTCTTATATTTGTGCGAGCACCTAATTTTTTAAGATAACTTCTCTTGTGAACCAACCACATTTGAAGTTCTGTTATATTTTTTCAAATTATTTTTATTATTTCTTTGAGCACCTAATTAGCACTTAATTCTAGTGTATTTGTTTCTTCATTTCCATTATAAATATAAATTTTTTTTTTGGGGTGGGGCTAGCTTAACGTTAAGCTAGTCCCCCCCAATATATTAAAAAAAATCTGCCAAACGGTGCGAGCACTTAATTTCGCACCTCAGCACTAAATTAGCACCTAATTAGCACTTAATTTTAGAATATGTAAAAATTCATTTTGCACTGGTGGGGGGCTAGCTTAATAGACATCTGTTTTATGTCTATTGTTCATTGAATATTAAACAAAAATACATTATGCGTACATACATACTATGCATGAAATGAAATACACCCATTATATATACACATTACAAATTTATTTTACAGTATGAAAAAGACATTGATGCTGCAAATTTGTTGTGCAAAATTTTTCATATCTTAATCTTCTGTTTAACAAATTTGTTTCCACTGGCATTCCGCGTTTTTCGTGTATGTTAGGCTTTTCTGCAGATGGTTTCTCGTGCCTGCAGCGTAATATTATGGGACACTACGGTAATACATTTTTGTTTATATATACTGTCGTGATACTGAGATAAAAAAAAAGAGAAAAAAGAGGAAAGAAATACCAGCGCTCCTTAACTGTCAAATCGTCAACTCACCAAAATGCCAAAACTATTAACACGTCCGTGCCGATTATACGAGCGAGCAGGCGAGCACACGTACATACATACACAAATCTATTTACACCATCGTCTTCTTGTTTTCTTATCAATGTGAGGCTCTTCTGCAGTTGGTTTCTCGTGCCTGCAGCGTAATATTATGGGTAGAGCCCGGATTTTCCGCCGGCCGACGTACCATTTCGAGTCGATCGTAGCGAGTTCCTCACAGCTCACTTTACTATCAAAGAACGATAGAAAACGATTCATAATAAAATTTTCAATAGAAAATGACAAAATAAGAATCATTCATTTTGAATATGGATTTTGGTTCGTGAATTCACAAATGTGAATCGTTTTCTATCATTTTTTATCGAAAATTTTTATCAAGGAATTACCAGGGCATTTTCGGCATTAGACGGACTCATACTGCATATTCATGTATTCCATATGCTTTTTGGAAACTATATGCCTAACAAAAGCACTGCTTGCAGTGGTATGTATGTCGATGCGGCATATTTTACAAAATATTGCATCATTATTAATGGAAAAAAACATTTTCTCCAATTTTTTTAAAATTTCTAGGCTCTTTTCCGGAATAAATCGCCGCTTTTTATTCATGGTAACTAAAATGAGAAATCAAATAATTGAAATAATAAATAATGAATAAATGCCGTAAGAACCAACACAAGATGTTTGCGTGTTCGTTGATTTACATTTTTAGAGTTTTACCTATTTATTTGTTTTTAAAATAAGAAATTTGCGCAGACAGATACTCTAACAAAACTAGTCAACAAATATACAGTCGAGCAATATAGTGAAAAAGAAAAAGAATGTAGAACTAAGAAATATATAACCCTGGAAATATCACGAAAAGAATGAATTTTGTTTTCACGAGACATAGAGATTCAATGTTATTTGTTTTTATCAACGTTTTATTCATGCTGAATTGCTGTGCAAACATGGTGGGGAAAATTGGCTACGGTTGACTCGAACTGAGAACTTTAATCCGGGCACTAATTATGGGACACTATCGACACTACGGCAATACATTATTCTCGTTTATATACACTGTCGCGATACTAGGGTAAAAAACAAGAGAAAAAAGAGGAGAGAAATACCAGCGCTTCTTACCTGTTGAATCGTCAACTCGCCAAAATGCCAAAACTATTAACACGTCCGTGCCGATTATACGAGCGAGCAGGCGAGCACACGTATACAAATCTATTTACACCGTTGTCTTGTTTTCTTATCAATGTGAGGTTCTTCTGCAATTGGCTTCTTGTGCTTGCAGCGTAATATTATGGGACACTATCGATACTACGGTAATACATCGTTCTCGTTTATATACACTGTTGTGATACTGGGATAAAATAACAATAGAAAAAAGGGAAAGAAATACCAGCGCTTCTTAACTATCGAATCAACTCGCCAAAATGCCAAAACATCCGTGTCGATTATACGAGCAAGCAGGCGAGTATGCGGCAGGAATGATGTCGTCGCAAGGCGCATACATACGTGTAACGGCGTGATCGTATGTAGTGTGTAAGAACTGCGCGCCGATCAAGGCACATACACATATCCTGCCATACATACACTTACTTCTTGATCGACACTTCACGCACAAACACCTCGCAATTTCTCTTTTTCTTGTTTTATATGTGGGATTTTTTTTATGAGATATTAAAATTCGAGGTGAATTGCGTCAACAATCCTAATCGCATTATCTCACGCTATTTGCAGTCACGTTTACGCGGCCAACCAGCGAATCACTTCGTAATCGAATACGTGCAGTGATAAGCGCGCGGCAGAGAAATCCCTCTCTGCACACGGTAAAGCCTCTTTTACCAATTTAACCGATCGGTTAGTTCATTGGAATTGATCAATTGCATTTGTTATTTTACACAACAGCCAATGTGATTGGTGAATTCCAATAGACTAACCTCTCGATTAGCTTTAACTGAGATAGGTGAAAAAGGCCCAAATAATTCAACATAAACGCTGACATCTATAAAATTTATTTTTATGCTAATATTATTCTGTGATTGGTTTATTTTACAACTATTCTTAAAACGATCTTAAATATAACAAAGAGCTATAAATATTAATTAAAAAATAAATATTGAAAACTATATCATAAATTATAAAGTGACGATAAAAGTAACTGTTAAATTTTTACTGTTACTAAAAAAATGTAACTACGTTACTGTTACAGTTACAAAAAATAAAAAGTAACGCTGTTACTAGTTTGTTACCAAAAAAAGTAACTGTAACGGTAACGGCGTTACAAGTAACTCGTTACTTCCATTCCCTGAATGAAAAATTATATTAACAGCACATTAACATGTTTGTTACATCTTAGAAAATCAAATTATTTTCACACGGACGACCACCCATTAGTGACGGACAGATACCGAACACCTGATTACGACATGTGACGGGGAAAAGCTAACTATTGTATTAATCGCTGAGGATGACCTAAACTCTGCTCGAAACGTACGAAATTGAAAGTTAATGGAAACTTAATAAATATTATTAAATTTTTTATACGCACCAATAACAGCGTCTGACTCACATTAGCCCTTTCTTTCTAATTATTAATATCTCGTAAGTCTTTGTAATTTGTTATCAAATATAATAATTACTTAATTTTTAGGAAAATTTTTAAGAAAATTTAGAATTTTTGAAAGCAAAAATATTTACAAGCGATAATAAGCCAAAAACATTTTATATCACAATTCCAAAAAAACGTTTTACAGAAAAATTCATTCTTAGGTAAACAATTTAACCCTTTTGAGACTTCAGGTACACATGTATACCATCAGTTGTTTTCTCTAATCTGATTTGTCATTTTTCTATTTAAAATGGTACAAATGTATACCAATAGGCTTTCTTGCGCTAGGGCGGTGCTTACCTGTTAGCCCCCCACTTTTAGAATTAACTAATTTTAAAAGTTGTGCCAAATTGTGCTAGGTTTGTGCTACATTATGTTCGAATATTAGTGCCGCAATATAAAAAATACGTTAAAAAATGAAAAAAAACGAATTTTTAGGTCACCCCCCACTTTTTGATTTTTTCAATCTTCAAAATTGTGTCAGGTTGTACTAAGTTGTGCCAACATTGTGCCCGAATATTAAAACTGTAATGTAAAAAATACGTTAATAAATAAAAAAAAGATTTTAGGCCTCTCACTTTTTGATTTTTTCAATTTTCTTAATTGTGCTAGATTGTGCTAAGTTGTGCTAACATTGTGCCGAAGTATTATTTTTAAATAGTGATAACAAAAGAAGTTATGATAAGAAATAGTTTTGAACAAATTTGCATACAATTAACATTTACGTTTATATTAATTACTTCCACAGTATAAAATTGCATATCTAAGTTGTGTACTAGCATAGCACAAGTCAGTACAACCTTTGATTTTCGATGCACAATGATATTAAGAGGATGCTATACTGACGGAAATTACCGACCATTACAGTGTTCATTAATTTTTGAATTGGCTTTACAGATCACAAAATCCTTTTGCAAAATAAAAGTACGCACCAAAACAAAGTCTGCTCTGGTAAATTTTATGAGAAAATCGATCAAAAAGTTAAAAATTCATTTATTTTCGACTCGTGGATCTGTCAACCAAGATTAATTTTTGTTATTTACTGATGTTCTGTAGCTCGTATGTATAAAATGAGACCAGGGCGGACTTCAGAAAACTCTAACAAACAACACTGACTGTGTATCGTTTCAGTCAACAACCTAACAAAAAAGTTTAATAGGTGAACAGCTGTACGTGTCCAAATTTCGCTTAGCGTACGTAAACGATGGCAAGAAGAGCAGTGGCTGTAGTTAATAGGTCTTTTCGCAGATGGCGAAATAATCGAAAAACAAAGACAGATCTATGCGTTGGACAAAGAGCGATAGCCTGGTCTCCCTCGAAAAATAATCTGCAATGCCGACGTCGAGGAAGTTCTTCGGTCACTATAGCATCCTCTTAAGGGCATTTTACTCTTGCGCGCGGCCTTTAGCGCTCGGATATTTTATCTAGCATTCAAATTTCTACTCACTCGATATGTATCAAATTGTATATCTGAGTTGTGCTGGCATAGCACAAGTCAGTACAATCTTCGATTTCCGCAGCACAACGACATTAAGGGCACTTTACTCTTGCGCGCAGCGTTTAGCGCTCGGATATTTTGTCTATCATTCCAGTTTTTACTCACTCAATGTGTATCAAACTGTATATCTGAGTTGTACTGGCATAACACAAGTTAGTACAACCTTCGATTTCCGCAGCACAACAATAAGGGCACTTTACTCTTGCATTCAGATTTTCAATTTATAATTTAAATTTGTAATTATCTGATGAGAAGGGTGTTGCGGAAAGCTGCAATTTCCACTTTTGTAAGCTGTTAATTCTAGAGCCAAGAATGTCGCGATTATAACTTGCAATTTCAAACAATTGATTCTTGACCTTAGAACTGACATGCTACTGTTTGCCGGCCAGGGCAGAGCAGTGAGCTCGGTTTGCCGTCCGCGTGATCGTGCGCGTCAAACGCTGAGCGTAGTCGCCAACCTATTGGCGCCCGCTACGCATCTATTTCGCGTATTCAAACGGCTAAGCCTGGCACGATCTGTTCCCTGCAAAAACCGCGGAAGTTTCACGTAAAACCCGCGGGAACGGATCGTGTCGCAGGCTATATAAGCTCCCGCGACCGGCGGAAGCGCGCCTTTTCCCCACAATTATAGTTCGGGGAATAAGCGTGCCAGTGCGATACAAGAAACACCGTATCCGAAATTAAATTTATTTTCTTTTCGCGAGCTTATTAAAGTGCTCTATTTTGTTGCGGCAATTTTGCCCCGCTGCTCTGCGTTCCAAAAATCTCGCGTTGCGTTAAACAAAAGAAATAATATTAATGTTTCAACTCAAGCGTCAAAAATATTTAACATAAAGAGCTTGGCGCTGCTTTTGTATTTGTTCTATCAGCGCGAAGTTTATTATTATTTTAAATACTTTTGACCCTTAGGTTAAAACAAAAAAATTCTATTACTTGAATTGAAACAGATTATTCTTGAACACACATATATATATATATATATATATATATATATATATATATATAAAGAGAATTAAAGCTATACAGGGTGCGCTATCTCAATTTGGTCGATGGAAGTATTGAATAACTTAGAGAATTTTCAACAGATTTCACAAAGTCGTATTTTTTTATTAAATTTGATTCATTGCAATTCATTTTAATTAGTTTCCAAAAACAATATTGATGTCCGCCTTTATTACTGAGACAAAAACGAGCTCTTTTTTCGGCATTTTCCATCACATTTGCCAGCGTTTCGGGCAATATCGATTTTGGCTTGAATGTTGTTTTTAAGCTCATCTATAGTTTTCGGCTTGTTGGCATAGACTTTACTCTTCAAGAATCCCCACAAGAAGAAGTTTGTTGCAGTCAAATCCGGCGATCTTGGTGGCCAGTCAAAAATCCGGTTCAGCTTTCTTAATCCGATTAACATTATTAGTGTAAGCCAAGCATCGCGGCTTGTCAGTTCCCAATAATCTTTGGGTCAACTGCACTTTGTACGGAAACATGTAAAGATCTTGCTTTAAAATTCTTTTCAAAGTAGTTCTATTGATGTTTAATTGCTTAGACCGGCTTAGAGCGGTATGAGACATTTGAATTTTCTGCAACACTCTGTCGAACAGCTTCGATATTTTCATTTGAACGACGCGGTTGAGCATGATGTTAGGGATTCATTACAGACCTATGCTTTATGAAATTTGTAGCTAAATGACGGATAGTGTTGTTTTTGGGCGCAAAATGTCCGCGATAGTTTTTACGGTACGCATGCTGAGTTGACGACGATTATTTTGGTAAACCTTTACAAAAGGGGAGCAGTCTCTGACGACCTTGACTTTGACATATGTTATCAATGGGAAGGTACTGAGTGACATACAAAAGATTTTAAGTAATACTTTTTATTAAAAAAATATCATTACAAAAAAAAACAGTTTTTCTTACTTATTTCGAAAAATATTCATTTTACGAAAAAATGTGTCAAACAAAAAATGAAGCTAGTGATAAGCTCTATAAAAAAGATCATATACATATTTTACCTAATTTCAATACTTTTGTCGTTATTGTAGAAAAACTGTTTTGCGTCGAAAGGGTTTTCGACGCAAAACAGTTTTTTTACAATATACAGAAAACGCGTGAACCGGGGAGGGGCTTCGCCCCTCCCCTTGCACTCCCTCATTATATTTTTTCTAACCCAATCCACTTCGTCTCACGTCCATTAATGACGGGGTGGGTGCAGGAGTGGGTGAGCCATAATTTCAAATCTAATATCGCAACGTCAATTAAATATTCTTGGCCAAATTACAATTAAAATAGGGTTATGTTTGATTAGAAAATATAGGGGGAGGGGGTGCGGGGGAAGGGCGGAGCCCCTCCGCCGCCCAAGCATCTACTTTTCACACAAAACTACTAAAAATAAAAAAAAATTATTTTAAAACAGTTTTTCTACTATAACGACTAAAGTATTGAAGTTAGATAAAAAATGTATATGATCTTTTTTATAGAGCTTATTACTAGCTTCATTTTTTGACACATTTTTTCGCAAAATGAATATTCAGTGAAATAATTAAGAAAAACTATTTTTTCTTTCTCTGATAATATTTTTTTAATAAGACGTGAGCATTACTTCAAACCTTTTGTATGTCACTCAGTACCTTCCCATTGATAACATATGTTAAGGTCAAGGTCGTCAGAGACTGCTCTCCTTTTGTAAAGGTTTACCGAAATAACCTATACGAAACGTGTTGCACGATAATGGTTGGTTAAAATCAGTCAGAGTTATTTAATACTTCTATCGACCAGATTGAGATGGCACACCCTATATATATTGTCACGTATTTTTCTGACGCCGGAGAGCAACAGCAAAATACGCGATCAAAGAACGGAATAACTCGCAAAACACGCGCGGGAGCGACAAACGAACCGAAAGACACCAAACGCTCGCACCAAATCGCGAGATTGGGCGCCAGACGCGATGATACCGGTCGCGTCTCCGGGTTCACTTTTCAACTTTAAACACGGATCCACAACACGCGAGAATGCGTCATGCCGAAACGCGAAATCGTCGCTCGCACGCGGCCAGCTTGCTCCTCTAACCGGTAGAGGGGCGGGGTAGCAGAGACAGGGACGAAGCGGCTCTCTTACGGGAGGAGACGGGTAGGCGAGAAATTAAGTAAAATCGGGCCGATGTAACAGATAGAGATCACATATATTGCAGTGCATAATCGAGACGGCATACAAGAAAGTAAGAAAAAAAATAGCGGTTAACGTAAGAAAGAAAGACAAAGAGATAAGGAGTTGACAAAAGAAATTAATAAGCCGGACGCAGGAATTATCTCAGCTCATACCATAATTATGCCACACGCGCCGATCACGACGACTGGCTTCGCGCGAGGCGCGGCAGCCAATTACGCGCGCTCTGGACGGCGCGGCAAGTGCGTAAACGCCTTCGCTAAGGCGAATCCAGCAATTCCGAGACAAAGTACGCTCCGCAAAAAGAGTCGCGCCGGCGACACGCAGTCGCTGGAACCGCACTACAAAATGAATAGAACACGCGCGATACACCAATTCACCAATATCTCAGGCGGCCGTAACACGGCTCACGCACGTGCGCGCGGGCTTTGCAGCTTCCCGGGAAGCTGGTCGTTCGCGAGCTTCTACGGCGGGACGGCTCAAACACACGCGGCAGCCGACAGCTGGGTGCCCCGACGAGGTCTCGTGCTTGAGGTGGAAGGTCATCCATAGGAGGCCCTTTCTCACCCGCCTTAACCCCACCCTGGGCCCCGCTCAATTTAAAGGTGACCTGATCGAGCCCAAGGTAGGATTTGAAGTTCAGCACTTTCAATTTAAGAACGCTGGACTCTGGGATCCTGAGAACCAGGTTCCTACCATCTCTGGTAGCCCCTACGTTCTCAGCCATAATTTTCCAGCTCCCGGTGCTGAGCCCAGGATTCTGGACTCTCCAGCCGCTCCAGGACCGCAGCCGGTTCATCGGGAACTCCCGGGACTCAGACCACGGCCTTGTGCTGCCTTTGAAGCACCTCTGGGCCCACCACCTTGAGCTTGGCATTATCCCAGGAAGAGATGTTCGCCATCTGCTCAGTGAGCCAGATTAGGGACACCTCATCCCTGCCTAGTACTACTGTGACTCCTCTGCTAAGGAAAGTGCGTCGGAAGCATGGAATGGGACCTTCCCGGATCCCATTAATTGCCTTGCCGACGGCTGGTTTCAAGAGAGCCAGCCGCTCGGCAGTGATTTCCTTCTCGGGATAACCCTCTAGGATGATAACCCTTGCTAAAGGGTCCACCGCCCCCGCATAAGTCCCAATTTGTTGAGCTTTATGCTTTTTGGCGGGTCCTTCCGCCGATGGGGGAGTGTCTATGGGGCCCTTCCGGCGTTTACAGCCGGTGTGTCTCTCCCTCTCCCTCGGCGTTGTTACCGAGAGGGCCGCGGTGCCCGAAGAGGTCCCACATTGAGACCTCTCTCGTTCCCGCTTAGCCCTCCTTTTCTCCGCACCAGAACGGTTCCTCTTAACAAGAGGACCCGCCACTGGCACGGAACTTTTCTCTCTGACAGCGACAGTGGCCCCCAGAGCCCAAATGAACCCCGTCCGCAACCACCGCCGCCGCCTGTGTGCCGGGGACGGCGGCGGTAGCGCTTCCAGAGAACGAATGAACTCTGTCCGCACCCCCCTCCGCCATCTCCGTACTGGAGGTCCCGCACTGCGAGCCCTCCATCTCCTTAACTACGTTCTTAAGTTTGTCAAAAATGTCTATGAAAGTCCCACGAGCAGCTAAGGAAATAGAAGTCCGCCCATGCAGAGCCCCGCATGCGTGGGTAAGGCTACTTACTCGGGGGTGTCCCAGAGGCATCGTTCGAGACACCGCCCCCTCAGTGCCACGCAGCCGTTGCCACAATTGCTTATAGCTTGGCTTAGGGAGCTGGTCCGCGGTAGCGGCCTTTTCGACCCCACGGGGTTTTACACCTGGGGGTCGGTTATAACCGCCACTAACCGAAGATGCTCTGATCCCACACAGGATTTTATTCCCGGGGGACTCGGGCCTCTTCGGCCGTTCTCCTATTTGCCACCTGGAGACGCGCCCGGTAGGTGGCTCAACCCCCGGGAAATAAAAATGTTACTTAAAATAAAAAAAATCGGAAATCTTTTGCAAGAATTTTTTTTTGGAAATTTTCAAACGGCCACCCATCCAAATCGTAACTTTGCCAAACGTTGCTTGACTTGTAAGACTGCTGCGAACTGATGCCTGGTGATGATCTGTGAAAACTTTATGTTAACACATGCATATCGAGTCAATATGTTAGTGAAAAAATGAAACATATAATTAAAGTATATTATTTATATAAACATATATGAAATTATGTTTTTTTACGATTACAACTTGAATGGGTAATCGCTTGGAAATTTCCGGAAAAATTTCTTAAGAAAGATTCCCGATTCTTTTTACTTTAAAAAACTTTTATTTTATTTAATGTTAAGAAAACAATTTTTTACATTTTTAAAATAAATATTTTTTTCGTAAAAACTTGTCAAGTCAGCGAAAGCAACACGTCGCGAGCAGACTTAGAAAATTTTTTAAATGAGACGAATACTTTTAAAATGTCCAAATGCAAAGATACTTTGTATTTACTACAAAAGATGCAAGAAACATTATGCCTTTGCGGTAATAACGCGCTTCCCGATTAACATCCAAATCCAAATATCCTATGGACGTCCAAAAATTGGTCATTAATGGATGTACGAATCGGACATACGATGGAAGTCCATTTCATGTCTATGGACGTGCGGACGTAAGATGAACCTAAAACGGATGTCCATAGGATGTTCCGTGCTATCTAGGTATAAACCCAAATAATAAATCAATAATTTAAGCGCAAGAGTAAAATGCCCTTAATATCGTAGTGCACGTGTCTATGAAGTTACAGAAGAAGAAGCACGTCATTTTATTAATTAAAACAAAATAATGATAGTTCCAGTAGCACTTTTGATAGTTCTACAGTTCCTGATAAAAATTTAAAAGAGTTCCGCATTTGTGATATTAAAAACATAAAAAATTAAAAAATGCCGTGCTAACTTCACGTTCCAGCATGGCACATTCTTCTTTAAAGTACCAAAAGTATTCCAATATTGCATCTGCTAAGAGTTTCCCATAGTTCTAAGCTAGCTACACATTTATATAGAATTTAAAAAAAAACATTTGAATAATTAACAATTTTATATCAAAATTAAATAAAAGTGCACATTAGGGGAGCAGTCTCTGACAACCTCGACCTTGACATATGTTATCAATGGGAAGGTACTGAGGGACATACAAAAGGTTTTAAGTAATGCTCACTTTTTATTTAAAAAATATCATTACCCTACCGTAAAAGTCGTATGTGATGAAATCGTATACGATCGTATATGATATTGTCACATGTGTTTTTGGGATGTGATTGTATGTGCATGATATATGATTCATATATCTATCGCATACAAAAAAAAATGCAAAGTTTCTTCGAAATATCTACATAAATATGTATTATATTACACCACATAATCCCAATGAACAACACAATATTTTTATAATATTTTAAAAAACAATTTTTGCAAAAACATCCATTCTTAGGAATTTTTTTCGGAAATTCCCAAGCGGTCACCCATCCAAGTCGCGACCCCGATGAACGTTGCTTGACCTCCAAGATCGCTGCAAACTGATCCCACATGATGATCTGTGAACACTTTATGCTGATATGCGTATATAACTGATAAATTAGATTAATATACGTTATCGAAAAAATGAAATATGTATAATTAAGAAGTTGAACGAACTTACCTAAGTGAAGTGCGACTGTAATTATGCTGTCTTGTCCGGATGGATAATACGTGTAGTGCGCTTCCCTGCGCAAGCATTAACAGGCGATTTTAAAAGATAGACAAAGCGCGCGTGTGTCGCGCTACCGCCGCGCGCTCGGGCCCCCGCCGCGCGTGTGCTTCATATTTTTAAAGCTACAAATCTGTAAGAAGGGTTGGGAAGGGAGGGAATTATCCATCCGGACGAGACGGCATAATTAGAGTCAAACTTCACTTAAGTAAGTTCGTTCAACTTCTTAATTATGTAACGTCTCGTCCGGATGGATAATACGTGCAGATATTTAAAGCCTCAGATTTGTTCAGCCAAGGTTTAATGTTACAAAAAAAGTGTTATAACCTGAACATCTTTGACTTTACAATATTTTTAATAGAAATTCTTATATAGGATTAAGAATAGATGCCTGAAAGGCCGGTTCGCTAACTATCGGACGCTTATAGAAGCGCGCGAAGACTTCGGAGGAACTAATCCAGCCAGCAGTCCTACGAATGTCTTGCAAGCTAATGCCCTTGCTGGCCGCTCGAGAGGTCGAAGCACGGCGAGTTGAGTAGGCGGAGAAAATGGAGGTATCTATGCCTGCAGCTGCTAGCTCGGTCTTAATCTACCAACCCAAGGACTGAGAAGTGACTGGTTTATGCGGTGGACGAGTAGAGACAAAAAGAGAATCTACTTCTCCCTGTCTGAGACTCTGCGTGCGGTCCAGATATGATTTGACAATGAAAAAAAGGCATAGCTCAGGTTTTTCCACAAAGGGTTTAACACGAGCAAAGGTTGATATTTTCCGTTTCCGGAGGTTTTGATCCTTGCTGGGATTTTAATAATCAAAGAATCCGAAAAGGAAATATTCGGAATTTGTATTGCTGCCAATGTCTGCAACCTTTGAGCAGTTGTGAGTGCGAGCAAGGTTACAAGCTTTCTTGAGAGTAATTCTAGTGAGAGATTGTCGTGGGGATATAGAGAGGCTAAGCGGGTAACTACCGGGGCCGTATCCCAGATAAAGTCATAGCGTGGACGTTGCGGCTTTAATGCCGCAATCCCCCTGAAGAATCTCTTTACAAGCGGGTGAGAGCCTATTTCGTTCACCAAAAGTAAGGAAATGGCCGAGCGAGCCGTATTTAGGCTTAAGTAGGATCGACTGCTGGCAGCTGATATTGATAAGAATTCTAAGACTGCCAAAGGCGATGGACAGAAGCAGTCGATTTGGTTTTGTTTGCAATAAAGCCACCAAAGTTTAATCGGCTTGGAGTATTGAGTCTTCGTGGCTTGCGTGATGGACGCAAGTGTTACCTCCATTGCCGATGTCGGTGTACCTTTGGCTATGAAAGCCTGGCGGAAAACCTCGCAGCTGTCAGGGTAATCCTGTCCCATACCGGATGAATCTCCCTGAAAGGAGATGATAACATATTAATGTTTGGTTCAAGGTAGACCGGTTGATCGATAGTAAGACGGATAAACAGTGGGAACCAAGGTTGTGCGGACCACCAGGGAATCATTATGACTCCTTCCGCTCTGTCAGTAATAATTTTTTGAAGAAGAACTCGCAGAATTAGTGCGAAAGGAGGAAATGCAAAGAAGCGGAATTCACTCCAATTTATTGAGAATGCATCCACCGTAAAAGCTGTGGATCTGGAAACCAGGACACGAATCATGGGCATTTCGCATTTATTGATGAAGCGAATAAATCGATGTCGAAAGGACCTAGAGAAGACTCGATCTTGTCGAAAAAATCTCGGCTCAAGGACCATTCCGTCCTCTTCTGAGACAACGCGTGATTCCGCGTTTCCCTCAAAATTCTGGGCTGATGGAATATACGAGGCATAAATATTTAAATTACGCTCTGCGCACCATTCTCAAATTTTGCGAGCAAGCTCCGATAGATGGGAAAACTTAATTGACCCCATTCGATTTATGTATGAAAGAGCGGTGGAGTTATCCAGTCTTATTAGAAGATTACAATTTTTTAGATGAGATGCAAAACATCTTAAAGCGTGAAAGACGGCAAGGAGTTCTAAGAAATTGATGTGGTTTTGACTATCCTCTGCATACCAAAACCCATAGATGCGAGATTCACCCGAAACGGCTCCCCAGCCCGTTAGGGAGGCGTCTGTGAAAATTTCCAAGTTGAAACGACCTGAGCGAATAAAGTTACACTGGGAAAGGTCTTTGAAGACCGCTTGCCACCACCATAGATCTTCTTTGATTAGTTCCGGTAGGACCATACGGGCTTCAAAATTTTCCTCTGCAGCCGCGAGGGCTAAAAATTTTGCTCTCTCCAGTCTCTTGGTGTGTAACATTCCATATTGCACCGCTGGGCAGATTGAAATCAGAGATCCGATGTAGCTAGCAAAACGTCGAATCCTGTAAGAGTTAATATTTAAAATGTTAAGAGTTGATTGTAGAAGGTTATTTCTTTTATCCAACGGTAGAATAGAAACAGAAATGGAATAGGAAAGATTTCCATAGAAATGGAAAGCTGTTCTGAATTGAATATGAGGTTTAAAAACCGACAAGATTTCGATAAAGAAAGAACACTTTTCTGTTCGTTAATTAAAAATCTCAAAGAAACCAGAAAATCTATGGTTGCTATATAAATGGTAAGTATATAAATTTTATAATGATATATCTTCAAGTAATTGCACGCAAAAATATTATAAATTAGTAAAGAACAATAAAGTACAGAAAGTTTTGATGCATAAAGCATCTAGATCTTAAACGAGATTAAGACCTTTTTATCGTAAATACTTTTTATTATTACTATCTGAAATTATAATAAAAAGAACAATAATCATAAATATGGTTGTCTTTTTTTTTAGGTACTTGTAAATGTGGTAGTCGTTTAAAATGTGTAATAGAAAATAAACACCCGCAAGAAGAATTTCTAAAATGCAAAATACTCAAAGGGACAGGGAAATGCAGCAAACGATATCTAAGGGCACCTTTAAGAAAATTAGTTGGGCAAGAATTATGTACGAAGACAGTGGAAGTATATCGTGCCGAAAAAGCAAACGAACTTATGATATCTGGAGATCCCGTACCTCCACATCTATACGAAACATCCGTATTGCATGTCGCAAAAAATGAACATATAAAATCACAATTTCTTGATAAAGATCCTGTAAATGCTATATGCATCATGAAATGTAGCGTTTAGCTGAAATGTATTCACAATATTGGAATTGATCCATTTTTTGTCCATTATTGGACGAACCACCAATTACAAATATATCGCAAATATTGTTCCACGAATACAAGTGCAATATATATCGACGCTACAGGCAGCATCGTGAAAAAATTAACGAAGCTAGATAAAAGTTTACCGAAACATATATTTTTATACCAAGTTGTTATTAAGTACAACCACGCGCAATTCTCTGTTAGCAAAATGTTATCTGAAAGGCACACAACAAACAATATTCATTTTTGGCTATTAGAGTGGTGTAGAATGGGTGCTCCATGTTCACGCGAAGTTGTGGTTGATTCGTCGAAAGCATTATTAAATGCGGTGATACGATGCTTTACAAATTGTGGAACAATTAAAGATTATGCAAACGCATGCAAAAGTAAAACTTGTTTGCCAAAATGTTATGTACGCATAGATGTTGCTCACTGGATTAAAATATATGCAAACATTTTAAAATCTGTTCTACGAAGAATAAAAATTTTCTATATGGCAGCTATTAATTATGTGCCGGACAATTAATTATGTGCCGAAACACAGACGATGCAGTTAAAGTGTTAAGAGCCATACTAATAATTTCACGATCAGAAACGGAAGGCATGTTATTGAATGGTGAAGAATACTACTCTACTTGCGAAAGAGAGAAGAATAAATTAAGATCAGTTCTAACAGGTTAGTTTATTTTTCGTTATTATTTTCTATAATTATAAATTAATTTTTTAAAATAAATTAACATAAATTAATATGCTAAATATATTGATTGTCTCATTTTTATTATGATATGACACATTGCAGTTTCTTAAGTTCCAACGGAATAAAAAATCTCAACATATTTAATTAAAGTCACGATAAGCGAGACATTATTATAGATTTAAATATCTTCTTATGAATTCGTCGTCAAATATTATTCATCTATATATGTTGCCATAATATTTCATTATGACTTGATGTATCGTAGGTATCCTAGATTATGAAGATATCGAAAATTCAGAAAATAACAATGACAATAATGACATTATTGAGGAAGATGCAATTAACGAGATAGAAGACAATGAATGGTCAAGATGGGGTAACGAAATTAATAATCAAGTTGACCAAATATTAAATGAAATGTCAGCGATCGAGATAATGCCCATTATTTTCCAACATTAGCAAAACGTTTATTACAAGACATTGCTATATTCCCCTTATGGTCAAACGTTTGCCGTGACAATTTTGGTTATGGACGAATACCAGCATCTAGTGCAAGTGTCGAAGGGGAATTTAATAAAATAAAAAATTGCATTTTAAAGAATTATAGTGTCCCTATGAAAACAGATGCATTTTTAAAAATTCATTTAGATTATCTTCGTGGAAAAATAAAAATTGTTGACACTGAGGGACAAAACGACTTAATAACATTAATTAATTCAGCAAACATTGAGGAATATGATGACATGGAAAAAATTAAAAATGAAAATACTTTACAAATTATTAATGTCTCACTCCAGAAAGATCAACCAAAGTCGTGCCCTGCTTGTAACAATGGTGATATACCGTCTGGGGCACATACTTGTAATATGTGCAAAGTAGTAGTACATGCACTAGACAACTGTTCGTTAACTTATGATGAAGAAGGATACGGGCAGAAACGAATTTGCATTCCTTGCTCTCTATTGGAAGGCTCGCAAAACATTCTCGCCACACGAGAAACGGAAAATTGGCGAGGTTTAAATAAAAACAGAAAACGCAAAGCAAGATATTTAGATGACCCTTGCGGCATACAAGATGCTTTAACATGGAGAAGTGCGAAGCTCCCTATAATGAGAAACGGTAGCTCCACAGAATTACAAGCGGTAAAAATAGAAGATCAAAATTATTGCTTTATAAACACTTGTGCTTTTGAAAGCGTGCTGCAAATTGTCCTTGCCGCCTTGTCAGATTACAAAGATTTCGAAACCGAGGTATATTATTTTAAGAATTTGTTTAAAGTAAAATCATATGTACTGAGCGGTAGTTCGTATAAAGTGACCGATATAAAAGTATTCAAAATATATATTTACAATTATTCAAAATATACAGAGTATTTCAGTTCTCACAAATTTAATGTGACAGCTGCCTGAGCTCCAATAAAAATAATAATTCTAACGTACAATGTCAAGATTATAATAGCTAATAAATAAGAAACGTCCGTCACGTGATTTTACTTCTAAAAATTAATTTTATTTCTTCAGATAGAAACATTTGTCATGGCTTGTTCCTTTATTACAGATACGTAAAATCGAGAATAATAAGTTATATGAAATGGCGCTAGATATTTTAGAAAAAGGAATTAGAGCGTACACGTATAAATTACGTGCACAAATATTATTACCTTTACTAAACCTCGAAACGTACAATGTGGAAATTGCATTCAAGTAGATTGTCAAACTAATGTAGGCTACTTGGCGAGTCAGCTTTTCAGGAATAGTCCAAGTTTCGAAGAAAATTCTATATGCGATAAAGGATGTCCAGTCAGATCAAAGTCATTGCCTGTCTCTCAAATTGACTACAATCACTTATTACAAGCAGATAATTACAATATAATAAAAAACAATGTCCTATTAAAAGGAAGTAAGAAATGTTATCGTGAAAATTGCACAGGTTTTGAAACAACCAAACTGTGTAAAATAGGTAATTAGAATCGTATTACTTTCAAACAGATTCCTTTTATGTAATTAAAATACATATTCAAGTATATAATACATAACAATTATGCAAATTATACACAGATATAATTTCAGTTGATTATTCTCGCGCGCGCGCGCACACGCACGCACGCACACACGCGCGCACACGCGCGCGCTTGCGTGCCCTCTTAAAATAATATTCATATCATTACTTCACACTATGCAAAATATATGTATATTTACACAAAATATTTTTTTCAGGACCTCTAGTATTATTCTGTAATGTCGAATCTACTGTGTAAAATTAGAAACAATAAAAAAAAAATAGCAAATTCTTTAAATCCAAAGGAGGAATTACAATTAATTGGTATTGTAAATTTCAAATATCCGGCCATGACGTTCTACTTTTGATACAATGGGACACTATACAGCTATAGTGGCACGTCCAGGAAATTGCTGGGTGGAATATGACGATCTCGCATCTTCGAAAAAAAATATCAAGAAAACAATTGATATAAATCCACATCTATTAATTCATAAATCATAAATTAATAAATGTAATAATAAACAAACTGATGTGAAAACTTTGTGTTATTTCTTATAACAAATACACTACTCAAAAGAAAATAGGGAACACTTTCCAGACACCAAAAATTAGGCTATTTTCAAATGACTGTAACTCGGTGAAAAATCATCGTAGATAAAAAATAAAAAAAGCATTTTGAAGCTTGAAGATCCAACTTTAACGCTCTATCAGCAGATTTTCAAAATTCTTTTAACTTCCTTGTCTTATGCAGTAAAAAAGCACACCCTGTTTTGTTCCTTAAAATTTTGTATTTTTGACACTTTGCAGCTCGACCAACAAATTTTTTTCGAACAATTCAAGTAAAGCTTCATAAACTACAACATTTTGCCTACAAAATGCTTTTTTTAAAATTTCTCTACGATTTTTTTTGACCGAGTTACGCTACTTTGAAGCTAAACCTGCATTTTTTACAAATGATATCCGTACTCCGTGAAAAATCATCGTAGACAAAAAATCAAAAAACCATTTTAAAGCTCGAAGTTCCAGCTTTAACATGCTGTTAATGGTTTTCAAAAATTTTCTCAATTTCTTAGTACTATGCCCCAAAAAAGATACACTGTTTTTTCCTTAAAATAACGTATATTTAACAGCCTGTAGCTCAATAAAAAAATTTTTCTCGACAAATCCAATGCAAGTGCCATAAAGTATGACATTTTCTCTACAAAATGCTTTTTTTAAAGTTTTCTCTACGATTTTTTTTGACCGAGTTACAAGACTTTGAAGATATACATTTTTTACAGTACATTTTTCCGAAAAATGACGTCTACCGCCGACATTAGCATTACCCAATGTGCACCACGTGGAGGTTGTCGGTCGGATTTTTGCACATCGTGTGTGTGTGTGTGAGTGTGTGTGTGTGTGTGTGTGTGTGTATGTATGTATCACAGCAGAGATAAGGACCCCGCAGTTCGTCACTTCTGCAGTATTTAATGACTCCAAACCCTCTCTGCTGTGTGTGTATGCGCTCGCGCGCATGAGAGTTCAATAGTGTGTATTTCCTCCTCTCTGATCAATTACTGCTTGCAAGCGTTCTCGCATATTTATACATCTTGCAATACGATCTTGCGGAATGTTGTGCCAAATTTCCGTTAAAATTTCTCCCAATTCTTCTAAATTTCGCGGCTGTTCCTCGCGACGCCTTAATCGTCGTTCCATTTCATCCCAAATGTGCTCGATTGGATTTAAGTCCGGGCTATTGGCGGGATGATTTAACAGTCTAATTGCGTGTCGTTGAAAAAAACGTCGCGTTATATTCGCCGTATGAGGTCGAGCGTTGTCCTGCATAAAAATAAAGTTCCGACAGGTTCGATTTAATAGCAAAACGTGTGGTCGTAGAATATCGTTGATATAACGAACACCCGTCATTGCCGGAGGTGGCAGGATCACTAGATCACTTCGTCTTGTAAGTGATATACACCCCCACACCATCACGGAACCGCCGTTGTAGGATCGTATTGGCATAACGCAATCGTCGATCATAGCGTTCATTTCGTCGATGCCAAGTACGTATACGAGCATCATTGCCATAAAGGCAAAAACATGATTCGTCGGAGAAATATACATTTCTCCAATCCTGTGAACTGTAAACATATAGTCGTCTTAGTCTAAAAAAAATCTCTTTTTAGACAAAGATGACCATATGTAAACATTGCATGCTCAATACAATAAAATTTTGTTTAGTACGCCGGCGATTCTCGCAGTGTGATAAGCGACACGGAATTTTCAAAATGCCGCGTAGACATTTATCGGCCGTAGAAGTTGCACGCCTAATTGCGCTTTTGCAACAAGGTTTTAGTATGCGTTATGTGGCGCAAGATATTGGTGCATCTGTGTCCGTAGTGAGTAGAGCTTGGTTACGATATCAAGACACGGGAAATTACACGAGACGTGAAGGTAGTGGTCGTTCTCGATTAACGACAAATAGACAAGATCGAGCCATTGTTCGTTATGCATTAGAAAGACGAATAATTACCGCAAGAAACATTCGTAATGACATTCATTTGCGCCATGTGTGCGAACAAACAATTCGCAACCGTTTGAGAGAAGCCGGTCTTCGTTCTCGTGTTCGTGCACAAGTACCAAGACTCACACTCGTACATCGCCAAGTACGTTATCAATTTGCGCGCGATCACATAAATTGGACCGCTAGGGATTGGAGAAATGTATATTTCTCCGACGAATCACGTTTTTGCCTTTATGGCAATGATGCTCGTATACGTACTTGGCGTCGACGAAATGAACGCTATGATCGACGTTGCGTTATGCCAATACGATCCTACAACGGCGGTTCCGTGATGGTGTGGGGGTGTATATCACTTACAAGACGAAGTGATCTAGTGATCCTGCCACCTCCGGCAATGACGGGTGTTCGTTATATCAACGATATTCTACGACCACACGTTTTGCTATTAAATCGAACCTGTCGGAACTTTATTTTTATGCAGGACAACGCTCGACCTCATACGGCGAATATAACGCGACGTTTTTTTCAACGACACGCAATTAGACTGTTAAATCATCCCGCCAATAGCCCGGACTTAAATCCAATCGAGCACATTTGGGATGAAATGGAACGACGATTAAGGCGTCGCGAGGAACAGCCGCGAAATTTAGAAGAATTGGGAGAAATTTTAACGGAAATTTGGCACAACATTCCGCAAGATCGTATTGCAAGATGTATAAATATGCGAGAACGCTTGCAAGCAGTAATTGATCAGAGAGGAGGAAATACACACTATTGAACTCTCATGCGCGCGAGCGCATACACACACAGCAGAGAGGGTTTGGAGTCATTAAATACTGCAGAAGTGACGAACTGCGGGGTCCTTATCTCTGCTGTGATACATACATACACACACACACACACACACACACTCACACACACACACACGATGTGCAAAAATCCGACCGACAACCTCCACGTGGTGCACATTGGGTAATGCTAATGTCGGCGGTAGACGTCATTTTTCGGAAAAATGTACTGTAAAAAATGTATATCTTCAAAGTCTTGTAACTCGGTCAAAAAAAATCGTAGAGAAAACTTTAAAAAAAGCATTTTGTAGAGAAAATGTCATACTTTATGGCACTTGCATTGGATTTGTCGAGAAAAATTTTTTTATTGAGCTACAGGCTGTTAAATATACGTTATTTTAAGGAAAAAACAGTGTATCTTTTTTGGGGCATAGTACTAAGAAATTGAGAAAATTTTTGAAAACCATTAACAGCATGTTAAAGCTGGAACTTCGAGCTTTAAAATGGTTTTTTGATTTTTTGTCTACGATGATTTTTCACGGAGTACGGATATCATTTGTAAAAAATGCAGGTTTAGCTTCAAAGTAGCGTAACTCGGTCAAAAAAAATCGTAGAGAAATTTTAAAAAAAGCATTTTGTAGGCAAAATGTTGTAGTTTATGAAGCTTTACTTGAATTGTTCGAAAAAAATTTGTTGGTCGAGCTGCAAAGTGTCAAAGATACAAAATTTTAAGGAACAAAACAGGGTGTGCTTTTTTACTGCATAAGACAAGGAAGTTAAAAGAATTTTGAAAATCTGCTGATAGAGCGTTAAAGTTGGATCTTCAAGCTTCAAAATGCTTTTTTTATTTTTTATCTACGATGATTTTTCACCGAGTTACAGTCATTTGAAGATAGCCTAATTTTTGGTGTCTGGAAAGTGTTCCCTATTTTCTTTTGAGTAGTGTATTATAGAAATAATTTCTAATACTGTAAGACTGATTTTCACAGTATACAATACTTAGCTTTACTCTTGTACAGCGATTCTCGTAAACGTACCATCGTCATTCCGTGATTATTTTTTCGTATTAAAAATGGAACAACAAATTCGTACACGGTGTATTTCAAAAGCAACTTAATAATTTCGTCATCATATTTGTACAAATAACCAAGTTTCCTAATCTACATTGTGCTTGTACAGAGAGTCTCGATAAGTCAGATAAGACCTCGGATAAGACAGTTCTTAGCAAAAAAAAGCAGCCATTGTTTTTAGCGAAACTGCTAAAGCAAATAAATTCTAAATAGAGCAAAAAATTAGCAAAAAGATAGCACTAAAAGAATTCGTACTTGTTTTTTAATCCCCTTCAATTTTTCACTAATGGCTGTGCTAACTTTAACTTAAGCTAGCACAGCCATTGTTTTTAGCGAAACTGCTCAAGCAAATAAATTCTAAATAGAGCAAAAAATTAGCAAAAAAATAGCACTAAAAGAATCCGTACTTGTTTTTTAATCCCCTTTATTTATCAACAATGGCTATGCTAACTTTAACTTAAGCTAGCACAGCCATTGTTTTTAGCAAAACGGCTGAAGCAAAAAAATTCTAAATAGAGCAAAAAATTAACAAAAAAATAGCAAAAAATCCTGTATAAGTCTCATTTGATTGTGCTGAAATGGCTGTGCCAGCTTAATAGACGTCCATTTTTAAATAGATATTTTGATGACAACACTATAAATCACGTTAATAAATTTGTAAAATTGTCCGAAAGCTATGTTTTTTTTTGGCAATTAATAATTCTTGACAACCGACAAGAAAAAAATAGTTTCTGAACAATTTTACAAATTAGTAAAAATGATGTACAATGTTATTTTATCAAAGTTTTTTATTTAGAAAGTAGCACGCAAGAATTTTCAGCGTTTCAGCATATCATTTCTCGCTACTATCAGGATTTTGAAACGTGGTCGCTGAAAGTATTTAGGAGTCTTATTGCAATTAAATTAAAATTTTTTAAAAATTTTATATTATGCATTATACTTAAATAATTCACGAAAGCGATATTAAAATCAATTACAATTCGTATATAATTAAAACCGATTTCTTTTTAATCTGCTCGTGGATTGAATCGATTAAAACAGATTAAAATCAATTAAAAAGGATTCCGTTTTAATCGATTTTAATCGCACATTTTTGACAGAAAGGAGTCGTATTAATAATTCAATTTTATAACAGTTATATTATTAAAATAAAATATTTGTTATATAAACCTGATAAACGGCAGTTATATGACTGTTATAAGTTATTGTGTTGTAATGTCAACAATTCAATTTTACATAACTACAATATTGCTAGAATGTAAAAATTCGTTATATAAAGTGACACACACAAGTTATATAACTATTATTTTCTGTGTTTGCTGGGATGTTTAACTCTGCATAGCGCAAATGTTCGTAACACAGCCGAAGGGTTAGGGTTACCCAACTTAGGTTAGGCGTTGCAATCAGTATTAACGAATCGCCCTGGTGCTCGGTATTACGAATAGCCCCAACATCAACTGTGCGAATTATTGCGTATGATCGACAAAAATAGACATCACACAGCAAAAAGTAATCACGAAATGTTTCAAATACGTTCAACTGGACACGATACATTTAAAGTTTTCAAAAAAACCCTACTATCTTATTTAAATTTCAAAGAAATGCCGGTTATTCGAAATTACTTTGACTGTCGCAAAACACATTTTTCACTACTACGACTTCAATATGACGCCGTTACCAACAAATCTTTGTTAGCAACATCGTTACATTAGGACGTGTTTACAGTGTTTAAAGTAAATTTTTAATATGTACCCATAAAAAGATATTTCCAATTATCGAATTACCCCGTCTAACGATTTGCCCCGGTCTCCCCTATATATATATACAGGGTGTCAGGTAACGATCGCCCGTGGTTTCGTGGATTGATAGATCAAGTAAAACTGAGCAGAAAAGTCCTTTACCATTTTTTAATATTTGCCATAGTTAACGAAATAAAAATTAATAAAGTCTGTGAATAAGCGCGTATCACCGCGCTCAAGGACCGCCCGCCGGTCGCCGAGACGTAGGCAGCCGCGGCTGTAGGCGCGGCGCTGTGCGGTGAGGAAAGAAAAGCAGTAGCTGTTTTTCCCTCCTCACCGCACAGCGCCGCGCCTACAGCCGCGGCTGCCTACGTCTCGGTGACCGGCGGGCGGGCCTTGAGCGCGGTGATACGCGCTTATTCACAGACTTTATTAATTTTTATTTCGTTAACTATGGCAAATATTAAAAAATGGTAAAGGACTTTTCTGCTCAGTTTTACTTGATCTATCAATCCACGAAACCACGGGCGATCGTTACCTGACACCCTGTATATATATATATATACAGGGTGTTTCAGACCACCCGTATACCCCTTTTCTCTTCGCAGGATTAGGACCAATCAAAAATATGTTCAGACGAAAGTTGTAGGGTTTCAAAAGATCTATTCAATGATCTTATCAGTTTGACCTTGGATGGCGTCGCCAAGGTCAGATCGAAATCACATTAAGTTTTTTAAATGGAACACCCTATTTTTGATTCCAGAATCTAATAGCTGGTGTCAAGACCTTTCCAAAACACTATAAGAATGTTTATTTTCGTTGACTACTTTCCGAGTTGTGCGGCTTGAAAATTACACTACCGCCAGCATCAGCATTACTCAAGATGTACCATGTGGTGGTTACTTAGTCGGATTTAATCTTGTGTGTGGGTGTGTGCATACGTGCATGCGTATGTGTATGGGGGAGGAAAAGGGGAGTCAAAGTTTTATGTACTCTGCTTTTGTTTATTAACTGGATTGATTATGTTTGATGATCAATCATGTCCAGATTGACTGTATGCATTTTCCCGTGCTTAGCATTATCCAGAATGAACGACGTGGACGTGACGAGAATTTCATCCCATTGGGGTGCTTGATTCACGTGAGTCCCCTTGCCTCTCACGTTCGGGAATGAATGAGTGTATGTTTTGTTAAGCGACTAAATGTTCAAAGTGAGCACCATTCTCTGCGATGCAAGCATCAACTCTATTTTGAAAATCATTGGTTGCTCGAAGAATTTCCTCGGCACGTAAGGATCGAATTGCTTCACTTATTCTACGAATCATATTATCCCTCGTAGTCGGACGTTCATGATAGACCAAGTTTTTTATCCTTCCCCAGAAATAATAATCAAGGACGGTGAGATCTGGTGATCGGGGTGGATAATTGATTGGACCGTATTTGCCTATCCACTTGTCGGGGAACATAGTATTTAATGCCGCACGAGCAACTCTCGATGTATGAGACGGACATGCATCTTGTTGGAACCACATGTTCAGGCGCAATTGCAGAGGAATATTTTCTAGTAAGACAGGAAGATCTGTCATTATCAAGGAGGAATATCTATCACCGTTTAGATTTTCGTCAAAGAAAACAGGACCTATGATTTGACTTCCAATAATTCCACACCAAACATTGACTTTCCAAATGGTTTGATGATCTACTTCTCTCAACCAGTGAGGATTATTTTGTGCCCAATAACGAGAGTTCCAAGTATTAACAGATCCATCACTTTTAAGTGTACATTCGTCAGAAAATAAAATTTTCAAGTGGAAATCAAGTGGTTGCTGTCTTATAAAGTTGCAAAATACAAGTCTCTGTCTAATATCGTTATAATTCAACGCTTGATGAACAGACATTCTGTAAGGGTGAAATTTGTTATTTTTTAGAATGCGCCAAACACTGATTTTACTAACACCAGAATCTTGTTCTCGTCGTCTTAAAGAATCATAAGGGTTCAATTCTGTCGATGCAAGAATTTCCACTGTTCTTTCATCCATAATCGGACGACGAATTTGTGTACCTTTGTTATGTTGAGGCTGAACGACACTTTTAATTTTGATTCGTTTAGCCAAACGTGAAAAAACATTTTGCGAGTGAGGAGTCCGATCAGGATAACGTTCCCGCCACAATCTTTCCGCTGCAATGAATGTACCTCGACACTCACCTAAAATTAGCAGCATATCATATGCTTCTTCATTGGAATAGGACATGGCTAAATAAACCTAGACTAATAAAGAGGGTCGGATTTTTGTTGCACGATTGATACTGATATGACGGTTATTGAAGACGTAGGTGACAAGTTTGAAAGAGTTATTGTCACTCGTGTTGAGTTGAGTCACAATAGCGTTGTGGTGAATACATCTCTACTACATCCTATGCAAATAACAATATGTATAAAATCACGAGTTAGACATCGTTACGCAGAAAGCCGCGCTCGTTATTGCTCGTGTGCTACCGTTAAAGTAATAATGTAATTACATAATATTATGACATACATATGTATGTGACTATCTACGGTCGCGACAGCTAACTTTCACGATTTTTCATGATCTGTTTTTGTTGGCCCGGCTCGCGTGTTTACTTTCTTTGTGTCGGCTGCATGGCTTTCTGCGTAACGCGTGATTTTATATTGTTATTTACATGGTGTTGGCGGTAGTGTAATTTTCAAGCCGCACAACTCGGAAAGTAGTCAACGAAAATAAACTTTCTTGTAGTGTTTTGGAAAGGTCTTGACACCAGCTATTAGATTCTGGAATTAAAAATAGGGTGTTTCATTTAAAAAACTTAATGTGATTTCGATCTGACCTTGGCGACGCCATTCAAGGTCAAACTGATAAGATCATTGAATAGATCTTTTGAAACCCTACAACTTTCGTCTGAACATATTTTTGATTGGTCCTAATCCTGCGAAGAGAAAAGGGGTGTACGAGTGGTCTGAAACACCCTGTATATATATATATATATATATATATATATATATAGGTTTTATTAGTCTTTTTATGGTTTTATTTTGTTATTGTTTTTTTGTCATATATGTACATATGTATATGCATAATATTTTTCATATTTTTTTTTATTATTTTGTTATTATGTTACTTCTTTGCGATATTGTTATATTGAATATTGATTGAGCTGCATTGCAGAGTTGTGATTACGCAGTGATGCCATTTTGAGGTCAAAGCATTATCACGCACACAAGCGAGAACTGCTACGTCACATGTTCGTGCGCACTCCGAGTGTACATCATTCGCTTCGAGCGCACACGACTATCACGTGACCCCATTTATGGCGCCTAGGATCATGGTTTTTGCGTCACGAAAGTTCGAAAGGTGTTGCGATTCAAAGCGTGTGACTTCTTGTTGAGAAAGATAGCTAGTGTCCGGAATCAGAAAAATACTTCCAAATCACCATCTCAAGTTTTCACTCTTGGCATTGGAAATTGTTTGAAAGAGGAGACAACAGGATTAACGCGTACGATATGTAGTCGTTGTTGCGTGAATGATCTTTTGCAACGCAGTACTCACTCAGAGATGAGAGCCTCAAAGATCGAGTATACATAAGTATGTAGACACATAATTCAATATTGTTTAAGGTATCAAGATTAACTTTGCAAACAAGTGTATATACTTTCATATGTAGAACCTAACCTAACCTAACTATACAAAAAGTATACATGTATTTTATTACAAAACATTAATAAAAATGCATCCATTACTGTTTATTAAAATAAGCTTATATCCTTACGCTTAACAAAAATTAGTTTTCAAAAAATATTACTTTTATTATTAAACGTTTTAACGTATTTGATATATTAAAATATATTATTTAATTCATTTCCACAAAGATAACAAAGTCTTATCCCATGGATCCTCCAGGTCTTCAAACCATACTAAAAAGAAATCCAGTTGCCAAGGATTTTATGCCAAGGCTAGAGTCTGATGAAAATCGGGAACTACAAGACATCTCTAATTTTACTCGAAACTTCAGAAACAATAATAATAATGAAGAGATCCTCAGTCCGAAAAGAAAAAAATATAAAATGCAAGGTATTAGTATACGATTAATATTTCCTTATAAAAAGATACACTCAATCATACGTTGACGGCCCGAAATAATCATCTAATTGAATGTAAACCTTCATGAAACACCCAAATTTGAGTGTTTACATTCGATTTGTATTTTCTCGTAAGGGTTATTGATCTCTGAATTTTTTTGTGTTAATACTATTACAGCATCAAATTTATAAAAAATCTTTCCCAGATTGCTATGTCATATTCTAAAATTTTATAATCCTAATTAATATAATAAAATAATCTCTAATTTCTTTTGTAATTCTGTAGCTCGAGTTTAAGTGCACAAGCAGATATAGTTTTCCAGAGATATTATACTATTATAAAAAACGTAATCTAAATTTTAAAAAGCAAGGAATAAAAAATTTGTGTAGAATACAAATTGAAAAGACTACTGTAATCCCATTTTACATAGTTGCTCTTCATATTTTTCATTCGTAACTGTCTTCTAAGAAAGAATTTTCACCAATTTAATAAATTTTATTTTTATCTAATAATGATATTTAATTTATTTATATTTATAAAATAAAATTTCATAAAAAATATATATGCATTTTACATGCAAAACATAAAAATTACTTTACGTCAAATATTAATGTTATTTTTCACAAGTTTTTTTTTCATCAGTTATATTTGTTCGAAGCACCATTAACATTGAATTTATTAATTGAATAAAATCTTCAAAATTCAATTAATGTGTTTACAATTTCTTTACACGAAGGAATAAGAATATGATTGACAAACTTAAGTTTTCAAATTGTTCATAATAATAATTATATATATTTAAAATTATAGTTTTTATACTTTAAAAAATTACATATTAACATTTTATGTAAAAAGTTTAGATAAATCTACAGGTATTATTTCTTTTAAAATATATTTTTGATAATTTTCAGCAACAAGTTCCCCCAAAAATTATGAAAATGTCTTAAATAAGGATTCAGAAATCGAGGAAGAAGAAAATGTTAATATACCAATATCAACTTTAAAATCAATATTATTTGAAATAAAGTAAATATTATTTATTTATTTAAATATGAAACTTTAAAAGTACATTAATGTTCGATTGTTAACTTATTCATAGCTAATATTTTAATTAGCAAATATGTGTGTGTATGTGTATGTATATTTACATGTATGTATATGTATGTGGATAAAACCTTTCTAAATTTTTCTAGAGAGTTAAAAAAGGGACAGGAGAAAATATTAGAAGTCATAAATCAATTCGGAAATGCAAAAAGTATTAGCACAGCTGTCATAAAAAAAGTTCAAAAATTGAATCTTTCTCTGCAAACACTCGAACAATTTCATAGCCTTATGAATGATGAGAAAGCATTGGCTATTTTGGTAAGTTAAAATAAAATAACTTCATACCAAGTGTGTGTACATACACATTTATATTATAATCATTCTTTAGTGTACTTGTATATAAAACTCTGAAACTAAAGTAAGTCTTAAACCTTTTCTCAGGAAAAATATTTTGTTCTCTTCGGAGGGTTCAACATATCAAATGTCTTGGATGGTTTTCTAAAAGCAAGCGTGACAGACAAATTAATAAAGTCATCTTTCACGTGGAAAGAGGGAGATAAAAAAGTTCGATTCCGGGAAACAGCTCTGAGTCTAAAATATTATGGTAATTATGAAAATTATTTTAATTGTCTTGGATTAACTTGACTCTTTGATTTAAAAGTTGATCTAATGTTATCACTTGCCGAGCACTAGAAGGTAACATACCCGGGTCGCAATATGTACTGTTACGTCCCGACCGAGCGCGGTCGCCGTTGAGCGGAATACGCGCGTTTCGGCGAAACTGGCTGTTTCGAAGCCTAAGCTTCGGGGCTCCACAGCCCAGGAGCGGATCGCGTGGCCGGATTTACCGGCGGACGGGCCCGATTTTCCGCGACCGATGGTCTAGTGAGGGGAGTTTTATAACTTTAGAAGGGGTGCCGCGAGAGCGCGAGTATGGTGGCGTCGGAATCGTTCCAGGGACTATCTCCCTCCCGGATTAAATAAGCTACGAATTCTTCCAGCTCGTGGGGGCAACGGTCACAATCGAGAGGGTGACGGCGGGCAGCCACGGGCGCGTGGCAAGAATCGCACTTTTGCGGGTTGTATGGGTAGCCGAGGTAGATGTAATGAGTAATTACCCCGAGGTAACTTTCTTTCTTAAAGCTTGATTGTTTGCCTTTACACTCGAGGCATAATACTGTTGACTCGTCGTCGTTTCGAAAATACAGTGAGGTTACGCACTGGGCACTGCGGAGCCATATACCGAACGAGCGATTCGCTTCGCGCTGGGCACGGACCGAGAGAATAGCAATGCGCGGCGGTGGGCACATACTCTAATTTACCGTGTAAGATTATTATTCTTCTGGAGATACGCACGTGCACGTCTCTTCGATTTCTATTATAGTAGGCGCTGTATTGAGATATGGTTTGTCTTCCGAGTCGTACAAATGGCGCGCGAGGTCGTTCAGTGCTTCGTAGCACTCGACGCAGTCGATCGCGGTCTCCGGAAATGAGATTAGACGATTGCAGGACGAGCAGCGTATGGCTTCTTCGTCCCCGCCGATAATTAAGTAGTGACGCGTGACTGAGTTAAAAAATACGCGGTCGCGAAAGGGGAGAGTATTTCGGCACCCGTCGCAAATGATCGTGCGGTTAATCTGGTGTTGATGGAAGGTGGCCAGGCTACACAACGCGGAGTTAAGCCAATCGAAATATGGGGCTTGAGTTGAAAAGTACGCGTGTGACATGCTTTGTTGGGCGTTGCGACTTAGCTTTAGTATGGCGGTTGCTGTTGAAACTGTTGCCTTGGTAGCCGCTCCGGTCAGGTGATGATCGTCTTCGTCCTTCCCGGCTGTCCGGTTGTCCTCGGGCCTCGATCGTGATGCTTCTATTTACGCACTACACTCGCGTCGCGGTGTTGCATGCATGGAAGCGGAGGAGGTTAAGCGTGGTGATTAAGCAAAAAAGCATTTGTGCACAAACTACTCTTTTATTACTACGATATAAAGCACAATTTAAACTACGATTACATTGAAATTAAGCTTACAGTAAAAATAACGATGGATTTAGAGTTAGACTTAGAATTAGAATTAGAATTGGAATTAGGATGTGTCTCGATTTAGGATTTGAGTTAGAGTTTGAATTCGAATTAGAATTAAGATTGGAATTGGAGTGACTCGTTTGGATTAGCGCGAACTAATAGCTCAGGGAAACTCGGTCGCTACAATTGCGACACGGAACCGTCCTGGCCACACTAGCCCTGATCTCTACTCTCGAGTTCGAACTGCCCTGCGTCGCGGGCTGCATCTCTATTTATACGATTTTTGAGACAAAGCTCTGAAAAAGCGCGGCAAGTCGGTACCCTTAGTGGGGGTTGCTGCTGATGCAACCACCACTCAGATTTCTTAAATGAGAAAACTCAAGTTCAAGTGCCGTGCGAGCGGACTTCTCCGCCGCGACCATCCGGCACTGAGAAATGTCAGGGAAATGTCAGTTCACGATTTTATGACTCCAACGGTCGCGCGACAGATTTCTCCGTTGCGGTGTCTTTCAAGTGCCGTGCGAGCGGACTTATCCGCCGCGACCATCCGGCGCTGGAAAATGTTGGATTGAGATTTTATTACTTTTCAAGTGTCGTAGGCGCAGTTTTCTTCTAGCAACCTTCCGTCACTGGAAAATGTTAAATGTGATTTTACGACTTACTGGCCGTGCGTGCAGATCGCTCCGCCGCGACTATCCGGCGCTGGGAAATGTTGGATTGAGATTTTATTACTTTTCGAGTGTCGTAGGCGCAGTTTTCTTCTAGCAACCTTCCGTCACTGGAAAATGTTAAATATGATTTTACGACTTACTGGCCGTGCGTGCAGATCGCTCTGCCGCGACTATCCGGCGCTGGGAAATGTTAAATAGACATTAGTCTATGATTTTATGACTTACTGGCCGTGCGTGCAGATCATTCTGCCGCGACTATCCGGCGCTGGAAAATATTAAGAACAGGATGCGACCTGACAGTTAGATTCGTTAGCGAATGCCGGCTTGCCCGTCTGTTTTATACCGGTGTCAAAAAAATTTATGCTCGCAACGTCGCGGACGTGACAGTACGTTCATTCAAATTGAAAAAAGATTATTTTTTAAATGAAAGAATATATCTATGTACTACAATAAATACATTATCTCCTCAAAAAATAAGTAATTAATAATTATTCAAACTGTCTATTTTGTTCTGCTTGTATTAAAGTCAGTTTTCCGCAAGGCAACTAGCCATAATTTGTATCGTTTGGCAGAAACAAATGCACATGTGATTTGTTTGAGTCGTATTACAACAAACACTGACGTACAATCAGGTACAAAACACCGCCGCATATGTTTCAGTATTCTCAATCAAGATTTTGGTGAATATTGAATGATATTGAAAAATAACTTAAGGTTATTTCGCGTGAAAGACCCGGGTTTGAGGCAGTCCAGCGCTCTTAGCGGCAACTTTCTGCACGCTGAGATTTCATGCTGTTTTTTTACACTTATTTTGCAAGCAAAAAATTTGAAACTCGGATATTTTATGAGCAACAAATTAGCAACAAATTCTTAGATTATTATTATGTGTAATTTCATTTTTATATGTATATTGTCATGCTAATTTAATCTTCCTTTAGCGTAATATTAATTTAAAAAAAAAAGAACAAAGCAACAAATTTTTTTTGCAACTTTTTAACAACAAATGAAGAACAAATAAAAACATTAGTTTTAATCGGTTCTGCTCTTCTTAATCTTTACGACAGTGACAGTGATGAGGAGTAGTTTCTCGATTTTTTGAGCAGACCTACTACTATGAACTTCTCTCAATGTTTGACAGAAGCGAAAGGTTTTGTGGTAGAATTAAGGAGTGGAACAGAAAGGTCAGTTTGAAAAGAGGAGACGTCATTGATCTGAATGGTCACTGTCTTAAAGTCTTGCTGTATGTTCACTAACGTGATGATGCGAACAAGTTGAACTAATACGAGTAGACTAGTTCACTCTCTGTGCTTCTGTGCAGTCGAAAATTTAATTATTATTTTACTGTTGATGATATTTACTCTTTATTTCTAAGCTTAGTTCTAAATTTATTTTATACATATTTTTATTGTAGGTGCTCTCCGGAAAATTAAAAATTTCAAAAATACCCCAGTTAAGAGGATGCTATAGTGACCGAAGAACTTCCTCGACGTCGGCATTGCAGATTATTTTTCGAGGGAGACCAGGCTATCGCTCTTTGTCCAACGCATAGATCTGTCTTTGTTTTTCGATTATTTCGCCATCTGCGAAAAGACCTATTAACTACAGCCACTGCTCTTCTTGCCATCGTTTACGTACGCTAAGCGAAATTTGGACACGTACAGCTGTTCACCTATTAAACTTTTTTGTTAGGTTGTTGACTGAAACGATACACAGTCAGTGTTGTTTGTTAGAGTTTTCTGAAGTCCGCCCTGGTCTCATTTTATACATACGAGCTACAGAACATCAGTAAATAACAAAAATTAATCTTGGTTGACAGATCCACGAGTCGAAAATAAATGAATTTTTAACTTTTTGATCGATTTTCTCATAAAATTTACCAGAGCAGACTTTGTTTTGGTGCGTACTTTTATTTTGCAAAAGGATTTTGTGATCTGTAAAGCCAATTCAAAAATTAATGAACACTGTAATGGTCGGTAATTTCCGTCAGTATAGCATCCTCTTAAAGACTACGAATTAGAGATGTCAAAAATTATAAAAAATGCACAGCAGCGACATTATATGTCTGACCACAGAAAGGAGCACGGAAATGTTAATGCTTTGGAGAAGTCACGCGCTGAAAATCTGCTTGCTGCTAAGTATGCGGCGGCTAGCATGAACTGATTACACGTATTAAATCATATATAATTTTTTATAATAAAACATTAATATATATTATCTTATATAATAAAACATTAATACATAGTTACTTGATTTCATTATTTTAATATATTCCAAAAATTTTTTAACTATTAATACTATAGCAAATTAAGGATCAATCAAGCTAAAGATCTATGATATTTATTTTAACCTTTCGTAGACAATTTCCGTTGAAAATATAATTAAAAGTGTACATAAATAAGATACAGTTTAATTACCTATTTATTTTATTTTTTCCGAGAGACTACTTTTGCATTTTAAATAATTTTTTTTACAAATAAGTGACTATTTAGGTCATTATCAAATTATCAATATTATAAACAATTTATATTCATTTAATGAATATAAATTAATAATATCTAAATATAAAATTTTAAGGAAATTTATAGAGGACTGTTAATATAGTATATAGTGCATAGACAAACAGAAATGTGAGGTACATTCAATGAATTGTAGTGCAATATAAGCGGGCATAAAATACAAATTACTTTCAATCTACAGTAGTGCGGTAGAAGCGGGCATGAAATACAGATTACTTTCGATCTACTGTAGTGCGATAGAAGTGGAACTAAAATATTAATTACTTATGATCTACTGTAGATTGAAGGAAGCATAAATAAAATACTAGCTACTTTTGATCTGCTGTAAAGCGATAGAAGCGGGAGCGAAAAGTACAACCGATTTTGAACTACTGTAGCGTAGTATATGCTGTCACAAAATGTGCGTTATGCTCAATCTACTATGAGGCAAAACAATTAAGAAAGTGTGTTCGGATACAATTTAGATATTGTATGAGCTAACAGGCTTCCTCATCGAGAATAACATTTACCCTTCCACTGTTGATTACGACTTGCTAGCATTGAGGAACGTAGGGAGAGTGGTTGTAACTGCTTTATAGTTTGTGGAATTTAGAATGCTACAATCGATCTACCGTGCTACCTGGGACTATAATTAATATTTTTTATTTTTAAAATTTTTTAAATTATGTGACCCATTGGCACTGATGACGACCAGTGAAGCGTTGGATAACTTTGTCCATAGGAAGCGAAATTGCGCACTGGCACGGCATCGCAAGAGTAAAGTACCATCTTAACGCGAGTTCTGGGTGGCTTTTCGACATTTTTCGATAGTTCTGCCATTGTTTTAAATTTTCTATACGTTTCCTTTGGAGTTCTTATCTCCATTTGTTTTTAAAGAATTTTTAAACCGGCACACTAGCATGGCACCGCAAGAGTAAAGTACCATCTTAACGTGAGTTCCGGGCGACTTTTTGACATTTTTTGATAGTTCTGCCATAGTTCTAAAGCTTTCTTTAGGTTTCCCTTAAAATTCTTGCCTCTATTTGTTTTTAAACAACTTAAACAATCCGGCGGAGTGTTACGGCATCGCAAGAGTAAAGTACAAGGGTTGTTCAATAAGTCCTTAGAAAATCCAAAACATGGCGCTCATAGTATCGAAAAAGGTTTGCTTTTAGTAAGCATTATCTCTTACTAGATTACTGATGAAGTTTCAGCTATATCTATAACGCGGTTTTATTTTCATAGACGATTGAAACAAGAAACTTTTGTTTATTTATAAAAATAGAAAAAAATGAGTTTTATGCGGTGATTAAACATTTCTATTTAAAAGGCTTAACACCGAAAAAGATCAAAGCCGAGTTGGATGAAATTCATGGCACATCTGCTCTTGTGTTTGCGACTGTTTATAATTGATACTGCCCCCCCCCCCCTCTGCACCCTACCTTGTTGAGGGAAGTACAAGGACCCGCCGACTTCCTCATCAGCGGATTTTCTCTGTGCGAAATACACGACTCCCCTCCACTTGCGCATTTCTCCGCGAGGAGGGGAGGGCTTTCATCCGCTTGGAAGTAGAACTGTATGTTCCCCTCCCGAAGGGGCACACCACTCCGGTAACCTGTCCCTACAACGGAAGACTCGGCAGCCTTGCCGCCGCGCGAAGCCATCCCCACTCCCTCCTTCCCTCTCTCGCTCCCTTGCTCTCCCGGCCACCTCTTTCCGCAACATAACAACCTCGCAGAAGGAGGAGATCGCTCCCCACCCCTTTACGTTACACGGCAAGGTAATGTGATAATCCCGCCGTTCACACAAAAATGTATCACACTGCCCTCATGATGTGATACGTGGGCACGCATACAAGTGTAACTCTGATAAAAAGTTTTTTCATAATTTTCCAAAAAAATCTTATAATTTATTTAAAAATATCTCATAATTTCTCAAATAATATAACATATTAATTCATAGATCATTTTCTCATAAAAAAGAATGAAAAAAATATGAGTTTTTTTCTCTCACTTATCTGATCTTCTTTCAAATGTGTCATATTTTTTCATATTTTTCATATACAGTATTTAATACTTTCTTAGAATATCTCATACAATTTATTTCACATTTCCTCGAAATTTTCTATTCGTTTATAAAAAACAACTGTAAATTTTTATCCAACTCTATAATTTTATTTTAAGGATTGCAGATTAAAAATCTTGTAAAATTACAATAAATTATAAATGAAAATTAATAAAAAAACTAGTTTGGAAAATAAATATAAGAGAATAAAATCTTATATCATGTTTTCTGATTTTCTCATTTTAATTTTACAAATTATATATTTTTAAATTTTTATCTATAACTTATCGTAATTTTATAAGATTTTTAAGATCTGTAAATCTTGAAAATTACAAAATTACAGAGTTGAATGAAAAAATGTTTTTTTTGTAAGCGAATATAAAAATGTGAGAAAATAAATGGTATAAAACATTATAAATATGTATTACATGCTGTGTATGAGAAAACACACAGAATTTTTGAGTACTGTATGCATGTATGCGAGCAACATGAGTCTCATTTGAAGAACGTATTTGAAACTCATATCGCTCGCACGCACAGTACCTCACACGTTGTTCCGGCCGATTGATACCGACCGGGTGTAGCTTGTTAGGAGCGACAGGCCGTCGTTAGTGGCGCTGGTAACGTTCGGGCCCCGGCGTTACGAGGGCGAGTAGCGGTAGGTCAGAGCAAGGTCCATGGATTGGCGTTGGAGAGGAAGGAAGGTCGTTGCATAGCCGCCATTTTCGAGACAGCGAGTCAGTGTTAGTGTACGTAGGTACTACAGCTATTAGTTGTGTGAGTGAGCAGTAAAAGTATGGCCGCCGCCATTTTTGTTCCACATCGTTGAAGTGGATGCAACGACCTTCCTTCCCCTCCAACGCCAATCCACGGACCTTGGGTCAGAGACTCTCGAAACACGTGAAGTGCAAGCGAAGGGCACCGTGTACTGTGTTAGATTCGGGCACAATAAAGCACTTTAATAGAATTCACCGTCTGTTATTTGGATCAATCTCTCCATCCCGTCGAACACTCAACACACGTGCGACCGATATGAGTCTCATATGATGACGCATCTGTCGGATACCGTGAGCTCACAGTGTTCACAACGTGCGAATAATCCGCACAGCATGCGTGCTTCGTGAATTCATTATGCGCGCATTTTGTTATCTGGGTAATAGCCCTAGTCACGACTTAGATGGGTGGCTGCTTAGAAATTTCCAAAAAAAATTCCTAGAATTTTTTTATTATGAAAAATATTTTTTTAAACATTATAAAAATATTGTTTTGCTCATTGGGATTATGTGGTATAATAATATAATATTTATGGGGAGAGAGTAGATGGGGAAGGGTAGCGAGATTTAGATTAGATAATGGGATGAGGGAAGGGAGATATTGGGATGCGAGAAAGGAATGTAAGCTATATGGAGAGGACGGATCCCGATAGCACACAGAACCAATAGCACACCACCACTCACAGCGGCCGATGCCTAGAGTTTTTCCGTTGGTTGGGTTAGATAAGTCAAGATGATTGGTTGATGGGCTATCGCATCGTGTGCTATCGGATCTCGTCCATGTGGAGGAGATGTAGAGTCCTGGAAACATGTGTGAGAGGAATGTAGGCGTTAAAAGGAAAGAAGGGTGAGAGCTGGCGAGAGGTATTTAGTTGGATTTTAGGGAGGAAGAAGAGGGAGAGAAATGGATGAGGGAGTTGGAGAGGGAGCGGGTGGAAAAAGAGAAAGAGGGAACATCGGATGAGAGAGAGAGAGAGAGGGAGAGAGAGAGAGGGGAGAAGGAGGAGGAATGAAGGAATGACTGAAGAGAGTGTGGAAAAGAGTGAGGAAGGAGTTGGGTAAGGAGGGAATGAGGATGGAAGCGTGAAAGCAAGAGGAAACGGAACTAACGAAAGTCCCAAGATAGGGTAGAGAGAAATAGAAAGAGAGATAGGTATAAGAGAATGTAAATAAGGTTTGTAAATAGTAGAAGAAAAGAGGATAATATGGCACCTATTTTTATTTTATTGAATAACTTTGTTTATAATTAATATTTTCTATTGAAACTTGAACGATTACACTCGTCAGAGTATTGTTTAACAGATTCTAGACTCAAAATAATGAAATATTTATTATTTAGGATGTGATTTATAAAAATCTAATGCACTGCATAATCAATGGAAAAAAAGTGATTGTAATATGGCTATTTATAAAAATAATTTTAAAAAATTAGTTTAGTTTAAAAGAAACACAGTACCTTGCTACAAAATTATATATTTTTAATTTTTATTGTTTAGAATTTTCCTGATTTAGAATTTTTCTACGTTCAGAAGCTTTAGAAATACCATTAGAAATTTCATTAAAAATATCATTTTATCCCTCTTTAACATTAAACAACAAGCACAAAATGATGTCTCTAATGTTTCTAAACACCGCTTTTTAGAATGACAATCGATTTATCGAAAAAATGTTTCGATATAAAAATTGCGCTTAAAAAACCATATTAACAAAATTCCATGTTATTGGTTTAACTTTGTATAACTTAAAATGTATACAGACGAATTAAAAGTTAAATAACAAAAAAACACTCGAGTGTATATATCTTCGTGTAATAATACACTCAAGTTTAAGAATAATAAGGAAGTGTATGTAATTAAAGGTTAAAAGTGTACCTTGAAAAAGTTTAGAAGTACTCAAAAGTAACGATATCTTATAACATTTGTTAGCCATTATGTATTGGCATATTAGCATCACTAAAAAACGGCGGACTACTAAACGAATAACATCATAAGCCGATCCAAATGTACTTGGATGCATTTAATTTTATTTAGTTGTAAATGCATTAAATATTTCAACCGACATGGGTTCCGTTGTGTTTCGATTGGTGTGTCAGTGCAGGTCCTAGAATGAAATTTTTGAAAGAGAAGACAAAGATATTAAGGAAATTAAATAAATAGAGTCCTTTTTTGTGAGCCATCTCTGGGAAATCTGAGGGTATAAGGCCTTCAACAGTTAATTATCAAGCGGGAAGGTGGCCAAAGAGTTACCGTACATACTACACGCTGCGGTATCTGGAGCAGTCGTCCACCAGAAAGCTATCTCGACAAAGTCAAGGAAACCACTCAGTATAGCGCGCGTCTTGGCTTTAAAAAGGAAAAGTTCCGGATGCGTAATGCAACCCTGGTGAAGAGAAAGTAAAAAAAATTGCCGGTCGAGCGAACACCTTCGGATTTGGAGCGTTTTATCGGCGAGCACGCTGTTCTTGGAAGGTAGCGAAGAAAGCGTCTTACTAATGCATAATTCCGAAGAATTGGGAAACTAATGTAAGCTGCTGTAGTCTCGTACAGGAAGTGGACGGAGAAGGAAGCATGGGCATCCGTCTGGGTTAATTAATTTAGATTTGGGTTAATTAATTTTAATTTAAATTTACGTTTATTATAAAGATTTAAGACGTAGGATATGTTACGTAGCCCACCCGTAGCGCAATCTAAACATGTTAGCTTGACTGGTAATAATCGCCTTTTCAACATGCATATCGGCCAACAAGTCCAATCTGAAAATTCCGATTTTGTTCCTCATATAATTCTCGATTATTGATGAGAAGCACCAAGAGACAAATTCGCAGAAAATTCGGCACAATAAGTTTTTGCCGCGCCTGGGCTTTTGAATTCTGCACTGCGCTGTATCTTGCGCTCGCTGGTGATTACAGGGGTCGCGAATCGCGGAATAACGCGCATAAGACGCGATGCGAATTCTAGTTCAATGCTTAATGTATTTGATATTAATGATTTTATTTTAGAGAATCTCAGTTTTATGTGTGGCGCATGAGCAGCCCGATACATGTAATTATCATGCGATCCATGTAAATTATTATTTTTTATTAATCAGAAAGGGAGAAAAGTATATAGACAGTCAATTAAATTTGTGTGTGTGTGTGTGTGTGTGTGTGTGTATGTGAACGGCAATTTATAATTATAATTTTTAATACTACGGCCGTTCGATTTTTTATTTCAATACAATTTTAATTATTTTAAAGAAAATTATCTAATTGATTAAGTCATTAATTATTCGTTGCTTATTATATATGCTCCTTAAAACATTAATATTATTTTGGCTTTATGATTATGTTTCAAGTCCGACGAATATGCGGCGTGCAGTTCGAATTAAAAATTGTAAAAATTAAAAATTATTATTTGACAAAAAACCGTTGTGACTGACGTAGGCCTTCTATTTTCGCAAAATAATCTTTAATTTGACAAAAAAAGTTAAAAAAATATTCAAAAACTTTGGGTGATAAAAGTATTTTTTTAAACAAAAAAATAAAAAGAATTTTTCCTCTTTACTTAACTTTAAAGTATTCTTCAAACTGTACAACTTTTGTTAAAAAAATTTTTTTATCTTTTATACTTTTGACAATATTTAACCCCCAAAAAAATACCTTTTTTTTTCAAAGAGATTATTATAACCGAGCATTATAATGACTTGGCGCATGGCAACCAATCTCAAGTTACCGTGCATCAGAAAGAAATTATACTTGTCAGTAGAAAAGCGTTGTTGCAACACGGACAAACCCGGGAACTTTAAAACTCAACGATAATTGCCCGAATTAGTTGCGACAATGCTGACATATGCTGACCATACGGAAGAACCAAATGTTACAATTGCAATCGGCAATAGTCTTTTGCAATTACGATCAATATAAACCGCCGCTTGATACTCAAGCGGCGAACAGTCACCCGATCATCGATATGAAGCACATCTTCCGTCAAGAAGTCAGCTCAGCCACAGGCAGCAGTCACACCTACAAGGAGCCATACATATTATACAGCACGATCACACCGTTTAGCATACACATTTGTACCACTCGAGGTATTACAGCTGTAACACGAGTCGCCGCTCGTGAATCTTACCGGACGTTCATAAATATACGATTATATTCAAACGTTCAGACTCCTTTCTTGGCCAATGATTTCATGGATACTCAACCCTTCCCGGTGTCCACTGGACTTAGATTTCGTACGCTAACCGTACAACAAGATGTTTCACCTCTAAACATGATATTCAGTATATATAATAAATACGTATCTCTTAGATTTTTGTATTTAATAAATTTCAAAGAGAATCAAATCGGTTTTAGATACCGTAACATGTCTTTTCTAAGCAGAAGAATAGTTTTCCTTTCCCTCTTTTAACTTCCTCGAGCGTGTTGTCAAATTTGTTATGAAGAAGTGCGTTATAGAGAGAGCCCGGTATAAATATGGGACCTCCGAAACATACAGTGGCAGTATCTTTATTCTCTCTAGACCACGCATACATAATAAATAATTGTAGTGTACAATTAAATGATTATTGAAGAAAAAGAAGAAAAATTCTTTTTTAAGAAAATACCATCGACGAATCCTACAGAGGTAAAGTAACAATCTGAAAAATAATTCGAGTTAAGGTAAATTTTACTTGCTATTCAGGCGTCCTCGAGCTTAGGCTCGATTCGTGCACTAGTCGTATGCCAGCCGAGCGTCAGGCTTACATCTTATAACATACCCAGCAAACCCAGTTGCATAACAGCAATGTTAATAGAATAAAATCGGAAGTAACACGTAATATAACATGCGCGTTACATGTAATGTTCATGTTAATTGTAATTTCCCACTCATAAGAAAAATAACAGTTACATAAGAGTTGTATATTTGTTATACAGGAGTTATATTAATAATTCAGTAATATAATTATAACAGTTATATTATTAAAATATTAGGAGTATAAATAAGTTTCCGCCGTTTCACAAAAAATGGCGCCACTAGTATGTTATGGTTGAAATTGTCTATTGTAAAACGTTATATCGTAAGGTTGGACATCTGGCAACAACATAACCTTAAAATATTAGCGATTTTGTATCAGCATCATATATCTTTTTTCGTGCGAAAATGTCGAGTTTTGAGCCGAATAAGCGTCATTTGCGGAAGCTTTTGATTTACTTCTTTAATTTAAAGAAATCTGCAGCTGAGGCGCATCGATTGCTTGTAGAAACATATGGTGAGGCTGCCTTAAGTGAGAGAAGTTGCCGTGAGTGGTTTCACAAGTTTAAGAACGGTGAATTTGATGTCGAAGACAAAGACGTAGCGAAAGGCCGAAAGTGTACGAAGACGCGGAATTGGAAACATTATTAGATGAAGATTCGTGCCAAACGCAAGAAGCACTTGCACTTACATTAGGAATGATTCAACCAGCAATTTCACATCGCTTAAAATTATTGGGAATGATTCAAAAACAAGGAAACTGAAGCCGAGAAACGTTGAACGCCGATTTTTCACATGTGAAATGCTGCTTGGCAGGCATAAACGAAAGGGTTTTTTGCATCGTATAGTCACTGGTGATGAAAAATGGATACACTACGATAACCCAAAGAAGAAGAAATCATGGGAACCACCTGGCCATGTTTCAACATCGACAGCCAAGCCAAACATTCATGGAAAAAAGCTCATGTTGTGTATTTGGTGGGATCAGCTTGGTGTCGTGTATTATGAGGTGCTCAAACCAAATGAAACCATTACTAGGGCTCTCTACCAAACACAATTGATGAGATTGAGCCAAGTACTCAAGGAAAATCGTGCCCAATACTACTCCAGACACGACAAAGTTATTTTTCTGCATGATAATGCTCGTCCACATGTTGCGGCGCCGGTCAAAACCTACCTGGAAACACTCAATTGGGAAGTTTTACCCCACCCGCCGTATTCACCAGACATTGCTCCTTCTAATTACTACCTGTTTCCATCGATGGCGCATGGCCTGTCTGAGCAACACTTCACATCATATGAAGATACAAAAAATTGGGTCGATTTGTGGATAGCTTCAAAAGATAAAGCATTCTTCCAACGCGGTATCCGTATGCTGCCAGAAAGATGGGAAAAAGTAATGGCTAGCGATGGACAATACTTCGAATAAAACATTAGGTACCATTCTTTCACAATAAATGCCCAATTTTTGATAAAAAACGGCGGAAACTTATTTATACTCCTAATAAAATGTTTGTTATACAAACCTAATAAACGGCAGTTATATAACTGTTATAAGTTATGGTGTTGTAATATCACCAATTCAATTTAACATAACTATAATATTGCTAGAATGTAAAAATTTGTTATATAACGTGACAAGCACAAGTTATATAACTATTATTTTCTGTGTTTGCTGGGATACGCTAGCTGCACAACAATACTATTAAATTCTTGTTTATTTTATATTTTTGTCATTAAATGTTATATCAAGTAAAAATGTAAAATGTAAAAAAAATACTATTTAGGTGACTGGTAGACATTCAGTAACTCTCCTCTACACTATAAAATTTCTTTTTGGAAAAAATCTCTGATATAAAGCAATATTACCTAAATAGCAAATTGTACGAGGATAAGTAAAAAATTATCCGCATTTTTGCTAGAACACGTCTTTAAGTTTGTCACACTGCGTTCCGAGCAGGCAGGCTTTAAGTTGGCACTACTAGAGTCCCGTGATCAAAGTTGGATCTTAATCGCGTCAGTTTGTTTACCGTTACAAGCGTGTAAATATAGCTGCTCCGCTGGAATCTTGCACCAAGGAGGAACAGAGATACGATTTCTTTGGTCGGAAGGAGTGAAAGGTGCTGAAATTCATCGGAGGCTTCCTACTTGCGGATAATTTTTGACTTATCCTAGTACAACGATTATGCATATTAATATATGCATACATCATGATTTTTTCCATGGAACTTGAATTTTGCACTATTAACATATAAATGAAAGAAAAATGAAATAAATATCAGAGTAGATACATATTCAGCTGTTGCAGAAAAATTGTTACATTGTGCAACATGCATTATACAAGCTTTTCCTCAGAACATAATAATTATTTCTTCCTAAATTGTGTAGTCTCAAGTATGTTGGCATTGAAAACAAAGTTTATTATATTAGGTTTTTGTAAAAAAATATAGAGTCAAAAGACGCGGAAATAAGTGCGTAAACATATGTGCAACACGGACGAGTTTTTTAATTCATCCATTAATCAATCGCATTATGCGCAAATGTAACTTTGTTCTGTAAAAACTCCATTAATGGCGTAAATGTTTAATGATTAGCAGAAATTAATTTCTCAGTTGGGCGCGAATAATCCAAGTGAATAGTACTGATTTGTCTACTAACAACCGTCTTGTGTTTTTTTGCGAACTTACTCAAATTTAATTGTTTATATTGCTAAGTTTGCTGGATATTATAAATCAATTCTACAATAAATTAATTACAATCCGACATCAAGCGCATTAAAATTCACAACAATTTCGATTGCGCAAATAAATCAATTAAACGCACTAGAATACATTTCACAATACGTTTAGTTTTTGCATAAAGATTTTATGAACTAATTGGCATTTATAAAGAAATTAATTATAAGAATTACATATCTGAAACGCATTTTTTTCGAAACGTTTCTTTTTTTTTCATCAAACATAACCAGTTAAACATAATTTACTATTGTCACCATTCTTATTAAATATTATTTCTGTTTCATCACAAATTATAGAGATAAAATAATTACCTCAACGTTTGAATATTTTTAGATACATAATAATAGTACATAATATATTAATGGCATTGTCAAAGATGAATCCAGCAAAGCACACTTCTCTTAACGAGGCAAAAAGGCAATGTATGAAATGTAATAAACTTGTTTAGTGAAGAGCTAAAAAATATAGTCTTGGAGACATAACAAAAAATATTCTTTTACCAAGTCTTGATTTAAAAGTGGTAATACTTGGTAAAAAGTAATAATTTTAACAAATGTCACAAGATGTTAATTATTTTTTAATTTAATGATCTTAATTTATGTAGGTACAGATATTTTTATGGTTATGGTTAAATATGCAAAAAAAACATTCTGTGATAACGAACGTCCCGAATTCGAAATATTGGATATTGAAACTAAAAATTTACCTGAAAAATATATTTCTAAGTTTGATCATATCTTTTCATTTCACACCTTGCATTGGTACAATGACGCCAGGTAAAAAAAGATCTTAAACAAGCGTAAATTATATTGTTTTAAAATTACAATTTTATTGAATACAATTAAAATATCATATCATGTATAAATATTTTATACCAGTTAGTATTTTATTAATACCAATTAGTATAAAATATTTTATTATAATGTGGCGATGGTTTCGCCACGTACCCAACTGACAAAAGCGAAAATTAACGAGCACAGGGAGAAAACAAAGAAACGTATTTAGAGACGAACATTTTAGGTAAACATATACGTTACACAGCAGAATTATACTATATATACAGTAAAAAAAACTTAAGTAGGCACAGATAATATTACTACTATATGTGTATGTTTATCTAAAATGGTCGACTTTAAATACGAGGGTAGGTCAAAATTATTCACACTTTTGCTAGAACACGTTTTTAAGTTTGTCACACTGCGTTCCGGGCAGACAGGCTTTAAGTTGGCATTAGTGGAGTCCAGTGATCAAACCTAAATCTTGATCACGTCAGTTGGTTTACCGCTATGAGCGTGTAAATATGGCTGCTCCGCTAGAAGTTTGCACAAGGATGAACAGAGATACAATTTCTTTGGTCGGAAGGAAAGTGAAAGGTGCTGAAATTCATCGGAGGTTTTCAACACAAAGCGGAGACAGTGCTTTACCACGCAGAAGTGTATAATGAATGGATCGAAAAGTTTAAAAGTGGATGCACAAGTGTGACACACGAAGAGGCAGCAGGACGTCTGTCAACTTCCACCACCAACAAAAAGGTTTAGCAAGGTTAAGAGTTGATACTGGCAAACCGGTGTATTGTGTTAAATACCTCTGATGAATTTCAGCACCTTTCAATCCTTCCGACCAAAGAAATCATATCAGAGTTCTCTGTTCCTCCTTGGTGCAAACCATAGACTAAGGTAGACGGAGCTTATACTGTTAGATAGGACAGGGGTGGCGCTGAGATTAGCAGTAAGGGGCGACTACTAGCACATCGGTTTGATTCGGAATTGTTCGGAATCATTCGGCTCTTAGCTGTCACTTCAAACTGCATACAGCTTTATTGCATTTTGCGATTATTCAATTATACACTTTCGTGCTTCTTTGAATATTTTACAATGAGTTATTGCATTATATCTGGGTGGAGTAATCGGAATAACTGCAAAAGAAAAAATTGGGAGCAGCAAGAAAAAAAACAGAAAAATTTTCATTTCATTTGTAAGTTAAAATATATTTATTGGTTAATTTTTTAAGTTTACAAGAAATTTATTATTTAATTAAAAAAATATGTTTATACGTATTTAAATAATAATAATAATAAGGTATTTAAATAATTTGTAATTTTTAGATTACCAAAAGATATTAATAAAAAAAATAAATGGCTTGAAGCATTAAACTTAAAATATTGGTGTCCACCGAAAAAAGCAGCTGTGTGTTCTGCGCATTTTAAAGAACAAGATTATGAATCACATATAATATTAAAAAAATTAAAGATAGATGCTTTCCCACATGTTAATGATCAATGTTTCTTTAGTAATCATTTAAATCATTTATTGCAATGCATTATAGAATTATATGTTAAAATAAGGTTAACTCATTATATAAAAAACAAAAAATTTAAGTGACAAACATACATTAAACAAATTAATTATATTTAAAGGCCAATAAAAATCAATAATAAACATATATTTTATTTCATGTATTCCTTTATTACATTTATTCCTTATTCAATTATTACTCAGACCGTAGTTTTGAATATAGCTCCGCGTAATCACGTTCTTCTGGCATATCCCAGCTTTATGTAAAGCCGAACATAGTCGAACGCTGCGGAAATAGCCGAAGAGCTGGTAGTCCCCCTTTACCGCTAATCTCAACTACCCCTCATAAAAAGGCTCCGTCTACCTGAGTCTATGGTGCAAACTTCTAGCAGAACGGCCATATTTACACCTAGATAGCAAAATGCCAGCAGCTTGCCGTCAGTTTGCCAGCAAACTTGATCACAAATTAACAGCAAATTTCAAGCTGCTGCTTCCTCATTAAGCATAGTTTCTAACGGCACAATTTGTCAACATAAAACGACGATAGAAACGCAGCAATAATCGAGCATTATCTGCTGTAACGTCGTGACAACAAATACATAGCAAATATCGAGCACAGTCTGCAATATCAGGAACTGACAGCAGAAAGACAACAAAAATACAGTATTAAATATTGCCACGTTATAAAAGCAAAACCGCGACAAAGATGCAGCACAATATGTCTCATTAAGTACTGAGAGCAAAAATACAGCAAAAATTGAGCACGACGTGCCGCCGGTGTGACGGCGAAAATGCGGCAGATATAGAACATGAATTGATTAATCGTAATTTCGGATTGAAATGGATTTAACCAATGAATACTGGCGCCACCGCTAGGCGGCCACACCGCAGGGATCTTCTCGTGAGTCGGGTGTGACCACATGCGTTATATCTACGCGCCACCGCGATCGACTCCCCAGCTCATACTTTAGTGAGAAATACGTACTTTTAAGAGCTGCTTGTTGTAACCTCGAGACAAATTCTCGCTCATTCTTTTCAAACGTGACGTGTGTGTGGAACACTGTTCCACATAAAATTTTATATTTTTACATGTAAATAACAATGCTCGATTTTTGCTGTATTTTTGCTCTCAGTACTTAATGAAACATATCGTACTGCATCTTTGCCGCGGTTCTGCTGTTATAATGTGACAGTTATTATGATAGATTTTCAACGACATTTTGCCTACAATGCTCGATTTCTGTTTTTTTTATGTCAGTAAGTTTTGTTACATTTTTTGCTGCATTTTTTTAAACATATTATGATGTAGTCTCTGCTGGGATTTTGCTGCTTTTCTGCTAACGTTAACTGAAACAACAAATCATGCGTGGTTGCTGCTTCATTTTTGCCAGCATAATGTGTATCATAAATTTTTAATTCGTACTCCCGTTATGTTTGACTATCTGGGCACGCTCATAGTGGTAAACCAACTGACGCGACCGCATGAGGCATTATTGAATATAGCTACCAATGCAATGGCATTAAACCGATAGTTGTTTGAATCTTACAGCTCTATCTTTTTTCTTGACAAAATTACAAGCTCTGTTACAACATATCTCTGTTACTTTCCACCCTGTCTCTCCCAATTTACAATAAAGAACATATGGTCATTGTAATTATGCATAATATTTTATTGTTAGAATAACAGCTATTACATATTGATTCTAATTCAATTAATTACAATATAATATAAAGACAATATAAGACTACGAAGAAATAGATAATTATTTTATTTAATATTTAAAAGTTAATATGAAAATTATCAAGTTAAACACTTATGACACTTTTGGCAAATCATTCTTTGTGGGTTTTTTTCTTATTATGGCTACCCAACAAAATTTGGCAGACCTTTCTTTATTGCACATTCTATTGCAGCTTGGCTTTTAATTGTCTCATTATTGGGTCCTGAGTTTTCATTTACTGAACCTTTATTTAATTAAAATAGAAAATTATTTCAAACTTTAATTAAAAATTTCATATATAATATATTAAGAATAAATATTTATTAACAATATTAAAAGGTATTACCTTTCTCTATGCATTCAGAAACGGTCTTCTTGCAATAATCTGTGTAATCAGGAGAAATAACAAGTTCGCAATATCTCAAAGCTTTTTGCAGTATTATCGCACCATTTTTCTGAATCTGTAAACAATAATTTTGCTATTTTATGTTATTTTGTTGAATATAGTTAAGGCGATGCTAGAGTAACGTCCAAACTCATTCGACGGAGAAGAGAGTAAAGAAATAAAAAAGGAGGAAGAGAAGAGGAGAGAGCAAGAGAGTAAAAAAGTGTATAGAAAAAAAAATGTGTAAGGTGTGAAAAAGAGAATGGAAGAATAAGTAGGAGGAAGAATGCAAGAATGAGAGTGAGAGAGAGAGGGAAGGAGGGAGTGAGTGCGAGAAAGAGATGCCTAATATGCCCGAAATGGGCAATAAGAGAAATTAGTCAAAAGATTGAGACAAAAGTAGAATTGCGACAAAGCAAAGGTCCCGGGCGTGTATGTATGCGTGTGCGTGTGCGTGTATGTATGTATATATGTATGTACATATACAGGGTGTCAGGTAAGGGAAAACAGCTACTGCTTTTCCTTCCTCACCGCACAGCGCCGCGCCTACAGCCGCGGCTGCCTACGTCTCGGCGATCGGCGGGCGGTCCTTGCGCGCGGTGATACGCGCTTATTCGCAGACTTTATTAATTTTTTTTTCGTTAACTATAAAAAAAATTAAAAAATGGTACAGGACTTTTCTGCTCAGTTTTACTTGATCTATCAATCCACGAAACCACGGGCGATCGTTACCTGACACCCTGTATATACACACATATATACAACTTACGATTTCCTATATATATATAGGAAATCGTAAGTTAATTGTAAGATAGATGTAAGTTAGATATAAGGTAGATTAAGATAGCGGAGGTAAATATATTAAGCTTTGTAACCCTAAAGGGGGAACAAATAAATATTCTATTCTATTTTATAATTTTTATGTAAATACATACTATGCCACGCTTTGACAATGTACAATACCACACATCAGGCCTTATTAATATATCCCCTGTAACACAAGATTAACAAATTTATTACTGTAATTTTAAATGCCTATGGTCTTAAGATTAAATTAAAGAATAAATAATACTTATTTAAGTTTAATGACTTATTGATTTATACAATTGCTCGTTTAAATTAATCTTTACTCCGTTAAGGTGGAGACTTTCTTACCATCGTTCATTTTAATTATTTTCATCGTTTTAATTTATATTTTTGAGATGCGGTTACTTTTCAATTAAAATATCACTCAGAATATAATTCGAGACTTTTTTCAATCTATCATAATTGCTTTCCTTCGTAAATTTTTGTATAAATATTAACGTTTCCGTTATTTCTAATACATTTTATCAAAATTTTAAAACAAAAAATTTTATATATCTTTTTAATTAATATTTTATATTGATTTAGTACTTTTTTTATTGCAAAATATTTGCAATTAATTTTAAGAATCTTGATTAGACTATTGAGATTAGTCAAAAAATAATAATTAGAAATCAAATCCGGATACAAAAAGGCATTTTTGACATAAAAAATACATTGTAAATATCAAAAATTAATTGTAAAATAATTGTTATAAACAAATTATTAAAAATTAACTGTAAAGGAAAACTGATTAAGCTACTCGGTTTAATAAGAAAAAAATACTACAGAAACACGTATAACTTCTTCTTATATCGTTTTCCGTTAATGCAAGAAATAAGGTTCCTACTTAATACTTTTTCTTGTAGTTATAAAGGCTCGAAAAGAATCAATATTTTTTCCAATTTTTATGTGCAATTTTTTGGTTTTCTTTACAAAGGTAAAATTCCTTGTGTTTCTATAAAGAATCGTTTTTTGTAATGAAAATGATTACGTGCATTGAACTTAAGTTCATTGAACTTAAATTAAAAGTTAATTGAACTTAAATAAATTTAACATGTTACATCTTAGACGGCACAAAAGTTTGAGAGATGTAAAGACGCTCCAAAGACATCTAAAAATTATTTTTATAACATTTTTTGAACTTTTGTGCTATCAAAAATGTTAAGCAATAATAGTATCTTAAAAACATTACAATGAATACGTTATAGGTAAGTAGAAGGAAAGGAAAGTAATACGGCTGTAAGTACTATGGCTACCCCTATTATTTCCGTTACACCGAATTCTAACGATTGTTTATGGAATAATTTATTTAGTAGCCTGGCATTATGTAGTAGCACTATTATGTCATTACGTATTAACCGACAATTGTTATAAAGCATTTTTACTTTTGAGCATTTTGAAACTTTTTCATAAAACATTTTAATTATACATACTTCTGATGTTTTTAAACTTGAGCGTATTATCACACAAATATGTTTATATTCGAGTGGTTTTTGTTAGTTAATTTTTTATTTGGTTACACACATTTCGAATTATGCAAAATTATTCATTAGCATTTTGCTAATGTAGCTACTTAAAAGGACGCTAAACCTACAGCTGAATTTTCTCGACGTCAGTACGGCAGATTCGCGCGCGTGGCGAAGGGTGAGGGGGAGCGTTAACAACAAGCTCTTTGTCCAACGCATACATCTGTCTTTGTTTTTTGATTGTAGCGCCATCTGCGAAAAGACTTATCAACTACTGTTACAACACACTGCTCTGCTTGCCATTGTTTATTGTTTACGTGCGCTAAGTGAAATTTATACATGTTTACATTTATACTGCTGTTCAGGGACTGAACCATTTTGTTAGGCTTTTGTTTGGAATGGCACACAGTCAATGTTGCTCGTTAAAGTTTTCTGCATGGTGGGACAATCTGATAGCGTTTTTCATTGGGAAAACTAGTGCGCACTGAGTGTGCACTCGCCGCTGGCAATTGGACGTTTCGGTTTGCGCGATGACGGTGCCAACGGAAATGCCCAATTACCTGTAGCAAGTGCACTTTCAGTGCGCACTAGTTTTCCCAATGAAAAACGCTATTATTTCATATATACAGAACGTCGATAAATGACGTCAGTAAAAGTTAACCTCGATTGACAGATTCACGAGCCGAAAATTAATAAATTTTTAATTTTTTTTCTATTTTCTGTTTTCTATTTTCTTGTAAAATATCTTGTATCACCTTTTTTGGTACGTACTTTTATTTTACAAAAGAATTTTGTGATCTGTCAAGCCAATTCAAAAAATAAAAAAAACTGTAATGTGTCGGTAATTCTCGTTGGTTTAGCATCCTCTTAAGCATGTTAGTACACCACGGTCATCGATTCTGTTCCTTGGAAAATTTTTCAAACTGAGAAGTCACTATCTCTTCACATACTCACAGTTCATGTTTAACGTAACGTCAGAGCTTATGGTCGCGTCAGCCGTTTGCGACCGCATTTGACATAAAGGCGATGACCTTTATGTCAAATGCGATAAATTTTCAGAAATTAATCCGCAAATTCGAGTTTTGAAGATTAATAATTTCTCATGATAAAAAATAAGATAAATTAAAGATAAATTTTTAAAAACTTTCAAAACTATTATTAAATTATTGTATTGTTATTATTCCAGAATCATTTAATTAATAATTTTTACGTTAATCATGAAATGCAAGTATGTAGACAAGTAGTGACTTTTCAGTTTGGAAAATTTTTCAAAGGACAGAATCGATGACCGTGGGTGTACCTAAAACAACTATTATTGAGATTTTCCTATTGAAATATTTCTTCGATGAATCGAATAATACTTTAAAGGACTGTGTTCAGGAACATTAGAGATATTGTTTTATCTTTATTGTTTACCGAATGTTAAGCAAGGATAAAATGCATTTGATGCAAAAAGCATAGCTTTATATTGTAATAAAATAACTTGCTTATTGAATTTTAACGAAATTAACAAACTTGATAATTTAATTTTTAAAAATGTTGAGAACGTTCTTTTTAAATAGATATTATTCCAATAAAAAAATTTTTCATATATATAGTATATTTCATATACAGGGTGTTTCAGACCACCCGTACACCCCTTTTCTCTTCGCAGGATTAGGACCAATCAAAAATATGTTCAGACGAAAGTTATAGGGTTTCAAAAGATCTATTCAATGATCTTATCAGTTTGACCTTGGATGGCGTCGCCAAGGTCAGATCAAAATCACATTAAGTTTTTTAAACGAAACACCCTATTTTTGATTCCAGAATCTAATAGCTGATGTCAAGACCTTTCCAAAACACTACAAGAAAGTTTATTTTCGTTGACTACTTTCCGAGTTGTGCGGCTTGAAAGTTACACTACCGCCAACACCATGTAAATAACAATATAAAATCACGCGTTACGCAGAAAGCCGTGCAGCCGACACAAAGAAAGTAAACACGCGAGCCGGGCCAACAAAAACAGATCATGAAAAATCGTGAAAGTTAGCTGTCGCGACCGTAGATAGTCACATACATATGTATGTCATAATATTATGTAATTACATTATTACTTTAACGGTAGCACACGAGCAATAACGAGCGCGGCTTTCTGCGTAACGATGTCTAACTCGTGATTTTATACATATTGTTATTTGCATAGGATGTAGTAGAGATGTATTCACCACAACGCTATTGTGACTCACCTCAACACGAGTGACAATAACTCTCTCAAACTTGTCACCTACGTCTTCAATAACCGTCATATCAGTATCAATCGCGCAACAAAAATCCGACCCTCTTTATTAGTCTAGGTTTATTTAGCCATGTCCTACTCCAATGAAGAAGCATATGATATGCTGCTAATTTTAGGTGAGTGTCGAGGTACATTCATTGCAGCGGAAAGATTGTGGCGGGAACGTTATCCTGATCGGACTCCTCACTCGCGAAATGTTTTTTCACGTTTGGCTAAACGAATCAAAATTAAAGATGTCGTTCAGCCTCAACATAACAAAGGTACACAAATTCGTCGTCCGATTATGGATGAAAGAACAGTGGAAATTCTTGCATCGACAGAATTGAACCCTTATGATTCTTTAAGACGACGAGAACAAGATTCTGGTGTTAATAAAATCAGTGTTTGGCGCATTCTAAAAAATAACAAATTTCACCCTTACAGAATGTCTGTTCATCAAGCGTTGAATTATAACGATATTAGACAGAGACTTGTATTTTGCAACTTTATAAGACAGCAACCACTTGATTTCCACTTGAAAATTTTATTTTCTGACGAATGTACACTTAAAAGTGATGGATCTGTTAATACTTGGAACTCTCGTTATTGGGCACAAAATAATCCTCACTGGTTGAGAGAAGTAGATCATCAAACCATTTGGAAAGTCAATGTTTGGTGTGGAATTATTGGAAGTCAAATCATAGGTCCTGTTTTCTTTGACGAAAATCTAAACGGTGATAGATATTCCGCCTTGATAATGACAGATCTTCCTGTCTTACTAGAAAATATTCCTCTGCAATTGCGCCTGAACATGTGGTTCCAACAAGATGCATGTCCGTCTCATACATCGAGAGTTGCTCGTGCGGCATTAAATACTATGTTCCCCGACAAGTGGATAGGCAAATACGGTCCAATCAATTATCCACCCCGATCACCAGATCTCACCGTCCTTGATTATTATTTCTGGGGAAGGATAAAAAACTTGGTCTATCATGAACGTCCGACTACGAGGGATAATATGATTCGTAGAATAAGTGAAGCAATTCGATCCTGACGTGCCGAGGAAATTCTTCGAGCAACCAATGATTTTCAAAATAGAGTTGATGCTTGCATCGCAGAGAATGGTGCTCACTTTGAACATTTAGTCGCTTAACAAAACATACACTCATTCATTCCCGAACGTGAGAGGCAAGGGGACTCACGTGAATCAAGCACCCCAAACGTGAGAGGCAAGGGGACTCACGTGAATCAAGCACCACAAACGTGAGAGGCAAGGGACTCACGTGAATCAAGCACCCCAATGGGATGAAATTCTCGTCACGTCCACGTCGTTCATTCTGGATAATGCTAAGCACGGGAAAATGCATACAGTCAATCTGGACATGATTGATCATCAAACATAATCAATCCAGTTAATAAACAAAAGCAGAGTACATAAAACTTTGACTCCCCTTTTCCTCCCCCATACACATACGCATGCACGTATGCACACACCCACACACAAGATTAAATCCGACTAAGTAACCACCACATGGTACATCTTGAGTAATGCTGATGCTGGCGGTAGTGTAACTTTCAAGCCGCACAACTCGGAAAGTAGTCAACGAAAATAAACATTCTTATAGTGTTTTGGAAAGGTCTTGACACCAGCTATTAGATTCTGGAATCAAAAATAGGGTGTTCCATTTAAAAAACTTAATGTGATTTCGATCTGACCTTGGCGACGCCATCCAAGTTCAAACTGATAAGATCATTGAATAGATCTTTTGAAACCCTACAACTTTCGTCTGAACATATTTTTGATTGGTTCTAATCCTGCGAAGAGAAAAGGGGTGTACGGGTGGTCTGAAACACCCTGTATATAATAATTATAGTTATATTTAATCCTATATATTATTATACATATATCAATGTCCATATATAGATATTAAAATATACTATTTCATACAATTACATATATATAATTATAACATTTATGATTTTTATATACAATTATATATAACTATACATAATGATTGCACATAATTTTATGCAGTCATTATGTAATTATACATACTTATGTATGATTATATATAATTGTGTATAATTATATATAAAAATCATGCATGATTATAGATATAACTATATATTTTTATATGCATTTATATATGGACATTTTGATGTAATTATATATAAATGTATACAATTACATATAAAAAATTTTTTACCAGTGTATTTAATGACAAATTAGATTAACAAAAATTGAATATGTTTTATTAACATTTTATCTTGAATTTTATTGTCTTGAATTTTATGTCATCAAATAAAACCAATTTTATAGTAATTTAATATTTAATATTTGATCTTAATATTTATTGTTAGTACTCACTAGGTTCATTTCCACACTTCGGCAATGTTTTTGCACATATAAGTAAGCTTGGATGTAGAAATTGTTTTACCTCGTTAAGGTCGAATGCGTAAACCATCGTCTAGAAAGAAAAGAAAACTATTTTTTTTAGTTTATAAAAACATAAAAATATTTTAGTTTTAAAAGTTACGTATGCATAATATAATTTTATTTAATTATAATAAAAAATAAATACGTCTATATGTAAATAGATGTACATACGTATATTATATTGCTGATGATCTATTTGCAAAATGTCGTATGTTTAAAATTACAGTAACATTACAGAAGGAACAAAAATTTTTTAAACAACATTATGATATATTATTGAATACCGCTCATATTTATCGGTCAATCGGATCATTACAAAGTAATAAAAAATATCAGTAACCAATTAAACAATCTCAAAATAATGGATGTTAATTTATTTATAATTTTGTTTAAATAATAAGTTATTAGATGAAACATTTTAGTTTAATGTGAATCTCTTCAGCGGTCAATTATAATATTCTCCTTTACTAATCGCTCATAATTTTCTAACCATAATAAATCAAGAGTGAGAAATTTCTGCAAAACATTTTGCCTAACATTGATCGTATTCTTTAGAATTTTACAAATGTTTTATCTAATTTTATTGAACACTTTGTGAATTTATTTAAGAATGTATGATAGCATTTCTCTCGTCAAATGACTTTTTGTGTTTGACAGGATAATAAAATAATTGTTATTAAATAATAAAATAGTTCTAAACTATCATGTTTACCTTTTAGTTAACTATTTAATTTAAGTAAATTACTATTTAATTTTGTAGACATTTATTTATAAAATAATACATAGAACCTCTCATTTCAATACTGTTAGGAGGTTTTACGAGTATCGCAGTGGTTTAGACCAGAAAACACAAGGCTAGAGATGCGTGTTAATAAAATGTATATAATTCAAAGAATAATTATTGAATACAATAAATATATCTGACAAGCAATACGAAGCTATAAAAGGATGAAATCAAATTGAAATGAGCGTATAACAATCGCAATTTATATGCGATATATATATATATCTATATTATGGGATAAGAAGTCTCTATAAATTGCGTGCAACGATATCAATCTCCAATAAATATCCCAATAAAAAATTTTTTGTATATAATCATATATTATTATATACAATTATATATCAAATATACTCATGTATTCTAAAATTTATATAATTATATATAATTAAATATAATTATATATAGACATATAAAACCTAAGAAGACATTTTTATATATAATTATATATTTTTTTATATATAATTATATATAAAAAATTTTTTACTGGGATCAACCTATAAACGCAATATTAATTGTGTGTGCACGACGAAAATCCAAGCGGAGACGTCGACGAGGAAGCGGAAGGAACGACGGAAATCACATCACCGCCGAACCCGCGCCGGAAAGTTAAGTCGCGGTTCTGCCTATTTATTACTACCGCCTATCTTCCCGAATGCCGCATGTATTAACGCCATCCTTTATTGTAGCGAATCTTGCCGGAGGAGCCTCCAGACAGAACCAGCGGACTGCAGGCCGCTGAGCCATCATCCCGTGAGAACGCCGTCAAAGGCCTGGCCAGCCCGACGACCGCAGAAGGGAACAGAATTCGAACTTGGAGCGTCAACGCCGAAAAAGATTTCGGAACATCCCGTCCGTCCCGCCCATTGCTGAATAGACGAGCATGAATAGACATTCCTCTTTTAGAGGAAATAACGTTCTCTTACGTGAGAGCGTTGTGATCACTATGAGAGGTTCGCAAATATTGAGTTTGAATTTGCGAAGGAAGATTTCTCACACACGAACGAACACAAGAAATTCGCGAAACACCGAATACCCTTGAAATTGTCTCATTATACTCTCGCTATACACGGTTTTCTCACTACTAGCAGCAACACGCGGTACATAATTTTGTTTTAATATACAAAATGTATTACAGTTACCATATAAAATATTTTTTCTGTTACAACATATTTTTGTCACAAAATATATTTTAATTAAATTTTGCTTCTTCCGTGCATTTAAAACAAGGCTCGGTAAAAAAATACACATTTCGACCGATTTGTAGCTTTTCCCTTACCTTACTATTTCCTGCACAATCCGAATGCCGATTAACATTTGGACTGCGTGCAGATTGGTGAAATAAGAGGATAGCTGAAAATCGTCCAAAATGTACATTTTTTACCAGGACCTGATTATAAAGCATTCTGATAATCCTAACCTATTCTATCTTACATTCGCATTCCAGAAAATATATAAAATGATTAATAATAGATTTTTATTGAAGTTCTATTATATATTATATCTGTACCTTGGTGCTAAAAGGGCCAATGTCAAAATTCGCGCATTTTTATTTTTATTATTTTTTAATAATGTTTGACATATCACTTCACTGAATCTTAAAGTTAATTGAAGTTCTATTATATATCTGTGCCTTGGTGCTAAAAGGGCCAATGTCAAAATTCACAGGATATTAGCCCTTTTTACAATAATAGTGGCTTTCATTTAGAGTTCATTAATATATATGACTCGAAGCAATTCGTTAGCAATTTCGAACATTAGTCCTTTTAGCACCAAGGTAGAGATCTATAGAGTAGTATTTAAAAATTATCCCGAATTTATTGCAAATTCTTATAGACTCAAAAAGAAATCCTTTTTGAATCTGAAAAAGAACTCACCTTTGGTGACATAAAAGTGAAGTCTTTTGAAATCCTTTGAAATCCTAAAGAATACTTTTGGAACAGAAATAGAACGGAAAAAATTCGTTTCGTAAATTGGGGACAAAAAAAATTCTTTTCGAATTTTCTGTGCTATCTGGGTACTAACTGGTCTGACTGTTGTAATGTTTATTGAAATTATAAATTGCATGAAAAACACGACTGCTTTAAAAGTGTAAATAAGTATGGAAAACCATAATAACTCTTCTTCGAAAAGATTAAAAAGAAAATTTGCAATTGAAAAATTACGTGCATACGTTGTTGTTTCAAAAGATGTTTATCAACATAAATGATATTTTCTCTAAATTCAAATATTGGAGATTACTTTTTTCACAAGTTATACGGTGATTTGCTTATATTTTGATGTATGTATTCGTTGAAAAATTACGTAGTTTATATTAATTTGTTTTATTCTTATTAGTATAAAAGATATTGTGAAATTGTTAATGTATACACTTTCGTCATAAGGACGTATTACGGACAAGCATATTTTATAATAATTTTTTCAAACAATACGATAAAATAACTTCAAATTTTATACAAAGGAACAAAATATATTAATAAACATCTTAGCAAAATATTATAGCAATGGTGTTTTCTTTAAAATTCTATTATACATCCTTAAGCAATGATTTCTGGTCAATTTATAAACTAAAATTAGTCTTTCAAGATTTGATCAAGTTTAGTGATAAATTACTAGTTTGATTATTTAACCATAGCAAAGTAGTTATCTCAGAGTACATTTACGCTCCAAGATCTATTACGCTCATTACAAATATTATAAGTGTGACCTTATCACAAGAAGTTATGGCTCAAAAGAAAAATTCAAACAGATTCTTACGCACAAACGATGAACCACCGAACGAAATCTCAAAGGACTAATTTCATAATTTGACAAAAAAATTGCTTGAATAAATTTATCAAGTATTCATTAAAATTAGATAAAACATTTGTAAAATTTTACAGGCCGTGAAGTATGCGATCATAATTAGACAAAATATTTTGTAGAAAATGTAATCAATCTTAATTTGTTATGGTTAGAAATTATGAAAAGTTAATAACGAGAGATAATTAAGGTTGAAGAAGACCAAATTAGGCAGAAACGTTTCGGTTAATTATTATCCAGTTACTTATTGTTTAAATATATTATAAATAAATCAACATCTATTGAACACGTTTAATTGACGTAATTCCTGATCTTTTTTTGTTACACTGTTATAATGTATTACATTACTCGTATATTGTTGTGCTCGATTCTAGCTGTGACAGCTGAGTTTGAGAACAGCTGGCCGCGAAGAAATCGATTTATAGATTTTTCAAATAGGAGAAACGTGTTTCCGCTTGATGTTCCGTTTCCGGACGCGGGGCTGTAGGTTTGACGTTTCGTTCGTTACGCTTGCGATTTTGTTGTAATCTAAGTTCTTTTGTTAAAGTTGATGTTCTTTGTAAGAAGTGTTGCGTCATTTCGTGTAGCAAATTCGATTTTTTTGCGCAAGCGTTTCTCATGCTTTTTCCAACAAGTGCAATAATATTTATTATAATCGCCGCTAAAGTAGTCCGTGATCGACTTATAATCATTAAAGAATCCAATAAACTTGGGACAATCTATTGAATATCATACCAAAAACTGTAACTTTTCAGATTTACGATGTTTTACAAATATACTATTGATATGATACATATATATATTTATTAATACATACAGAGTGATTCTTAATGGTTGTACCCACTTTTTACCATAGAAGCATGACTTATCGACGTATTTGTAATTTCTAATATTATATTATATTAGAAATACAAATGCATCGATAAGCGCGTCATGCTCCTATGGTAAAAAGTGGGTACAATCATTAATAATTACCCTGTATATGTATCAATATACAATATAAGGAGAGAGTGGACTAAAATGAACCGTGTTCCAGATAGGACTTTTTTAATTTAAATGAATACGATTAAACACATTTGCGTGCCATTTGTAAAATTCTTAAAAGACACCGAATGTTTGACGGCAGTTTGACAATTTTCTGTCATAACATTCATAGAATAGATGCAAATATGTTCAGCCACTGTGCGAAAATTAAAAAAAAAGAAAATCTTAAATTATTATTTAAAAGTTAAAATTTTGAAAAGTAATTAATGTAAAATAATTCAAAAGTGTAGAATTCAAAAATATTAAGCGTTTTATGATCATTTTTATATTTTTACCAAAGTTCAAAAGGACTTGTGTCTAAATCGAACTTTTACATCAGAATTGCAACTTGATCATAGCACTGGTGATTGACCGACCAAATCTAATCCTAGAAATGTTAAAGTAGTAAAATATTATGAATCATCATTTTCAGAATAAATAAACTTTATTGATTTTATCTATAAGTATATAATAATGATGTCACATGACCGATAAACGTTTAATTATTATTATATATTATATGTATAAACTATCAATAATTTTTTCTTTGATAAAATTTTTATTCTTGACTGTCAAATTGTTCGTCTTTACTTAATATTAAAAAGAAGTACATTAAAATGTTTTAAATTTTATTTAAAAATTGATAAAAATAGGAGTGTCCGATTTAAACCAAGGAGTAGTCCGATTTGGAATCAATGAACCAGACTAGAAAAAGCGTTTTTACATTTTTCATTATTGTTTACAGCTGAGAGATATGTCATAATGATTTAAAGCAAAAATGAACGGAATTAAATTATCTTTCCAACGACATCTTCGATTTTACGATCAGACTTTATTTGCGCCTTAAAGAGAGCAAAAACTGCAAATAGGTTCGACTGTATATACATACATACATATAGACAATTTTAATTAAATGTACTTAATAACGAACAGAAATTTTTTGTGCTTTATACTTACGACTAACAGACACGTAGCAAGCACGAAAGCCTTCATTCTTTAAATATTCTAATTATGAGACGCAAAATGTTACGAGACTTCTTCTATGTATGTATCGAGAATATTTTAGCAATATATTTATTCTGAAAAGAGATTAATGACGTTTAATTATATTTGATTATCATTACTTTTTTTTACTACTATTGGTTTCTATTATAAAAAATACATAGAAGAGAAGAGCGTATTATGGCTACTGTGTAGATTATATACTACCTCCATTATTTCCGTTATTAGGTGACAAATTTTAACAATTGTTAATGAAATTATTCAAGTAGTCAGACGTTTTTAGTGATGTTAATATGCCAACACATAATAGCTAATAATTGTTATAAGGCATTTTTATCTTTGAACACTTCTAAATTTTTTAAGGCATATTTTAGCACTAAATTACACGTATTTCCTCATTGTTTCTAAACTTGAGTGTATTATCATACACATGTATGTACACTCGAGTGTCTTTTTGTTATTTAACTTTTTTTTCGTTTGTACACACTTTGAGTTATGCAAAGTTAAATAATAATATGGGATTTTGTTAATATGGTTTTTTAAACAAAATTTTCATATCAAAATATTTCTTCGATAAATCAATTGTTGCATGATTCTTTTAAAGTATTTTAAAGCTGCCATACTACTACCATTTTTTTAATTCCATTGATTATATAATGCATTACATTTTTACAAATCACGTTCTAAGTAATAAATATTTCATTACTTTGAGTGTAGAATTTGTTAACACTGACAAATATAATCGTTCTCAAGTTTCAATACATAAAATATTGATTATATATAAACCAATTCAATGGAATGAAAATAGGTGCCATATTACCTTCTTCTCCTTTATACATTATCCTTTTTTTAATTATTAAACTGTAAATCGAAAATATAAAAATATTGAAGCAAACAAATCAGTAATATTTTTTCTATAATATTTAATAATGTTTTGCCTATTTTTACACTTCTATTTGTACATTCCTTACAAAAAAAACTAATTAATAATTGCCAGGTATGTAATATTACTGGGAGTATTACTGTTGTGCAACAATTACTGTCATCAGATTACACAGTAATTATTACACACTTTTGGTTATCCATATAAGTATTATTACCGTATAGAAGATACTGCCGGTAAATATCAAGATAAGTACTATACACTGTAATATGCATTGTGTTATATATGTATTACATAGATATTAAATATATTAAAGTATTTAAAGTTATATAATTATTGTTTATTTAAAAACATTATAAACAATCCAAAATTGAGTAGATTTGTGCAGTTCAATAACCAAATTTGATCCAATTTGAATTGCAGTTTTTAATCTTGTCCATATAGTCCGTCTAAACGTGACATATTATACAGTTGGAAAAATTTTACAAATTCTTTGTTTTACTACTCATGTAATACTGACGCGAGACGCGACCACGCCGAAGTAATATCTTTTAAACACATCGACCCGGAAAATTATGTTAACACATATTCTGGCATGGAAAACTTTTTTAACTTTGGAAAGCTATAATTTTGGTTCCAATCAATATTTTTCAACAATCTTTTTTTCAAATAAAAGTTTAAAATCTCAGAAATGTAACTGCATAATTGACATTGCCGAAAAATGATTTATTATGACACACGTTATGAAAGAATAACAATTATTAGCTATTGCGCCCCTAAAAAACGGCAAGCTACTAATTGAATAATTCCATACACAATTATTAGAATTTGTCATCTTATAATGGAGATAATGGGGGTAACCGTAATGTTCACAATAACCATAATACCCTCTTCTCCTCTACTATTTAAATAACACTAACGTGTACAGTATTATACAAAATCTGAAGAATTTTTCCAACTGTACGATATTTCACATTTAAGGGGATTTAGACAAGATTAAAAACCGCAATTCAAATCTAATCAAATATTGCTATTAAACATGCAAAAATCCATTTAAGTACTACTGCGCATATATTATTGGCAGAAATATTTAGGCAGTAATACATTTTAGCAGTATTGCGAAAAAATCACATACGGCACGAATACATCTATGTAATTGTCAATAATATGTCTATGCGATTCACATTATTATTCCCAGTAGTTTCCAATAATACTTCTATGTAGTGGCCAATAATACCTTGGCAGTTAGTAGGGGATATTTGATAAATATTTACAAATTTTGGAATAGGTAAATGTTTATTAGTTCTTATGTTACTTAAATATAAGAACAAACTGTAAACGTAAAAATGAGTTAGCCAATATCGGTCTTGCAGCGTTTTGTAGCGGATCTCATTGCCTAATAATAATTTTGTGTGAATTTTTACAATCTCCCTGGCAAAAATAAAGCGTAAAGAGTAAATTCGGACGTCAGAACGTAAATAAAGTGTATGGAAAGTATGATGAAAATGTAACCTCTCTATAAAGCGTAGATTAGAACATCAAGACGTAAGGCGTTTGTATGACGCTTGTACGACGCTTCAAGAAGCTTTCTATTTTCGCCAGGGTTCCAACTCATGTGAATTGCTTGCCTTATATTCATCGGTTTTGAAACACAGTTCATAAATAAAGCCGGAATGCGTAATATCACAGATTAAATTGACAAATCATTTAATTAATTTGATGCTTATGAGCATTTTAAAACATTGTAAAGAATTTATTGCGAAAGGTAACACTTCTCCAAGATGATATGGATCTTTCTATTTTGTAAGCATTTTTATCGGTTTTAATTTTATTTATTATTGTTTAAAAACGTACACACAAATTTTTCAAATTGGATGACATGCTTTCTCAAAGATCACTGAAGATATCGACTTCAACTTTTGCTTACATGTAAAATGCATATCTATTTACAACCTGAAGTAAGATTAATGAAAAACATTATAAATTATTAAAATGGTATAATTTAAAAAAAAAATAATTTTAAAGTATCGAATTTTTTTACAAAAACAATTAAAAACTAATTCATAAATATCGTAATAAACATAGTTCAAACAGTATACTTGTATTTTACATGTATTCAAAAATTTTAGTAGTTTCTAAGAATTCATGTTAATCAATTTGACAAATATGTTTGTTTTTTAATTTACGACTACGTAACATAAAAACCGTTAAACATTTAGATATATAAAAATTTGTACATATTTATTAAATATGTACAAGTAGATGTGTAAGAAAAATATATGTAACAGTATTTTTTAAATTTTGAAAAAATAAGCAAACTTTTTTGTTTATCTGTTTTGTTTGCGCTCTGTACCAGAATATCCCTTTAATATTAATTAAATATTCAAAATATTTTTTTAAAATAATAAGTTATACAATTTTTTAAATATTGTACGATTCTTTATAGCTTCATTAATTGCGTAAAAATAAAGAAAGAATTATTTTTGTACTTATAATTTTGTACTTACCAATAAACACGTACAGCTTCAATACTATTACTTTATTGGAAGACGTATTCATCAGTGAAGTTTTAATGTCTCGACAACGATATTTATACAAATGATTGTGTTATGACGGTGTGTAATGATAACTGTTTCAAAAACTATATTGCTTTCAAACGTTTTTATTGTTTGAGATTAAGTAAAGTACACATTTTGAAGATAAGTTGAACAATTCTGCTGAAATTCTAGGACAAATTTTGCGTATAAATATTAAACAATTCACGTTTACAAACGTTTTATATTGCGCACACTTAATCTTATCTTAATGCGTCATTAGGTCATGCGGATATAAACTTTGTGTACAATACTTTTGTCATAGATATGTAAAATTTAAACGAAAACTACAAATGATACAAGTACTTACTTGTTGCATTCATATTTTTGCAAAGTTGACGAGTGTACATTATGCATGTAAATTAAAAAAGTGTGAAATAAAATGAAAATATTATATCTTTTCAAATTATCGTAAAATTTTAATGTATAAGTGTGTAAATATTCCTTTATTGTTTGCAAATAAGGTCACTGTATAAAATAAGAAATTATTTAAAGTATTATAATTATACTATTATAGAGTATTAGAGAGAGAGAGAGAGAGAGAGAGAGAGAGAGAGAGAAAGAGAGAGTGATTATGAGATATATGTAAGATAAATACCATGATAATATATTGTACAGTTTATGTTTAATTATAGAAGTAACCATTAAAAGTATTTTATTACAATCTATTTAAATTGTAGGATGGTTATGTAGGATGGTTATGTAGGATGGGTTAACAATCACTGCATTTTTATAGAAGTTGAATTTCAGTTTTGTAGGTAGCAGAGATTTTTATAGTAAATAATCTTTGTATGTATTATAATTTTAAGAAGTAAAGTTGTGAAATTTTTAATATATTTAGAATGTCATTTATAAAAATTGAATTAAAAAATCTATTTTTCTGGATATAAAACACCATTATTGTTAATACTATTTCGGATGGATGCTGGGTTTCTTTTCTTGGTATTAAGAGAGCACACGTTTTGTTCGATTAACTTTATTCGCCATGTTGGATCAGTCTCCCTCTTCTCGTTACGTCACATAAAGGCGCGCGCACGAATACCAACCGAAGGAAAATCCTTAAAAGACTCTAACATATTCCCCCCGGCATTGAAAGTGTATCTTTCAATAATAGTTTTGTGGACTGTGATGACTAATATAATGACTAATATAATGAACAAAGTAATAAAACAATCCTTATCTCTAAGTAACTATAAACTGCTACATTATTAGATTTAAATTGAAACAATTGTAAATCTAACGCAAAGTGATATAATTAATTTTTGGGTTAATACATTCTTCTATGGGCAATGGACAGAGCTTTGCGGCAATGATGTGTACGCTTTCAGTAGAAGTTTTTACGGTCGCAACTCGCACGGCCTGATCTCGTCCAGGATGCACTGAACTTATGCGCCCCATCCTCTATTTGAATGGTGGTAGGTTTTTATCTTTAATAAGTACCAGCGCACCTTCCGTCAATTTGTTTTCTTCCATTTTGTACGCTGTTGGGGCTCCGAAATATATTCCTTGCTCCATCTCTTCCAGAAGTGTTGCTGTAATTTCTGAATTAGTTGCCATCTGGATACTCTAGAGTCAGGTACATGTGTTAGATCTGGATCGGCCATTGCATTGAGAGTCTTGCCAATCAAAAAGTGAGCAGGGGTAAGAAGAACAAGATCATTAGGATCTGTTGACAATGGGGTTAATGGTCTAGAATTTAAGATTGCTTCTATTTGAGTAAGCAATGCTCGTATAAAACTCCTCAAACGTCAATAACGAACTGCTTGTAACGCGTTTTAAATAATATTTTGTAGACTTTATTCCAGCCTCCCACAATCCTCCGAAATGAGGAGAGTAGGCTGGAATAAAGTGCCATGTGATGTCTATATTATTAATATGCTCGCTCAGGGTGAGCTGTTCCTTTATCAAAAGTTCTGCCAATTCGTTTAATTCTCGATTAGCGCCAATAAAATTGGTCCCATTATCAGAGTAGATATAGGCTGGCTTGCCTCGCCGAAATACAAATTGCGTAAGTGCTGCAATGAACGACTCTAAAGTTGCATCCGAAATCAATTCCAAATGAATTGCCTTAGTTGAGAAACATATAAACAGACAGATGTAGCACTTACTACATTCTCTGCCCTTTTGATCTTTTATCACAAATGGACCCCCGTAATCCCGTGACGTGGAAGGGTGCAATCATCGAGACACGAGACTTTGGCAAATCTCCCATTAATATTTGCGCTTGGTTTATTTCTAAAGCAACTTATGCATTCATGCACAACCTTTTTTGCGAGATTTCTCCCCCCGACTATCCAGAATTGCTCGCGCATGGATGCCAAAACTGCTTGCGGTGCTGCGTGCAGCAGTCGCTGATGCTCATCTATAAACAGTAATTTAGTGAATCGATGCTTTGCCAGCAGCACCATAGGGTACTTTTTGTCATTTAAAAACTCCAAGTTTTTGAGCCTTTCTTCAACTTGTAATATCCCCTCGCTATCTATAAACGGATTGAGAGAATTCAATTTTTTACTTGAAGAAACTATCCTTTCTTTACCCTTCTTTTGAAATTCATTTGGAAAGTATTCACGTTGAACTATTCTTATTAGTGTGTGCAACGATTCTTTCAATTCTATTGCTGACAGAAACTTAGAATTCTGCTTTTCTTTATGCTTACAATTAAAGTTAAAACGTTTACAATACGCTATTATACGAATAATTCGCTTTGCACTCGAGATATTTTATAATATGGACAGCTCTGATGTTTGCTCTTCTACTAGTGTACAACAAGTTCCTTTTATATCTAAAACGTTAACTTCCATCGTTACACACGTAGGCCATTCGCTTTCACTTTTTCCTATAAAGAACGGACCGTGTCACCAAAGTTTTGACTCTATTAGTTTATCTGAAGCTAATCCACGTGAAAGAAGATCGGCTGGATCGTCTGCGGTTGGAACATGTCGCCATTTGTATGCACTTGTTAATTGATGTATCTGTGCCATGCGATTTGCTACAAATACTTGTAATAATCTTGGTTCTATCTGTAACCAATTCAGTACTATTGAAAAATCACTCTAACATACGATTTTCTTAAAGGACATTTCCAAACACTGCACAACCTTCGCGACTAGGCGAGCAAGGGTGAGAGCTGCACACAACTCTAAACGGGGTATTGTTTGTTGTTTGAGTGGAGCTACTCTACTTTTGGCACATAATAATCCCGTTTGAATGTTTCCTTCTCAAGATTGAGACCGTATATAAATGCATGCGCCATATGCTTTTTGCGATGCATCCGCAAATGCATGCAATTGAAGATCTACATAATCCTTACATACACTTTTTCGCGATAGTTTAATCTGATTCAAGAATTGAGTTTGCTTTCGAAACGACAACCATTTATTGTGTAAATCGAGCGAAAGTGATTCGTCCCATGAAAGTTTGTGAAGCCACAAATCCTGCAATAGAATTTTTGCCGTTACTATGCACGGACTAAGAAAACCTAAGGGGTCAAATATTTGTGCAGTCTCCGCCAGAATCTGTCTTTTAGTGACTCTAGTTTGATTAAACTTCTGAATTGTATATTTCAAGGTATCCGAAGGTGTATGCCAAATAGTGCCTAATGTCTTAATTTGTTCACTATTATTTAGATTAATGCTATTTAGATTATGTTCTTTCTTTGAAATATTTTTAAGTATCTCCGGCTCATTCGACGCCCATTTCCTTAATTGAAATCCTTCTAAAGTCTGTGCCACGTTTCGTCTTACATCTATCGCTTTTTCGATTATTTCCGCGCCCGTCAGCAGATCGTCAACGTAAAAGTCTTTTCGAATAATTCTAGCTATTTTTGGCAACCGTTTTTTAATCTGATTGGCTATTTCTATTAAACATCTCGTGGCCAAGAATGGGAAAGACGCCATGCCATAAGTAAGCGTATTTAGTTCAAAGATTTGTACAGGTTTGTTTTCTTGGAAACGCCAAATGATTCTCTGTAGAGAACATTGATTCGGATTTACTAACACCTGCCTGTACATTTTCTCAATGGCTGCGTTCAGCAGATTTCAGCAGCTGCTCAACGGTTTACTGCTGAGTTGCAACGTGTTGAGTGTTCTGCTGAACGCTCTAAAAATGTAAGCTAACGCATACGTAAACAATACGCTAAATAGCTTAACCTTCACGAAATACGGCGTACAATAAAATATCAGGATTAGGTAAGATAAAATTCTTTTAACTAAATCAAGTTAAAATTAATAGATTAAAAAATTAATTTAGTTATGTTACATGAACAAATAACTTATAGTTAAAAGTTACGTTAAAATTAAATTATGTTGAATTAAATGTTAATTTTGAAAAACTTTAAAAATGAAAAGAAAAGTAAAAGTTAATTAAAAGTTAATTTTGAATTAAAAGTTAATTTTTAAAAGTATTTTTTAGCTTTTTAACTTTATTGTTACAATAATTTAACTATACACTAGGCCGTTTAAGTGAAATTGTACAAAACAATTGAAAATGTTAAATATGGTCTAAGCTAAATCTTTTATCGAAAATCATACATAAAAACTGAAAATGTATTTATGATTTAGATATAAAATAATATTAGGCAACAAAGATCCAACCATGATCATATTTAACACTTTCTTATTATTTTTATTATTTAACTTTTAACTTTTTAACTATATAATTACTATCCAATCCTCTAAAATATTATATAATATTTGAATGCTTATATAAATATTTAATATTCTATAGCAGAAAATATGGATACCCTACTACTTGCGATGATGGATGATGAAATCAATATTAATGGCTTTCTTAATAACAGAATTAATATTAACGTGCTTAATAATGGATTTAATATTGATATTCTTAATTTTATTGTGAATGATTTGATTGTCCCCCTACCGGAAAATGTAATAATGGGACAACGTAATGAAAGACCAAAAAATGAAAACTATTTTGAAGGTGTGATTCCGAGATATACAAACATACAGTTTGCAGAACACTTTCGCATGTCGCGAATAACATTTGAGGTAATTATAAGACAAAGAAATATAGAAATCAAAATATATAATTATGTATTTTACAATTATATTAACTAACTTATTAAATTAAATATAATTTTGTTTAAATTTATAGGCACTGCTAAATATAGTAGCACCATTATTAAATCCAGACGAATATGTAAACGTAAACGCATCAAAGAAACTTCTATTTACAATATGGGTTTTGGCCAAACAAGAAAGTTTCTTAGCTACGGGTGACAGATTTGGTTTATCTAAATCTACTGGTCATAATATTTTCAGAAGTATTATAACCATTTTATCGAATATAATGCCCCTTTATGTCAAATGGCCAGATGCTAATGAGTATTTAATATCCTGCAATGTATTTTTTAAAGTTTTATTAAAATTAATTTTTATTTTTATTATTTGAAATTAATTATAAATTAATTATAAATTAGTTGATTTATTTAATAATTTTAGATTTTTGAGAATCGTTCGCGCGGTTTTCAAGGAGTCATAGGTGCAATTGATGGTTGCCATATTCCATGTAAACAACCAATTAGAAATCCACATGATTATTATAATCGCAAAGGGTTTCATTCCATTATATTACAAGGTAAAGAAAATATAAAATTAAATTATATACTATATTGTACTCAAATACTTTAAAATCTAATTCTTATGCATTTCAATATTTTAGGAGTATGCAATCACAGAGGAAAATTTATAGATTGCTTTATTGGTTTGCCAGGTAGAATGCATGACGCAAGAGTATTCAAAGTCCATTATTTCAAAATATTTCGAATGCAAGAGTACCACGACATTTCATACCACGACAGTTACACTTAATAGGCGATTCAGCATATCCATTGATGGTAAATCTAATGACACCATATAGAGACAATGGTCATTTAATAGGTCCACAAATACAATATAATACGAAATTAAGCAGTATTCGTTCAATTATTGAAAGAGTCTTTGGACTATTAAAAACAAAATTTAGAAGATTAAAATATTTAGATATCGCAGATTTTGATCTAGGAAACAAAATGATTGCAGCTGCATGTACATTACATAATTTCATAATAGATGGTGATAATTTAAATGTAGAGGATGAAGATTATTTAGAAGATGAAGATGTAAATGATATAGAACAGGATGAAAGGCAAGAAGTAATAGATGCTGTAGAAAAGCAAAGAAATATTACAGATCAACTAAAAAGTAAAACATTTCTTTTATCAAAATTATATATTTTATAAAATTATATGAATAAGTACATATTAATCTTATATATAAATATATTACTAAGTGTTTTTTGTCTGTGACTCTATTAAATTTGCGAATAAATTATTTCTTTCTTTTTGTACATTATTATATTCTTTAAGAGCAATTATTTTTCGTTTTTCTATTTTGTTGTTTTCTTCAATAGCAGCTGCTTTTCGACTTTCTATGTTGTTACTTTTTTCAATAGCACAGTGAGAGTTTATTTATCGCTTCTATTCTTTTCTTTTCACACTCTATCTGATCCTTCCTCAACTCGTACAATTGTTTCAGCTTTTATAGTTGTTTTTCTTAAAATGCTAAGTACATGTATTATATTAAGTAAGAAGGTTCATGTGTAGTTATTTAAAAAACATACAAATTTTGTTACAAGAATGTATTTTTAAAAATATGTTATGTATTTAAATATAATGGTGTTAAGTAGGTGTATTATAAATGTTATACACATTTCCTCTGTGTATATATGTGTTTCCTATATATCCACGTCCACGTCCACGTCCATGTCCTCGTCCTCGTTCTCGTGCTCGTCCTCGTCCTCGTCTTTGTCCTCGCCATAGTCCTCGTCCTCTATTTTGATTGTTGATGTTTAGTGTTTCTATTCCAGTCCTTATATTTGTCATATTATTGTTTTCCATATACAGCTGTTGCAACTGTTGCAACTGTTGCCACATCTGTTGTATGTTTGGGATTTCATTGGTTGGCTGAAAATAAGAGAAAGTCTTATTATGTACATATACATAAAGAGATGTTCTTTATTTTTATCAAATTATATTTTTATGTTATTTTACGTTACCTGTTGAGGTTGTTGCTGTTCTGTTCGCTGCTGTTGCCATTTTTGTAATTGTTCTTGAAAATAATTTTTGTTTTGCGGTTGTTTTTGTATTTGCGGTTGTTTTTGTGTCTGGTCTTCTTGTTGCGGTTGATCTTTTGCTGCACTTCTTTTGACTGCTCTCCCTGAGCTTCTTTAGAAGCTGAAAGTAAATTTTGTAGTTTTTTTCGCCGTCTACATTTACTTTTCTGCCGCGATCTCCATAATTGACTTCTTTTAATTTTTTTATTTTATTCTGTAAATGTACAATATTTTATATATATATATATATATGTGTTTGTGTGTATGTGTGCGTGTGCGTGTGTGTGCGTGTGTGTGTGTGTGTGTGTGTGTGTGTGTGTGTGTGTGTGTGTGTGTGTGCGTGTGCGTGTGTGTGCGCGCGCGGGTGTGTATGCGCGCGCGCGCGCGTGCGTATGTGTGTGTGTACACACACACATAAAATACATGTTATGTTTATATTTAGTTATATTAACAAAATAAATAAGTGATATACACATTGTGTGTGTGTGTGTGTGTGTGTGTGCGCGTGCGCGCTCGTATATGAATGTGTATAAGGTATCTCATAACAATTCTATCTCTTATACAGAAGTTAAGTTTAGAAAGATTCCATTATCATTTTGCGAGTTTCTCAGTATAACTAAGAAATTAATTAAGATTGCCTAATTAGTTAATGAATTGATATATGAACTGTATTAGATACGCAGAAACGACATGTAACTATAATATAATTGCGCCATTTGCACAGTATACCTCAACACATCTTGCTACAGTTTTAACTTTAAACCCATTTTCTTTTGTTGAGTAGCTTGGACATATGCTAATTTACGAATCTCGAATTTCTTATTAATTGTATTGAGAAACTCGTAAAGAACTTTTTTCAATTTAATCTCTATCTGCCTACCAAAGATGCGATTGTTATCAAGTACCAGTGTATATGTATAGCAATATTCTTGAAGAGATAAAAAACATATAAACTTTTGTAACTTACTTTCTACTTCCATTCTTTAAGTCTGTTTTTCTGCAATCGTGCTGTCTCTGCTCACTGCTGGCGAACGACTAACGAAAATGTGACGACGCAGTGAAATTCGGGATGCATCTTATTGGCGAGCTAGGTCTTGAATTTTTTGTCGTGTATTTACTCTTCTATTGTCGCAGCGTCGCACTATCGGCATTGTCCGCCGCGCGGACGTACATTACAAAAAATTTTAGGCCGGAAAGGTGAGCCGTAGATAAAAAGAAGGAGGCTCGACACAGTAAACTTTGTAATAGTCGGTTATTCCACTCAATTCGTGGAACTTTTTTCCCCTTTCCCTCTTCTTTCAAATTCAGAGGTAGCATTGAACAGCTTAGATTTTTCATAAAATAATCATTTGGTGCTGTAATGCAAACGTGAAAGTATCGTGATTTCATATTGTCGCATATAGTGATATCGCATTTACCATATATTTATGGTTTTATTTCTATTTTTTTTTCTATTTCATTTTATTTAGTGCAAAAATAATTATTTTATAATAAATGGGAATAGCGTGTGTTCGATAACGCAGTATAAATATTAAATAATCATGCCTATTCGTCGCGGAAGACCTATTAAACTAGATAAGAGTAAAGTGATTGAACTTTTAACAAATTATAAAAATCAAATTATATTAAATAATGGGAAAATAATATCGAAACACGAAGAAATATGGTTAACATTATCAAAACAAATGGATGATTTGATGACACCGATAGCTCTTTATACGTTTGTTTCATGTAACAGATTTAACATTCGGGAGATACTTACAAATTCTTTTTCTTTGAATAAACAAAATGAAAGTAATAATTCCATGAGAAGTGAAGGAAACAAAACCTCGAAAAATGAATCTATGGGCATGAGTGAATCTACGACATCACAAGATGAATCGTACTGTATGCCACATAATAAAACAGAAACTATTTTTACTATAACTATACCAAAAAGTGATTTTCAATCCATGATAATTTATAAGAAATATCGAAAAACGAATAAACGTAATCGTAATAAAGTTGTAAGAGAACATACAGTTTTGCAATCAGGAATGTGGCAGCATGTATTGTGCCAAAAGATTTGGGAAGCTAATAACTTTCATGTGGTTTTAATTTTAAAAACCATAAGCTGACTCGTGACGGCCAATCAGGATATGCAAACGGAAGTTGCCGCTGTGGTTCAGTTATTAGATGCAAAATTAATAATTTAGATGAAAATGATATAAGTACAAAAATAACTTGCAGATTCACAGAAGGTAATGGACTGCGGTAAACGTTATCTTCGTAAGCAAATACGAGAAACTGTCGTAGAAAATTTACGTAGAAAATCTGCAATGGCATATAGAGTGGAAATGGCAGAACAATATATGGATCATAATGATATAGAACCTCCACATTTATATAGTGCTCAAGTATTACGTACTGCAAAACATGAAATATTGAAGAAAAAATATATTCATGAAGATCCTATAAAAGCTTTACATATAATGCAGTTTGATAAATTAGCAGGTATCATACATAATATTGGATTAGACTCATTTATTGGGGAAATTATCAATTAGATATTTATCGAGCATTTCGCAGTTTCAGAACCTGCTTGTGTATATATTGATGCAACCGGAAGCATAGTAAAAAAAATTCGTAAACCAAATAATTCAAATTCAAAATATATATTTTTGTACAATTGTGTAATAAATTGTGATCGAATAGGTCTCTATCCAGTAGCACAAATGTTGACAGAAAGTCATAATACGAACTCTATTCAATTTTGGCTAATTGAATGGATACGATCAGGAGCACCTCGTCCTCGAGAAGTAGTTTGTGATTTCTCTAAAGCTCTTTTAATAGCAGCAGTTCGTAGTTTTTCTGGATATTTGACAATCGAAAATTATACTGATGCTTGCAAAGATATTAATGTACCGGATTGTTACATCCGTATCGATGTAGCACATTTTATAAAAAAATATGCAACTTTTTTGAAAGATGTGCGGATTCGTATTAAACAATTTTATTTATCTTTACTGGGTCAACTAATTTTATGTCGTAATGAAGAGATGGCAAAAATTATGTTAACATCCATTTTAGTAATTGCACACAGTGAAACAGAAGGAGTAACATCAGATGGCACATTAACAATCTGTGAAGAACATAAAATAAAAATCAAATCTCTCATGTCTTCACCAATAGAAGAAAATTTATTTCAAAATGCAGAAATTGAAGAAGATACGAATGATGAAGAATATGAGGACAATAACTTAAACAAATGGACAGAATGGGCTAAAGCAATTGAAAATGATGTCATGGAGGTAGTTAACATTGTTGAAGGAGATCGTGAAAATGCACATTATCTGCCAAAATTTGCTGAGCGAATAATGAAAGACATTAAATATTTACGTGGTCATGTATATGTCGTGACAAATTTGGATATGGGCGAACACCAGCAAGTAGTGCATCGGTAGAAGCAGATTTTAACATAGTAAAAAATATTTTTCTTAAAAACGAAGAAACGCCAATGCGAGTAGATGAATTTGTCTCCGAACATGTAGATTTCTTGAGTGGACGTATTAAACTTGCGCAATCTAGACATATAGAAGAAAAGAATAAACCGGAAGAGCAAAGCATTGATACAAGTAATGAATCCGTAGAAGGCACAATAAAAAATACAGTCAAATTAAGTGATGAAACCAATAATGTACCAAATATAGAAAATTCTTGTCCAGTTTGTGCAAATGGAGATGAACCTACTGGTGCACATAAATGTAATATTTGCAAAAAAGCTGTGCATGCGATAGATGGATGTTCTGTACCTTTAGGTGAAGAAGGTTACGGACAAGCAAGAATTTGTAAAAATTGCAATGACAACAATATTATTAATGATGTATTACCAACAAAGGAAGTGGAAAATTGGCGTGGATTAGCAAAAACCAAGGAAAAGAAAACAAGAAACAAATATTTACAAACAGATAATATTGAAAATCAACTTTCAATAGATGATAAAATTTTAAAAATTCCTATAATGAAAAATGATGGTAACATTACCACCCAATCAGTAAAAATGGGTAGTAATAGATTTTCTCTTATTAATACTTGTGCTTTTGACAGTATTCTACAATTATTTCTTGCAGCATACTTTGATAAAAATGAAATTAAAAATTTTATACCCTTAAACAATTCACATATATTTTTTAAATTAGTAATCAATATTGCAACTCACGGTATTAAAAAATATTCTTACAAATTAAGAGCCGAAATTTTAAATGAAATTTTTACAGGAACACCATTGCCAAACAGCTGTATTTTAATTGATTGTGCAGTGAATATTGGATCTTTATGTAATAAATTATTTGCAAAATATCCTCCGTTTAGCGAAGTGTCAAAATGCTCGAATGGATGTAAAGAGAGAAAGAAAACATTCCCACTGCTTCATGCAGATATAAATTTATTAATACAGCAGGACTTTAACGCAATAGAAAATAATATAACAATACAAGGATCTCGACATTGTTGCCAAACAAATTGCAATGGTTTTAAAACAACAACATTTTTACATACAGGTAATTATTAATAACGTTTTATTAAATATATGAAGACTATTGTCATGATTTATTTAACGATGTAATGTTAAACAGATTTAAATCAACAGATTAAAATAACTTTACTACTAAACATTAATAAATTTACCTTTTTTCAGGACCTTATGTTATCCTAGAAATTTATGGACATGAAGAAAGAGAAGAACCAAATATAAAATTATATAATATCCCCCCAAAAATTAAATTTTCATTTTTGGAAAAAGATTATGATCTGGTTGGTATTGTCAACTTCAAAGCTCCTGGGACACAAACAAGACGTTCATCAGACGCTATTGGACATTATGCAGCTATATGTTACAGAAAAAATAATAAATGGATGAAATATGATGACTGTAAGGACACAGAACAGATTTTAAATGCAAATTACACTGTTTGTCCACAGCTTATATTATATGCAACGTAATTATGCATTTAATAAAAATAATATAATTTCAAAAATCAATTCATAATTAAGCAACTTATACAAGTACATATATATTTTTTTAAAATGAAACAATTTTAGGAATATGTCACAAATCTTTAACTAAGTTAATAAAAAATGTTATGGAGAAAGCTACATAATAAGCATTGATAATATTTGAAAGCTATTAGTGATCATGTTATACTTCATATATTTTTATTTTCAAAACTATTAATGTAACTAAATATCTTTCAAATATTAGTCGCGCGCAAGAGCGTGAACTGCTACTTATGTTATGTAGCGTAATGTTATCAGAAGTTGCATAAAAAGCATTGATTATATCTGCAGGTTAACGCGTATTTTTACTTTTAACTAAGATACTCTGCAGATATAAGTCGCGCCAATGAACTGCTTATATTATGTAAATAAGAAAAACAAGTACACTATATTACATTGTTACATAACGTGCATCGATAATAAATGAAGGATATTTAAAAATTATATATGTCATTTAAAAATATAAAATTGTAACATTAATATTTTCTTAATTCAAATATTTGATATACAAAACATTTTTAAAATAACCACAATTTTAAGTATTTTAACCTATTACATGCACGCATATAACATCCAAATACACTCTAGATACTAAATAAAACATCAAATTAATTCATTCTTCAAGTATTAGTCGCGCAATTATAGCGTGAACTGCACTATTATACTACGCGTCTCGTTCTCGATGATAACACAAGTGTAGATGTCAGTGTACTTGATATCTCACAACGTTTTAGAGCGTAGAAGAAAAAAGGGATGGCGCTACCGGCGGTCTTCCTGCCAGGCCGCCGGTCCCCCGCGCCATCCTCGCCATATTGTTTTGTTGTGCTCGAGATTTCAGAACGTGTGGCGTAGAAAATCTCAGAAACAAATTCGCAAAAATGTCTAAAACGAAGAAAAGGAAACATTCAAGGTCAAGATCAAGAGAAAGATCAAGGAATGATGATAGGAAGCGTAATGCGACCGAGGAAAAGCTCGAAAAATTACGAGAAAAAGTAGATAACCTCACCACGGTGATTACGACGTTAATACAGGCACGGGAAAAGCATAAGGCTTCAGATCGATCATCTCCGGAAACCAGTAAGTTGATCATTGTTTGTTTCCATACGAAAATAATAATGAGAAGTTCCTTCGTCTTACTCGTTGATTCTATACGAATCTTCGAGTGTCGGTTTCCATACGAAACCGACGGCGTCATAGTACGCAAAAAATATGTTTAAGGAAAATATTCCTTTTGCTCAAGGATTCCATACGAATCCTAGAGTGCCGGACTCCATACGAAGCCGGTAGCGTTATAACACGCAAACATATTAAGACGAACACCAGGAAGTTATTTTTTCTTCCTCTTCTTCTCTTGTCACTCGAGGATTCCATACGAACCCTCGAGGCGTCATAGTACGCAGACGTTCAATATGAACAAAAAGTTCGGCGCTCGACAATGCCATAGGCGTCGCGAGGGTCGAAATCTATTAGGTTACGACAGAGGTTATGATACATAACCATAATTTAGCCATCTTATGGTGAGTATTTACCATATATGTATGCATATATTACAGGCGAAGTAATTATAAACAACACTGACCTATCAAGGACAGATGAAGTGGAGTTAACAACGGATGCGGACACAGTTCCAAACAGTCTCGCCGAAAAAGAAAACATTTCCGAGGAAATGTCGAAAATGTTAGGGGAAGATCAAGATGCAAAAAAATTGATCGAAGTAAAGTTCCATTCCGAATTACAACTTAGATGGCAGAAATGGATGAGAGATGGATTGCCCGAAGGGAATAAAAAAGCAATCCTGGAGATGTACCCGAGAAAAGGGGACCTTTTCTCGGAAGCCCCAAAAATAAATTTGGAAATATTACCTGCCTTAACGGAAATAGCGACTAAGAGAGATCAACATTTTGCCGAAACGCAAAATTGTGTAGGATCGGCCATTGCAGCGGCAGTGTCCATGCTACTAGAAGGACCTGAAGAAGGCATAGATCAGGAGAAATTTACAAAGTATCTATGTGATGTGGGACAACTGTTAACCGAGGTTTATCACCAACAATCGTATCAAGAAAGGCTTTCATTACACCTCTGATGAATAAAGCAGTAAAACCAACATTGGAAGCAGCAAAATCAGATCAATGGTTATACGGCGAAAAGTTTGGAGAGCAAGTAAAAGAAGCGAAATCGCTAGAAAAAGCCTGCGCTAATATTAAAGCTCCGGAAAAAACTTCAAATTTGCGACAATCTCTAAGACCTTGGAATCAGGGAAACGCGAGATTCCCACCTGTCAAATATCGACAGGTGGGTTATCAACGATACCAGCAGAGGCCGTATCAACGGAGGAATACGATTCGTTTCAAACCGAAGGATCAGAAAGCGACGCACTCATCAAAGAAATCCAGCAGTCAGGCGACGACGAGCCGGTCATCGTCGAAGAAATAAGGGTAACGAATATAGCAGGACGCCTGCGTAATTATAGAAAAAATTGGACAGCTCTTACGTCGAATAGACATATTTTGAGTTGGTTAAAGGGATATAAAATTCCGTTTCAAAGAGTTCCACGTCAACGTAGAATCCCAACAAGCAAAAATAATTCAGAAAGCCAATTAGCCGAAATTGAATTAGAAATCAAAACGATGTTGACTAACAAAGTCATAGAAGAATGTTCAGAAGTTAGGGAACAGTTTATTTCGTCATATTTTCTTATTAAAAAACCGGATGGATCGAATAGATTTATTTTTAATCTTAAAAAATTAAATAAATTTATAGACACAGTACATTTTAAAATGGAGGATATTCGATCAGTAAAGAGTTTGATGACACAAAAAGCATTTATGGGTTCATTAGATTTAAAGGATGCTTATCACGTAGTTCCTGTACACAAAGATCATAGAAAATTTCTCCGTTTCAAATTTCTTGATAAGCTATACCAATTCACTTGCCTCCCCTTTGGGCTTTCTACCAGTCCGTATGTATTTACAAAGTTGATGAAACCAGTCATGAACCATCTAAGACTACGGGGAATAGTGACAGTAATATATCTAGACGATATACTTTTTATACACAAATCCAAGAAAATCTGTCAGAGTAATATTAATTATGCTAAAGAATTAATGGAACATCTAGGTTTTATTATAAATTATCAGAAAAGTTCCCTAATACCTAGTCAAGAATGTACTTATTTGGGTTTTAAAATTAATTCAAATACCTTTTGTTTAGAATTAACAGATAAAAAGAAAATTAAAATTGTAGAATTGATAAACCAAGTTTACGAAGGAAAACGGTACAGAATTCGAGACATAGCAAAATTATTAGGTACTTTGACGGCAGCTTGCCCGGCAATGGCATACAGTAAAGTATATGTTAAGAGATTGGAAAGGGAAAAGTTTTTAGCATTAATACTTAATAATAACGATTTTGAAGGAAAAATGCATATAACGAAAGCGGCAATAGAAGAATTACAGTGGTGGAAACGAGTTGTACCATTAGGTTATAATCCAATTAGAGTTCAAAAATTTAATATGGAAATATATTCGGATTCCTCAACGACTGGTTGGGGCGCTTATTGTAACAATGTTAGAATCAGCGGGTTTTGGAGTAAAAAAGAAAGAAAGTGCCATATAAATTATTTAGAACTCAAGGCAGCCTTTTTTGCGCTACAAAGCTTTGCATCCGAATTGGTTTCGTGCGAAATTCTGTTACGATTGGACAATACAACTGCAATAGCGTATGTCAATAAAGCGGGAGGAATCAAATTTCCTCACCTCAGCGAACTAGCCCGGAAAATATGGCAATGGTGCGAAAAGAGAAAGATTTGGATCACGGCATCTTACATTCCGTCTAGTGAGAATATAGAGGCAGACGCGGCGTCGCGTATTACTAATATTGATACCGAATGGGAGCTATCGGATGAAATCTTTAAAAAAATTGAAAGAAGCTTCGGACCATTTGATATAGATCTTTTCGCATCAAGGTTAAATAAAAAATGCAAGAAATTCTGCTCCAGATTTCCGGATCCGGACGCGACGTTTGTAGACGCGTTTACAATATCATGGGAAAACAAAGAATTTTATGCATTCCCCCCCTTTTCTCTAATTTTGCAAACATTAAGAAAGTTTATTTTAGACAAAGCGGAAGGCACAATTGTAGTGCCTTTATGGATCAGTCAACCTTGGTTTCCATTATTTAAATCATTATTAGCATCGGAACCTCTTATATTTCCTCCAAGTAAGAAGCTTCTATTATCTCCTTGTAGGCAAAGGACGCATCCATTGGCAACGAAACTGTCATTAATGGCAGGGCAGTTATCAGGAAAGCTGCAAAAAGGAGTCACAGAAGACTCAGTGGACATCATGGTAAACTCTATAACACCTTCAACCCTCAAGCAATACGAAAGCGCCTTAAAACTATGGATGAAATTTGCAGTAGAACACCAATTCGATGCGTTTAACTCAACAACTACGTCTATTTTAATGTTTCTAACTCAAAGGTTTAAAGAAGGCGCAGGTTACAGCACCTTAAATACCACCAGGTCGGCGATTGCTCTTATTTCATTATACAATATTTCGCAAGATGGACTTATTGCACGGTTTCTAAAAGGTATTTATAAGAAAAGCCCAGTGAGACCTAAGTATGCTTCAACATGGGATATTACAGTGTTGACATATATTGAAGAGCTCCCGCCTCTAAATCAATTAAGTTTTAAGGAAATAGCAGAAAAGATAGCAACGTTATTAGCATTGACGACTGCACATCGGCTGCAAACATTAGTGCTGATTCGTGTTGAAAATATTCATGTCTCAACGGAAGGACTAACTATAAAAATACCAGATTTAATTAAAACATCTAAGCCAGGAAAGTTTCAGCCAGAACTTTATTTGCCGTATTTTAAAGAAAAGCCAAAGTTATGTACAGCATCAGCTATATTAGAATATTTAGAATATACCAAAAAATTTAGGGATAACAATAATACAAGATTATTAATAGCTACTGTAAAGCCATATGGTGCGGTAAGTGCACAAACTATTGGGCACTGGATTAAAGCTTTGCTAAACAAAGCCGGTATAGATACAAAGCAGTTTTCTGCGTACAGCACACGGCATGCGGCCGTATCTACTGCGTTCCGAAAAGGTGTAGACGTAACTACAATAAGACGCACGGCAGGTTGGTCTGCTCAGTCACAAACATTCTTTAAGTTTTATAATAAGCCGTTACAGACTTCGAACGATGAGTTTATTCGGGCAATTTTAGGATAAGTTAAAGTTTATATTTCGTTTGCGGATTATAATGCTAAGGCAGATATCCGAAAAAATCGTTCCTACCCCCTCTAAGTATAAGGGATAGATTGTACAAATTATTTTTTTTTAGCAAAAGTAAATAAATAAAGATTCAGAGTTGTGATATTCGCTAAACATCTACACTTGTGTTATCATCGAGAACGAGACGCGTAGTATAATTGAATAGTTAAACGAGCCCGTCGAGGACGGGCGAAGTTCAACCCTAATTATACGAAGCGTCTCGTTCGAAGATGATCCTTTTCCTCACCCCAATACTATTAACCCAGGTGTATTACCCAGGATCATAAAAAAAAAAAAAAAAAAACACACAACTCTTCTTAATCCTCCAAAGTATATGGCGAGGATGGCGCGGGGGACCGGCGGCCTGGCAGGAAGACCGCCGGTAGCGCCATCCCTTTTTTCTTCTACGCTCTAAAACGTTGTGAGATATCAAGTACACTGACATCTACACTTGTGTTATCATCTTCGAACGAGACGCTTCGTATAATTAGGGTTGAACTTCGCCCGTCCTCGACGGGCTCGTTTAACCCTTCAATTATATATGTAACATTGCACTAGAACGTAACGTAAAGGACTAAAAAGAAAAGGGCTTGCAAGCATGTAAACACACACACACACACACACGCACGCACGCACGCACGCACGCACGCACGCACTCACGCACACAACCGTATGTATGTATATATGTATGTATGTATGAATACGTTTGTGTGTGTGTATGTGTGTGTGTGTGTGTGTGTGTGTGTGTGTGTGTGTGTGTGTGTGTGTGTGTGTGTGTGTGTGTGTGTGTGTGTGTGTGTGTGTGTGTGTGTGTGTGTGTGTGTGTGTGTGTGTGTGTGTGTGTGTGTGTGTGTGTGTGTGTGTGTGTGTGTGTGTGTGTGTGTGTGTGTGTGTGTGTGTGTGTGTGTGTGTGTGTGTGTGTGTGTGTGTGTGTGTAAACGTATGCATATAAATGTTCTACAGTAACGTAATAATTCTCCATAAAAATTAGACTTTGCAAATTTTTCGATGTTACCATCAAGTAAAAAAATTGAAACGATATTCATAAATGTATCAATACAAAATGTGATTTAAATTAATATGTATATATTTAAATTAATTATATTTAAATTAATTATATTCAAAACATTTTTAAGTCTTATTTAATTTCCTTACTATTCTCTCAATTACTGATTTACTGATTTACCTATAAGTATATAATTAATACTTAAAACGTCAAATTAAATACCGCATATATGCAAAATTTAAACAAAAAAAATCTAGATCGTAAGCTTAATACAATGTCTGCGTTTCCACTAAAACTTTACTCTTGTACCGGAATGATAGGGTGCTCACTTCAGGATCGGTTTTTCGATGAAGGGGTTGAGCACAAAAATCCTGTCTTGCATATTTTGAAAACACATAAATAGGAGAATATTTTAAGCCTACAACCAATTTCAGGATTGCTTTCTTTCTGGTAGTTTACTCTTGTAGCTGAACGGTGGAGTGCTCACTTCAGGGTCGGTTTTTCGATGAAGGGGTTGAGCACAAAAATCCTGTCTTGCATTTGAAAGCACATAAATAGGAGAATATTTTAAGCCTACAACAAATTTCAGAATTGCTTTCTTTCTGGTAGTTTACTCTTGTAGCTGAACGGTGGGGTGCTCACTTCAGGGTCGGTTTTTCGATCAAGGGGTTGAGCACAAAAATCCTGTCTTGCATATTTTGAAAGCACATAAATAGGAGAATATTTTAAGCCTACAACCAATTTCAGAATTGCTTTCTTTCTGATAGTTTACTCTTGTTCCATTAGTGTGTATTTGTACTTTCTGAACGATTTTCTGGTCGAAGAGATTGAGTACGAACATTTATTTATATATCGTTGAAAAGCACATAAAAAGCACTTAATTCTAGTGTATTTATTTTTTTATTTTATTAATTATTTATATGCGTGGGTGCTGGCTTAACGTTAAGCTGGCACCCCCACCTTCAATCTCATTTTCCTGCTAAACCGCTCGAGCACAAAAATTTCAAATTGGGTACATAATTAGCACATAAAAACCACTTAATTTTGGCATAGGTGGCGTTTCGGTTTTTTGTAGTGGGGGTGCTAACTTAACAGACATAATTTTAAAATGTAATTTATAATTTTAATACATTTTACATTCATTATACACATATTTAAAATAATTACAAAGAAATAATTTTAATACATTACTTTTATATTATATTTTCTGTACATTTGTTTATTATGACAGTGTATCCTCTGATGAACAATGCTTTTTAGGAATAGATTATTGTCGCGATCGAAAAACTTAACAATAGTGGGCCCACTAGACGAGACGTCGCCGAGCGACGACGCCGAGCGATAACCGCACACAGCGTTCGACCAACCTGCGATTTGCGTTCGGACCGGCGGAGCCGATTGGGTTTCCACGGCTTCGCTTTTCCGTATATATATCGACAGCCTACCGAGGGCAGACAGACGAAAAAATCTTCCCTGTAAGATAAAGTTTTTCGGACAAAACGAGCGAGCAATTGAGCCGAGTCTCAACATTTAATTAGAGATCGAAATCTTCATTGTAGAACGAGGCCGAGACCTCTTTATAATCGAATGAGGCCGAGACCTCTTTATAATTAAATTAAATAAATAAATCAGTTTACAAACCCGAAACTAGTGTATGGATTGACATCCCATATCACACGCTACAATTATTTTATATGCTCATACGGATAATTCTGAAGGATACACAATTTATAATAAAATCATTTATCAAGTACAGTAGAACAATCTATTTTATATAATAACAAAAAGTCAAAATGTTAAAATTATTTTTTAAAGCAATGAATTACAATTTAATATTTTATATGAGTATTGTAATAACAATAAGAAAACTTTATAAATAATATATCTCTTTAAAGAGGATGTATATGCAAATATAAAGTTTAAATTGGTACTTTTCCAGCTAAACCAAGTTTTCATTAATTTTAAAAATACAGCATTAAAAATACACACTTTACATAAATTAATAATTGAACGATTCTTAAATGTTTTAAATTATTAATTCCAATTTTAAAGCATATTTAGTATTTTTGGGACATAGTAATAAAATCATTTTTAAGAATTATAAGGCCGATATTCATAGTTAAGTCAATATTATATTTAAGACTGTCTTAAATACCATCTTAAGATGTCATAAACCAATCACAAAGCTATGTTAGCATGTTAAGATATTACTTAAAATAGTTTTTAAAATAGTTTTTAAAATAAAAATTGATCATATTTTTTAGATCATTTATTTAATGGCAGAATTAAAAACATATTATGTGTCTAATATAACACTTAATATAATATTAACAAATAACTGGAAGTTTAATAATCTTCCCAGATAATACAATTGGTCCATTTAGATCCAAAAAGAACTTCCTTTCTTAAATTCATTTCTTATTTTGCATAATATGTTCAAAATAAATTTTAAAAAAATTCTTTTTTTATAGTTAGAAAAGGATTCTTTAAAAGTATACATTTTGGCTTTTTTTGAAATTAAATTAAAATAGTCTTTTATATCTGTTTGTAATGTATTCAAAAAAAAATTTTTGCTTGATTTCACATTTTCGATGCTAGAGGCGCTTGCTATGTTTCTAACAGTATTCATGATGCATTATAACTGATACATACGTACCGCATGTTTCCGCGTGTGTACCGAGAAAACCGCGCATAGCGAGTAGTGAGTGTTTTCAAGGGTACCCGATGTCTGTTTCGCAAACTTTCTGTGCTCGTCCGCGTGTGAGAAATCTTTCGCGAATTCAGACTCAATATTTGCGAACCTCTCACGTCAGTCCTTTAAAAAAGGAAAGCCGTTTGTATTATATACGAAACGTATCATAGTTATCAAAAAATAAAAAATATATTCTTTATTACAACATATTTTTGTCACATTTTAATTGTTTTTAGAATTTTTTTGTCATGCTCGAATGGCACTCTTTATATTATTGTGCCAGAATTTACTGTAATAAACAGATAATTGCTGACATTGAGATAAATTTTCTCTCGTTCACATTACTTATTTTAGTTAATTACATCATGGCTCACTTCACTTACCTTTCACAGTCTGAACTATATTCAATTTTTTCGAGCTTAACAACTCGTATGTATATATGTATGTATGTATGTACAATTTTGATACATCTTCTCGACGAGAAAGCTCTTCACCTTAATGTCAATAGCTTCTACTTGTGCAATTCTACTTATTATTTCTTCTTATTTTTTGCTGAAGATGGTTCAAAATGAGAGCCAAAACGTACAATAAATTACTTATGTGATTTTATTTAAGATTACTACTCATTGCACACCGACTCATATTCGCCGCCTCTTTTTCTATTATATTGACAATTTTACGAGTCTTAAGTCTTATATTTAATTTGTACTTCTTCCGTGCATTTAAAACAGGGCTTGGTAAAAAATGCACATTTTGGCCGATTTTTAGCTTTTCCCTTACTTCATTACTTTCTGCGCAATTCAAATGCCGATTGACATTATTTGGACTGCGTGCAGATTGATGAGATAAAAGGAATAACTGAAAATCAGCCGAAACGTACATTTTTTGTACGTTGGGACCTGATTTAAATCATTCCGATAATCCTAATCTATTTTATCCCACATTTGGATTCCAGAAAGCATATAAAATAATTAATACACAGCTTTCGAAAATGAAACACATAGTTAAAATTGAAAATAAAATTTAATAATACCAATCGTCTAGGCCTATCTCTTAATCCTAGATCCCCACACATATTTTTTGTTAGCCCTCTCCCCATTTATGAGTTAAAATAACTTTGACATGCTACATCTTCGAACAAAAAACATATTTTTAGCACATAATGTATGAAATCGATATCTAAGAGTCTGACACAGACGATAAACGAGACCCAAATAAAAAATATTTTATTTTTAAATAATTACAATGTAAAACAAAAATGGTGTGGTACAAAACCGCAAAAAATGAGTACTCGCATAAGACCTGTTGAATCTATATGTGGGAAGTTAGGATTAATTTATTGTATACATATCACAGTCTTGAATCTATCACATTATGTCAAATATGAGTGATCTTTTTGAGCAAATCATCAAGTGACCCTACTTGTATATGGAGGATGTATAAAGCTGATTACCTGTAACGCTCCAAAGCAAATCAGAATGTCCGTAAATTTTATATATGATTAATTAAGAAAATTGTATTGTATAATATAGATGCATTTTGTTGATCGCGCTGCATTTTTATTTGCTCTACGTTTAATTGTATTTTGAATCGGAAGAATCAGTTTTGTTATTCCCTTTCTTAGTCCAGAATTATGAATATTATTGCGGATGAGAATTTATTATTTACGTTTTAAATGGAAGATATGTAAAATACATACAAAATAAAAAAAAAAGAATTTTAGTAACTTAAAATTAAAAGCAATGAAAAGAAAATATTAAGCAATCAAACAATCTGTCATAAAAAATTTATAGTAACTCTTAATATAGAAGGGACATTTAAATTCAAATTATAATTTGAAAATAAAAAAATAAATTAAATACTTTAACAATAAATGTATTTGATCAATTTAGATTGCATCATTTTTAAATGCATTGGTACATATTATTCTAGTAGCTTTTTAATTCTATGTAAAAAAAATTTTTTTGTTCGCAGGTGAATCCATTTTCAAATACAAATTTGATGATTGTTGGCGATGATCTTTAATAGTCGCCACACAAATCTGATATAAAGATACATATGTAGCACGCATAAATCTTGCACGCTAGCGTTATCTGGAATGTTAGTTTACGTTACATATTTTTTCTTAAATGTATGTTTTATGACTGTTTACTAATGTGAAATTAACATGTGCTATTTAGAAGACTTTTATTAGTTTGAAATTGAATGAAACTCATTCACCTCTAATCTTAATGACTGTCTTTAATTTTAGTGCTTTGAAATTTATGATTGTGCTTAAGGTTAATTTACTCAACATGATACGCGTATGCTACACGTGTCGCTATCCACTAGTGTGCCTAATAAATTTATAACATGCGTAATTAGGCTATAATTTTATTTATTCACAATTTTTGCATAAAAAAAATATTCCTTTGTATACTTATTCAAAATTTCACGTTTTCAAATATATTCATTCTTAAATATTTTATGATTATTACATAAATATCAAATATAAATATAAATATGAAATATAAATTTATAAAATTTATTTAAAAAATTTTATATTAATTCACATAAAATATTAACTAAAAAGGTCAAATACGAAACAACATTATTTAATATGTTGTTTTATTATCCCGTAAAAGCATGGGCAATAGTATTTATTTTTTCCTTTGTTAATCATTTTTTACAAACTTCAATCAAGCTCGAAAGCAGAGTATTTTATGTGTTGTATCAGCATGGCAGTTAAACGATTACGCTTGCTTACAAGTTCAGTTGTTACAATGACCCAAAAAAGAGTCCTTGTGCATTGTATTAATTCGATTTCCACGTGAGCCGCATCTTGACAGTGGACAGAGCAAAAGTAAATGCAAAATAAAAAATATTGTAATTATATTCGTAAATATAATTATTCAAATCACATAAAAAAATATTTATTTATTTCCTATAAATACAAAAAACTTATATTTATACTCGTATTCATACTCAATATTTATTCATTTATTCGAATATTAGAATAGTATTCATCAGACATACTAACCCTTTACATTTTAATTTTGTATTATTTACATACATTATAATATAATTTTAGTGTTATATCTTTCATTTGTGTATGGGTGATCAATCCTAAAAAATTAGTAAATAAACTTATCTAATTAGTAAGTTGTTGTAATATTCGAATATCAAATACAATTATTTTTTGAGAGAGTTGATCAGAGAAAGAAAGAGAGAGAGAATATAACGATTTTATAATTTTATAACTAAGGTATTAAATGAGACCCAGCATTAAATAAAACTCACTTTTAAATTTACCAACGCCCTTTATGCTTAAAAGATATGTCATAAGAAATAGGTAAAAATGACTAAGACTTCAAACCGGCACAGCAACACATTTATTTACTTTGATAACAATTTTTGATAGAAAAAATCCTATCGTTATAAATATGGAATTTGATTCGTAAATTCACAAGTGTGAATCGTTTTCTATTGTTGTATTGTTATCACTAAAAATTTTGAAAGTTTAACGTAAAAAAAGGTAAACGCAATAATATAATTTTATTTCGCTGGTTCTAACATTAAATAACATAGTTTCGAGAAAAATGTGTTTAAAGTTTACAGTACAATTTATTTGTACATTTTTAGTACTTTTATGAGTGTCATTCTAATCAGCAATTCTAGGCCATGTAATATAAGCCTGGACTTGCTGATTTGAATAACATTTATAAAAGTACTAAAAATATACGAGTAAATTGTACTCTAAACTTTAAACGCATTTTTCTCGAAACTATGTTTTTCAAATTGGTGACCACAATTTCAAACAAACTAATGAACCGATTGAATTTGTCTTTTACCTATATATTCGAAACATTTTTCTCTATCGTTAGAACCAGCAAAATTAAAGTATACTACTGCGTTTATTTTCTTTTTACGTTAAACTTTCACAATTTTTAGTGATTCTTTAAAATTTATTTTTACATGCATAATAATTATTTTAAAAATACTTTGATTTTAATAATTCTGGTTCCGACAATAACCAAACATCTGTAGATTAAAAATTTTTTTCGATTTGTTGTCTCCGAGATAACTGACAATGAGTGTTAAGATTTTATGGTCACCATGAGGCGATGCGCGCTTAAACATGTTGCGCAAACAATAATATTATAATTATTACAATTTTCATTATTTTTACTTGTAAAAATTCCCGATTAATAACCAGATATAGATAAAGATGTGTGTAAAATTTCAAATTAATTATATAATTTCCGTAAAAACAATTTATAAAAATAGGCTCTTTTTTTACCTACCAAAGGGTCCTGCCCCCTCAAGTTATTTACGTTTTAAGAAAGTAGAGAAATTATTTTACAAATTAGTCTTTTGTAATTTCAGGGTAAAAGCATTGCTAATCAAACACTTTAAATAAAGTGTATTTATTATAATGGAAAATAATAAAATAAAATCAAAAAGAAATACTACATGTAAACATTTTTATCGTTTCAAATAAAATGTTATAACTTCCGTAATTTTTCAATTTTTTTGATACAAATTTAAGGGTTAATTTTTAAAAGTATGTATTTTCATAAAATGCAATTTAAAAAAATATCGATTTTTTTTACCCTTTAAAGGGTCTTGCCTCCTTAGTGTTTTATGCTTACATTTATTCATCTTTGAAGAAGTATCTCAATTTCTTTTAAAGCTTTTTATTAAAAATTATGGCAAATACTAAATAATTATTGAAGACAATAAAATTTTATAGTTCTTCATCAGGCGTAACTATTGCTACCATCCTGGTCACCTAAAATACATGAACTTTTTTATTTTGTTCTTAATGAATGTGCCAGGGCAGTACAAGAAATCTTTTTCAACTTCAAAAAATTCATACTGATTGGTTTTTTCTTGTCTCTTGGCAATTCTCGTCTTCTTTGCCTCATATGACGCCTGTTGCTCTGAACGTTTGATGCGCTCATTGTCTTTGGTATTGGCGAAGATTTTGTCATTTTTGGCTGATTTTATACCCATCATTTGCAAAATTAAATGAAAACCTTCATTACAAATGCAAACAACTAAAGAAGTTGCAATTTGCATCGTTTTCTTCTCGCAATGTGAACGTTTCATTGCAAATGTTCAAACTAATGAATTTAAATTTTCAATATTGTTTTGCGTATATAAAAACACTAAAAAAAAACACATAAACACTAATAATACTAATAGCATTATTTTTCACACATATGTCCGCCGCACGGGAATTTCGGTCGGCGCGCCATAGAAGCTGTGTCTTTTAAACGTTCATAATTTTGTCAATTTAATGAATTTTGTCTTAATATTTTAGGGACACATTTTTGAGATTTTAAATTATAAAAACAAAAAAATTTTTTTGATTTTTTTGACCTGTCACATAGGATTATCCACTTAATTATTTATTTGAGAAAACGATTTTAGAAAACGTTTTTATACCGTTTATTTAACATTGTGCAAACATTTATTTGCCATTAAATACACATTACAGAAAATGATTTTAATAAACATTTATATAATGTTCATTTAATATTTTATAAATATTTATATTTTATGAAATATTTATTTCAAAAAATAATTTCAGTTAACATTTTTAAAACGTTTATTTAACATCTTATAAATATTTTGATAGAAAGTTTTACGCAGTGGTTGATGCCAGGAATCACAAGGCTAGAGATGAGAGTTCACAAAATGTGTATAATTTAAAGAATAATAATTAAATACAAAAAATATACAAAGCGATTATTAATGAATATCCCCACGTTTTACCGTAGGAATCTAATTTACCGACGGAAAAGGTATATCTAACATAGTGGAAAGTAGGGTTATTGTACGCACTGGGTAATTGTACGCTTCGTGATTTGGCATCTTCCCGATGAATAGAGATTATATCACGACGATATTTGTAGGCTGAAAATATTTTTTTAATATATAACCATACGTTATATTATTTGAAAACGTAGTTAATTAAAAAAATAAGAAAAAGTAAAATCATGATTTTTGTTACGATTTCGGCGTTCAAAAAATAAGGCATTGCAATAAGTCCGTATTTTTACTGTTACGTCCAGCCTTGAGGGAAAGGTAGGAAGGATAGGCTACCTGTGGTACGGGCAAGGCGGAGTAGGACGCAACAGACGTTTTAGGCCGGCATTCATAGGCCTAGTTTACATCGAGCACTTGATACGCGTACTAACTCGTAACTTTCTATTAATTTATCTTACTGTCGACAATACGTGTATACATAATACATATATTTAATTATCTTGATTCATATTATACCAACTTAATATACTATTTTTTAAATTTATTGCCGAAATCAACACAATTTAATAGAAAATTACTAGTTAGTACACGTATCAAGTGCTCGGTGTAAACAAGGGCCTAGTTTACACCGAGCACTTGATACGCGTACTAACTCGTAACTTTCTATTAAATTATCTTACTTTCGACGATGCATGTATACATGATACATATATTTAATTATCTCGATTTATATTGTACCAGCTTAGTATACTATTCTTTAAATTTATTGCCGAAATTAAAATAATTTAATAGAAAATTACTAGTTAGTACGTGTATCAAGTACTCGGTGTAAACTAGGCCAAGGTTATACTTTTAATTGATCTGAAGTAAAATCTGTAGTGATAATAAAAAGTTCTGCATTCTTAAGGCTGGTTTATAATTACTTAAAGTAGGTTTATAATAGCCGTAACCGTAAGAAATTGACCAATCATAGTTAATTTATAAGAAAATAATCAACGATTAACCAATTTTTTACGGTTACGGCTATTATAAACTTTAAGTGTAGTATTAAATTTTAAACTATTAATATCAATAATGACAAAAATCAGAAAAACTGTTCTGCATGTGGTACATTGCATTACAACAATAAATTTATTTTTCAGAAGGACGGTGTGAACATAAGCAGATATATACATAGATAGATATATTTATACAGCTCAGCTAGTCAGCTAGTCGCTGAATTGTCATCATCACCTTGGTTTATCTTGAGCGCCTACTCATGCAGAAATAATATCGGCTAACTAGAAACGAATTGTGCTGGAGGCTATTTTATTGGCAATTTTATCAGGCAGTGTAAAATGTGGATCACTCGCAAAAACTGAGAGACATCACGGTGAAAGACGAATGTAAATATGCTTATCATAAGGATTTCTTTGTGCTCGAGCGAAATACTCTAGGCCATCCCTGGTATATTTGCAATATTTAATATTAATTAATAATACTTAACAATTACCTGCCGATTCCGTTAGCTCTTCAGTTCAAATGAAATTAAAATCATAGCTTAATAATATATAAGATAGTATTATAGTATACAAAAATTACTTAAATGCAACGTTTCTATTGGAGGAGTCCTAGGGAATATTACGAAAATAGCCAAACGGCAAATAAGTACAATCTTAAGATCAACTTCGCCAAGTCGATGTCAACTCAAATAAGAATTACTTGAGCAAAATCTTCTTCGCGAAGGTCACCTTATTTGGCGACTATGAATTCTTATGACTTAAGACGATCTTGATTGAATAAGATGGTCTTGGCCAAGATGATCTTAAGCGCTGCCTTGAGCTTGGACTATGAATACTATAGACATAGTACAAAGTCTATGTTTGAGACTCAAAACCAAAGCAAATTGCTCGATTTTTGAAAGCACCGTAATATGTTTTTACGTGTAAAATAACTATTAATAATTGAATGTCTTGGATTTTAAGCGTATTCGGTATTTCTGAAATGATTTATAATATAAATGTTTTTTATTTCATAAATAATATACGTTAATAATAAACATTTAATTAGCTATACCAAATGTGTATAAAATACGTTTATTATTCGTTTAAATATTGCTGCAATAAAAACGTATAAATATAATTTACGCTTAAACTTTTATTAACATATTTAAAAAGTATATTATACCTGGATATTAAATCTTATTTTTGATACATTATTTATAGGGACACCTTTTACAAATCATAAACATATTTAAGAAACGTTTAATTAGTATATGGTAGTATTTTATAGTATTTTTATACGTGTTATAAACGTAAATACATTTCTGGCATTTTATAAACCATTTCTCAACGTACAAAATACGTTCCGTATTATATATACGTAATAAGAACGATTATTATAATCGTATATTGCACTAACGTATAAAAACCGTTTTACCTATGTACATATCTGCCACATACCTATACTTGTATTATACCATACTTGCGTTTAATAAACGTATAAAACAATCCAGTTCTTATTGGATTTATTGTGAATAGTTGACTAATAATCATTTATATAATAACTATTAAAAGTAGTGTGCTGGTGATTATTCCAAATAACCTGATTATGAAATCAATAATCATTCCATAAAATAACTATTGGGGAATGATTATTGCAAGTAATCTCATTATGAAATCAACAATCACTCATTCAAAAACTATTAGGAAATGATTATTGCGAATAATCCAATCATTAGATGCTACATAATCACTATTAGAGAATGAATAATCACTATTGTAAGTCAATAGTGATTATTGCCTTTCCAATAGTTCATTTCCGTAAGGGTTATCCAAAGCTTTACCAGTCTTCATCGGTTTCAATTGGTGAGTTACTTTGCAACAGACTTAATTAATGAAATTATTTGATATCTAAAATAGAATATACAGAAATTATACAGGGTGTTCCAGAAAGCTCGCTTCCCCTTTTAAGAGTGGAAAATTTTAAGAAAAAAAATTCTAAAATACAAAAATGTCGAGGGTATAATAGTTTTCAAATTATTCGCGATTAAAATTTACGAATCACAGAGCTGCGTGTGTACGTGCGTACGTGCGTGCGTGCGCGTGTACGTGTGTGTGTGTGTGTGTGTGTGTAAATATAACATATTCATTTATTTACATGCTTTATTTCGCAATTACGAGAATGCGCTATTTAAAAGTATGATTACGCGTATACCGTTGCGATTTACAAAAATTATACATAGAAAGTATATTATAGATAATTTCAAGAGCTTAATTTTTTTATTTGACACATTTTTTTGTAAAATAAATATTTTCTGAAATAATTAAGAAAAACTTTTTTTTTTAACCCTTAAACACACCGATCCTGTAAAATACGGAAACACATTTTTGGGTCTGGGAGACTTTTTCAAGATTTGAGAAGCTATAACTTTGATTACAATCAATATTTTTCTACGATTTTTTTTTTAAACAAAATTTCAAAATCTCAGGAGTGTGACTACACAATCAGCAATGCCGAAAAATAATTTATTGTGAAATTATAAAAGAAAAACCGTTAAGCAAAAATGAGAAATTGGTCAAAAATCTACTTTTTCTTCAAAAATTCATATCTTTGCAACAAAAAACTAAGGACTTTCAAATACGACGTTTTAAAGCTAAAGAGTCACACTTTCAAAATAAAATTTGGCAAAGTTATTCCTTTTAAAAAGAATAATTATGTAACATGGAGAATGTAAGGTATTTTTGGGCAATTAAAAATCCACTTAAAAAAAAAATTATATTTTTGCAACAAAAAACTTTGAAAAACTTTACAGTACGGCGTTTTAAAGCTAAAGATTCATACTTTCAAAAAAAATTATATCATTGTCATTTCTATTAAAAAATGTACTTATGTAACAAGGCGAATATGAGGTATTTTTTATTAAATCGTGTCTAAAATTGAAAATTGATGTGTTTCATGATATATTTTGGAAAAACTCCCTTTTTTACAGCATTTTACAATATTCCAACTTTAAACAGAGTATATGCGAGTACCATCCGCAAACCGACCTGTTCGAACGTATTTTGTCCAGCTTTTTTATGTAAAATACTCACAAAAAGAGTTTCACTTACACACTATATGGGTCGCATTGACCCTAACAAAACTTTGCTGCCGTTCGAATTCTAGTTGAACAAAAAAGTTAATTAACCATATCAATCGAAAGAGGAGATTTCAAACTTTTTTTACGTCTTGGTCCAAACCTCCTATCTCATTCCGTCTTTACATAGCAAGCGTTCAAAACTTCATATAGAGTCTCTCACACTTACGTGTTTAAAGGTTAAATTAATAAATGATTAATAATGTTGATTAATTTACCCACTTATGATCTTAGCAACCGATTTATAAACAATCTAAATTAGATTACACATTAGGTTAATAGGCACATAATAAAAAATTAAAATGCCAGGGTGTTCGGTTTTGGTATGTTTCAATTCATCCTCAAAAGGATTCAAAATGTGTCACTTTCCATTAAAAGATGTAGAAAGATGTACTCTTTGGATACTTCATATTAAACGAGAAAATTGAACACCAACTAAATTTTCTACATTATGTGAAGTAAAAAACAAATCTTCATAGATTAATAAATATTCTTAATAAATACAAAAACAACTGTATAACATATACACGTAGTATGTTATGATATTTGATAATGATTGAAACACATAGTAATTATTAATTTTACCCTTTTTTAAATATTTCCTGTTAGACTCATTTCAAACCGAAAGCGTGGGAACAGCAAAGGACAGACAGATTAAAAAAGCTAAAAAGAAATGCTGTACCAACTTTATTTAATAATAGTAAGTAATAATCAATCGTAAAAGAATGTTATAATTTGAAAAACAATTTTTACATAAAATTATTTTGATAATATATCACAATTTTAAATTAAAAATATAATATATATTTAAATTAATATTTTAAAAGAATATTATTTATATTTAGTAAATACGTCAGAAACAACAAGTAATGTCCAACAAGAAGCAAGTAATGTACAAAAAAATTTATTACAAAAAGAAGAAAAAAAATGTTACATATGAAGAAAATGAAGTAATACAAATGGATTCAGAAGAGATAGAATCACACATAGATAAAACATAGATGCAAGTAATGAAACAAGTTCAAATAAAGTTTCAGATGAAGAAAAAAATAAAGAAAATTTAATTTCTTGTTTAAAACAAAATAATGAAAGTAATTTACAAAATTGTTGAAATGTTATGAAAAAATAGAAAAACTTAAATTTAAAACTAAAAACAAATTATTACAAGCAAAACGTAAAATTAAAAGATTGGAACAAAAAGTGCATACATTACACAATACACATAATAAGCTGCCACAAGAAGTTAAAAAAATTTTTAATGAAAATCAAATGTCGCTCTTATGTGGTACTTGTAAGAAAATACCCAGTTGGGCAATAGAAATCTTACAAAAAGCTTTTAAATATAAATTTATTTGCGGAAGTACAGGATATGAAAGATTAAAAAAAGATTACCAAGTTTGAGAACTTTACGCAAACGCCTGAAAAATTTGAAATTTAATAGCAGAATATTACACGAAGTATTTAAGTTTTTGCAAATTAAAATATCTCAATTTAAAAGTGAACTTGATAAACATTGTGCTATCATCTTAGATGAAATGTCAATAACTTCTAGCAGTACATTAGATCAAACTAATAATACTTATGTAGGATGTGTAAATTTTGCAAATTCCAAAAATTCTAATTCAGAAGAATTGGCACCACATGCTTTGGTTATTATGCTCGCAGGTATCGGCAGTAGAAGGAAACAAATTTTTGCATATTATTTTACGGGATCTTTCAATAGTTCTAGATTAAAATTAATCCTTTCTGATATAATCAATAAGGCTGAAGAGATTGGTCTATGCATACATAGCAGTCTGATATGGGTTCCTCAAATATGAGTATGTGGAGAGCATTTGGTATTACAGCTTCACCATATTCTAAAGTTATCAATAATTGTATACATCCAACTGATAAAAATAGAAAGCTTTACTTTTTTTATGATGCAGCATATGCGTTTAAAAACTTAAATCAAGGATTATTACGAAATAATTTTATTATTATTTCAGAAAACTTTGTTAATAACTTTTTACAGCATTGTTAATAAGATAACATTTTACAGAATTGTTAATAAGTATTCTCTACCAACAAAAAAAGTAGAAGCATCTCATATAAAAGAATTACTTTCAATACAAGAAAATGCTTTAGATTTTGGTTTACCATTAGCTCCAAAATTAAAAAGAAAGTTATTAGCAATTAGTTGAAAAGGCCAGTAAGACGAGCAAAAAGGTGTAGATGTTTGTATAACTTATAATACATATTTATTAGTATTTCGAGAACACAAACGTTTCGACTCTACGGAGTCTTCTTCAGTGTGTGTGTATTCTTACATTACAGACGCGATATTGTGTTCTCGAAATACTAATAAATATGTATTATAAGTTATACAAACATCTATACCTTTTTGCTCGTCGTAATGGCCTTCTCAACTAATTGTTAAATTGTATACGAGCTTATCAGAATAGAAAGTTATTAGATTCAAAAAATCATTTTCTGAAGATGAAAGTAAGCAGTGCTACAAGCGTTATGAGTTATGCAGTTAGTTCAGGATTAGAATTTATTTCACATAAGATCAATAATTCAAACTTAATTACAACTGCTTGGTTTATTAATATGATGTCAAAATGGTTCAAAATTGTAAGTTCAAGAAATATAAGATTAGCTTTAAGCAAATTATCTGAAGAAAAATTCTCTGAAATTATAACGTATTTGGAAGAAATTAATGAACTAATGCTTTCTATAAAAGTTGGTCAATTTGAAGTATGAAAACTATTTCAAATAGGGATACTGATATCAACACAATCAATTATTGATTTATCAAAAAATATCTATTGAACTATGAAAACTTTGAATTTGTTTTTACATCACGCTTTATGCAGGATTGTGTAGAGAATTTATTTTCTGTTATACGTTCTAAGAATGTCATATCAAATGCTCTTCAGTTTAAAAACAATCTGAAATTGATTACAGTAGCGCAATATATGAAGAATGTTTCTCATAGTTCATACTAAGAAGATGACAGGAAATTTTTTCAGAATTTTTGAGTATTTTAACGAAAAAGGAAAAAAATGAACTTAAACAGAGTAAAACAACGTTATCTATTCAAAATGCTAAGACCCATGATATATCTCTTGAAATTAATGATAAAAATAATGATTTACATTTTAATAACATGACATTAAATTTTTTGCATTACGTTGCAGGATATGTGATATATAAAATAATTAACAAAGATAATATATCATGTTCTGCATATATTAGTTCTGTAGGATCGAAGACACCTACAATGTTTCCTTATGCACAGTTAACACAAAAGCGATGTTTTAATGATGAATCTTTATTTTTTGTTAATGATTGTACTTTTGAATTTTTTGTTAAAATGGAAAAAGTTTTTAGATTATATTATAAACACATGTTATCTTTAAATCTTAAAGAATTCTTTATTGAAAAATGTATTGATACATCTTCTTATTTTTCATTGTGTCATGGTTTAAAAGCAAAAATTTTAAAAAAGTTTATTAATTTTAGATTGAAAAAATCTCAATGGTTTGCGATATAAAGTTAAATAGTCAAGAAAATGTATATGCTAATAAAAGTGTTTGTATGCGTGCTAAAGTGGAATAAAAAAACTTGTTTTCAATCGCATGTTTAATATCGTGATCTATTATGTTGTTATACTCTTTGAATATCTTGTTTCACTTCGAAAAGCCATTTCTTTGAACAAGACTCGTGTTAAAAGTAAATTCATCTGCACCAAATTGAAGCTCTCCTGTATAATATTATTTAATATAATATTAGAAAAGAAAGTATACAGATAGATAGTAGTGACTATTTAAATATTCTATATTACCGTTACCGCTAAAGTGCAGAAATCAGTTATTCCACAGATTATCTAGGTATTGTGCAGATTAACTAGGCTGATCCGTTAATGTGCCGAAAATTGTTTCATTTCTCAGATTACCTAGGTAATCTGCAAATTATCTAGGTAATTTGCACATTGCCCAGTAGGCACTCGTTAAAGTGAAAATAAATATCTTTGGTGGTGTTATTTATTTATTTTTGGATATCCAATTCGGTGCTTGCTTGCATACTAGGAGGTAAATTTATCTGCTTTAAAAAAAGTACACACAAATTCACGTGCTAATAGGCAAAAACAAATGCTACGCACTAGCAGCCGGCGTAAATTATGAGAAATAAAAACAATCGGCGACGACAAGACGCTGACGAAACCAAATTAAAGTGGAGGGAGAGGGGGAAGGAGTAGAGAAAGGAAATGAGAGAAACAAATGTTTGAACTTTAACGATACGGAAGTCGTTAATGTGCACATTACCTAGTTAAAATGCGAAAAGTTCTTAATCCCGCACATTAACGGAGCAAATCAGTTAATCTGTAAGTTAGCTAGGTAATGTTCGCATTAACGATTTTCGAGTTTTAGCGATAACATATATATTAATTATCTCGTAAAAGTTGTTTAGCATTCTCCATTTCAGCAGCTTTATCAATATTAAATGATTCATCTCTATTAGTACAACACAACAATATCATCAAGCGTTTAAAATTGCCAAATCATCTTCCAATGTTCTTCCATATACACGTTGTTACACGATTTAGTTCAGTAATTACTGGTTTCCATCGCCAGAATCACGGAGACGATACAACCATTACACAAAGTAGTGGAATACAAAACTTAAGGACAACAACGTTGTCCCGGCGGCCGATCGTGATGCAATCAATGGTTTAAAAAAGATATTAATAATGAGCAAACACAAACATATAGACGGCCCATGACTACTACGTGGTTACACAAATTGACACGAAGTACATCAAACTACATCATGTACGATATAGCCAACCTATAAATGAGAAATCCGTATAACCAACGTAAATTTGACTGTATATGGTGGCAGTTTTGCCTAACTCTTATTTTAGGAACTCTAATTTTAAGTGCACAGCTCTTGCACGGTCGCATTCATTGCAATGTATGGAATTTTTTTTTGTTCAATTTTTTCCCGCCAGTGTGGTCAATTAGCGATGAAACAAAATCGCCCAATTTTTCATTCAAAGCAGTTGAAGAATCTACGTTTGCCTCATTTAGTTTCGAAATGTAGCTAGTCAATTTGCACCTATCGATGTTATATGTTCGACTAACGGACCGCACCGTTTTCTTCTCAATCGTCATCTCTTTAATGGTATTATAGTCACTATGGTATTAATATCGATCGCTGGCTTACTAGATTCACTTGTATACTTATGACACGGCATGATGACTACCTACAATTAAAACATGAAAAAATCACGAAAACTACTAAATTCACCATGAAATTGCATAAAACATCCAAATTATACATGAATTTTGCGAAATACGCATGTGTTACATCCGGAGGATTTCACGATTTCCCTTTTCGCATCCATTATATAAATTATGCTAAACAAGCTAAGGGATTGTCTGTAAAATTTACAACACTTATATCCGGAACTCCACGATTTCTCTTTTATAAATAACATTATCACCCGGCTATTATAAGAAAAAAAAATCAAACATTATTCTCGGAATATATATATAATGGCCACATATTACATCCGGAGCAATAAATAGACGCAAAAAAAAAGAGAAATCGTGCGACTGCAAAATTATAAGCAACGATGCTTATTTAATAATTCATATGGACGAACAAAGCCTGGACTCGAAAGAGAAAAAATCTAAACGCTATTAAAGTCTGGCAACAATCAGAGATAAGATTGAGTCGCGACGCCGGACGGAAACTATAAAACTATAAAATCAAAATTTACAACCCGGCTTTGTTTGTTCGAACCTACGTTTCATCACGAACGGAAAGATGATTCATATGGAAAGCGAGTCCCAAATAAACGGACGCGGCGATATAAAAAATCGGGACCGAACGTTCCAAGAAGAGGAACCGAAGATAACGAATCCCTTAAGCGATTGGGTGATGCAACTGCTCGCCCCTCTTAGAGTTAAGAAAAATCGGGAGAAGATGGAAAATTAGCCAACGAGAGATCATACGAGAATATGATTGGTAGTGAGCGTTGGTGAACTACCCAACGAATAAGCTCAAAATTTCAACAACAAGGAATCTCCAAGGAAAGGGAAAAAGCTCAAAAAGCTTCACCCAATCAAATCCTCATCTCACCCACCAAACTAATCTCACGCCCTTTTCCTAAGCCCTATAAAATACGCAGCTTCGAACGCCTCGAGATTCATTTTTCATTCAAAAAATTCAAAGTTCAAGTTCGCACTCACATCCACGCGTTGCAAGTGTTGAAGCTGTGCGCGTTATTTTCAAAATCGTTTTAAACTTAGAATCTGTGCTTAAGAATCACATACATTAAAACTCCGAGCAGCCCACCGTTGAAGCATCCCCAGAGCGGACAGCCTGCGCTGCGTCAAGCACCTTTCAACCCGCAGATTTCCATAGTTCTTCCCTTTCTCTTCTTGTCTAACTAATAAGTAAGTTTTTTCTTTTTTTCTCTTTTTCGGTTTTACTTCAATTTTCCATTCAACTCGCCAGGAATCAATCGCTAATGAGCCGTTCATGTCCCAGCTCCTTGTTCCCAATATTATTATTTTTATTTCGGATTAATACAGCAATTCTCATTTTAGACAATTCCCGACTTTCCCTCTAAATATTTCTTAAATCTCTATGTAAATGAAATGTTCTACTTCCATTCTTAAATCTTAGGTTTTGATTTGATTTAATAGTTAAAACATGAATCTCAACGCATAATTACAATTCCCGTAACCGAAATCAATCAATTTCATCTTCTCCTACACAAATGTAATAGAATTAAGTTTTTCATTTTTTTAATTTATACTATAAATCCTAGCGATAATACATAATACTAATTTCTTCAATAACCTTTAATTAATTTCTTGTTTTGTTAACTTTTATAATTATGTATCGATATTAAACAATGTATATAACTTTTAAACTTCTGAATAATCATTACCTAATCGTTTTGTATTTTAATTAAACTAACCGATTACGTACTGCTGTCTTAATTAACAATGATTACCTTGTTATATTGTTTTCTTTTTTCTATTAAATAACAATAACCGATAATGTATTCATTTGCTAATTCTTTTTGAATCTTTATGTATGTAAAATTCAAGTATCAGAATATATGTTAAATTTTAGTTAAAAAGAAGCTCCAATGTAAAATTTTATTTCATCAAACCCATCTCGTACTCACACACTAACCTCCCGACACGAAAAGATTACACTCGGTCCGATCCCGAGTTATAGAGATTGAATTCTCTGACTCAAATTAGGACCAACGATCGCACGATTTTGAAAAGGCGTTAAAGCGTGTCATTACACGTTGACGCATAATTTCGGAATCTTCAAAAGTGCGTTCGGCTCGTGCCGCACGTCCCACTAGTGCGGTCACGAGAATAAAAGAGTTTTTGTTGCATCCTTCCTGCCTTCCTTTCCTTAAGGCTGGATGTAACACATGAAAGATGCCAACTAAAGTTTACAAAATAGTAAAAATGTAGTAGCTCACAACTCCACAAAAGTGATGGCTCACAATTCCCCAAATGCTACATTAGCAAAATAGCCGCATAGTAATTAACACATCGAATGTTCATGCAAAATTTTGTGCATCGAAACGGTAGTTCACTAGGAATAATTTTGTAATATATTTATTTTCGCAATTAGCGCGAAAAAATAAGTAAGATCACAAATACAAATGATCAAAAAAACTTTTTGAAGAAAATTAAAAATCAAAATCTGGAGAGACACTTAGATAGTGTGTTGACGAGTGCTAGTTAAAAAGTAAGATCGCATGGAGAGAAACATTTTACCGTAGTTGGAATATGTTAAAATTTCAAATGTGGCCGACTTTGAGTGCTGGCTCACAACTCTCCATGGCTCATAACTCTCCAAACTTCCCTATATATATAATAAAAATATTATTATTTACTGCATAATAAAAATCCTATTGTTTATTATTTGCAATCGTGCTTCTTATTCTGTCACCTGAACGATGGAGCCATTCTTGGATGGCAACTTCTAGCTTTGCAGATGTTCATCACCGAATCTGAAATACATATAATTAAAGTTACAAAGCTGTATTCCGAAATTAAATGTAATCGGTACTGAAAACATTGTTTAATCTCTATCAGAATTCTAATGTTAAAACGAGATGAAATAATATTGTCAGTACTGGAAAGTTAGTTTTGAAATATATCCCACACTAGAACTGAACATGTGCTTTTGGAGGCTTTGACGAACAGATGTTGGCGCTTTCTTTATCACACTTTTTAAAAATAAGAAGTTTGAGAATATGTTAGGTATATGTATTAGTTGGATATTTACCCGAATCAAAAACAGTAAATATTTTAAAAACAACTTCAATTTTAAACATAATCTTCTTAATTCATGCAGTTAACAAAATTGTATTTGCTAAAATTATCCACAAGCTGTAAAAGTCTTTTGTATACTTTGATATATAAATGTTAAAATTACGATATTCAAAGATGAAGCAATATTTTTAATTAAAGTATATTTTATGAAAAAAACTCGTTTGAACTTAGGCATTCTACATTTGTAGCATTTTACAATTAGCTTTTAATTAACAGTTTAAAAAAAAATAATAAAATATATATTTTTGCAAATTGAACAAGAATGCCTTCTACGGTCGCAGCTAGATCTTCGTGCTTGTATTGTTTGTGTGATTTTATATACTTTCCTTAAGTTCAATAAACTGCGTGCCGAATTAATTTTCAGTCATAACACAATTCTAAATTGAACAAGATTAAGTAATATTACGTATTATTATTAAATATTAACACTTTTCTCCCCTGAAAAAAATTGTAAAGAAATTATTGCGAAAAATATCACCTCAGCCAAGGTTCGAACCTGGGACCTCACGAATATCCGGTACGGGTGTCTTAGCCAACTCGACCATTGAGACTGTGATGATATATTTTTGCATTATCGCAATAATATATGCACAAAAAGTCGAAGATTCTACTGACCTAAGCAGTTGCGTTTGCTGTGATCGTTGCTGCAATTGCTGCTGCTTTATTTTGCGCTTAATATAAAAACAGAACGGAATGAGACACTTGATCTTTTGGCAATGTTTTGCGTGATAACAACACAACGCAATTAGTTGTTTGCATATAGGACAATCACCATTCTCTTGCCTCTTTCTCTTGCAATTCTTCATATGTATTACCACTCGCTTCATCTTCTGACAACTTGGTAGGCGACAGTTGGCATCTATGCAATGGCAGGCATGCATCAATGATTGAATACACTTTTGTATTGATAACTTCTTGGCTTCCTACATTGCAAAAACATAAAAAATATGAGCGCATTAAAAGGATTTATTGCAATTACAAAACTTTAAATTTTTGCCGCTACACACCCAATTAATTATCTTCATCTTCTCTTCGACTTTTCTCACTTTCATCAATCGCTCGCCTGAGGATTGCAATTCCGCGGCATCTTTTGATGTTATATTTGGCATAATAGATATTGACGGTATTATATTCTGACTTGTACTAGGACAAAGATTGTTGACGTTAAAGCTATCGATCAAGTGGCTGCAATTTTGATGACAGCTCAAACAAGGTTGACGACGTATTGAGAGATCCAAAGGAGATTCTAGTGGCTGATACTGGTTGCTCTACAGAAAAAAATACTTGATTAAATTTTATCGTACGAAACTAGTAAAAATATTTTAGTTATTTTTGCCGAATTTATGATACACTTTAGAAAAATAAAAAAAAGAATTTCTTTTTTATCGTTTAAATATTGCATCTAGTTTTGAGGTGGTTTTGACTACATGTATATCTCTGAACTGCTAACAGCAGCGATTATAAGAATTCAACATATATCTATAAAGTACATACTAGCCCAATGAGCAGACAATATCTTTTAAAGTTTCTTTTAATGTTTATTCTTCATTAGTTTGACAGTGTACAGCTTCGTTGTAAAAATGATGTTTATTTAATATTAATTAAATATTTATATAACATTTATTATTTGTTTGAGAGAATGATTCAAAGGAAATATGTATTTAATATTAATATTATGTTTATTATGGTTGATCAACTTTTTTGGTCATCTAGAATTCACACGGCAGAAAAGTTAAGGTCTGTGGGACTACTATTGTGTGTGAATGAAACTATTTTGTGAGTAATCTTATGCAAAAGAAACTGGACAAAATATATTCAAATAGGTCCGTTCGCGTATGTTACTCTGGGTGTGGAGCTCACTATCAATGCTGTAAACGCAAACGCTATTGATACTGTTCGCGTAGCCAATAGCGCGATAGCTATAGCAAGCTCCATGAACACCTATTAGCGCAGCGTTAGCGTTTCTTAACCTTTTTATTTTCTGAGAGGGAAAGATAAAAATAATAATAGAGCAAGAACGAAGAAATTTAATTTTAACCGGAATAGCGTTAATAGTGAGGGAGTTAGATTCTTCATCATCTGAAAGTGATGATGAAGCCTATACACCAATAATTAAACGTAGAAAGGTGTCTAGGATTCAAAATTACGTAGAGAAAATATTTCAAAAAAAATAAATAAAAAATATTATTATTATTATTATTATTTCACAAAAATATTCAAAATTTCTTCCTTGCTGTAGTAATCTGTAAATCACGGTCACAAACGTTCACGTGCGTTCACGAAGCTCGCAAACGCCGCAAACGCTAACGCTACTGCTACACTATCTCGGAAGGAATAGCGTTTGCAGCGCGAAGTTATGACGTCACGCACTACCATTAGTGACGTCATAACAGCGTTGATAGTAGCTGCGCGAACAGATTGTAGCGTTGAATAGCGCTAGTAGCGTCTCCCCGAACGCACCCTCTGTCTAAAGTTAAAATACTATAGTGCCGTGAAAAAGAGGACCTCTGCGTAGGGTCCAAAATATATTATGAAACACATCAATTTTATACATCTTGAGTTTATCAAAAATACCTCATAATCGCCTTATTACGTAAGCATACTTTTTAATAGAAATGGCAGTACGTAACATAATTTTTTTTTGAAAGTATGACTATTTAGGTTTAAACATGCCGTAATGTAAAGTCTTTAAAAGTTTTTGTTGCAAAGATATGATTTTTATAACAAAAGTGAATTTTTAAAAGACACCCAAAAATATTTTATATTCTCCTTGTTATATAATTATACCTTTTAAAAGAAATAACAATACCATAATTTTTTTTTAATGTATGTCTTTTTAGCTTTAAAACGTCATATTTGAAAATCATTAAAGGTTTTGCGGAGATATGATTTAAAAAAAAAAGTGGATTTTTTAATAATTTTCAATTTTTGCTTAATGGTTTTTCTTTTATAACTCAACAATAAATCATTTTTTGCCAATGCCAATTATGCAGTCACATTTCTAAGATTCTAAACTTTTATGTGAAAATAAATAATTTTTTAGAAGAAAAAAGAACTCCCGACTGTTGCCAAAAGTTCGTTTAATAATAAGAATAAAAAAAATTCAAGAATAAAAATTAAAAGTTAAAAACTTAAACAAATTAAATAAAGAAATAATAGAAACCAAAAATTAAACAAAAAACAATACTTAAAAAAAAGAACTTAAACATATTAAACAAAATTGAAACAAATTGAAAAAAACAAAGATAAAAACTATAAATCCCCTCCGAAGGAGACCACACAACATCGGCGGAGACCCGGCATTGCGCGGTTGTGACGTCACGACTAGATAAAGGCGGCCGCTGATAGGCCGCGTAGCTACGCGCCAAGATATCGCGCACCCTGTGGGAGGGGTTGCGCCCATCGATCGCGCATCGAGCGCAATCCTGACTTTTACGTGCGACCCGGCGATCTGCGTGCGTGTTCGTTAGAAGCGAGCGAAAGATATCGGTTTGCATTACCGGCGTACCAGATATCGGAGGGTGTGCCCGGCCTGGACAAGATGAGCCCGGACATGAGAAACCGCCAAGGATCTACAAGACCGAGAAGGAGGCTGGTCGTCGTCAAGGTGACCCTTCTAAGCGTTGTGTAAAGCCACGAGCCCCGGGCCGACACGCTCGTGTTCTGAGATAGAGACATTGGTGTTAGTGTGCGAGTGCGTCAGCCGCGTGGCGATTGAATGCATTCTTTTTGGGTAATTATCGGGCAATCCACCTCAAGCACGAGACGCTGTCGCATCACCCAGCTGTCGGCTGCTGCATTTTTCGTTATTGGTCTCGCTATGGAAACTCGCAGACGATCGATTTCCCGGAAAGCCGCAAAGCCCTCGCGCACGTGCGCGAGTGCCGCGGTCGTGATCGCACGGCCGCCAGGTATATCGGTGCGTCGTTGGATAGTGTTACGTTTATTAACGTTTTTGATCATTTTGGTTTTCAATGACTGCGTTGTCATTGGCGCGTACATTTTTTGCGTTTATTGTGAATTAGAGGAAACTCATTAGCATAGGTCTGGCTATCATGTTCTCGCCGCACCATTCACAACGCGCGCGATTGTTTGTCGTGTGCCGCGCGCGATCCGCTTCCAGAGTATCCGCTTTTGCATAACCGTTGTGTAAAGGACTTTAAGTTGACTTTTGCGTCCATTCTACTTTTTTGTTCACTCCTATATTGTGTAATTCTTTTTCTCTATCATTTTGGTGTGTCCGTTTTGTTCTCTTTTTGTTGTACATTTCTTCTATTATTCACTACAATATATGTTACTTTTGCTTGTTACATCGGCCTACATCGGCCACTTTGCTTGATTTCTCGCCTATCCGTCTCCTTCTGTAAGAGAGCTGCTTCGCCCCTGTCTCCGCTATCCCGCCCCTCTACCGGTTAGAGGAGCTAGCTGGCCGCGTGCGAGCAACGATTTCGTGTTTTTGCCTGATAATCTATCGCGTGGTATGAATTAGTGTCTAGCGTTAGAGATTAGATCCGGTGACGCGACCGGTATAATCGCGTCTGGCACCCAACTTCGTGATTTAGCGCAAACTTAGATATCGGTGCTTTCGTCGCTCTCACGCGCGTTTCGCATGTTATTTGTTGCCCTTGTTTGATCGCATTTTTCGCCGTAGCTCTCCGGCGTAAGAAAAATACGTGACACACACACACACACACACACACACACGCACACACACATATTTCTAATTAATTACTCTGGATCAGTTTCAGTAGCAATTTTAGTTTTATCCTTTTTGTATATCAAAGTTTTTACATACGTTTATAACTTTTTTTCTCCCGATGTTTATTTTAAGATGTTTATTTTGAAATAGAATTGTTGCAGCATGAAATACCTTCTGTGTTTGATCAAATTAACTGAAGTATATGTACTCGAAATAGATAATCTTAATCAGATAATCTTATAGGAAGTAAAAATGTACTTTATTCAGAAATGACTTATCTAATTGATATCAAATTGACCGTTGATCAATCGATACAGAGAGGTAGATTTTTTTAGCATCAACAGAATCCCAATAAAAAATTATAATGGAATTTCGATTCGATATTGATTCAGACTGATATCGTTTTGATGTTGAAAGTAACAAAACACGTGATATTATTTAAAATTCGTTCTCGCGTCTTGTATTCTCGCGGCGCGCACGAAACGTACTCTTTGGTGAGAAAGAAAACTCGAAATATCTTCTTTAACCACGCGACACACGCTTAAACTCCAAATAGTATGACGTTTACTTACCACGCCCAAAGTTCGATGTCGATTTCAAGGATTGATTCCAAACGAGAAAGACCGTCGATTCTACCCGTTTTAATGGTGTATGCCACGCCGTTTTCTACCCCCGGCACTTGACTCGATTTTGATTGTCTTGCCGAGATTTGCACTTCTTCAGAATTTGATTTTTGATTGATCGTCGACTGTCTTAACGCTCAAGCTCGCTGTACTACTTTAACTGATGCATTCGAGTAAATTGTTCAGCACGAAATGACGCCTCTTTACCTGTGCGTTACACAGCGCTCCCCATGTACCCCACCTTTGTTGCTTCAATAACCAATGAGCGAGTCCCTTCTCTTCCGCATCTTGGTAGTGAGAGTAGACATGAGGCTTGTTTTCTATTCCTGCACTAGACTGCACTGGAACGTTCCTTCTTGCTTTCGCTAACTTTGAAACATCTATCTATTTCATTTTAAGAGTACACTTATTTAGAGAGTTCAGGAACAGGAAACAAACGGATGGTGTGTTCAGTTTGCAAGCGTCTTTCTCTAATGGCTCTGGCAGACCAGCGCGATTTACGACACGCGACGCGCGATTATCCAATAGGCGTACGTCTTTTCAAAAAATTGTAAACGCCTATTGGATAATCGCACGTCGCGTGTCGCAAATCGCGCTGGTCTGCCAGAGCCATAATTCTTTGCTCTCTTGCTTATTTTTTGACCATAAAGCTGAATGCACAATGAAAAACACAGGCAATAAGAATAGGGAACAGGAAATAGGAATAAGAAATTATTCCCATCGATTCACAATGACGACGATAGTGACAAAAACTGTCCAATCAGAAGTCAGCGCGTTAAATTCTCTAACCTATCTGTGTACATACAATAATCAATAAGATCATACTGTTTTATTAATAAAAATTGAAAATTTTCATTAATATTCTCAATTAAACATAAAATACGATATAGCAATTCAAAAAGTATTAATTTAGTACTTATTAAGTATCTATTTTTTATTCCTTAAATTACATTCTTTGTAATAATATTGGGAACTAGTTAAAAAGTTAAAAACTTTTAACTTAACTTTTAATAATTTTAATTTTTATCTTGAACAAGTTATTTTTGAAGCATAAACTTTAATTTATTAACTTTTTTCTAAGTTAAAAATTTATTAAAAATTGATGTAAAAGAAAAAAGTTATAAAAGAAAAAATATGCTTTTACATAAAAATCAATATTTTTTTGTTATTTTATATATTAATTTCATAAAATATTAAATTTGTTTGATGTTCCATATTATAATTGAATAATCTAACTTTAAAAATTTACAATGCATGTAACATGCATATACCTCCTAGATGGCACCAAAAAGTCCTAAGAGGTTCACATTTAGCTCAGCTAAAAAAAGCAACGAGTTTCTTTTAATCTTCATAAAATGAAGAATTTATTTTGTGTTCCCAAGTACAACAGGGAATATCAGTAAAAAAGAGTTCATATAACAATATATAAAAAATTCAGCAATGTATTCCAAAAGAAATCATTTTATAATCATAATAAATTAAATTGAGAATCATATATAATAGTTGAGCTTTTAAAAAACTCATTGAGGACTTATTGAGAACACTTTTTGTGCTATTTGCAGAAAATAAAATACTAGAAATTATTTAAATTCTTATCTTTATTTTTAATTTATAAAATTATATAACGTATTAAAGTTATATAACAGTTATATAAAGTAAACAGTATGATATAAAGTAAACAGTATAAACAGTACAGATAGCATAACAGTATATAATATAAACAGTATACTCGTATGTGTAATATAAAGTATGCGTGTGTGCGTGCATGCGTGCATGTGTGTGTGTGTGTGTTGTGTGCCTGTGTGTGTGGGGCACGCGCGCGCATCTATATCTTAAAATATTATTTTTCTTTTTGTTTTACACGATCACTGGCATATTGTAGCCAAATCTTTATTATTTGTCCAATATTGTTCATTGTGTTGGAAGTATTGCAGTGATTGTTTCTGAAAGAATGTATACTTATTGTATATACAATATTATAAACATAATACTTTAAAATATTTTATAATTGAAACATGCAAATAAGTCGTGTACTATATAGAAAGAATCAAATTTGGCTGGGATTAAATGTATTATTTGATACAAAATTATATTGATGATATCTTTGCGTGTATCTAATACTAGCTTAAAAAAGCAAAAAAACCAAAACTAAACAAGAGATGAAGTAGAAGATTTATATGTTTAATAAAAGTGAAAAATAAATATAACTTTGAATTTATTATATATTCTTAGTTCTATCGGTGGAAAGTGTAAAAAATGAAAGAGATAGTATGGTCAGGATCGATAAAATGTAGAAAAAATGTGTGAAAAATAAATTTTTCTCACATTTCATCAATCTTAACCATATGTATTATCAACTGTACAAAAAATGAAATATCGATTTAGCTCTGCATAAAACGATATATTTAGTCTATGTACCTATCTATTTTTAGTATTGTATAGTAAATTATTATTAATATTTAGTATTATATAATGCTTTACATTTTATTAGTAATAATCTTATTAGTTTATGACTATGACAGAAGTATATCAAAAGTATCATTGATATAAATAAAGTAGGAGAGATAATTATTATATTATATTATGTTCATTATATAATGTACTGTTACGTGTACTTGTAAGAAAGAAAAAATATGTAAGTGTATTCGATTTGCTGATTTCTTTCGGAATCTATTGTTTGTTCTATTTAGCTTCAAAAAAGTCAATAAACTGCAAAAAATGACACTAAAAAGAATAAATCGTTAACTCAAAGTCGGGTCGAATTAACTAATCAAATACGGTGTTGTTTCTTTTTCTTTTCTCGGAAATGCTATTTTAAATAACATAATAATTATGATTTGCGCACTAACTATTGAAACTTTTTTATTTCTAAAGATTTAAAGGACTGCTAAAGATATACTATACGCACCGATAATTACTGTGCATAATTTGAAGTCTTTAAACTTTATTGTATTTTGTTGTCCCAACCACGACAGTTGTAATGCAATAGCGTTTTTCATTGAGAAAACTAGTGCGCACTGAATGTGCACTTACTGCAGGTAATTGGGCGTTTCCGTTGGCACCGTCATCGCGCGAACCGAAACGTCCAATTGCCAGCGGCGAGTGCACACTCAGTACGCACTAGTTTTCCCAATGAAAAACGCTACAAGTCTATCGGAAATTAGCCACCGCATTACATTTCGAGTAAACTGCCCCGAATTCTTTCCCTCAATTCTCAGAATTTGTCGAATGTAGAGAAATAAACAAAAAATCACTATTATTATTACTATTATCTAATAAATGTTTTCATAATTGTACATATGTAACTTTTTATTTAACTCACTAAGTCTCTTTGAATTTGATCTGCACCGGTCAAAACAGCATTGAAATTTCTCAATTGTTCTATCAATGGAAAATCAGAAAAAGTTGATTCTTTAACTGCCTTAGTCTGATTTGCAAAAATATTATTTTTATTAACTTGACTGGGTTGAATAACATTATTAGAGCTATGTAAATAATGTAAATGAGCTGCTACATTAAGCATATCACTATCACTTTGGTTAGCGATTTTCCTAAAAATTTGCCTATTAGATAAATCCTCAACTTTTTTTCGAGTTGGCTGAGACATAATTATATTCTAAAACATGATTGTGTTAATGAAGCAACACATATATTAATATACCAAAAATTTACAAAATTCGCAAAAATTTCAATACTTTTTACACAATCCTATAACAAAATTACATTTAATAAAATTACCAAAAAGTATAATGTATTAATAATTAAATATAATAAGAAAACGTGTATATGTACATATATATTTTTTTTACCTTTTTATTGTGACGTGTATTTCTCTATAATTATAATATAACCTCAAAACAAAATAGCACAGTCGACCGCACATGTAAGTGATCTTAGGAAATAGTCAGGAGGGACGGTCTGGTAAGGAAACATACTCAATGAGCCTCGGTTAACAATATTGAACAATACTTTTATTAATGCAATCCATGCGATCCGTTCACGTGGCCGTTCGATGGTTCGAGAACAATGTATGCTTCCTCTGAGAGGCGCACGCACTTCTTCCTTACGCATTGCACGAGCCAATTGGCTTAGATTACGTCATGCGCGAGCTGCGCAAGGTAGAGTTATGTTACTCAGAATTATTTAAGAGTTCTTAAAGAGTTCAGCTTTCTTTAACCATTTTGATGTAAGAAAAATGAACTAAATACTATGATATGTTTGAAAAAGTTTATAAGTAACACTTTTCAATGAAGCTTTTTTGAACATTAATTTGCTGGACTACTGTACCATCTGGGAGCTGTTAACTTTAAAAAAAATACACAAAATAAAAAGTACTCACTGTCAGATAATTTTAAGCTCATAAATATAATATTGGATCACTCTCGGTGATGTTGCAATTAAGATCCTTGTCTGTCCGCTTGTTTCTTTAAAAGAATACAAATTTCACTTCAACTATTTTCTATAGCCTCAGTAACCTCTAAAAAGCTCGTTTGAAAAACTACACATCAAATCGTGATTGGTCAGGTATAGACAACAGAGAACAGAAATCCAACGCGTCAAAAATTCTATTCTTATTCCCTGTTCTCTGTTCCTATGTTTTCCATTGTGCATTGATACACGGTTTCTCATAGGTTGAAATTTGTTGCCTATGCTATTCCCTATTCCTATTGCCTGTGCTTTTCATTGTGCATTCAGCTTAAAGGTTAAAAAATTGTTGTAGTGAAATTTGTGCTTTTCTAGAAGAAATAAGCGGACAAGACAAAGTTGCAGCATCATCAAAAGTGATCCGATATTATATTTATGAGTATAAAGTCACCTGATAGTAAAGTGCTTTTTATTTTGTGTATTTTTTCTTATCAAAATAAACAGATATACGCAAATTATATGCATTGCGCAAAAAGTGTTTTAAAATTGTAATGATTGTACAAATTATACTTATATAGATACAATAAAGATTACAAGATCTGCCAAATGTGGATCATAAATTTGTGAAAGTTTCTGACGAAGCTTAATAGTCTTTACAGCTTACATAAAATATTTTCTGACTATTAAAACTATATAAAATTTTGTATTTAATATTTTGACTACTGATTATGACTGGTTTAATTGATTCTAGAAGATTTATAATTTCTTTGAATGTTATAAAAAAAACAAAAAGAAGAAGAATTAAAAGTACTAAAAACATAGCATTTAATCATGATTACTACCAGCAAAGGAATGATCAAGTGGAGCCTAGGATGTTCGTAAACAATAATGACATATATTGAATATTTGACATAAGATTAAAAAGATGGAATTGAGCTTTTGAGATTTGGTACAATCTCGCCCATTTTTTTATGATAAAAAATTAAAAGAATTTCGAGACAATAACATGAGAGAAAATGTATAGGCAGAGATATCTTTTATTTTGGAAATGTTAGGTACATTATACATCTCTTAACTAATTAATGCATTTTAAAATTTTTAATAGTTAAAAATATGTTACTAATAATAGTAAAATTGTAATTTATAAATAATTAATGTTTTATGTACAATAGCATTGGACTGTCAAACACGTTGAATACGTCTTCGTCAACGTTTTAGTAAGGAGAGGCAGCAACGAGAGAATGAAACAAGAAGTGGAGCAGGAAAACCAACAAGGCAAAAATGGATGTTATTTGATAATTTAAGATTTTTAGGAAATATTGTCAATCAAAGAAGGTTTATTTCATGTTTTGTGAAAATATTTATAGACTTTTATTTAAATATATATTATAAGCTCTGTTTATATATCTTTATAGCAAACTACTGTTATTTGTCCTTGTTTTGACACCAAAATGACATCAAACCTGTCATTTGATGTCAAAACTAGGACAAATGACAGCAGTTTACTACATATTTATAATATCTATTTTTATGATTTCAGAACTTATTCTAATATTACTCAGATGTGTGTGTGTGTGTGTGTTTCCTCATTGCCAATAACACTTCTAGCAAATTTAATTTTATTATTGTGTTTACTTTGAATAGCTTCCTCACTGGATTTATTATTTTTTTATTTCTTCAAGAAGCTTTTTCATTATTCTTTTTGTAAAAAAATCAAATTCATGAGACTCTGACCAACATAATGCTATTTCACATAATTCTTCATATCTGTATGGATAATCGTGTAATTTACTTATCTTATTTCTAATATGACTATTTAATTTATCCTTATCTGCCTGGTTAACCGCAAATATCAATTTATCTGAAAACTTTTTTTTCTTTTCTTTTTCATCCTTATTAGAAAGTCTTTCCTCTTCTTTCTCTTTTTGCAAGGAAGGTGGTAGCTGTAACAGATTTATGATCTTTTCTTGTGTTATTTTTTCCGATAATTTATAAAAATCATTTTCGTTTATAAACAAACTGTATTTTAAAACTTTATATTCTTTTCTCACAAATATTTACATTATCAAATTTTATAAGATAGGAATCATTAGATATCCTTTTTTTAACCTCTTTTCTTTTGTGAGATCTAAATTTTCATTAGTGTAGAGAATTAAATGTTCTATATCCTCACTAAGTTCTTCAACAAATATTGCAAAATACTTATTAATACAGAACATATTTTCTTTCTCTCCACAAGAAAAAAACTGAGTACTGTCTATATTAGCATGTGCATTATAAACATATAGACAAGTAATTCTATTTTGACATATAATAATGCTATTGTTATTTTTTCCAAAGTTTACGGAAAACACATTTTTATGCACAAACATTCCGTACGAAAAAAAAAAAAAAAAAAACTATTAGAATGCTGATAATAACTAATAGAATGCTAATAGTAACTATTCAACGGCAATAGTTTTAAGCATTCATCACTATTGCAATGAGTACCATAACACTAGTAACAAATAATTTCCATTACACAATTATAAACTATTAACCAGTGTGAACTTTCAGAATAAATAGTAAGAATTACTAAAATAATCACAAGTGCAGATATTTAATAGTTTACACTATATTAATATTAATAATTGAAAAGTACAAACCAATAGCGTGCAGAAATGTGTAATATTAAACTAATAGTACATTTTGTACAGTGCATACAGTTGAATATTTCTTGCAGCATTTAATAATGTATACATATATTAGCAATAATTACAAATCTTTAATTTTTTTATTACATTACACACACACATATATATGTGTATATATAAATAATTTAATATAATATTTGTTTAATTTATAATCATATATTTAATTATATATTACATGTACGTATTAATAAAAATTATAGATATACATACATATATACGTATATATATATATATATATGTGTGTGTGTGTGTGTGTGTGTGTGTGTGTGTGTGTGTGTGTGTGTGTGTGTGTACACACACATACACACACACACACACACATATATATACACATTCGACAGCAAAATTAAGGGATCACCTATTCTGACTCCGAAAAATAGGCGTAATTCAAGAGAGTGTAACTTTGTCAAAAATGATCGTAAAAAAATTTTAAAAAAAGCATTTTAAAGCTTGAAATCTCTAGTTTTGAGATTGATAAGTTATTAAACGATTTACATATCGTTTACGAAGTTACGCGGATTTAAATGGGGATGTGTCAAGTCTCAAAATTCTTTAAAAAACTTTGCAAAGCTCCATGACGCGAAATAAAAATTGCACGCAAATGCGGTTTACAGCATTCGAAAGCGTGAATCTTTTGCTTTAATTTGCGTTTTTATTGAGTTTTATACGATTTTTTTCACTGAGTTAGGCAACACTGAAACAAAAATGGCCTCTTTTGCTTCAATGTTGAATAATTCAGTAAATAATAATCGTACAATGCTCAACAAAAACGCAAATTAAAGATAAAGATTCACGCTTTTAAAAGCTTAAAACCGCATTTTTGTGGGATTTTTATTTCATACCGTGTATTTTTGCAAAGTTTGTAAAAAATATCCGACAAAAATCAAAATATTATAAAAACTTTGCCAAGCTGTACAGCGTGAAATAAAAATTACACACAAATGCAATTTCGAAAGCGTGGATCTTTAATTTGCGTTTTTGTTGAGCTTTGTACGATATTTTTTTACTGAGTTAAGCAACATTGAAGCAAAAATGGTTCCTTTTTTCAATGTTGAATAAATCGGTGAATAAAAATCGTACGACGCTCAACAAATAAGCAAATTAAAGATAAAGATTCACACTTTCGAACGCTGCAAACTACATTTGTGTGCGATTATTAATTCACGTCAAATAAACTCGCAAAGTTCGTAATAAATTTTACCGCATTTTTATTATTATTTGTAAAAATTCAGTATACGTTTTCAAAGTCGATATTAAAAGTGAATGTAGAAACATTAAGCTGTAAAATGCGTTTTGAAATTTGATTTATCATTTTGTTGATTTATTATGTTACACTCTCTTTTGGAGAGTAACTGTTGATGATCCTTTAATTTAGCTGTTGAACGCTTACTTAATCTTTGTTGAAGTCGATATTTGAACTTCGTAAAAAAAAAAAAATTATAAAACGATCTTCCAAGGCTCATTTTAAAGGACGAAACTTTTTTATTATTTTAGTTGATTTTTCTCGAAGATTCTTTTACACTAGGAAATAAAGTAAGAAATTCAAGAAAGATTTTTAAATATCAAAAATTTTCCAAATTTAAACAAATTTAGGAAGTTGCTAATTTTGTACCATTTAAATTAGCATGAAGTTGAAAGTTGAAAAACCATTTAAAAAGTTTAGTTTAGTAATTAAAAAATGATTTACGATATCTTTTTATTTTATTGCGTTATGAAAAATTTTTTATTTTGCAAATTTTTGATTTTTAAAAATTTTTCTGGATTTCTTTCTTTATTTCCTTTATTTGCGTACTTGTTGAGCGTTGTACAATTTTTATTCACCGATTTATTCAACATTGAAGAAAGGAACCATTTTTGCTTTAGTGTTGCCTAACTCAATGAAAAAAAATCGTACAAAGCTTAACAAAAACACAAATTAAAGGTAAAGATCCACGCTTTCAAATACTATAAACTGCATTTGTGTGCAATTTTTATTTCACGCTATACAGCCAGAGCCGTAGCTAGAACAAATTTTGTGAGGGTGCCTGGGGAAAAGTAGAGGGTGCTTGCAATTTAATCAAAATAACATTTTAGGATATCAATTTAATGCCTTTTTAACAAACTAAAAAGTAAAATATATTAATATAAAGATTACAAACACAAAATAATAATGTATTATATCTTTGTAGATATTATGTCTATGTATAAACAAAAAAGGAACGTTTTTCATTGCATTTATGCATACAACTAAAATATTAAACTCTTAACATTAAAAAATAATAGTAATATAATTAGAATAACTGCAGTCTTCTTTCTTTGGCATTATGAAATTCTCTTAAAAAAGAATTCATATTTATATTTGTAGTTTTTTTCTTTTCAAAGGCTAAAAATATAAGATTAGCCATTCTTTGATGAGTCATAGACATTCTTTGTGATCGGTTAATTTTAGTTAGAACCGAAAATGTAGATTCACACAACGCAGTGCTACATGCAAACGTTCTACATGCTGCTAAGTAATTGTAGGTATCATTGAATGCTACTCTTTGGTTATACAGCTTTGAAAACGTGTCTCCTTCTTCGTTACTTTTCTCAAGATAACTTTTAACTACCATTATTTCATGTTTTTGAGGAATCTTTATACCTAGTTTTTGCAGACATTCAGATTTTTGGAAATTTAGATCTTCTGCATTGATAACAGCATTCAAAATATCACTGTTTTGGGAAAAACGTCTCTTTAATTCAATAAGAATAATATCTAAAATTTCGAAAAATAGTGGTCTAAGTTTATCTTGGTCGTCCTCCTCATTAATGTGATGCATTATTAAAAAACCGTCTATATTTTTACTGCGTTTCCTTTGTCTTTGTGCTCTTTCTTCGTCTATATTTTCATTATTTGAAAATTCTTTCATTAAGTTTTTTATTTTTTCATATTCTTCACTAGTTCTTATCTTTTCAATTTGACTAATCACAGCCGTAATTATTACCATTGCATCCTTCAGGCTAGATTCTCTTGCTTGTAGAATTTTATCTGCAGGATGAAGAATTTCCAAAATAATTTTAAATATTATCATGCAAAATAAAAATTCTGGTTTCTTCATTACTTTTAATAAACCTATACTTTCAACAATATATTCGCCCTTAATCTGTTTGTTATTTTTAATAAATGCAAGAGCCTCAATAATTTTTGCGTAATTATTGTTAATAATTTGAGTAACGCACAAGTGTCCTGACCAACGTTGCTCTAACAAGCGTGCAAGTGGCTGTCCTTTATAAAAGTTAGATATTGATCCTCTTTTCAAGAAATTGTATAACATTGAGCACTGTTCAAAAAATTGTGTGGCAATTGGTATATCATTAATTGCCTTTATAATGACGAGATGTAGTCGATGATTTGAACAGTGTATGTATGGAATTTCTCGATTTAATTTTTTTTGGATTAAGGCTTGTACTCCTCCTTTGTGACCACTCATGACTGAAGCACCATCGTAGCATTGACTTAATATATTGAAGTGATCCAGTCCACATTCTTGGAGAAAATCGAGTGTCAAATTAGCAAAAGTTTCAGCATCCAATTTCTCAACGGACTTGATTCCCAAAATTGATTCATGTGCTTTCCCGTTTTTTATGTATCTAACACCAATAGCTATATTTTCTCTATTGTTTTTGTCACGCGTGCCATCTTCTAAAATCGTGTACCATGGAATATCAGCTGCTTTCACGTCCTGTACTATATCTAATCTAACCATCTTAGCCATAATTTCAATAATATCATTTTGAATTTGGGGTGATAAATATGTTGCATTAGCAGGTATTAATTTGGCACACTCCGCTAATTTGCTGTCTTTTTGCATGGTATATTTAAATAAATTATTGAATAAACTGTTTTCCTCTTCTGTTGTGATGTCATAAGTCCCTCGTGAAGCAAGTTCATTAACTGCCAAAAACTGAATAACTTCTGCTACAGATTTTACATAATATCTGTGGCGTTCAAGAACATCATTATTCAACACAGTACATACTTCTTTGTTTAAATTTATTCTATTTTGTTTATCACACCACATTGACATGGCAGCAATGTGTACTTTAGACGTTTCGTGCCTCGGAATACCTTTATTTTTGCACAATGCGGTTTTCCAATTCGAAAATCCAGTTGAGATGAATGCATTTTCTTTAGATTGGTGCGCTTGAAACTGTCTACAGGGATAGCAAAAGATTGCATTCATTGATAATGAATATTCTAACCATTTATATTTATTGAACCAATCTGCTTGAAAACTTCTTTTATATTTGTCTTTGGGATACTGGTCACATTTTATTTGTACTATATTACCACCTATTTTGGATATATCATCGACAGATTGTATGACAAATACTTTAGTTTTTGATGTAGAAGTAGAACTGGAAGCAGAATAAGATGATAATTGCGACGATATCAATATTTCTGAATCACATGCGGCAGTGGATGTGGAAGGTTTTTGTTGTTTTATGATATATTTATCCATCTGCAATGTAAAGAAAAGATCTGCTTACGTTATTGAATAAGATGTATTGTGATGGTTTTTTTTTTTAGTAAAAATCCTATATTTGGATATTTTTTTCAAAGACATTACCATAACTTTTATAGAATTCTTACCACTCTTAGGTCATATACATACCTTAATTTATAGTTTTCAAATTTTATTAATCTGCTTAGTTGCTCACTTTTGCTACACTTTTGTAATTTATAATTTTAAGTAATCTCGAAATGCACTGTTACAAAATATCAATAAGTCAAGAACGGAAGTGCAATGAAAATAATAATCGAGCTAGAGCAATAATGCCAGAAACTGCCCGGTATGCAGTAGCATGGGAGGAGATAAACAAACAAGCGCGAATCGTTTATGCGATTCGCGCTTGTCGTCCCCTCCGCTTGTTATAGGATAGAATGATGTCTGGGTGCACCCGGGTGGGAAATCTGAACGCAGCCCTTGAGGGGCCCTCCATATGCTATTGCATGCTATCGGATTCAGTTTCGGGCATGGTGGAAGGGATAGCTGTTATACTTCTACCATGGTTTCGGGCATCACTCTAGATCTAAAGGATGAGACGTATTGTATATTGCGTAGACGAATCGTGTGCGATTGTGTAAAGATACATTAATCGTTACTTGTTCTGTTTAGAGGGTGCCAAAAAAATGTTTGAGGGTGCCGGGCACCCTCTGGCACCCCCTTGGCTACGGCCCTGTATACAGCTTGACAAAATTTTTATAATATTTTGACATTTGTCGGATATTTTTTACTAACTTTGAAAAGCTACACGGTATGAAATAAAAATTTCACAAAAATGCGGTTTATAAGTGTAAATCTTTATTTTTAATTTGCGTTTTTGTTGAGCGTTGTACGATTACTATTTACTGAATTATTCAACGTTGAAGCAAAAGAGGCCATTTTTGCTTCAGTGTTGCCTAACTCAGTGAAAAAAATCGTACAAAGCTCAACAAAAACACAAATTAAAGTTAAAGATTCACCTTTCGAATGCTGTAAACCGCATTTGCGTGCAATTTTTATTTTGCGTCATGGAGCTTTGCAAAGTTTGCAAAAAATTTTAAGATTTGATGCATCCTTATTTAAATCCGCGTAACTTCGTAAACAATGTGTAAATCGTTTAATGATGTATCAATCTCAAAACTAAAGATTTCAAGCTTTAAAATGCTTTTTTAAAATTTTTTTACAATTATTTTTGATAAAGTTACACTGTTTTGAATTACGCCTATTTTTCGGAGTCAGAATAGGTAATCCCTTAATTTTGCAGTTGAGTGTACACACACACACGCACACACACGCACACACACACACACACACAGGGTGTTCATTAATGGTTGTCTCCAGGTTTTACTGTAGGAGTTGACTTACCGACTTGCACTTATAGTTCATTAAACGCTTCATAGATGTCAGATGCTCGGTTACAGGACCGAGTTACACGTACAGGGTGTTAAGGCTATAGCACACAAATTCCTGTAACTTTAAGCATAAGACGTAAGCATAAGCTTAAGAATGAAGAAACCAATGAGAAAATAGCTTTAGATCTAAATAATTCAATAAGAGTAAAAATAACCGTAAACTTAAACATAACGCGAATTCCAACTGGTTGGAATTTTACGTACAAAAAATTTATATATATTAAGTGGTTGCTATGAAAAAATTGTGGCACTTCTCTATTCTATTTGATCTATGTTCAGCGCCAAATGTAAACTTAGTAGAAACAAGGCATGTGAATACATACGTATAAATATATACAATTTTTATATTATCATATATTTAATAATTTTGTTATGTATTTATATATATGTAATATGTACTGTGTGTGTGTGTGTGTACACACACACACACACACATATATATATATATATACATATATATATATATATATATATATATATATATATATATATATATATATACATATATATATATATATATATTTATTTATTTATTTATTTATTTATTTTTGTAGGTTAATACAAATGTACTTGATGTTAATATTTAATTTTTATATTTTGCATTTTATTTCTTACATATATTTCAATATAATCTCTTTGCATTAAAAAAATAAAATTTATAAATGTACGTCATTGTGAAAAATCCAGTGACCGGGTTTGTAAATTGCCGTCATAATATAATACGTTAGTTTTGATAGTAATTTGCTAGCAACTTGCTACCAGCAACTTTTAAATCATTAAAATTTATACTGTTGCCATCATGTTGCTATAATAATTATAGAATCCATACAATGTTACTGTATTGTCTTATCAATGCGAGGTAATTTTCATGCTGCAATCTTGTCATTAAGCTACTGGCAATAATATGTATATTAATTATTGTATAACTCATTGTTTCAAATATGTTGAAAATAAATATATAGAAAGGGCTCAGTATCATAAACAATTATAAAGTGTTGAAACACATTTTGCTATCTGGAAAATCAATTTTTTATTATAATACATTTTTATTAAAAAAAAATCTATGCTTATGTATGTATGACATTATGTATTATTAACACACACATATATATGACATATTATATAACATATCAAGGTTGTGTTCTAAATTTTACTGCCATTACTGAAAATCTATACATAACATAAGCAATAGTTGTTTTTAATACTGGCAGTTATATATTAAAATGTATCCATAATATATTTATATGTATTTTTGTAATTTTTTTAAAAACTTGTCATATTTTATCAATAGTGCTACTTTATTAGTATCTGTGTATAAATAAGATGGAACATACATATTCATTCACAACATCTTTAAATAATGAAGCTGTACAAAATGAACATGAGGAAATTGATATCACCTCAAGTTCAGGAGATTCCTTATTAATTGATTTGGTGCGAGGATATCTTCATCTATATGATAAGTTATCGTCCAATTTTAAAGACTCAATTATGAAAGAAAATTCATGGAATGAAATTGGACAAATAATGATGTGTCCACGTAAGTAAAACTTTTTAAAATAAACTTTTTAATATTCCAATTATCTAATATTCAATAATTATTTAATAATTTAATATTTCTTATTGTATATATATTTAAATATATCATTAAAGCTTTGTTTAATAGTATATATAATTTTAATTTTAGCTACTGAATGCCAAAATCGATGGACTAGATTAAGAGAAAGATTCTCAAAAGATAGAAGAGAAATTGAACTGGAATGTAAAAGTGGAAGCGGATTATCTCAACGTAAAGATTTTGCTTTTTATGAAAATATGAAATTTTTAGAAAAATACGTGCAAAGAAGAAGGTATATAATATGGTTATTTAGATGTAATTTTTAGATATAACTAAAGTTTTTAGAGGATTAGAGCCTTACAACTGACCTCTAACCAGTCACAATACTTGAACAGTAGAAAATCTCTAGGCACCGACCGCTGTGAATCAATTGCAACGTGATCAATTGCAACGTGATCAAACGGAACGCTCTCGTTTTTAAATGTAATTGTAAATAATGTAAAATTATGAATACTATTAGGATTATTAGTAATTATGTACAAAAATTAAACATAGCTCTTTAACATATTACTTATTATTGTTTCAGATGCTATACTAATATGGCTAAAAATGAAAAAAATAAGAAGAATAAATTTCTTGACTAATGTACTGCAACATGAAAACGGAAGGCAATCTATAACTACATTAAATTTATCTTGTAATGTAAAATTTTCTCCAGTAAAATTAAGCTCTGCATCTACAAGTATTCCCTGCCAATTAAATAAAAGTTTTGGAATATTATGTTCATCTCGAAAAATTGAAAACAATGTGATGCCAGAATCACTAAATAGTACAATTTTAACAAGTGTTACTCCAAAGAAGTCTGAAGAATGCTTATCGGCATCTTCAACATCGTCATGTGATTTAACACATTCATCATCATCTATTTTAAAATATGATAAATGTTTTACACCAGCAGTTAAAAAACAAAAAATGGAATCGGATAAAGTTGAAAAATCTATCTTAACGTTATCATCAAACATTGCAGATAAATTAAATAACTCAAAAATGGAACAAAAAACTAACACTGAAAAAGATGTTGATGATGAATTTGGAGAACTTGTAGCTGCAGAACTGAAAAAAATTCCGGAACAAGAACGTACAAAAAAAAAGAAGAAAATGATAAATATTTTATGGATGTGACTTTATAAGACGTTTATACAATAAGCTTTACAGAGGCTACTTTATTTTTAAAATATAAGTTTATTACACTTTTATTTTATGTATTACATATAAGTTTATTTTCCAAGAATAACTAAATAATATAAAATTAAATTTTTGTTTGTTCATATATTTTATTTAAAAAATAAATATAATATGTAAGTTTTGTACTTTTATGTTTTTTGTACTGATTTAAAAAGATAAATAAAATATATAATAATTATTAAATGCGTTAAATTGTTTTAATACTTCATATATAGTTAATTCTCATCATGATTGTTTCCTCGTTGTATGTATTCTAGCTGCCATGGAATTTCTCCTTGTTTAGTTAAAAAATAATTTGATAATAAGTCTTGTTGCTCATATGCTTCTACAGTTGCTCTACGTGCATTAATTGGTAAAGTACTTTGAGTTTGTGATTCATTATTCCTCCACGTGCCTTGTATTATTTCTCCGTGATCATTTTCAGAATCAATAAAGTTTGAAGGACAATATATTCTGTTTATAACTGGTAATTCTTTATCTCTGCTTTTTAAAAAATTGTGCAGCTTTTTAAAAAAATGTAAGCATACAGTACTCAAAATTATTTTATCAGCTATTTCAGGATGCATACAAATAGGTCGTCGTAATACTCTCCAACGTGATACCAGAATTCCGAAAGCATTTTTAATAGTTCTACGTGCACGCGATAATCTATAATTAAATATTCTTTTTCTGTTATCTAAATTTCTCTCTAAAAATGGTCTCATAAAATTTTTTGACAATGGGAATCCTTCATCACCGATAAAAAAAAAATTAGTGCTTTTGTTACTTCCAGGAAGTTTTATTTTCCCTTTAGGTATATTCAATTTATCGGTTTTCAGTGCTATTCTAATTTCCGATTTAGAAAAAATGCTGGCATCATTGTGGCTTCCATACGATCCAACATCAACTAATATAAATTTATAATTATGATCACATGCGGTCATTAACACTATACTAAATACTTTTTTATAATTAAAATATAAGCTACCAGATCGTGGAGGAGCTTGAATTATACAATGCCGCCCATCAAATGAACCAACACAATTTGGAAAGTTCCATTGCTCTAAAAATCCATTAGTAATATTCTGATAATCTTCTTTGGTAGGTGGTTTCAAATATATAGGTATTAAAACGTCCATTATAATTTTTGTAGTTTCTTTTATTACAGCATATGCCGTAGATTCGCCAACACGATAAGCTAATGCAACTGATAATATTTAGTCTCCAGAAGCTAAATATCTGCAAAGAAGTCAAGTACATTATGCTATTATATTACGTTTCCTTATTTACTTTTATTACTAATAAAAAGTATAAATTTTTTAATTTATAAAATGTTTACCTTAAAGTAATAGCCAAACATTGTTCTGGTTTCAAAACTTTCCAATTTCTTTTTTCAAGTTTTGATGACAACATATTAAGTAATAAGTATAAAGTGTCTACAGTTATCCGAGTATAACGGAAGAACATTACTGAGTCATCTTTTAATTCTTGAAATAATGTGTAAAATCACCATATACCTATAGGCCGATTTTCATTTATTGGACGAACCCAATATCTTCTACGCTTTTTTTGTCTCCACAAAAAAACTAATTCACACCATTCTATTATGGCTAACAAAAACTGAAGATTATCTAATACATTATCCATGTCTAAAAATATAAATGAAATATAATTAATATAATTTAATGCCATTAAAAAAGTTTAAAATTAAAATTATGAATAAAAACTGATTTAATATTTTTTAAAATAAACTTTAATTTTAAAAAATAATTATTTTTTACATATTTAATTTGGAACTCTACATTTTTGCTCTATATAATAAAGTTTAACTAAATACATCAGAATAAAAAAAAATTTTATAAAGCATTTAAAAATTTTATTCTTAAAGTTTCATTTTTTTTTATCATTTTTGTTAATAATTAATATATTAATACATTAATAATTAATGTATTATACACTAATAGAAAAGAAAGGTTAAGTTTATTTATATATCATAAAACAATGTGTAAACATGAATTTAAATTAATTAATAGATACTATTTCTGTTTATTTTATATTTATTACAAATAAGCAATATAAATTAATTAACAATGTAAAATATAAATAAATAATTTTTTTAAACTAATTACTCAATGATTACTTTTTGATAGGCCAATAACAAGACATCATATGTAAAAATACAATACATGATATCATTGGTTGAAATACTACGGACTCCGTAGCATTTCAACGGGCACTCATCCTTAATGGTTAAGAATTTCAGATTTGATTGGCTAATTCTTACGTTACGTTTTATGCTTAAGGTTACGGTAATTTGTGTGCTATAGCCTTTACAGATACATTTAGGACGCACAAATGGTTGCATACGGCAGGAGCCAGGGACAGGCAGGATCAGTAGGTAACGACGGCATATACATATACCGGCATAATCGTTATCAATCGAGTGGATTGTGCGCATTTTTATAAATATATGAATTATGGCAGACTTGGGCCGGTATTCATAGTCAATTTTTATTTCAAGATCATTTTAAGTAACGTCTTAAGATGGTAATACGGCTCTCTGATTAGTTGATGACATCTTAAGGTGATACTTAAGACGATCTTAAATATAAGAATCGACTATGAATACCAGTTTTGGATCGTTGTAATTATTATAAGATGAGACAAAACGATAATTAAAGATGAAAAATTAAATTTTAAAATGTTATCACGTTAAAAGAAACAAAAATGAAATAAACAATAAAACTTTTCTCTTTTCCTCTTTACTTTTCGCGCTTGTTAGCGTTATCAATTTTGATAGAATTGTTAGATGGCAAAAATTGCTAGCAAAATTAATTTGGTATTCAGGTCCTGACTTTGAAAGTTCAAAATATTTTATGAATATTGATTACCAACGATAATTATAAATGATACAGGAGATGACATTTATTTCGAAGATGCGAAAAATGTTAAGCGCATAAAAAAATATTTTAATCAAAAACTTTTTTTCAAATTTATATGCAAACTATTTATTGGAAACTATATAATTTTATAATAAGTGTTCAAAATAGCCTTCCGATTCCTCCATACATAATGCGACTCTTCTCATATAACTTTGTCGCACATTACTTAGCATCGCTAGCATAGGCGCCGATTTTGAAAAAATGTTGTGGAGGCAAAGCGAAAGCATTTCAAGTAATGATTTTTTTGTTAATTTTTACATTACCGGGTGGGACGAGGCCGGTAAAAGTTGTACATAAATATCATAAATGCAAATCATGTACTGAAGGCACCACACAGTAAAAAAATTTGTGTTAAATTTAACATATTTTACATGTCCCAAACAGTCCATCCAAATTTTTCTGTTAATTGAACTCAAGATAAATATGTTAAAAAATAACACAAATATTATGTAACAAATTAACACAAGAAAAGTATAACACTGACATAATGCGGAAACAAATTGTGGAAGTATATTTTTTCAGTAAAATTATAATAGTAAACACGTACATACTCATATTATTCATTTCTTTGAGATTGTACATACGTTTCAAAATCACATTAATCTTATATTATTTGGTCATTTACATAAAAATTATGTTATTTTCACCCTAAAAAGTGTTAAATGAAAATTCAACACAAAATATTCAAATAACATAATTACATTATGTTAAAGTAATATTCAAGTATGTTAAAAGTTTTACATAAAAATTGGAGCAAGGAACAATTTTAACGCAAATACAAAATATTTTTTGATGTGCAGAGAATACAAAATGTACAAATATAATATTTATTGCACAAAAGGAAAAAAAAGTTTAATAATTTATATTATTACCGTCAAATAATTTATAGGTAAAAGTTTGCACATCGAATTTTGTTTTGATTAATAAATTCGTCAGCAATAGCGTTTAAATCTAATTTCATCGCTTCTTCCATATGCACATGCAAAATACTTAAAGAATTTAACCGGTTTTGTTCCTAGTACTTCATAAATAAGTAAGTAATCTTTTTAAAAAAGAAAATGAACGTTCGGCTGTACACGTAGTTACAGGAATTAATAAAATTAATTTTATAAAGTTGAGTAACTCTGGCAGCAAATCTGCTATATGTTGTTCCTGCTGTAGCAAACAAACTACATCAGCAAAACTCGTCATTGATTCACCGTTTGAACTTGGTTTTCTCTTTCGTATAATGTCACACAACATATTACAATGCAAAATTAGTGGTTTGCAATCAATATCCGAACCAAAATGCTCTAAGAAATCACATTGAAATTCATCATCTCCCAAAACAAATTTTTCTGTTTTCGTTAAAAACATACTTACTTTTGTATTAAATCTTCTTTCCAAACAATTAACAATATTATCGATTATTTCATAATATAGTCTCTTATATTTATTTTCAACATTTGTATAATAATCTTTCAAATTATCTTGAGATTCGTCGAATTTTTTTGATATTTTTTTCTTGCGTTTTAGTTTTGACGAATCAATGGTCCGATAAATGTACATACATTTTGAAGCGACAGGCATATCAATCGACATAATGAACATTACTACGCAGAGGAAAATCCCCATTGTCGCAAAAAAATATACAAGGGCACTATAGTGTAAACGTTTGGATGGTGATTTTAGATAATACAATTATTGGGCTACATTTCTTTCCAGAAAATACTAATATTACGGTGGAAGTATATACGAAATTTTTAGAAAAAAGCTCTGCCAAATTTGTTAAACAATGTGCAATTAAATATCCCCTAAAACAAAATTATTTTTCAACAAGACGGCCATCCAGCTCATACGGCATTTCGTACACGAGAAGTTTTAAATGATAGATATTCAAACCGATGAATAGGGATACATAGCAATCTTCTAATAATCTCAGTGAGATTATCTTTTTTATAATTATCATAATGAAAATGTTATAAGTTTACAATGTTGTTACAAATTATCGAAGATTTGTGGATAAATATTGAGAATAAAAACAAGATCGATTTCTTCCGACACATTATTCTTTAAAAATAAAAATTCTGTAGTGACATTTGGACGAGCGGACGAGTCATTCTAAGGACAAATAAGTGTAAGTAGTTTCAGAATATTTATATATTGTAATAGCGTAAATAGGTTCAATATTATGTTTTTAAATAAAATTGTTTATTTTGATGGTGAGATTCTTTGCTTTGTAAGTATTGAACTTATAAGTAGATGAACAGGGGCCGTATTCTTGAAAAATAACGTATACGAAAATATATACGAAAATACTATAGTATACGTTACATATATTATAGAGTTCCCTAGTATTTTCGTATACATTATTTTTCAAGAATACGGCCGCAGAATTAATGTTTTGAACTTCGTTGGGGATTTAAGTAGAAATATGAACAAGAAGACTGCGTGATCTAAAAATTATATGCACGAAACGGGTGAGCAAAGTACGCTGCTGCTAAAGATTTTGCCCATCTTTGATTTAATCTGTCACATAATTTTCTACTTATCAGTACGGGAGTGTCCCATTTGACCACGTTGCAATTGATCACAGCCATTTACAGCGGCCGGTGTGTAGAGTTTACTAACTGTTCAAATACTGTAAGTAGCTGGTGGTCAATCGCAACGTCGTGTCGTCAAAAGACTCCCGACCCACCGGTAGAATTAATTCATTTTTAATTCCTGCTTGTTTTATTCAGGAATGGAAAGTAACTCGTTACTTGTAATAAAGTTCGATAAAAGTTATAATTAAAATGACTTTCTTGATAACTGTAACTTAACTTTGTTACTTTTATTCCATCTGTAACAATAGCTTTACTTCTTGTTAGTTACATTATTTGTATACTTTTATAGTTATTTTACATATTTCAAACTCATTTGTCAATTTAGGTTGCATTTGCAAACATCACCCGAGTGACGTCATGTATCATTTTATCTTTATTTAACAATCAGTAAACAACAAGGATACAAATTTATTTTTTTTCTATTTTTTAAATAAAATCACATAATATGTAAACGTAATCATTTTCTTTAATAATCCTTTTGATATTTGTTCGGGATCAAGAAATATTCGAGACCATAAAATATTCGAGAATTCTCCGTTATTGATTTATGCTATGCGTAACATTTGTTTCGGAAAATCAATGAAAGAACGTGCCTCTTTCCATGCAATGATTATTTTCATTAAGTTCTCAAAATTTATTATATGAAACATATGTTGTAACCATCGCCAGCATTTTTTCTAACTCTTCCCTTGAAGATCTTCTGCATTTCTACTGACCATTAGCGTTTTGAGTTTCCTAACTTACGCCTTTCTTAATTGAAAGATGCAAAGGGAGGAATTAATTTTCGTTCCTATATAAAGCTTTGCACAACCGTTCCCGCTCTCTCTACTCTTTACCATCGACTACCCGAAATCACGCACTAAGTTCTATCTGCCCGCGTATCCCGAAACTGCGCTAAGTTAACCGGAAACAAAAATGTTATATTTGTATAATTCATAATTCATTTATTAAATTGATTCTTCGGTGCATTAATATTCGCTCTCCCGCTTCAATCTTTTCAATCTTCCGCGCACTCCCGTACAATATTGATGTTACTCAAAATGCCTTTAGATCTAAGTTCTATACTTATTGTTAGTCTTATTCTTGAAAAAGTTCAAATTTTGAACACAGTTCATATAGCTTTCATGTGTACATACATATAAATGATTAATATAGACGTGTCACATGTATTTTACATAATTAAAGATACTTTACGTTAATACTCTTTAGCAAATGGCACAAATAAACTAATACGAGTAATTTTATCTTTGTTTTTCACTAAATTTTAAGTAATAGCATTTCTAAATTTGACATCATGTTCCAATATAAATAAAATAATTGAGTAATGTTAGAAATGTAAAACTCTAGTATTTATTTAAATTATTAAAATATTACAAGAAAAAACAAAAAAGTAAACTGAAAAGTAACTTCTCGTTACTTTTTGAATAACTGTAACTAAAACAAGTTATTTTTTTATAGTCAGTAACTTAATTGTAACGGTAACTATAGTTATTTATTATAGGAAAAACAAAACTGTAACTGTAACTATAGTTATTTTTAAAAAGTAACTTTCCCAACTCTGTTTTTGATAATTATTAATCGTTTTACAATTTTTGATAATTATTGATTGTTTTATAACTTTTTTTTCCGAAATTCAAATATCAACTTCAGCAAAGATTAAGTGAGCGTTCAATAGCAAAATTAAAAGATTGCCTATAGTTACTCTCCAAAAAAAGAGTGTAACATGATAAATCAGCATAAATAATAAATGAAATGTTTTAAAACGCATTTTACACTTAATATTTTTACATACAATTTTCATATCGACTTTAAAAATATACTGATTTTTTACGGAGCTATACGGATAAAAATAAAGATGCGGCAAAATTTATTACAAATTTTGCGAGTTTATTTGACGTGAATTAAAAATCGCACACAAATGCAGTTTACAGCGTTTGAAATCGTAAATCTTTATCTTTAATTTGCATACTTGTTGATCGTTGTACGATTTTTATTCGCCGATTTATTCAACATTGAAGAAAGGATCCATTTTTGCTTCAGTGCTGAATAACTCACAAGAAAACACAGGGAAGTGTCCGCTTAAGATTAAAATAAGCTTTTAATATGTTGTAGTACAGATAAAAATTAAGGGCACGTATTTTTTTATACTCATACGCACTTTAAGACGGTAAAACACCCCTTTGAAGAAAATTGGTTTTTTCTTTCGAAGCGTGTATCGTCGAAACTATAAGAGATAAAAAAAAATATTCTCAATGAAAGTTGAATGCATGTTTCTCTCGCATAAGATGACAAAAACATTTCGAGGACAGTCTGTGTCTAACATGAAAACGCAGATATCGAGAAAAACATTTACGTAACTTTTGAATTTATACATCCGTCAATACTGCCGAGACGTAAACATTCTATTTCAAGATGTAAGAAATGACCCAAAGTGCACGCGATAAGAAAATTGACTTTAATAATTTTTCTACATTTACTTGACAAATTGAATTCAGCATATACTGAATTGACTAAAACATTTTTATCGCATTAAATAAAAAACAACGTAATAGCAATTAACACACACACACACATTAATCATAATTAGTTCCAATCCTTAGGTTCTGACTTGCAAAGGCGAAGCTCAAATGAATTTTGCAATCTGAATATAATGAACACATTCAAGTGTTACATAAATGTGCAGTTTCCTCGAATTGCATTATCGAGAAAAATATTTTCACAATTAGACATTTTAGTATATAAATAGGATCTGTAATGCCAAAACATATCAATAGTGTTGAAACGTGGAAGATTAAACTCTAAAGTATAAATGATTCAAAGTGACATAAACTTCTGTTGCATTATATAATTAAGGGGAATTTTTGCATCATTTATTATATTATTAAATTGTGCAAGATGATACCATGTTCAAAATGTGATACGCTTCATCGACCTAAACTTCCAGTACGTTCTTTTATTATTTACATGAATAACATTAATTATTTGTACTTTTTATTATTATTGTTTTTATTTTGTTATCTACTATAGTGGCCTCCTTCAAAATGCGACACTTGTAAAGCAAGTGTCCCGGTGAATAAGGTACAATCGCTTATCGATGAAACAAATTCTTCAAGATCTCATCAACTTACTGCCGAAATCAGACGGCACGGTGGCGGAAGAGGAGCCATAATTCAAGCGATACGAGAGATGCGGGAGAGGGAAAGTCAACGATCTCGTGAAAATCGTTAAAAACCTTTGAAAGAAAAAAGATTAAGAAAAATAAAAAAATAAAAATTTTATCTTGTGAAGAGGAAGGTGTCCTTTATGGTGCTAGAGTAGCTAATTAAAGATAAAAATATCAAAGGACGAGGAAAATAAGAAGAAAGGAAAAAAAAATTTAACATTTACACAAATTTATTCTATTAAATCAAAATGAACGTTATATTAAATCTCTTTATTAATTATAAGATATAGTTTATTAGTTATAAGATAAATTTTGTAATAATACATTAATGTAATAAAATTACATGTCTATACAATTCAGGGTTCATAATTATAATAAAGATGATGATCATGAAAAAAATGTTTCAAACACAGACTCTTTCTACACCACGCGCAAGTTATTACAGTAATCCCGCCGCAAATATCACATGTTGGTTTTGAATGTGTTTTGAAACAAAAGTCTACTGGTGTCTCAAATTCATCTGGCCTTATATTTATACATCCACTTATATTTATACTATGCGTATTTAAACAAATTCCTAAACTTTGGTAATGAAAATTGGAAATGTATTAGTGATTGCAGTTTTAAAATAAAATCTCGTGAATGTAGTTTAACTTCTAAATCCAGAAGTACGACAACATCCGAGAAATGTTTTACAAAGTTCTTTCATAAGCGGAAATTATATACGTCTAATGGTTGTTTCTGACCTATTGTTCCCGCTGGTATTGTTAGAAAAACAATTTCCTCAGCATTTTCTGGCCTATTTCTTGCAATTACATCGGGACAATGGCCAGTCTACGAATTTAATAATAAAACCGACTTTGGACCAACATTGAGAAAATAAACTTCTCTTAACCATATCTCAAAATGATGAGATGTTAACTTGCCAGATTTAGAAGCCAAAACAAAAATATTGTTCTCTCTAAACATTGTTTCGTGTACTCTAGGACCAAATGGTTGGTTTTTTTTAAACGACCGGCATGCAATTTTAATTGGAATCCGCTTTGGTCCGAATTTTAAATATTTTCGAATCCGTAACGCTCTACGTAATATAATATTTAACGTTTTCGATAAATCTATTACCTTCTGCCTCTAGATTATCTTTTGATTGTAGAGTTTTCTTTGTTCTAAATTTTGTAACTTTTCGAGATACAATATGATGTGCTATCTTAAATTGATTTACCCAATAATGTGATGCTGTAAATCCTGGACAGTTAATCTTCTGTTGTGCTTTTAGCGCCCATCGAGCAATATCAATGTCATGAATGATGCCGTTCTGTACTGCTTCCTCGAATTTATTTAACGTATACGATGAAATTTCTTTCAGCTTCTCCAATCTAGTACTACCTCTGTTTATTTCTTCCTGCCATCGTCGTAATTTGCGCGGTGAGGTAAGTTTTCGAAATTTATGTTTTACACTCTCAAACGATTTTGGCCTAACTGAACCACCAGGTCTCCAAAACTCAACAACTCTTCTTTTGTATTCTATTGGAATCATGTCATTTTCACATGTCATTTCCTTTACATCGTACGTAGGTTGTTCTGCTTCATTCCATTCTTCGTTTGTTATTAAGTTTGTTTCCGAAATGTCAAATGAATTTTCAAAATCTAATGACTCTTCTTCTTCTACTTCTAATTCATTTTCATAAATATTTTGTAACAAATTTTGTACTTTCCGTTGTACTTCCATTTCTTTTTCGGTAATAGGAGTTAAAGGCATATTTAAAAATGAAGCACTCATTAGTAGCATTATTACGTTTCTCGGATTGAACTATATTTTACCTAAAAATGATAAACATGTATTTAAAGTGAAACTAATTACATTTAAAAGGTAGTTATGCACTCTATTATCTTGCTTATATTTACATTATATTATTTATATTAAAGATCAATAGTTAATTTACACTCTTAAAGTAATAAAACATTGTATATATTGTACATATTTTGAAATTGTTTTTCTTTGTCAGAAAAGAAAAATTCTGTTAGATTAAAGAGTTCCACAAGATATTTCTCTGCAAAGCTGTAATAAAAATATATCAAATAAGAATAAGGTGAATATCCCAATTAATGACAAAGTAAGTTTTGTGAAAGTAATAAATATTATTTAAATAAATAAAATAATTATTTAATTTTTAAAAATTAAAAATATTATTATACTTACAAATTCATAGCGATTAATACACAACAAAATCATCAAGTTTACTAAACTGACGCTCGCAAAGCAACAGCATTTTATACCACTGTTCTAACGATATATGTTTACATTATGTACTAACTTGAACCTTACTTTGAACATTCTTCATATCTTCTTATCTTTACCTTGACATTTAATTTTTTTGCGATATTTCTCTTGGTTACTACAAAATAAAACGACACTACACTGAAGAATAACAACAATTACGGTGTTGTAAGACATTAATTTCTTGTTTAGAAAATAATATGTAATTAATATAAGTTAAACATTTATTTACTGATCTACATGATTCGACTAGAATATTTGTTTTCTTCAACATTTTACAGATAAGGAGACTTGGATTACAAAAAATTATTACTCATACATTCCATATCTTCACTATCTAACGCCAGCTCAACAACTAACAACAAGAGAACTAAACATAAAACTAATTCAAAAATTAGTTAGAAATTTCATCTTTTATACTGCATTTATACAATTCAATTAATGTGTTTATTAAATTCGATTAGTGTAGAAATATGCATAACCACGCTACTGGCGCGTGCACTTTAGGTCAATTCTTATCTTGAAATAGAATGTTTACGTCTCGGTAGTATTGATGACATGTATAGATTCAAGAGTTCATTGAGAACATTTTTCTCTAACTCTTATAGTTTCGACGATACACGCTTCAAAAGACAAAACCCAATTTTCTTCAAAGGGGTGTTTCACCCTTAAAAGTGTATTAAGGCACGTGTAAAAAAATACGTGTCCCTTATTTTAATCTGTACAACATATAAAGGCACGTCGAAATCGGAGGGAGTCACTTCCGTAACGCACGAACACGCGGACGAGTGTGCGTGCCGTGCGTATAGAGAGGTTTTTAATTATTTTTGGAAAATGGGAATATCGTATCGTAACTTTATCATATACCGTTGAATTCGTAATAAAATAAGCTTTATTTTGGTTATAAAAAAAATAAAAATTTTGAAAAAAAAAATAGGTGAAAAATAGGGAAAAAGTATTAAAAAGTATTTAAAAAAAAATTTTTTTTCCGCTGTTATAAATTACTCTTCAAGCCATTCAACTTTTATTTAAAATATTTTTTTTTATCGTTTATAGTTTCGACGGTATACGCTTCGAAAGAAAAAAACCGATTTTCTTTAAAGGGGTGTTTCACCGCCTTAAAGTGCGTATGGGCGCGTATAAAAAAATACATGTCCCTTATTTTTATCTATACTATAACATATTAAAAGCTCGTTTTAATCTGAGGCGGACACTTCCCTGTGTTTCCTTGTCAGTAAAAAAAAAAAAAAATCGTACAAAGCTCAACAAAAACACAAATTAAAGATAAAGATTCACGCTTTTAAATACTGTAAACTGCATTTGTGCGATTTTTATTTCACGCTGTACAACTTGGCAAAATTTTTATAAGATTTTGACATTTGTTGGACTTTTTTTACAAACTTTGCAAAGCTCCACGGCGTGAAATAAATATTCCACAAAAATGCGGTTTACAACATTTAAAAGCATGAATCTTTACTTTTAATTTGTACGATTTTTATTCACTGAATTATTCAACATTGAAGCAAAAGAGGCCATTTTTGCTTCAGTGTTGTCTAACTCAGTAAAAAAAATCGTACAACGCTCAACAAAAACGCAAATTAAAGGTAAAAAATCCACGCTTTTGAATGCTGTAAACCGCATTTGCGTGCAATTTTTATTTTGCGTCGTGGAGCTTTGCAAAGTTTGTAAAAAATTTTGAGACTTGATCATGAGACTTGACACATCCTCATTTAAATCCAGGTAACTTTGTAAACGATATGTAAATCGTTTAATAACTTATCAATCTCAAAACTAGAGATTTCAAACTTTAAAATGCTTTTTTTAAAATTGTTTTACGATCATTTTTTACAAAGTTACACTCTCTTGAATTACGCCTATTTTTTGGAGTCAGAATAGGTGATCCTTTAATTTTGGCGTCGAGTGTATATATAGTATATAAAATATTCAGTATTATCACATTTTGATAAACAGTATAATATTAACAAATTTTTTATCTATATAATTGTTACGTCCAAGGGACTCCACGATTTTCCTTTTCGCCGATAGCGAATATTCCTCGTCTTATCATAAGGAAAACGCGACGACGCGGCGTGAAAAAATTGTTCCTGAGAAATATTATAACACTCAAATGTACAACCGGTACTATAACAAGAAAATACAAAAAGAAATTGTGTATTGACAAAATTAGGAATAAATTTGCTCACCCTGACACAACGATTCGTAAGAACGGACAAAGCCAGGATGCAAAGAAATTATCTAAGCAAGGCACCGACGGAAAATAAAATTGAGTTGAGATGTCAAACAAGAAATATCAAAATTATAATTTATGGCCTTGGCTTGTTTTTTCAAATGCACGAGTCTTTTTGAAAAATTTTGATCAATTTGAAGAAATAGAAAGCGAGGGGAAATAATTAAAAATGAAGAAGAAGAAGAAAAAGAAACTATTCAAACAAAAATGCAATAAACATATCAGAAACCATTTATAATGTAGGTAATAAAATTTAAGATAATTTGGAATTAATTGCACTCATTGAAGGCAACCTTAGACTGTATGCCAAAGGAAAAGCGGGTTACCGCACTGTACGTACAAGGAAAAGATATAGCATAGGCTTCTATTGGCAAAGTCTTGAAACATCCATCAAGCGGTAAAAGTGTCAATTTTTTGTATAGGTTAATTAAATTATGCGGCTATTATTTGTAACATAATGTATTTATGAATACATATCTAACACCAATTTTCCTATAGGATTAGAAGTGAAACAAAGATGAAATACACTGCGAAATCTGTATGGTTGTTCAAGAAGAGAAATAGTGGAATTAACAAAACAACAGGGATTATCAAGTTCAGGAAAAGACAATGTGTCATATAAAAATCTGTTTATATCACAAAGCATGTCTCTTTATCGTTTCATGAGTCATGGCAATCCACGAAAGTACTTATCAAGCGATGGGGTAGTATCGCAACGATAAGTATATGAAAAAGTTCTGATAAACATTCCTGTCGCCATGGCATTGGCGAAGTCAAGGCGATACCAAGTAGCTTAATTATCTCAAATTTTTGTATTATACATTTTATCAATTAATGCGACCCGGGCACGTCAAGTTTTTGATTCATTATGATCCTTTTGGTCATGTTAGTGTATTTTATGGATTACTTTAGGTTTATTTTTTGAAACTTGAAATTATTCAAAAAGACAATAAAATTTAACTTTTGCTACATATACTTTTAGTAATCAAACACTTGATTACTGATTAATCTAATATTTATTTTTGTAGAGTCTTAATATATATGTTTTTGAAAAGTAATTTAGAGTTATTAATGTTATATTTGAACTGTCTATTTAAAAAAGTATTTTTTATTTATGATAAAATACTTTTGCATTTTATATTTAATCAAATACTTGGCTAATTATATGATTTAATATTTATTTTTAATAAATTAATATTTAAGATATATTTTTATTTCGATTGTTTATTAAAATACATTTTTATTTAAGAAGGTTGTGTGTGTAACATGCAAAACTTTTTTAAATATATACTTGGCATAACTTTTTACTTAAAAAAAATTGATTATGACTTTATTTCATTCAATAAATCTTTTATTTCTAACTATTCTGTTTTTTATTTATATAAACATTTATTTAAAATTTATTAATTTTTTGTCAATTAAAACAATTGATAAAAATTTTGTTTTATAGGACAGTCTCCAATTATACCAATTCAACGCCATCTGCATCGTGCTCTTCATCATCTTCTGAGTTTACACGCAAACTTTCCTTCAGACCTCACAATTTGTTATTGACAAAGTTCACGGTAATCTACTCTACAATCTGAAGGCTCGACAACGTTACTTGGTTCACTAGTATAGTATACTCTTCTATTTCTAAACAAAACTCCAATCCTCGCAGTTTATTATTAACAAATTCACGTTCACAACAGTCTAATTCACAATTTGAAGGATCAACAACACCGTCACTAGATTCGTCAATACATTCTGTTTATAACTAAAACTTAAAGAACATTTCTAAAAGTGAGTAATCAACTCATTATTGTGCAAAGAAAAAAAACTTATCCGTCGATTGTGCTTTTTACATCACTAATAAAATTTCAGATAATGAGAGTAATGGTCAAGTAAGAAAGCGCTCCCTCAAAGTGCCTAAGTCAGATGTGAAAAAAAGAAAGATAGAATTTGACGCAAAAACCATTATTAAAGAATCACCACAAACTATTGTTTCAACTTGCTCATTATTGCCATCATTGATGAAGAGTACGTACGACTTCAAATACGGAACAAAATAATAGTATAGCAGCAATCGTATTACATGAGTTAAAAAGTGTGTTTATTGAACAGAGAACAAAATGCTTGATTACTGTTAGAAATACTTGAATCATTTAAAAAAGCATAATTGTATAGTCATAATATATAGAAAAAAAATTATGTAACTTTTTTTGTTAATGACTGTTGTCTTCAATCACGTAATCGTATATGAATCATATTTGAGAAGTTTTAATTTTTTAAAACTTGTAATCGTGACTGTGATTTTACTTATTAATTTTAAATTAATCGCTAGTGGAAGATGCCGTTCGGACACGGTACGATTGATCACAAACCACTCATAGCGGCTAATACCTAGAGATTTTCCATTGTTGAAGTGCTGTGAGTGACTTGTGATCAATCAAATCGTGCCCAAAAGATACTCACCCGTCACTAATCACTAGTTTTAAGTAATTACTAGTCTTTTACACTTGTTCTTGTTGCAATATTTTTACAATGATTAAAATAAAAAATTTAAATCATTGTCTCTTATTACATAAGATATAGTCATATAGTTGTGCATGCTCAAGAGCTTGTGTGCATTATTTGTGTAATTGAAAAAGAAAAAAACTGTTTTGTTTTATTTTATGAAAATGCGTTTGCTTTTGGCGGTGTGGCATGAATACATTATGCAAAATATTCTATAAAATCCTTTTAGTTTTTATTTGTTAAATAAATTTCTTTAAATACAATCATACATATTCGGAAAGTATTTAATTTTGTATACTGAAAGCAAGTTGAAATAATCTAAGTATGTTACAAGAGTATAATTAAGCACAATTGCGTAACTCAGGATATAATGGTGCTAGGTGGGTGTTCTGCAGATATATTGTAGACATGTGATATTTGAAATTGTAAGAACAAAAATAAACTATAAAAAAATAGAACTGTTTATTTATTTTACATATATATGCGCAATAAAATCTGACTAGATTTACATTTATCTTAAATCTCTAAATCATATATTACGCAACAGCTATCTATTCAAGTTCTAATTTTTGGTAAAGCCGACACCATAGCACAAAATAAGCAACGATCCATAACTTTACTCTTTTTTTTTCTTCAGTTTATGATGAAAATTTTCCGACGCTAATTCTATAACTGTATGAAACAATCAGACATAATAAAAACAGGCGAAAACACGAAATATAATTATTTAATATATTATCTCTTAACTGATAGATTTTTTTTCTCGTTAATGAATTGAATAACATTTGCAGTTGTTTTTAGAAATGTGAACTAATAGGTACTGTTGCATTTATAAGCATTGTAGTAGGATACACTTATATGTTATATTGATAGCATAGCACAATATAAGTAATACAGTCAATAGTATAATACCAAAACAAATTATTGACGCGTCAAATGCTAATGCCGGTCAGAGAGTTCTGAAAGAACAAAGAAAAAACAAGATAAAAAGTTAATTCGAGATTAAAATTTACATTAGTAGAAATGGACATAAAGCAATCAGAGTTTAATTACCTGCGAACCAACAATAACATATTATATGTCTTATGAAGGGATATTAATGATGTAATGCCTCAACACATTTGTTGTGCCTCGGTGATGGCTCCGGTTACGTCGATAGGTATATTGGGATCTTTTCGGCGCCTTAGGAGTTAGGGCTCGTAGGAAGGGCCGCTCGGTGATCGAAGATAAAACACTTGCTTGTTCCAACGTTAAGATAATGTATTTCCTTCAGTATTGCCCTCGTTACACTTGTAGTATGATTATGTATGTCGTTCGTTCGCTTGCTTTTCCCGGACGACCCGGTATATATAGGTCGGTTGTTATCTCCAGATTGTGTTACAAGCTCGACGTGTAAGTCACGCACGGCGAGTAACACACCGGACAGCTGTTTGTTAAACTCTTCCGTCGCTTTCCGATTTTGTCGCGATATTTATGCGGAAATTTGTCGTTTGGTTCAGCCAATCGTGTTCTTGCGGCATGCAGCTCCCACGCTTAGCCGAAATCCGAATACCGGAAAGCGATTAGCATTAGCATTAGCTGGCGCAGCGCGATGGTGTTGCGAGGCGGAAGCCCGACAGACCATCAGCGTCTTTCGATATTTCTTGCGTAATTCGAGTCCGCTACGCGTATGCATAACAATAGGAATCTTAATTTCCTGTTGCTATGCGTGTAATTGTCGTAGTTGTACAGGGTACAACACATTATTAAATTGCTACTCAACTGCACCGTTTTTCATGAAATATTGTCGCAATTTGTCTAGCTGATCATTTGCAGTGTCAGCAGTTCGGTTTGAACCAACTTGACCAATACGTGCAAAATGCGATCCAATTTTTTCATTGCGCCATTGCCCCGGAATAATAGTACCGTTATTTTCCCGATTCACAAATTATGGTAGATAATACTTTTTTTCATTAAATGACATAATTATAATTGTGCAAAATAACAAGCACAATTTTATGAGCAATTTCTTCCTTGGATTGAATTACTTTTCTAAAATTCTCAAGTTAGAAACAAAAATTCCAAATGCGTTTTTAATTGTCCGCTTTGCTCTTGACAAGCGCTAATTAAAAAATCACTGCAAATCACAAAAAAAATTTTTTTATTATTTTTTATACTTTCCCACCACTTCACATTTGTTTTTTAAAATTTTTAAATATTTTAATGACAGAAATAAGGGATTAGGCCACAGTAGAATTTTAAAAAATTTGAAAGTTTCTTTTTTTTGCTTAAATAATATTTTAAGGATTTAAAAATAACGTACAAAATGTTTTATAAGGAAAAGCTTTGTAATAGCTTATTAAGATGATTACGCCGAGGCGCCTCCCAGCGTGCGCTGAGCGTCTTGGGCGAGTCAGACTCTGTTATGCGTTTGTACGTTTAGAAATAATAAAGGGATTGATTATCAACTAGTAGAAAGAAATTTTAGTACTTTCCTGAATGGAAACTTGTCTTCAAAATTTGAAAAAAATTTGTAAAAGCCCTGAGGTAAAGATAAATTAACAGGCAAACTTATTGATGAATTATCTGTATAATATGGACTTGCTATTCGTCAAAATACAGATTCCATAGAAAAAATGAAGAATGACATCTGGACGATGTTTGATCATAAGATGTCGACAAAGGAAAATCCGCAGCACACCAATGTCAGTCCGGTAAAGATTCTTGGTATACATAGCAAAAAGCAAAGGCAAGTAATGCCTTGGAAGATTACCAGCATAAGCAACCTCTTCCTCAAATAGTTTTTGATTCAATTAAGCCAATTTATGAAGAACTAAGAAATGATGAACTGTTAAATCGGTGTGTAGGCGGCTATTCACAGAATAGTAACGAGAACTTCAACGCAACTGTTTGGAATTTGGCTCAGAAATCTGTGTCTAGCGGTAAACATGTCCTCGACGTGGCCAGCAATATTGCTGTGTATGTCTATAACGATGGCTTAACTAATATTATGAGAATTATGGAAGTGTAGAATATCACAATTGGAATCAATTGTTACAATTTCTGCACGTAGGCCGACGAGCGACAAATAGCACCTGCGGAACAATCGCTGACTCCAGCTGCAAAAGAGGCTCGGTTGTCTTTGAAATTGTTCGAAAAGGAAGAAGAGGAGGAAAACTTAATTTTAGAAGGTCAAATGTATGGTCTAAGCATTGCAGACCAAAAATAAATAAAAATTCCTATATTTAAACACTATGAGTTGAAACTTTAAACGCGTTTTTCTTGAAACCATGTTTTTCAAATTGGACGAAAGAATAACTCGATCAAATCTTTACCGATTTATTTCAAATTTTAACTGCAGTTCTAAAACGATATTCTACGGAAGTACATACGGAATTTTAATTTTATTGTAAACTTTTTTTGTTTTAAATAATTTTCTCGTCATTTTTTCTTCAAAAAATAAAATATTTTTTTTATTTGTGCACCATTTTTGCAAAAAAAAAACAAAAAAAAGAGATTTCTGTATGTACTTCAATAGAAAAACATATCTAGATTTAAAATATCTTAGGATTTTTATTCTAGGTCCAAAATTATGGAAGAAATCTTTCCGCCTGTGTGACGATGTAAAAATAGAAGGCCTCTACAAGCAAATACGTATCATCGCCATTTTTTATTATAAAAAAAATATTATCAATATTTTAACAATAAAAAATAAGCAATAAAGTGGTTTATTTGAATTTTCTCTCTTAAATTTCATATGTCTATAAATTCTTGTCAAAGATAGGTTGTTTTCTTTGTGCGCTACTGTGGCCTAACCCCTTAAAACTTATTTTTATACTATTTTATCTAACCATATATAATAAAACATCTTTCCGATGTACATACTCTTGAAAGATAATAACTCCTTATATATGCACGCTATACGTACCTGTTCGTGTGCTCGATTTTTCCGCGCTGGAACGAATTTGTCCCGTACGTATCGCTAATCGCGTATTACGCAAAAGATCATCGAAGGCAAATCAGTATAGTACAATGAATATTAAAATAAGAACTCCCTAAATAATAATAATAATCGAAATAATAAAATAATAATGAGTTCTTTTTAATTTGATTGCTAAAATTAGTCAAATATTTTTGGCGATGTCAAAATATGTACGTAATACTTTGGAAAATTAAAAACGAGTTCTGAATAGAGAAATTATTATTTTTGCAAAATATCGTTTATTTAATTTTGACTGTAAAACAGTCATTGATTGCAATTGTCAATGTATTTTAATGACAAATGTTAGGCAACCCGAAAATTCAGTAAATTTGAAAATATTATGTGCAAGTAGAATAGTTCAAAAAATTATTTTTTGCTTGTACCAAATTACAGCTTTAGAGAATGAAATCACTCTTTGAAGAAAATATACATTTTCTTTTCGGCGAAATAACTGCCGAGAATGGTGACACGTATATGAAAATGTTTAAACGGAAGTTGCATCTTGTTTTTTTTTTTTTTTTTTATGCAACTGCGTATAGATAAGAATGAAATTATTTGTGTTGTTCAAGTTACTCCCGCCACCAATCCTTAAAATTGAATTTTTATTCTTCGTAAATTTATATGAAAATCTCCATACTTCTTTTCACACTTTTCATAATCATTTTTGTAATAAATGAAAGAAAAATCAAATTCATCAAATATTTAAAGTCTGTTTAGCAGGTTCATTATTCAAATGGTTTCAAACAGAGATATTTAATTATTATTAATGTACATTTCACATAGCTTCTAATTATTTAAGCAGGACAATATTATATGTATACTGACGATGACGTAAAAGACGAAATTAATTAAAATAAATAATCATTGACGTACATTATTATTTATTTATTCTTAATCCATTTGCTTTGCTGCTTAAAATGACTTCCGGTTATAATTTCTTTTTATTAACATTACATATATGATTCTTAAAATCTAATGACTTTAACGGTTCTTCCTATCAAATCCAATTACATTAGATCAGCCAACGCAAACTTCAAACTCATTGACGTATGTAAAGCATAACAATACCAACGTTCAAATTACTTCAATGCTATTTCATTACACTATTATGCAAATCAAACAATAAAAAAAAATAAAACTCTACTTTCTAACGTTAAAATATATACTTTTATATACAATAATTCTTATATATAATTATATATAATTTTATAATCATATATAATTGTATACAGTTACATATGTATGATTGGATTCATATGAAAATGAGCTTTGATTCTGTCATTAAAATATTTAAAAATTTTAAAAAACAAATGTGAAATGGTGGGGAAAGTATAAAAAGTAATAAAAAAAATTTTATTTATTTTTGTAAAATACTCTTCAAACCATTCAACTTTTATTCAGAACATTTTTTTCTATCTCTTATATTAGAGTTTCGATGATAATTGCTTGGAAAGAAAAAAACCACTTTTTTTAAAAAGGGTTTTCAACCCCTAATACTAAAAACGGGCACAAACAAAAAATATTTTTGTGTTATGTATGAACTTCTTTATGTGTACAAAAAATTTCAGAATCTCCGGATTCGTGAACGTTCCTTGTGAGTATTGTAAACAGGTATCATAACAAACGACTTTGCGACTTTATGATTGCGGCTGAAGTTACGACTCTACGACTTCATTGTAGATGCACCTTTACGGCTTTACTCTTATAACAAATGTCAAAATCTATAAAAATATTCAAATAAATGTTCACATAAAATTTCAATAAAAAAATATGTTTTAAATCAATAGAGTCATTATGATAATAGAATATGTTAATCAAATTTATTTATTGTAACAAAATTCGATAACTGTAATTATAATAAATTTTATAAATCTAAATTTTATTATGTACCAAATTCATCGAATATATGTTAAATTAGTTCAAGAGAAATTCTAAAAGTCAATGATTATTTAATTAACCCGTCTCGTTGAATTCCTCCTAGTAAAAGATCACGCGCTAGGTTCAATCCCAAAAATTAAAGAGATTAGATTCTCTATCTCAAAGCTGGACTGATGATCGCACGGCCCAAGAAAAGGTGTTAGAGCGTGTCGTAACACGTTGACCCATATTTTAGAGTTATAAAAGTGCATTCGACTAGTGTCGTACATCCCTCTAGTGCGGTCACGTAATAAGGTTTTTATTGCATCATTCCTTGCCTTGCCAAAATTCCAGGTAATCTTCCCATAATTACCTTTTTTTTAAGGCTGGACGTAACATAAATATATGTATGTATATACACATGCACGCACGCACGCACGCACACACACACACGCATAAAGTTTTTTTACTGATCTTCATAAATACGGAATAAAATCTAGAATAATTTTTCTGTTATTTATATAAGAATGTAACTAGAAAATATTTGTCAATATAATACAATAATTAAATTAAATATGAAAAAGTTTTTATTAAAAAAATTTTTAAAAAACTTTTAAAAAAATATTATCTGCTCATTGAGATGTAGATCGAGGTTTCTTCATCCATAGATCTATTTTGTTTATCGATAATATTTATGATAATATTATGTTTCTCAATAGTACTGTGTTCAAGAAAGAAATCTTAGACTTCAAAATAAAGAAAATCAAAATGAAGAAATTACGTAAATTCTATGTTGCTATCTCTTATTTTTATCTCCTTTAAATTTAATCAATAATGCTACATTAATCGTACAGAATAATTCGATGAATTTATTCTCATAAAATCTACATTGTTGTCACCTATTTTAATCTCCGTCAAATTTCATCAAGAATTCTATGTGGATGAAATGTATTAAAGTCTGCATGGAAGTGTCCACGTAGAATTCATGTAGATGTCGATGAAGTCCTATTCACAAATTTTACATAATGCATGTGAATAGAATGTGGAATCCACGTACCTATTCTCATCGGGTATATAAGCGCTAAGCGGCTGAGACAACGGTCGCCGTGTACAGAATCATCACGCCTGCTGTTGCTTGACCATAACCTTTTCTGCTAGCATTTTTGTGCCTGCATCATCGATGCCGCGGCATCTAAACATGTGCATCTTTCAAAAAGATGCGTACGTCAACATCCGGCGATTGTCCGAAACCCTTCAAATTCCCCTTTGTTAATATATTACAACGTTTGCTTAATTCTTTTAATATTTTACGCATGTGTTTACGGGTGTGTCGTGCACGATGTTGTGTGTGCGTGCGTGCGTGCGTGCGTGCGTGTGTGTGTGTGTGTGTGTGTGTGTGTGTGTGTGTGTGTGTGTGTGTGTGTGTGTGTGTGTGTGTGTGTGTGTGTGTGTGCGTGTGTAGGATGTACATAACACATATATTGGCTATTTATAAATGCGTATAAATTCCGATAAAACGTAAATGTATATACATATAGGTACAAATAGAAACATAATCATAAACTGCGAATAGTTTCAAGTATCTAACGACGTCCATTTAAACGCAAATAGAAATCAATAAATCTTGTATCTACAAATACAAATGCAATTCGTAATGTTTGTAAATGTGTGAATAAATTTTCTACATGACAATGTGCATAGAAACATACACTGCTTTGCAATTTCATGTTTAAATATTGGCTGTTTGCAAATTCGTAGGGAAAGATTTTAGAAATAATTTATTTTCTAAATAGCTAAATTTAAATATATACTATATGCCATACAAAACTTTACTCTATATCAAAACACATCTTAAGACCCATTTTCCTAAAATAAAATTATCAATTGTTTTTTTATACTTTTTATGGGCATTACATTTTTATCATGCTTGTTTGTAAAGGGTTGTATCGAACATGATATAGTGTGTGAAAAAAGAGTCATTTTTGGTGTGACAAACAACTTATTATTACTATTATTATATTTTATTATATATGTATATTATTATTATTATTTTATGTTATTAAATAAATAACATAAATCAATAAATAAAAGTGAACACTTCTTAACGTAACAAAAAGTCAATAAAATAAACAGTTTTTAAAAATTTAATATTTTAACATTTTTTTCTAATGGTCACTTTTTTTAATTCTAACTTTTTCTATGGCTTTCTTCATATTCTTTACATCCCATTTATGACGTAATATTGCCCTGTAATACAAAAAATAGTATGAGAATTTAAGTTTTAACAACCGTATTAAAGATTGTCCGATACAACTAGCAACTCATCTGTCTGATGCAACCCAAACAGCACGCAAGAAACAATCGGCTGTCACTTGCGTATTAGTAAGTCTAACGAGATTTATAGTCTAAACTACAATTTAAAGGGAAAACTTCGTGTAAACAACCGTTTTTCTCAAATCTTTTAAAAAAATATGACAATATATATGGAAAAATTACAAAATATACAATAATATTTAATATTTAAACTAATTAAAAATATTTTTTTTTTTTTAAACTTCAGCATGGCGGCACAGCAGCTGTTTGAAGTTTGCTCCTCGAATTTGCGCCGAAAAACACCGAGGTCACAAAATTAATCTGAAACAAAAATTTCAAGAAAATTCGTTAGTTTATGTAAAAACGCACAGCATATACCTAAATAATTAAAAACAATTATAAAATTGCAAAAACAGCGACATAAACAAGAAAAAGCACTTTAAATAACTGTTAATAATTATTGTTTAAAGCAAAATATTAATGAACGGATAGGTATATGCTAGGGCCAGATAGTTGAAAAATAAGCATGTAAAATTTGAAAATGATCGGTCAAGTAGTTTTTGAGTTACATTTTCCGGCGCGCAAAATTTAGCGTTTTGAGAAATACGCGTTTTTGTAAAGAAAAAATCGTGTAAAATTGTAATTTATTTAAACTTACCTCGATTTGTGCTCAATCAGCAATTCCAGGGCCATACAGCGAGTCTTCCTCTTCCTTAAAGGCCTGGAATTCAGCTATTTTTTCTGTTTTACGAGCAGTACGGGTTTCTTTTGTTGAACTGAGGCTGCGGCGCTCCTGCCGTTCTACTCTGTGTTTGTCATAGGCGTCCGCGAATAACTTTGCTTGCTGACCAATTTGGATATTCATATCTTGCATTATTTGCAGTAAAAATGAAAACCCATGATTAAAAATGCCAGCAGCTAAGTAAGCAGCTATTTGAATTATTTTTGTGCCACAATTCAAATGCTTCGCCGCTAACCGCCAAATGGTTGCATTGAAGCTCTGAATTGGCATTCTGAATATAACTGTAATAATATTTTCCCTTTCCCCACTCCTTACCAAACTTGTTTTAAAGATATACAATAGAAAGGAACTGAAAAACCGAGCGCCCGACAGATGCTTGTATACCTACGCGCTCCGGCTCACTTTTCTTTGAATTAACACAAAAGGAAGTTTCTTATAACTTTCTAATGTTTTTTTTTTATATTTTTGAGATAATTTTCTAACAATTTTAGCAAAAAAAAACGTAAAAAAATTGATTTTACACGAGCTTTTCCTCTTAAAAGATAATAAACAGATAATTGTTTCTAACAATAAATTAAAAAGCTATTTATACTTATTTTCAGACAAGCTACAATAGCCAGAAATTATCTTCGTTCAATGAAAACAGCTTTATAAGTACAATACAAAATTTATAATTTCATAACGTCCCAACGGGCTAACATGATCGTAAACTGCGAATAGTTACAAGTATCTGACGACGTCCATGCAAACATAATTAACATATTCTGTATCCGAAAATACGAATATATATATATATATATATATATATATATATACCAATATTTTGTATAAGCGAATACATCCAAATTAACTTTTTGTCATCAAATGCAGATACAATCAAACATGAAATATTGCTTATTATAAATGCGTATAAGTACGTAGACATTTTGCATTGCATTTGCAAATGCATGGAACTGCACATGATTACGATTAATTACGATAAATTCGGAAAAATTGTCCATCTGTACTCACGGATATATTTCATTAACAATAGATGCAAATAGACATATAAGATTTTGAAGTGGAAAATTTTTGGTACGGATACATTCAAATATATGCCAATAAATTTCGTATACGATTTTATTGATTTTTATTATTGTAGGAATGTCCGGCAGGAAATGTTACATGTAACACTAAAAATATATGTTAATTTTACAATTAACATTGTTTTAAAAAAAAATTAGATATTTTCGAGAATTTTAAAAAGATATTTTGTTTATAATTTCTATTTGTAGTAATTTTCATTTGTAATAATTGAATTCGGTTGTAATAATAAAAGCGTGCAGGAGAATCACAAGCTGTCCGCTGTTATTTTATACTGATTACATGGAATTATTTATTATAAATTTGAATATGGTTATAATTATGAATGTGTTAAGATCTTAAGTACTTTTTAACTCTTATTTAATTGCATTACTATTGCAGATATTATTTACGTTTTGAAAATTTTTTATACACGAAAATAAGGTTACATGCCGTATATACACCCGATCAAATTATGTCAGAAATCTTTTTCAATACAGATCTAAAACAAACGATTTTGGATTTTTTCAAAATAATTAATGAGTACAGCAAAAACGAGAGTCATTGCAGCGTTAAGTAAAAAATATTAAAAAATAATATTGAAAGATTTGTGACAGATCTGTCGTATTGTTATAATTGCAAAACATGGATCTCCAAATATCAAACAGACAACCAATGATAGCTGGCGAAACTTCCGAAAACGTTAAATGTATATTTCGGTTAATCACATGATTCTGAAATAATTAATTAAAATTATCTGAATAACACTCACAAACGTTTCTAACGACACTTTAAAAGTCTTCAAACAAAATACAAACAATTCCATACAAGATTTTCGTTTAATTTACCTCCGGTTAATTTTTCCGGCCGATACATGATGTAAAAATAAAAAAATAATTACAATTAATTGAACGACTCGCGACTTACAAACCTTTTTAATTGCACTTCAAAACTTTCTAGGCAAAAATATTTTTCTGTTGTTTCTATGTATTTCTTTGCAAAAGCGGTTTGTGAAAAAATATTAAAGAAATTTATTTATAAATCATATTAGCAAAAAAATCGACGAGAAACTGCAGACAAAATTGCAGATAAAATTTTGACAAATTTGCAAACAATATTTTAAAACACACGAACCCATAATTTTGTAAACCTGTGTTATTAAATATAATTTATTTAAAAAAATTTTGAAAGATATTATTTAATCACTTCTTAGATTATTTTCTAAATTTATTTATTATTTTTAGCGGCTTTAATAATTTTAACGTTACAAAAGTCTTTCATTAAAATAATGCGATTTGAAAAATATGTTATTATGTCAATAAACAATATCAATAATTGACAATTTGTCAGTTATTCAGTTTTGGAGTGCGATCATGAACTATATATTTTATGAATTTTCGTATTTGTATTAAAGCTCAAAATTTATTAATGGAAAATTCGCTTAAAATTTTACTAATCAAAAGTTTTCTAATCATATCCCAGATTGAAAAACTCGAAGCTGTTAAAAACTGTAAAAATCTTTGAAACTATTCCTACAAATTCATTGGAAAACTGTGAAAATTACTGAAATTATTTAACATTTCTTTATTAAATATTTCCTCTAAAAAAACTCCTCTGATAGCCTCTAAAATCACTTAAAAAAAATTCCTCTCAAAAACTTTGAAAATCCCCTAAAGTTTCTGAAACTTCTCATAAATTTTCTGCAAAACTTTGAAAATCTCTTACTACCCCAAGCAGACATTAGTTTTTAAGTGTTTGTTTTACAGTTTTAAAGGCTTGGGAAAAAAATCCGTTTTTTTTCAATTTTACCACGGATTTTTTCGGTTTTTTTCTCTGGGGTAGAAAAATTCATTGGTAAAATTCACAAAGTGTTATACTATTGTGATACCTCATCAGTATCAAAGTTACTCGTTTCATGATATGATTTTTTAACTCTAGCTCGCCCACGTATGTTCAAGTCCGTAGTTTGCCATACTTCTATTCGTAAGACACCTCGTTTTTTCGTCTCGTCACTTTCATTTTTAATAATATTTTAAAGCTTATATTTTAAAAATTATAAAATACATAGTCTAAATATCGTGTTCATAATATAATAGCAGGTTGAGAGGATGATTTGAAATAATTAAGTTCATAACAATTATATACAGAAAGAAATAAACTATAAAACAAGATTACACTTCAGGATTTTAGCGGACCAGGATATGGCAAACTAGAGTTAAAAATCTGTTAATAAAAAATAATTAGAAAACGGTCTGTATAAAGTTAAACTAATATTAGTTTCTGTCCTTAAAGTTTTTTTTTTTTTTTATTTATGATAATATGAATACAAGGGAGACAAAAAGCATATCATGAAACCTAAATAAAAACAGAATTAATATACTTTTTAAATAAAATAAAACGTATATACTTCTTGATAATGGTTAATATTCTAAAAAATTTCTTCAAATGATTAATATAAATATTAAATTAAATTAGTCTTTAAACTAGTTGCTAGGATTACATTTGTTCTTAAAACCGTTTGTTTAATAATTATTAAACCTCAAGTAATGTATATTATTCCAAATATAAACATAAAAATTAGCTCAATATTAATTCCAGCACTTATATGGTAAAAGGTCTCTTACTTTAATAATATTGTAAAATTAGCTAGCATATCATTTACATAGCAAAAACAATAATTTTTCGCAAAAAAGCAATTTTTCAGAAAAAAACCGGAATTTTTCTGGTTTTTTCCAGCATTTGAAAAAAGCGGTTTTTTTTAAAACTAATAGTTTGTTTTTCATTAATGTTTCTCAACTCATTTCTGAAAAAAATATTTGTTTAATATTTATATAATACTTTTTTTATTGAATATTTATTTAAAATAATAAAGGTTTTAAATGTTAATTTAATATTATTTAAGTATGTATTATTTATGAATTATTTATTTGAGAAAATAATTTTAGTAACATTTGTATAACGTTTACTTAATATTTTTTTCAATATTTATTCTTCATTAATTATACTTTAAGAAAATAATTTTAGTAATTATTTTTTTAACGTTTATCTAAATATTTTTTAAGTATTTATTTTTTATAAAATTTTCATATAAGAAAATTATTTTAGTAAACATTTTCTAAATAATATTTATTTAACGTGCTCGGAAAAATCGATACTTGTCCCCACTATATTTATTTTTTAATAATATTAATTTATTTAAGAAAAACAACTATTTATTCAAAAAAACTCTGTTTCTTCCTGTAAATGATACATGGTAGCGTTTTTTATATGGAAGAACGAAAAAAATATTCTTGGCAAGAGCCGCTACTGAATGTTTTTCCTACCGGAAGTCCTTGCAGTTCTTCATCAAATCTTCTTTAGATAAAGTTTTTATTTTTCTGAAATCGAAAAGACGTCTAAAATTATTTTTGAGATTTTTATACAACTTAAAACGTTCCTTAATTGAGTTAATGGCTTGGTCGGTAATAAGAAAAAAATATTCTATGCGGAATTGTTTCTTTTTATTTGTTATTGAATCATTCATGCTTCATAAATAATCAAAATGTCGTTTTGATCTAGCAACTCGTCTTTCAGGAAAATGAATTATGTTATTTTCTTCTGCAATAACTTTCGCAATTCTCATACACTTATGATATCCATTTTCTCTAAAAGTTGATAATTCTTTGAGTAGATTATCAAAAAGTGTTATACACATTTGTATATCCTTTTGCTGAAATATTTTACTTAATCTGTTTAACTTTTACAAGTAATTTATGATGTTGAAATTCATATTATCACATAATGATAATATGAATTGAAATATATGAATATGAGTTGATAATATGAATTGAAAAGATTGAATTTCTTTCAATAAAGAAGTAGTTTCGCATTTTTAAGTTCGGTTAAAATTTCTTCAAATATTTGTACAAAGTCTTTGATTTGAAACCGTTACAGCTTTTACCCCTGTTACGTCCGGGGCGTAATTTTTGGTTTTTGATAACTGTTGTTATCAATTTTTACGTCCGCTGTTTCGGACTGAAGCGTAGTTTTTTGTTTCGGATTATTTTGGTCCACTGTCACCAGTTGTTGCATGCATGATCGTTGTGCCATATAACAACAATATAACATATTTTATATAACAACAATTATTTAAGAATTGAAAAGAAAAGAATTTTGGAGAGATAATGGATAATTGGAAAGAAGAGTATATTTGCGTTTATAGATTTAGATATTTGACTGGCGTAACTGAGTGTGCGTAGGATTATGTATTAGTGAAAGTGCTCGTGTTTTGAAATGTATACGAATATTATATTATGTATATTTATTTGAATATAAGAAAAAAGATACATGTATGTGAATGTTTGTGTGAATTTTATTATAAATAAATATGAGTGCGGTTGTATAAATAAATGTTTACATGCTTATATAAATGAATGTGTTCGCGCTAGTACAAATAGTTTATGAAAATATAGTTGCCCGCTGGGGATCTCTTAATATTACAGGTTGCAACCATGTTGCAATTAATATAAATCGTAATTTCTACAAAATTTTAATTTTACATATACGGCACGGTAGTAACTTGCATACAGAATCAACGCGTTGTCGAAAAGTTAAATTTTTAATATTGCTTCCATGTGAAAACTATTTTTATTTATTCCAGAAATATAAGGAGAATCAATAATTTTACCAACTCTAATTTTTAAGTTACCTTAATTCAACGTGCACGGTGCTGTAGTGGCATGTGTACGCTATGGTTTTACAATTAAATACTCAATGTTTTACCATTATTTCTATATGATTTAATTTTTTCTTTATCTCGAGATCTTTAGATAAATTTATTCCGACCTTTTTTTTATACATCTCGTATATAAAAATATTACTTTCTACATTTGTAACATTTTGAATACATTCGCAATACATTCTCAGCTGTGACGTGACGCTTTCATCAGCGCCGCGCCGTCCCGGGGAACGATAAGGTCGAAGAGTACCTACTATCGGACAGCCATCTGGAGGCAAGACATCAAGGGAACAGCCGAAGGAGCCGGAACAACCGCACCGATGCCGACAACGCGCTGGAAAAATTAGTCAATGTTCCGCCTATTTCTTTTGTCTAATCTCGTTCTCGAACGTCTTAAGTATACATCCCGAGCGTACTCTTGCGGGGGTGATGATAAACGCGGTAAGGGGAAATAGAGGATAAATTCGGCTTCACGTATACGTAAACATGCCGAATATTTCCGAGTCTAACCGAAGTTATCCTCTTTTTTTTCTCTGGCCCATAAGCTAGCATGTGTTTTTCCCCTTACGTCGATTATCACACTTTCTCTTGTCTAAGATAGCAGTTTACGCTCGGTCTATAGTTTCTTAAGTCTATGCTTAAGTACTGCCGCCGTTCCTAATACAGAAACTCACGCCGGAAGAGCATCAACGACCGAGCCCGTGGACTACAGGCCGCGAGGCTACAACCCCGGTCGAGATTCATCGAAACCTGGCCAGCCTGTCGACTTCATGTGCGGATACCACCCGAGATCGGACAGCTGCCGTCGGAACAATTCTGGGAAACATCTTCTTGTAAGCCGACCTGCAGTTGAACGGGCGAGTTTGTTACGGGCAACGTGGCAACAATGCGGAGCTTCTTGAAAAGAGAGAGAGAGAGAATTACTGAAAGACGTACCGACGCTAGAAGAGGACGCACGCAGCAACGAGCATCTATCTCCGAGGAAGATCGGAAAGAGCTACTGACGTCACGCGCCCTTACCGAGATCACGGGAATTCGGCGGAGCCCGGCGAGCCGGAAAGCTTGGGTCGACTCGGCATTGTCGTGTGTGTCATTTCAAAGGAAGGTTCAGCCCGGGAGCCGACGATTGCCGCCTACTCATCACTGTAAGCCGTCGCTCCGGTAACCTTAGCATTAAGCGTTTGGAGGTCGATCTCCTCAAATTCCGTCAAATAGTCCCGCATTACCGAAATTATATAAATGGGAGTACCGCGATTAAGAAGGACCGAGATAGCGACCCTTACCGAGAGACCGGTTTACCGTAGCCCGGACTTCGTCGTGAGTCCCTCTTGAGGAATGCGGGCACCGACAGTCGTATATCGTATCGAAATTGTAAGAAATTTATCGTGCCGAATTGTGAGAAATTTGTCTTACCAAAAATTATGGAAATTTATTGTATTGAAAATTGCGTGGAAATTATCGTAGTGAAATTGTGTAAAACTTTGCGTTAGAGTACCGCGAACGAAGTTTGCGCGACCACGGCTTGCACGTGGCTTTTGCTCGCGAATTTAACGTTATCGTGTCGATCATGTATTATCCATCTGTACTCTTTTAAGAGTACATGTACTCTTTTTAAGATCACAAAACAGCATACTTTTACTTTTCGCAGCAAAATGTACTCTTTTCTGAGAAATGACAAAAGAATCAAATTATTTAACATTTCTAATTTAATTTTTACTTTATGTTTACTATTTGTCAAAAATTATAGTATATTAAATCATATCAATGGTCGGTAATGATGAGTTCTGTTGGTCAGTTGAGGCCATTTAAGTTCTGAATTTTTAAAAATGTGTTTATTCTTTTTTGCAATTCCAAATCATAATGCTAAGAATTTTTAGTATGATGGACGCCCAGTAGACTGACGAAAGAAATAGATTGACTGTTGAATCTATACAAAATTTATTATTAATACAATACAATTTTAAACAATTTGCTTTACAATTTTATAATCATTACAATTTTATAATCATTCTATAGAAAATAAAAAACTATTAAATTCGAAGTTAAAGAAAATAACTAAAATTTTATATTTATATTATAGTACTTTGTTAAAGCTTTAATTACTAATCTCATATAAAACGTTTGATTGATTTCACAGTTTAATGTTCTATGCAGAAATGAGCATTATTGAATAACATTTTATTTAATTAATAAAAAGTTAAAAAATAAAAATTTATTTTATATGTCAATTAAAAACAAATGTACGTTTCGACTCTCTTTGGAGTCATTCTCAACAAAATACAAACTTCGACTAACATAATACAATTGTAATTAATTGTAACTAATTGTCCGGCCATCGTCGTTCCGGTATTCAGCTGAGTCACTCACGATTTGCACAAGCCGTGATGTAATTTTTCCACCGTGTATGATAGAGGAGATGGCAAGCTCTCTCTATAACTGTATGCGAAATTCTGCATAAAATCTAAACGATTGACAAGATTATTTAAAGCAGTGACTCACCACCAGATCACGACAAAGACCAACCGAGGCCATGGATAAAAAATTTTTGTGGCAGCTTGCAGTCACTATACGAGTATATTTTCGATTGCTGTAATTCGATGTTTCTGACAGCGCTGCTTACAAGTGATTGAGTGTTAACCGCGGATATATGAAACATTGAAAGTCAAATAGAGAATATATATAGTCAATATTCAAGCGAAGACCAAAGCAGACAAATAATCTCCGCCGTTGAGAAATAAACAGATTACATGAAGAGAACAAAAGATATTAGTTAGATAATAAAAATGAATTAAATAAATTAGGACAGTGACAATTAAAATGAAAATTGATATAAATAGAACTTTTTTTTTTAATATGAGACCCCTGCAGTCCATCACAAGATTCGTCCAAAATCAAAATATCATTAAATAAACAAATAGTATAAGTTAGGTCGATATAAAAATTCCGGAATCGAATCACACGACACAACTACAAGATTCATAATTTTTTAAGCAATGAGAGATACGCATGATGCAAGCATTCGGTGTCCGATTGTAGATTCAGATTATTCTTTTTCATCTTTTTATCCATGGCTTTGGTTGGTTTTCGTCGTGATCTGGTGATGAGTCACTGTTTTAAATAATCTTGTCAATTGCTTAGATTTTGTGCAGAATTTCGCATACAGTTATAGAGAAAGCTTGCCATCTCCTCTATCATACACGGTGGAAAAGCTACACCACGGCTTGTGCAAATCGTGAGTGACTCAGCTGAATACCAGAACAATGATGGTCGGACAATTAATTGTTACAATTGTATAATGTTAGTCGAAGTTTGTATTATGTTGAGAATGACTCCAAAGAGAGTCGAAACGTACATTTGTTTTTAATTGACATAATCAGAGAGTCAGCGCTGTTATCAGTGCGCACAAGAATAAACTTTTCTTGTGCGCACTGATAACAGCGCTGACTCTCATTAGCCTTGACAATATTTTTCGTTTTAAATCTCGAGAGTCTCTTTAATTGTAAATTGCATTTAAAAATTTATTTGTTATTTGGTGTCTTGTAAATAATGGATAAAAATTTATACATTATTTAGCCTCTTGCAAATGTGTGTGCGTGCGTGCGTGTTACCATTTTTATTTAATATTGCTTGCTGTTAAAACACGTTTTACATCGCTCACCAGTCTTCACCTTAAAATCATTGTTCAATTACTAAGCCGTTTTAAACTTAAGCACATTGTTTCACTACGCATCTGTCTTATTTTTAAACATATTGTCATCCTACGTACCTATCTTTCAATTAAATACATTGTTATAAGTGTTAATACGATCTTTAGAGTGATTGCGTTCTGTGTTCTTCGTTCCCGCTACCCTGAAGAACCAACATCCTATAAGTTAGCGGAACAAAATGAGCAGAATTAATTCAAACAAATTTTTTTATTTGTTGCTCATTTGTTGCTAAAAAGTTGCCAAAGAAAAAAATTTGTTGCTCTATTAATTTTTTTTTAAAATAATGTTCCGCTAACGGAAGTTTAAGTTAGCGTGACAATACCCTTATATCGCAAAAATCATACGCAAAAGCAACGTTAAAATATGTTGCTAATTTGTTGCTCACAAAATATGCTACTCTCGATATTGTTACTTGCAAAATAAGCACCAATAACAATAAACAATCACCATACAGAGAGTTACAAGAGATTTATACAGAGAGTTACAAGAGTAAACTAGAAGAAATAAATTTGTTACTCGCATAACTATGATTCCAAAATAATCCTCAGCCATCGTACTATTAAAAATTTAAAATTATTGCTAACCATAAAACACTAAAGATAATTAATTTACCAAGGAAATGCGCGCGTCGCGCGCGGTAGGCACGTTAACGAATGTCAAAAAATGTGTACGCTGGTATAATTGTAATATCAAAATAACCCCCAGATATTGTACTATCAAAATATATAAAAATCTCAATTTGTTGCTAACTATAAGACACTGCAAATAATTAATTTATGCAGTAAACACATGCTGCGCGCTATAGGAAAGGTATTGCCTATCAAATAATGTGTACGCAGATAAATTCCTAGATAAATTAATTATTTTTAATGTGTTATGGTTAGCAAAAAATTGAAACTTTACATATTTTGATAGTGCGACATCCGCGGATTAATTTGATACCATGATTACGCCAGCGTACACATTATTTGATAAGTAATACTCTGGCTATAGCGCGCGGCGCGCGCGTTTACTGCATAAATTAATTATTTGCAGTGTCTTATGGTTAGCAACAAATTGAAACTTTACATATTTTGATAGTACAACATCCGCGGATTAATTTGATACCATAATTTCGCCAGCGTACACATTATTTGATAAGTAATACCCTGGCTATAGCGCGCGGCGCGCGCGTTTACTGCATAAATTAATTATTTACATTGTCTTACGGTTAGCAAAAAATTGAAACTTTACATATTTTGAGAGTACGACATCCGCGGATTAATTTGATATCATAATTTCGCCAGCGTACACATTATTTGATACCTTCTCTATAGCGCGCCTATAGCGAAACACGTAAATATCTGAATTTGTTGCTAACCATAAGACACTGCAAATAATTAATTTATGCAGTAAACGCGCGCGCCGCGCGCTATAGTCAGAGTATTACTTATCAAATAATGTGTACGCTGGCGAAATTATGGTATCAAATTAATCCGCGGATGTCGTACTCTCAAAATATGTAAAGTTTCAATTTTTTGCTAACCGTAAGACAATGGAAATAATTAATTTATGCAGTAAACGCGCGCGCCGCGCGCTATAGCCAGAGTATTACTTATCAAATAATGTGTACGCTGGCGAAATTATGGTATCAAATTATTCCGCGGATGTTGTACTATCAAAATATGTAAAGTTTCAATTTGTTGCTAACCATAAGACACTGCAAATAATTAATTTATGCAGTAAACGCGCGCGCCGCGCGCTATAGTCAGAGTATTACTTATCAAATAATGTGTACGCTGGCGAAATTATGGTATCAAATTAATCCGCGGATGTTGTACTATCAAAATATGTAAAGTTTCAATTTGTTGCTAACCATAAGACACTGCAAATAATTAATTTATGCAGTAAACGCGCGCGCCGCGCGCTATAGCCAGAGTATTACTTATCAAATAATGTGTACGCTGGCGTAATCATGGTATCAAATTAATCCGCGGATGTCGCACTATCAAAATATGTAAAGTTTCAATTTTTTGCTAACCATAAGGCAATGCAAATAATTAACTTACGCAGTAAACGCGCGCGCCGCGCGCTATAGCCGAGGTATTGCTTATCAAATAATGTGTACGCTGGCGTAATCATGGTATCAAATTAATCCGCGGATGTCGTACTCTCAAAATATGTAAAGTTTCAATTTGTTGCTAACCATAACACATTAAAAATAATTAATTTATCTAGGAATTTATCTGCGTACACATTATTTGATAGGCAATACCTTTCCTATAGCGCGCAGCATGTGTTTACTGCATAAATTAATTATTTGCAGTGTCTTATAGTTAGCAACAAATTGAGATTTTTATATATTTTGATAGTACAATATCTGGGGGTTATTTTGATATTACAATTATACCAGCGTACACATTTTTTGACATTCGTTAACGTGCCTACCGCGCGCGACGCGCGCATTTCCTTGGTAAATTAATTATCTTTAGTGTTTTATGGTTAGCAATAATTTTAAATTTTTAATAGTACGATGGATGAGGATTATAGTTATGCTCGGAATCATAGTTATGCGAGTAACAAATTTATTTCTTCTAGTTTATTCTTGTAACTCTCTGTATAAATCTCTTGTAACTCTCTGTATAGGTGATTGTTTATTGTTATAGGTGCTTATTTTGCAAGTAACAATATCGAGAGTAGCATATTTTGTGAGCAACAAATTAGCAACATATTTTAACATTGCTTTTGCGTATGATTTTTGCGATATAAGGGTATTGTCCCGCTAACTTAAACTTCCGTTAGCGGAACATTATTTTTAAAAAAAATTAATAGAGCAACAAATTTTTTTCTTTGGCAACTTTTTAGCAACAAATGAGCAACAAATAAAAAAATTTGTTTGAATTGATTCTGCTCACTTTGTTCCGCTAACTTATAGGACGTGAAGAACCATGTCCCTCTGCCATATACCGAGCGAGACGCGGGCGAAGTATCAGTTATCGCTTTCTTTTTACGCGTATTCCTATTTTGAGTGGCGCGAGAAATCGTGACTGCCGTCCAAAGCACTTTCCGACCATGGCTATATACCGTCTCCCGTCCTGGGTTATTTGAGCGTACCCTCTTGCGAGTGGCAATCGCAGAAAAAGTACGTTGCAAATGATAATAATAATAATTTATACAGGATGTCCGGAAAATCGCGACGAATATTTTGCGACGTGATTTGAGACCCTGAATGAAGGAGAAAAAGCTATATAAACATAGGGGAAATAAGTCGTTTCCGAGTATAGCCAATTTTATGTTTAAAAAAATTGTATTTTATAGTTCACCTGGCATCCGTTCTTAAATTTTTTTGTTAAATTCCTAATTTTTTAATTTTCATTTCTTATTTTTTTAATTTTTTAACTTTATCATTTTTTTAATTAATAATTTTTATTTTTTACTTCTTTTTAAATTTTTGATATTTGTAAATACATTATTTTTTAACACATTATTTTTAATACATTATTTTTAAATCAAATTAACCCTTAAACATGTAAGTGTTGGAGAGACCCCATATGATGTTTCAAACACTTATCGTGTAAAGATGGAATGCGATAAGAGTTTCGGACCAGGAGGTAAAAAAAGTTTGAAATCTCCTCTTTCGACTGATATGGTTGATCAACTTTATTGGTCAACTAGAATTTGAACGGCACGGCAGCAAAGTTTTGTTGGGGTCTGTGGGACTAACATTGTGTGTAAGCAAAACTTTTTTGTAAATATTTTATATAAAAAAGCTGGACAAAATACATTCAAACAGGTCGGTTCGCGGATGTTACTCGTATATACTCTAAGTTGGAATACTATAAAATACTATAGAAAAGAGAGTTTTTCCGAAATATATTGTAAAACACATCAATTTTCAATTTTAGACATGATTTAATCAAAAATACCTCACATTCGCCTTGTTACATAAGTACATTTTTTAATAGAAATGAGTATGATATAATTTTTTTGAAAGTATGAATTTTTAGCTTTAAAACGCCGTATTGTAAAATCTTTAAAAGTTTTTTGTTGCAAAAATATAATTTTTTTTTTAAAGCGAATTTTTAGATGCCCAAAAATACCTCATATTCTCCGTATTACATAATTATACTTTTTAAAAGGAATGATTTTGCCAAATTTTATTTTGAAAGTGTGACTCTTTAGCTTTAAAACGCCGTATTTGAAAGTCCTTAAAAGTTTTTTGTTGCGAAGATATGATTTTTTGAAGGAAAAGTGGATTTTGACCAATTTCTCATTTTTGCTTAATGGTTTTTTCTTTATAATTTCACAATAAATTATTTTTCGGCAATGCCAATTGTGCAGTCACACTCCTAAGATTCTGAACTTTCATTTAAAAAAAAATTATAGAAAAATATTGATTGTAATCAAAGTTATAGCTTCTCAAAGTTGAAGAAGTCTCCCAGACTCAAAAATGTGTTTCCGTATTTTACAAGATTGGTGTGTTTAAGGGTTAAATAATGTGTTCAAAATTACTACCTTCAGCACGAATGCGGGCTCTTATTCTCCTATCAAAGGAATTTCGAACTCTGTGAAAAACATTTGGATCCGTCCTTATTTCTTGGAATTCACGAATTATTCTTTGTCCTAAGTCAGCAATATTTTGAACACCTTATTTAATTTGATTTAAAAATAATGTATTAATAATAATGTAATTACAAATATCGAAAAATTAAAAAAAATTAAAAAATAAAAATTATTAATTAAAAAAATAATAAAATTCAAAAATTAAAAAAATAAGAAACAAAAAATAAAAAATTAGAAATTTAATAAGAAAATTTAAAAAGGGAGGCTACGCAGACTGTAAAATACGTTTATTTTAACATAAAAGTGGCTATAACTCGGAAACGATTTACTTCCGGACTTTCGTTTATGTGGCTTTTTTTCCTTCTTTTGGGGTCCCAAATTACATCCCGAAATATTTATCGCAATTTTTCAGACATCTTGTATAATATTACAAATTTAAACTATTTTTATACTATAAAATTAAGAAATGGATTTTTTTCTTTAAAATGAAAATGAAATAAAAATAAAACCTTTGAAAAATAATTTGAAAAATAAACTTTTCTCGCCTTTGCGGAAGCAAAATCGTTTATCACATTAAAAAAATCAGTCTTATTTGACATTTTTTATACTCGTACACTAAGAAAAATGTCCGGAGAATAACGATCGGATTACTCGGTTAAAAAGTAACAAACGGATATTTCTAATTATTTAGATCGGAGTGTGCAGAAATGAACGGATAATCTATTTAAAAATACAGCACAAAGTCTAAAATTGGGTCTTAAAATGTCTTTAAGATATCTAACAGATATCTTTAAGGTTACTTTGGAAAATGTCTTAAAGACATCTTTTTAGATGTCTTAAAGACGTCTTATGTCCCGATTTTATACACTGTTAAATCTGTAGTGTTAAATTTGACTCAAATTGAGTTATTCTTAATTTAGAAGTCGCTACTGCTTTTACTAAATATGTAATTAATTTAACTAAAATAATAGAGTTAAATAATTTACCAAAAAATATGTGTTGAATTTGACTAAAATTAAATTTACTTTTGACTTGTGGCACTGGGTTGAAATAACCATAAATGTGATTGTGTTTTTAAACACATGTTTTGTGTATGGTTACACTGAAAGAAGAGAATGCAAATTATAGCTGCCTGAATTATTATATTTTATCTTTTATGTATAGTTACATCTACTATGTCTGCATCGTTTCAATATTAAATTTTAAAGAAAGTTAAGTTAGTTTATTCATAGTAAATTGTCAAAATACACCTTCCACTTTTATTTGATTTTATTTTTAAAGGAATTCATTGGAAAAATTATTACTGTAAAAGAACATCAGTAAAAAATGTCATAACGCTCCGCCTTTTATACAATTTATGTTTCCTGTCTTACGAGAAATAAAACGCCATCGTAGCCATCTAGTGATGGTTTTGTGTACTACTATACACAGAGAAAAAGGTACGTGATATTTGTGACTATAATTCAATCATAGATGAGGTTGAAAGAAATAACCACATAGATGTTGTTGTTTTTTTAAACACATGTTTTGTATTAAAATAACTATAATAAAGTTAATTTTGACACATACGTAGTTAAGAATTACTAAATACTATTTAACTCAAGAGATTGGTTCATATTTAACACATTAAGATTTAACAGTGATAGACTTTGTGCTGTATGGGAAGTAACTATTCGACAGATTATCCGTTTATTTCCGAGTATTCCGAGTATTCTAAATAATCGGAAATATCCGTTTGTTACTTTTTAACGGGATAAATCCCATCGAAATTTTTCTTCGTGTAATGTATTAGTATACACTACTAAGTTTATATAGCAGAAATGCAAGAATGTTGCGCAAATAAAATATTTTCTTATATATGTTACACTTAATTGGATTAATATGTTTATTATACATAATAATCGGTTAATATGCATAATAATCCCTAGTTTTGATAAATTTGAATAATGAAAGCAAAAATGTTCAAATTAATCAAAATAACCGATCATTATGCACAACGTCCACGGACATTATGATTAACGGATTGAAAGACTGAAAATATTTAGAAAAATAGGATAGACTGTTTTCCACAATCTTAACCTGTTACTTAGTACAATTTATCATACAATTAAATACTTTTTATATTTATTTGATTGTTTTACCTATTTTTCTGCCATTAAAAGAATTTTACAACGACAGAAATTACTTTATTTATGTATAACATTTGCATATCTAAAATATTTTGCTGTAAATATCATTTAACTGAAATTTTTCGCTTTAATAAATAAGTCTACCATAAAAATGAATACTTTAATTATAAGATTAGCAAAGACCTCTACGCAAGGTACCGTTGTGAAATAACATCTCATAAAATTATTGTTAAAATCTTTTGCCTTAACTAAACTGACAAGTATAAAGCAGATTGAATTAAAGCAGGCAACAGATGTCTGTTTTACAATAAAATTAATTTTTATTAAAATTGAACGAGGAAAAGCTCTGAAGATGTAAATCAAAATATCAATGCCATGAGAGCCAACACATGTTCATGTGTAAATTAATATATTAACAAGTAGTTTTTAGTACATACTTTTTGATCCTCAATTTTAGATTATCTTTTGTATAAATATACAGGGTGTCCCATTTTAAATGATCCAGCCAAATATCTCGGAAACTAAACCCAGTAGACAAAAATGTTTCAGACAAAAGTTGTATGATGTCAAGAGGGACATAAGATGGTGTTATTAATTTGACCTTGAATAGTTGCTTGAAGGTCACGTAAAGGTCACCTTCAATTTTTTAAATAGGACTGCCTACTTTTTATTACATATTCTTATAGCTTATCTCGAGTAGTGTTTTGGAAAAGTCTCGAAATAAGCTACAAGAATATGCAATAAAAGATATAAGACTAGGGTATCGGTAGTTAAAATAATGAAAACTGAATAATCAAACTGACGTCAATATAATGTCAAAACCGTCGTTTGTCGTCACGACGTCATGGAAGTAGTTCAATGTAACGAAAAATGGACACCATGTTAATTGATGATATACAGGGTGATTCAGATTGCTTGCGACAACCGGCACATACATATTTATCATGTAAAATTGAGTCAAAAATGTTAATGTTGCAAAATGTTAAGGGGCTAATAGTCTTTAAATGATGAGCGTTTGAAAATATCCAATCACAGAGCGTGATGTTTGCGTCGTCAAGGGCGGCGCAACCAAGCGATTTCTTCACTGCATTCCTTCTTTCTCATATTGTAATTTGGATTTTTGTTTATTTTATTTCCTAAATATGGAATATTCATTTATATTAAATGCAAATTTCAAATGTAAATTTTTTCTAATATGATTTTTGACAAAGAAGTTTTAGAAATGTTTGTCGACTGAAGCTTTTAATATTATTTAATCAGACAACTTTATTAATATAGATTTTATTTAATAATTTATTTGTTTACACATAAAACGTATTTTAAAAACACATTTTTTACTCATATAAATAATGTTTTAACGAATTTGCAATTGACTTCTTGTCAATTACTGTCAATTACTTCTTGTCAATTAAAGTGAACTCAAGATGTTAATCTTGAGATTTTACAGAACCTTTACAATTCTTGAAGTTTGGCACTGTGTCGTTTAACGGTATCCATCAAAGTGCCCGACCGGCCGCTTGGTTGCGCCGCCCTTGACAGCGCGACCATCACATCCTGTGGTTGGAACGCTTACCATTTAAAAACTATTGACCCCTCAACATTTTGCTATTAACATATATCGTAGAAAAAGATAGAAATAAATGTTTATATGATAATTTTAATGTTATGTTGAAAAATTCAATCTATGTCATGCTGACAAATAAAATGATATCATTATGGTGAGATCATTTTGCCTCCTCAATTATTTTTACAAAAAAGATTTCCACAACATTGTTTTATAATGTATTGTTATTTTAAAATGTTTTGAACATTTAGGAACAACTGTACTTCATCTTCTTCACGGATGGTGTCTCATTTTGATGTATCTTTAAAAAAAATTTATTTTTGATTTTAGAAAAAAAAAGCTTAAAAGGAAGTTGTTTGGTGTAATGAAGAACGTATTTTGATAACATTGGTTTTTTCTACGTGAAGGCGCCAAAAAGATATAAAGGCTATCTTCACTTTTTAAAATAAAATTATTTTTTTGTAATATGATTTCCCTAGTCAATCTGCACATAATTAACACTAGAACTATGGATGCGGTCAAAATGACTGTTTCAGTTTTTCCTATTAACTTTATAATTAATCTATTGCTTATAGAGTCTTGTAATTTTGTTATTGTGTATAAATTTTGCTTTTATAAAAGTTGAAGAAAAGAACTAATTAATTTATGTAACTAAATACTTTTTCTACACGGATGTACTTATAACGATGGTTGCGGTCAAATTAACAGATACTAAAAATTGAGCTTTTGTCAGCCAATAAGAATTGAGTCGTTAGGAAGTGTAGTTACTCCTCTTCTTCCACGATTTCCCCTCATTTGAAACATGTATGCACTAGGCAATGCTCGCAATCAAATGCACATTTTGAGCCAATTTCTGAGGCAACGTCTACTATCTCCTCACTACTGCTCGAGCCAAACGGCCAAACCGCCGATTGCCCTATAGCGATTCACGTTTTTATATTTATATAAACGATTAAATAAAGGCAATTTATTTAATTAAATGCCCGCTTAATACCTGGGTATGTACCTGATAATTATTGTTAAAATTATAATAATTTAAAGGCTAATTTTTAATTAGCGGTCAAATTGACCTCTGCCGTGATTTTAAGTAGAGAAATTTTACCGTAGTTCTAGTATTAAAGTATTATGGTTGTATTATCGAAAATTAATAGTTTACGAGATATTTTATTTTATTCTGGCATATTTCGACATAAAGTCTAATAAATTTTTGTAAACTATTGATTTTTCTTTTTTACCTTAATAATTTTACCTTAATACTTTTATAGGTGTGTTATGTCCAAAATTCTCGAATAAATTTCTCGGGTCGACTTACAGATAGAAACTTATGGAAATGATTTGAGTGAGATAGGAAGAACGCAATAAGCCTAATCTTGCGCACACATGTTTCAAGGCGGGTGCAACGAGTCGAATGCGTCAGATGAGTTAGAATGTAGAACAGTTGTCGAAAATGACGGCCTATGACTCTCATTCAAACTCTTGCATTCGTGTGATCCTTATTTTGCGTAAACGAATTTAATTGCTTTTACGCGGGATTAAACCAATCTTATCGGAGCGGAAATTAGAGGTGGTAGAAATAAATTGAAACTGGTTAAAATTAAAGGTTACAATTTATTCTAACATAATAAAAGAAATAAATAATTACAATGTTAAATTGTGATTAAATAAATAATAATAAGTAATGTAGAAATAACATTTTTGCTCACAGAAAACCTGTATGATAAAAAAGAAAAAAACTTTGTGATAGGTTAAAAAAATTTTAATAGAAAATTTAATTATAAAACTTAAATTCTAATCGGTTACATTTGCAATTAATATAAGAAATGAAGATTACATAAATGTGTGCGCGCGCGCGCTCGCGCGCGTGTGTGTGTGTGTGTGTGTGTGTGTGTGTGTGTGTGTGTGAGTGCGGTTAAGCAATCTGTATGGTTATTGAGGTAGAAATGAGGTTTATTCGTTTAGTTTTTGGAACGAGTCGAAGATTTCTTCTAATTCATCGGCTAATTATTCGATGCTTTCTGCTGGAATTTCATTCAAAATTTTTTCTATTTCTTGGGGAGTAATGGCGAGAAGAAATGTTGGTTTTCTTAAGGAAGCTCTAATGCGGGGGAATATGGATTTTCCGGGGGTCTTCGGACAGGTGAATTGGGGTTACGATAGAAAAAGTCAGGGGAAGGTGTGAGAGGAAAATCTGTTGGAGAAGGGGTTGGGTCCCAAGAACATGCTAAGGGTTCTGCGGAGGGGTCAAAAATAGAAGAAGGTAATCCTGGGGATTGTTCAAGATTAGTATCTACGTGAG